>NC_058085.1:230979444-231586202 GCF_014858855.1 Bufo gargarizans | reverse complement strand
TCCCCAACTTCACACAAGGCATGAACTTGTATGCTGGTGAATTCAGTACATAAACGGTTCTGTCAATATCATCGTATCTTAGACGCAATTGATCGGGAGGTATTTTTATAGATTCAAGCTTGCTATTAATGGCTTTGATGAGATCTTGCATATTGGCGTAATAACCCGATTTAACAAAAAGTTCGCTGATCGTCGCGTCGCGCTGGTCGACGTAGAATACACCATCTCCGGGGCCAAAGGTTTCCCACGTATGTGGATACTGTATCTCCACTAAAGCTACTTCGTAAGGGCCGCGAAGATGCACCGCTTTTGCTAACTTAGTGGTGTACTCGGCGATGCTGTTTTCGGGATAAAGTTTGGCGGAGGCGTTGCAAGGCAGCGTGATAAAAAACGATCCGTCCTCCATAGTTTACAGACGCATCAACTGTTTTTCAGGCACCCAAGAGTTAAACTTGTCAGGGTAACCTATCCACTTTACAAAACACAACGTTTTACCCCGAACTTTCTTCTTTTTCAGTATTTTTTCTATCCTGTAAACGCGTCGCTTGTCGAGAGTTACTTTTTGGACTTCTTCCGGGTAGAACGAGCCTTCAATGAGCTCATCGGACAGGTCTTTCAGCTTATAAAGGGGTCTGAGGCCCCTAGTGTTTACAGCATGAATTTTAAATATCTCGTCCGTATAGGTTTGTTCATACCCCTTTGTAAAAACACCCTTATAACGAACAATTCTGACATGGTCACCTATTTTTAATACCTGTTTAACTTTTTTAATAGTATCGTAACACCCGTAGATATTTTTCCAAACGGTTAAAGAGTTCTCTTTTGACACATCGACGGGGCGCCGCCTTATAGTTCTGTGGTATGTGTGGTTATAACTATACACCAAGTCTTGCAACTTGTCGATGTACCTGTACGTGTTTTGTTCTCTAAGATAGCGCCACATTTTAGTTTTCAGCGTTCTATTAAAACGCTCGACCAACGCTGCCTTAACAGCGTTTGTAGTTAAAAAATGATGTATTTTATAGGTTTCACAAAGATGCCGCATAGGTTTGTTTATAAACTCACGGCCCCGATCAGTCTGTAGCTTTGGGGGGTTCGGCCGCTTAACTTAAATATCTGCTCAAAAGCGGTAGCCACGGTCGCCCCGGACTTATTTGAAAGGCCCGACACCCAGGCATATTTAGATAGAATATCAACGACCGTCAGCAGGTATTTTACACCATTATTTTCTTTAGAAAAATCCATCATCGACACAAGATCTGCCTGCCATTGCGCATCTATGTCAGACACCATAACCTTGTTTCTTGTAAAGGTTTTTTTAACAGGTTTGTATAATGTGTAAGTATCCTCGTTACACAACCAGTTTTTGACAGAGTCTTTTCTTATTCCAAATTTCTGTACTTCTCTGAATAAGGCGTCAACGCCCCCATAAGAGCCGACAGCTTTTGGCGTGTAGTACTGTTTTCGCAATATTTTGCTTTTTGCAGGCATTTTAGCGGTGTTTTAAACAGCGTCTACTCAACAACACGTCCTAACTGTTTATACAATTTTAAATAATCAAGCTATTATATTTATTGTAAAAAGAAAAACTGAAGACATTTTTATTTTAAACAGTTTATGTATAGTAAATAAACATTATAAGACATTACACACAAATACATTTTATACAGGCACAGTAAAAATTTCTGTAAAACAAATAAAAGTATTATAACATGTTTAATACAAACAAAATTTATATACAATCGCCAAAGTAAGAAAATTTACAACGTTAACCAAGCAGCTTGCAACAAGGGCGGTGGCCTCTTTTTAGGTAGTAATGACCCACGCGGCGATACAGTAGGAGCACTTAATAACCCCGGGGGTGTAAAAGGGCTTCGAGCCACGTCAAAGGGCTCACTCAGCGACCGCTTTTTCAAATTATCGAAAAGTTCTCTTGTTCTTGTGTTACCGATAACCGTTGACGGGGCGTTCAGCTGTGCGATAGTCTCCATAAAATAGTCCCAACCGTGAGGTTTTATATTAGGCATGCCGTGACTCTGGGTAGCCGTTCGAAGCAGGTCAATAATGTTGGATCCGGGTACCGTTTGTTCTTTGTAAATGAACTCACCCATAGCGTTCCAGCACGGCTTATTACCAGAGCGGTACAGTTTACTTAACAATAGTTCGGCATTTTTTCTATAACGTGTGTTAATACTGTCAAGTATCTCGTTAGTATCGGTGCTGCTTGAGGCTGCATTTGACAATTGTTGTTGATCGGTTTGCGGCTGTGTAATCAGGGTTATACCAGACATTTCTTTACCGGACTGTTTGTTGAGCATTAAGTACCTCTGTAACACAACTGTGTAGCTCTTAATTTTTTCATCATCTGAAAGGTCATTTCTGTGTAGTATTTCGCTAATCTCAGCATCTAAGCGCCGTATGGCTGTTTGGCGTATATCTGTTGCATCTACGGAGGTATTTTTAAGCCGGTCCATTTCATTTTTGGAAACCAGGAACATTTTCTCTGCATACTGCATTATGAACCACCGGCGGTATTAGCTATCAGGCTAGTGATTAAAGGTATGGCAAAGCCGAGCAAAGCTCCTATAAAACCGCCGCTCTGGCTCACAATGCGTTTCTTTCCTTTAATGGAGTACTTTTTATCGCTTAATTTCTTTATAGCCCTACGCCATTTTTTCAATATATTTTTTTGGCGCTCTTTAAGGGGGATCTTTCCTTTAAGAATGTTGAGAGCTATCTCGCCAATAGCCGATATCAAATCATTACTGGCGTTACGTAATATTGATTTTCGGGCCTTCAGATTTGTTTTGACTAATGCTTTTAAAAGGTCCCAATTACGCCGGATCCTGCTCGACATCCTTACAGCACCAGCGCATCTAACAAAAATAACCGTAAAGATGTGCGCTACCTCATTTTAGAGCTTCTGTTTGCACACATAAGCTACAGGCAGATCTGGTGGGAACAGACCGGTTCTGAGTCGCAGGTCCTCAGGCGTGTCAGATCTTAAATCTACAAGTAAATAGCCGTAAGGCTTGTGTGTGGCATCTTCAAAAGCTTCTAAAAAGAAACGTGTTTTACCGGGGTACATCTGCCGAGCCAACGTAATAACCTGTAATTTATCACGGGGGTTCTTAAAAAGGACCATGTATTTAGTGTTTAAATTTATGGTTCGGCTTTTCTTACCCTGACAAAAAACGTTTTGAACGAGGATACATAATGCTCAAATTTCTGTGGTGCACGTATTTGGTGAATGCGTTTTGTATTTCAAGATTTTCACAAGCCGCCTCCATAAGATCATCAACAACCGCCAAATTTACCTTGTCCGTTGGAAATAGATCCGCGTCTGTAAAATTTTGCGGGACCCCCTCGATAAACCTGATATTTGTAAACAAACGGGTTAGTTCATCATACAATTTCTGCCAACAGGCGTAAAACCAAATGACATTATCAGGTTTGTGCGACATTAACGTATCATTGTGCATTAATACATTTTTAACAAAAAAACTCTTCCCGGAATTTGAGGGTCCTGCTAGAATACATGAAAAAGGGTGTTGAAATTGTGCAGTCATATTTAATAGCCAAAAGGCAGCGTTGTAAAGTCAACCGTCAGCTGTCTCTTTGTGTAGACGCACTTTTGCGTTTTACGTAACGGTCTTGTCTCTATGGTCAAGCGCTTCCTATTTCTGATAATTCCGTCTTGCTCGATGCCTATTGTTTTCTGCGTCTCGGGGTCGCTGTTGTGTGAGTAATCCAACACAAGGTCTTTTAAACTGTCAAAATTAACAAGCCTTGTGTTAGCGACATTGAGTGTTATACCCTTAACCTTCAATACGGTTTTGCCGTTGTTAAGTTTGTAGCCGTAAGTCTTTGGGCCTGCGGACACAAACTCGGTAATGTGGGCATCGTCGGGTATTTCACTAGTTAGTTCACCGAGAAAATCACCCAGGGGTGGTGTCCATTCAGTCCCCTTACTCACGAATATGACTGAGTCTGTGTCATGATAAAGGCAACGTTCCTGTAGCCTGTCTAGCAGCGTGTATAATTCGAGTCTGGCATAGGCGGTTGTAAAACAGGCTATAAAAATGTTTGTGTTTTTGTTGTGGGTGTAGCGCTCTTTTACATATCGCCAATTGACTAAGGCCGTATCGTCATCGATGAAATTAACCTCGGAGAGGTCGTAGTACGGCACAAAAGCTAATTTGAAAAGCTCGTCAGGGTCCGTGACTATGCTGGTACGTGACAAGTTAGAACGCTGGCCAAACTTACCCCACAAAGAGTTTAGGAACAGTTTTGAAATTTGTCTTTTTGCGGGGTTTACAGCTATCTTATCAGAGCGCAGGCAGACATCTTCTTTTTTAAAAATGCCTCTATGTAAGCGGCTTTTTCAGAATCCGTTTTACACCAACTGGGATAACCGGAAGCCTCCTGTTTATCTCTGAGGTGTAATTTGATGTACGGGGCGAACAAATTGTCTGTTGTATTCGGAAAATGCCAGATCTCGTAGATCTCGGCAATCCTGTAACCTTTTTCAACAGCTAAAACTAGCTCTATGGTGCACCATGTACCGGTTAGGGACCGCTCATCGTCTGTGTGACTGCAAATGTCTTTCTGACAACCCAAGGCACATGTGTAACATAGCGGAAACATTAGTTTTTTATTTAGCTTTACAGGGAGGACCGGAAAAAATAAGTCTCTTGGCGGGTACACTTTAACTCGTGCAATGCCAAAGTATTTTTTGATGTATCCAAAATGATCATAAATGATTTTTGGGTGCCCTACAGGGTATGTCTTAGTTTTATTAACAAAAGGGTACAGACTGGTGAAATCGTAATAATGCAATGTTTCATCGGCCTGCACCTTGTGGTAAAGTTTAATGGCATTAGTTCGCCCGCCGTAAAGCGCGTCACGAGGATCCAAAGGAGCTGGGAATTTCATTTTAATCAGAAAGTCTTTGACCCCCGAATCGTTTGCAATCATTTCCCGCCACTCGTGTTCCCACAGGACGCGGACCGTAAAGCCTTGTCGCTGTATTCGACTTTTCCTGACTAGGTAAGATTGGTATAGCTGCCCGTAGGACGATTTAGTAAGCTCGTTGCTGTCCTGCTCGTTATAACACACAGGACACCCATGATAAAAACAGCCCTGAAATTCAAAAGCGGTGTGTTTACCGTTAACAAAAGCATACCCGTCCAAAAAATATTTATCAACCTTTTTTTCTCCGCCCTTTAACGCGTGTTGTATAGAAATGCCTTCAGCATGTTCAAGGTACATGAGCCAATGTATAGCGGGTGTTGAAAAGCGTTTCTGGGTCTTGTGGTAATTATCTGCAGGGACAATCGCTATGGTATTTTTGGGTAGAAATTTAAACCGATACATGGCCATGCACACGGATGCCAATGTGATAAGTTGGAGCGGATCAATACATTTAGTGACCGTTCTGTATTTGTTTTCACTTTTAATGTATTGCAACACTTTTTGCTCCGTCATGGCCATAATCCTGTCCCTGTAACACTCACAAGCCCTTCTCAAAACCTTAACATCCTGCTTACAGTAAGCTTTTAACTCTTTTTGAAAATTGAAGGTATCATTTTTATGTTTCTCATACCAATCTATGAATTCTTTTTTATCACCGGGCATCATGTATTCGACACCATAATACATAGCGGCCGGTAGGGAGCCTATGTAGTTTTGATTTTCAGCCGTGTTGAAAAAATGCGGGAAGTGCCCCTTGGCGCCTGAAAAACCCATAGCCTCGGGCATCTTGCTGAGTTTCATAGGCATGAAATTCAGAGAGTCTATGAACCTAATTTTTAAGTCCCTAAGGGTAACGCACATTAACCGACCACCTTGATTTATAATATCAATTTTAAATTTTTCATTAATCAACGCCTGTAAAACAAAATAAGCGTCGTAGCGGCCTGCATTGTGCGCTATGAACGTGTAACCCGAAAACTTACCGTCGGCAAAAAATCGCACAAAGTCAAACGTACAGGTTTTTCCGCTAAACTGCCAGGAGTCGGGTCCGTATAGTGTGGTTGCGTAAATGAAATTGGGTACATGCACGCCTGTTTCTTGCATGCATTCAAAATCGTAAAAGATGTACTTGTCAGTCATTTTTTTGGGGGTGTATAGCTGCATGTAACAAACATGGTCGTCAAATTTGTCAACCTGGCCGCCGCAGATGGGGCATTTTAAACCGTCACATTTGTGCTCCTCGCCGTTGTCTATATATTTGTAACAAAATCCGCAAAAAGTTTTTTTCTTACAAAGAGCTTTATCACTAAGTGACAGGTTTCTATGTGTTTCAAAACATGCCGCTGAACGGCAATACGTCCTACATATCGGGCAACGTGTATTATTAGACTGCTCAGCACAATTCGGGCTCTGGCACGCTTTACAAAACTGCATGCACCCGTGTCGGTATTTATGACTGTATACAGTGCAACAAACATCGCAAAAATAATCGCCGCCGATAAAGGCTTTTAGATTTTTTATGCCATAATAATGCTTTTCATGGTGCAATATATAGACGGTCTTTTCTTTAGCTGTGCGGGCTGTGTGATAATAACGCCACTGACCCCTATTGTGGTACAAAATTTTAATTGTGATGTTTAATTTTTTTTCAAATTCAGCAACGTCTGTAAAAGACACCAAATACCCCTCAGGTATTTGTAAGTCTCTATGCAGTTGTCGAGCTTTCTCTAACAAAGCAACATCGCCCAAAGCAGCACCCTCCAAAATAGCGTAAACACTAGCGGCCAGACAGACGTTATTATCGTAATTATTGAAATCGTATAAATGTTGTTTTTTACGCTCAATAATACGACTATACGCGACACCGCCCAAACGTCTTCGGGCCCCACCACGGCGGCACCTGACAATGATGACAACTAGTTTAAGTGTATTACCGGCTATGCACTCCGCGTTACTCTGTAAAGCGTTAGCGATATTGTTCAAAAATGTTTCGGCGCTAAATCCATCTCTAGAATACCTATTAGAAAAAATCGAATCAAACGTTTCACCGCCGTCTAAACGCAATTGTATGAAATCACCCTGCTCGGCGTCCCGTAAAATCCTATCTAGCAATGTCTGTACAGCAACGTGTATTGCATCAAGAGCGTCAACAAATGAACTAATGGCTTCGAGGTTAGCGAATCTGAAGTGTTCCGTGTACATGGTACTGTTAAAATTCACTAAGTCACGCTGTTGCTGATATACACGTTCTAGATAAACAGATCTAACATTTTGTGTTTCAGGGGGGTCGTCTGTAATAGCCGTGTTATATGGCCCGTCGCCTGAATGACGGCGCTTTGATTGTGTGTTAGAAGGTCTATTAGCGGGCTCGCTGTTTGGCCGACTGTGCTCCGCTTGCGCGGGCTGCGGTTGCCGATGTGTTTGTCCAGCGTTCAGACTAGCTGCAGCACCAGTCTTGTTACGACACTCCTGTCTTTTTTTGCTAACTTTGTTCGGACGTGCCGGCGGCCCATTGTTACGCCGGCTACGCCTTTTTTCTCTAGCTCTTTTAGAGCGCTTAACTGAAAAACAGATTTTTATAGCCTTTTTTAACTTTCTAACCCTAGCACTTACAGTTGTTTTTGTGGTTTTAAAAGGGGGTCCACCACCCCCACCAGTCATGACTAGTCAGTCTCGCCGTAGCAGCTCTTTTTCAAGAGCGTCAAGATGCGTAATCAGTCGTCTGCATTTGTCACGCGTAGCGTGTATTTGTCCCTCAGTATTTTTGCTGGGACTGTTAAACGCTAGAGACGTAGAGTCTTTAACGTAACATTTTAAATGCAACGCCACGCGTGCCATTTTGTCATTACATTTCGCGATATCCCTCAACGCGTCGTACGTCTTTCCACCCCGACAATAACAGGAATGGACAAGAGGCGCGTCGCGCTGTTGGGGTTCGCTTATCTGCTGTACGTTGCTGCATGTGTCTGGCGTATCAAATGTGATGCGCTTTTTACAAGGTACTACATCCTGTGTATTGGGTGCTGGTGTTATGTCGCATAAAGCTGTAATATCATTTATTACGCTAGTTGGCTCACCACTCTGTAGACCCGGCAGCGGCGTTGTTAGAACTCCCGCTATCGACGAAAACTGCGCCTGATGCTGTTTAGTGGTCGAGCGTTGTCTCTCTTTAGCGATTCGGGCTTTGTTGTTTTGTTTTCTTTTGGCTGAAAATTAAAGACAAACATTGAGATATAGTATTAAGAATTTTAAAGCGCTATAATTAAAGTGCTATTATAAAAATATTGAAAAATGCTAGAATTTACATAGTTGTGTTATTTAGATGTATAGCTACATAGCTAGATAAATGGGTATATCGATAGATAGATAGCTAGACTGATAACTATATATGTCATTATGACTTTTATTAAAAATTTAAAGACAAGCAGCCAGCTGTATGCCTTAAGAACATAAAGCGGTGTAATATTAACTTACGGGCATCAGGACAACGGATGACCGACATTGCTGTATTTTCCGCAAGCCAACTGTCGCGGGCGTTAGTGATCGCCTCTGGTGGTTCGGTAAATGAAGCTGTTCTGTTGGTACGGGCGCTACTACCCGGCAGGCTGGCGTTGGTGATCGCCGCTGGTGGTTCGGGGAATGAAACAGTCCTGTTGGTACGCGCGCTACTACCCGGCAGGCGGGCGTTGGTGATCGCCTCTGGTGGTTCGGGGAATGAAACAGCTCTGTTGGTACGTGCGCTGCTACCCGGCAGCTGAAAAACTATAAATTAAAAGGTTTGATTAAACAACATTGTTTTATACCGGTTTAAAAGTTATAGACATTGTTTTTTGAGCCGCTGTAGCTGGATCATTACCCTTTGTGTTAGCTTTCTTTGTTTCCGTTTTGGAGCCGCCAGTCGTGGCCATTTTTCTTTTCAACGCTGCATTTAAAGAAAGTATTAGACTTATAGCCATTGTTTAAAATATATTACAGCCTCAATGCATTTTGATCCTTACGCTGTTTGCCCCGCTTGCGCTGCTTTTGTAGGGCCTCCTCGGATAGTGTCGCGATGTCATCAATTGTATAGACTTTTCTTTCCAGCGCTGTGTTTTAAAAAGTGTATTAGAAATATAGATAATGTTTAAAACAGCCAACATCAAAGAAGTCGATCGAGCCTTACGGGTTTTGGCTAGCCTGGTCGTCTGTTTCATTTCAGGGCGCCCTGGGGTTGTGAGATCGATAACTCGCGACGGATCGTTCTCCTTTAGCTCGGCAGTATTGTTGTTGCTAGTAACTTCAATGTTTGAATGCACTGTATTTTCAGTATCAAGGTCTCTGGTAGCGATTCCTAAAATGTCGCGGATTTGCGTGTCTGTAATAAATGTACATGAAATATAGCGAGCTCTAAAACTACATATGTAATAAAAGCATAAGCGGTTATACTTACCGGGTAGGCAAGGTGATGTCGGATTGTAATCGGGGTCGCTTGAAATATAGGTATGAACTAGCCCCATACTGGGCGACTCGTCTGAAAACAATTGCGCACCACCACCGCTAATGTACGACTCATAGTAATCATCGACCGCCATAAGCAGCTGCGCATCGGGCATGTTGTCATCCCCCCATAAATCTTGGTACGAATCCATCTATACGAAAATGTATATTGTTAGTTAAATTACAACTATATAGCTGACACGTTCGAAAGATTAATTGTAGTTGCCGTATTTGTCTGTATGTATACATAGATGGATAGCTAGGTACCTAGCTAACAGATAGATGTAAAGCTAGATAGTTAGCTAGTTAGATAGATAGATAGATAGAGGGATTGATAGAATTTAGATAGTTGGGTGTCTTTGGCGGTGTGCACACATAGATAAAATGGATAGATAGATATATAGACGTTACATAGATTCAGATAACATAAGACATATAGAATAGATAGATACATAGATAGATGTATAGATGTATAGATAGATAGATAGATAGATGGATTGATAGAATTTAGATAGTTGCGGTATTTGGCGGCATGTACACATAGCTAAAATAAGACATATTGAATAAATAGTGAAAGATATTGCTAGTTAAAATACAGTCTAATTTGTATGTGGTAAAAGAAAAAAGCCAGTTAGTAAAGCATTACGAATATAAATAAGCAACGTTACATAGCGGCAGCTAAAATAATGCATATTCAAAATAGTGAAAGCTTTAAAAGCACAAGTGCCAATAAATCTTACCTTAAATGTATTATGAAGTGCTGGTCTCTGCGTCTATGTGTCCAAGTCTCTCTGTGATAGCCATGCAGAGACTGGACCCCTGTTTATATAGGAGGTCCGTGTTGTAACACTTGTCAGGTGGTAGCGATTAGCATATTGCAGAGTTGCAAAAAATAAATAAAAAATAAATAAATAAATAAATAAATAAAAATCAAGCTATATAAAAGGATATAAAGAGATATCAATGTGTTTAGCCTTTATATCAATGTTATAAAATTACAAAAAATATTATTTATAATACCTAATTAAATTATAGTAGTTAAATTATGTTTTATAAGAATTTATATGTTTATTATAGGTCTTTTTATGCATTAATCTTAATTTTATATCAATAGCTTCTGGGAGTGCTATAAAAGGACTTGTGTTTAGCCTTTTTGCTTTTATTTAAAATGAAAGTTATAAAATGTATAAAATGCTATAATGTGTTTTTGATGTCCCTGACAGGGGGCTATGGCCTTGTAGAACAACACGATGACAGGTTCTGGGGGCAATCTTGAATTGAGCAATGTGCTTGTAGATAAGCCATTTAGGCCCGTATCGATTGAAAATGTGCTTTGCAAGCGGGCGTGTCGATGACAGTGTCTGGGGCACTCATGAATTGGACAATGTGTCTTGCAAACATTTGTGATCAGCATTTTGAAGCAAAATAAACTTGATATCAACCTATTTGAAAAAATTTGTGATCAGCAGTTTCAATATTGAAAATGTGCTTTGCAAGCGGGCGTGTCGATGACAGTGTCTGGGGCACTCATGAATTGGACAATGTGTCTTGCAAACATTTGTGATCAGCATTTTGAAGCAAAATAAACTTGATATCAACCTATTTGAAAAAATTTGTGATCAGCAGTTTCAATATTGAAAATGTGCTTTGCATGCGGGCGTGTCGATGACAGTGTCTGGGGCACTCATGAATTGGACAATGTGTCTTGCAAACATTTGTGATCAGCATTTTGAAGCAAAATAAACTTGATATCAACCTATTTGAAAAAATTTGTGATCAGCAGTTTCAATGTCTATAGTTTAATATCAAATTGATATCAAGCTATATAAAAAGGGGGCGTGTAAAAGGGGCGTGGTACCTGTCACTTTGACTAAACATCCCGCATCTTACTACTGTGACTAAAACATAGCGGCTTGAACCGTAGTTGGTGGCGGAGAATTCACGAAAGTTATCCGGTATGCAGACATTAAATACAGCAGCGTGGGGACCATTTTGAGGCCAAGGCATGTTATCAGGCCTTTTGTTAGTCAAACGTATCCCCCACTGTCAGTCCCTTCGGGATCCATGCCTCATTCTTCTTAATGAAGGTGATGTAATCAACACTTTTTTGACCGAGGCGACTTCTTTTGTCAGTGACAATGCCTCCTGCTGCACTGAAGGTCCTTTTTGACAGGACACATAAAGCGGGGCAGGCCAGAAGTTCTATCGCAAACTGATATAGTTCAGGCCACAGGTCAAGCCTGCACACCCAGTAGTCAAGGGGTTCATCGCTCCTCAGAGTGTCGATATCTGCAGTTAAGGCGAGGTAGTCTGCCACCTGTCGGTCGCGTAGTTCTCTAAGGCTGGATCCTGAAGGGCTGTGGCGATGTGTAGGACTGAAAAAGCTCCGCATGTCCTCCATCAGCAACACATTTGTAAAGCGTCCTGTCCTTGCCGCCGTGGTAGGAGGAGGATTACTTTCACCTCTTCCCCTGTTAGATTCCCGTTGTGCTGTGACATCCCCCTTATGAGCTGTGTAAAGCATATTTTTTAGTTTGGTTGTGAACTGCTGCATCCTTTCTGACTTCCGGTAATTTGGTAACATTTCCACCACTTTCTGCTTATACCGGGGGTCTAGTAGCGTGGCCACCCAGTACAGGTCGTTCTCCTTTATCCTTTTTATACGAGGGTCCCTCAACAGACATGACAGCATGAAAGACCCCATTTGCACAAGGTTGGATGCCGAGCTACTCATTTCCCGTTCCTCCTCCTCACTGATGTCATTGACGGTTTGTTCTTCCTCCCAGCCACGTACAACACCACGGGTCCCAGATAGGTGACAACAACGAGCACCCTGGGATGCCTGCTGTGGTTGGTCTTCCTCCTCCTCAAAGCCACATTCCTTCTCTGACTCCTCTTCCTCATACTTCTCTTGCAGCGTTGACGCAGGTCCGGCAAGCGATGATGACAAGGCTGTTTCTGGTGGTGATGGTGACCACAACTCTTCCTCTTCACGCTCGTCTACAGCCTGATCCAGCACTCTTCGCAGGGCACGCTCCAGGAAGAAAACAAATGGGATGAGGTCACTGATGGTGGCTTCGGTGCGACTGACTAGGTTTGTCACCTCAAAAGGACGCATGAGCCTACAGGCATTGCGCATGAGCGTCCAGTAACGTGGCAAAAAAATTCCCAGCTCTGCAGAGGCAGTCCTAGCACCCTGGTCATACAAATACTCGTTGACGGCTTTTTCTTGTTGGAGCAGGCGGTCGAACATTAGGAGTGTTGAATTCCAACGTGTCGGGCTGTCGCAAATCAAGCGCCTCACTGGCATGTTGTTTCGGCGCTGAATGTCTGCAAAGTGCGCCATGGCCGTGTAGGAACGCCTGAAATGGTCACACACCTTCCTGGCCTGCTTGAGGACGTCCTGTAAGCCTGGGTACTTAGACACATAGCGTTGTACGATGAGATGTGACAACTTGCCCAAATTCAATGCCGCCAACAAATTGCTTCCATTGTCACACACCTCTTTGCCAATCTCCAGTTGGTAAGGGGTCAGCCACTGATCCACCTGTGTGTTCAGGGCGGACAGGATTTCTGGTCCGGTGTGGCTCTCTGCTTTCAGGCAAGTCAACCCCAAAACAGTATGACACTGCCGTATCCGGGATGTGGAATAGCCCCTGGGGAGCTGGGGGGATTCAGTTGATGTGCAGCCAGACGCCGCAGCAGAAGAGGACTCAGCCGAGGAGGTTATGGAAGAGGATGGAGTAGGAGGATTAGAGGAGGTGGCAGTAGGCCTGCCTGCAAGTGGTGGCGGTGTCACCAACTCCGCTGCAGAGCCACGCATTCCATGCTTGGCCGCCGTCAGCAGGTTGACCCAATGCGCAGTGTAGGTGATATACCTGCCCTGACCGTGCTTTGCATACCAGGTATCAGTGGTCAGATGGACCCTTGCCCCAACACTGTATGCCAGAGATGCCATGACTTCCTTTTCAATCACTGAGTAGAGGTTTGGGATTGTCTTATTAGAAAAAAAAAATCGTCCGGGTACCTTCCACTGTGGTGTCCCAATAGCGACAAATTTTTTTAAGGCCTCAGACTCCACCAGCTTGTATGGTAAAAGCTTGCAGGCTAAGAGTTCCGTCAAGCAAGCTTTCAGACGCTGGGCAAGGGGGTGACTCTGTGACATTGGCTTCTTAAGCTCAAACATTTCCTTGACAGACACCTGACTGTGGGCAGATGAGATGGAACTGCTGAAGGTGAGAGGCGGAGTGGCGGGTGGGTTGAAAGGGGGCAAGGAGGACAGCAGTGGTTGACGTGGCTGAAGATGCTGGACCAGGAGGAGGATGGTGGCTTTGAGCTTGTGCGCTGCTTCTACTCGTAATCATGTGTTGATCCCATAGGCGTTTGTGATTTGCGATCATGTGCCTTCACAAAGCAGTTGTACCTAGGTGGGTGTTGGATTTCCCACGACTAATTTTGGCACAGGTTGCAAATGGCATCGCTGTTGTCAGAGGCAGACACACCAAAAAAATGCCACACTGCTGAGCTTTGCAATGATGGCATTCTGGTGGTGGCAACAGCATGCGTTCATTGGCGTGCTGTCTGGCTGACCCCGGGTGCCGATACATGCTGTCTGACTGTGCCACTAGCTCCTTGCGACGACCTCCCCCTGCTTCCAACTCGTCTCCTCCTTCTCTCTGTCTCCCCTTCTGAACTTTCCCCCTCTTCTTCTTCTCTTCGAGCAGGCAGCCACGTGGCATCCACGGACACATCGTCATCATCAACCACTTAACTTGTATCTGACACCTCAGCAAAGGAAGCAGCAGCAGGTACAACATCATCATCATCATCACACTGTACGTCCATGTGTGTAATGCTGCCTGACTGAGACATATCCCTGTTATCTACATCCCCTGGCAATAATGGTTGCGCATCACTAATTTCATCCAACTGATGTAAATAACTTCTCTGAGGGATCAAGTGAAGCGGCTGTGGTGGCTGTGGTGGTAGTGGTGGTGGTGGCAGCGGGCGGGAGAGTGGTAACTTGAGAGCAGGTGACCAAAGCTGAGCTGGAGGAGGATGGTGCGTCAAGGTTCTTAGCGGAAGCTGTTGAAGATTGGGTGTCCTGTGTAAGCCAGTCAACTATTTTCTCTGAATTTTTTGGGTTCAGGGTACGTGGCCTCTGAACACTGGGCATTATTCCAGGGCCAGTGGAAATCACAGCACCACGACGACCCCTGCGGGGTGTCCTGCCTCTGCCTGTCATTTTTTTATGTGAAGTGGTACTATGCATGCAAGGTACTGTGCCATCCTATATAAGTGGTGGGCAGTGGGCTCAGTAAAGTATGTATGGGCCTGACACACACGGGCTTGCAAATGTGATTATATCACAGAAAAATTTAAAATATAATTTCTTTTATCTGCAAGGTATTTGAGTGAATGACACCCTGTAACGGTATGAGTGGAGGCCTAGCCACTAGCCAGTATACAGTATGTGTGGGCCTGACACACACGAGCTTGCAAATGTGATGATATCACAGAAAATTTTTAAATAGATTTTTTTTATCTGCAAGGTATTTGAGTGAATTACACCCTGTAACAGTATGAGTGGAGGCCTAGCCACTAGCAGTATACAGTATGTGTGGGCCTGACACACACGAGCTTGCAAATGTGATTATATCACAGAAAATTTTTAAATAGATTTTTTTTATCTGCAAGGTATTTGAGTGAATTACACCCTGTAACAGTATGAGTGGAGGCCTAGCCACTAGCAGTATACAGTATGTGTGGGCCTGACACACACGGGCTTGCAAATGTAATTATATCACAGAAAAATGTTAAATATCATTTTTTTATCTGCAATGTATTTGAGTGAATGACACCCTGTAATGGTATGAGTGGAGGCCTAGCCACTAGCCAGTGGACACAATACAGTATGTGTGGGCCTGACACACACGGGCTTGCAAATGTGATTATATCACAGAAAAATTGTAAATAGAATTGTTTTTTATCTGCAAGGTATTTCAGTGAATGACACCCTGTAACGGTATGAGTGGAGGCCTAGCCAATAGCCAGTGGCCACAATACAGTATGTGTGGGCCTGACACACACGGGCTTGCAAATGTGATTATATCACTGAAAATTTTTAAATATAATTTTTTTTATCTGCAAGGTATTTGAGTGAATGACACCCTGTAACGGTGGAGGCCTAGCCACTAGCAGTAGCAGTATACAGTATGTGTGGGCCTGACACACATGGGCTTGCAAATGTGATTATATCACAGAAAATTTTTAAATTGAATTTTTTTATCTGCAAGGTATTTGAGTGAATGACACCCTGTAACGGTATGAGTGGAGGCCTAGCCACTAGCCAGTGGCCACAATACACTATGTTTGGGCCTGACACACACGGGCTTGCAAATGTGATTATATCACAGAAAAATGTTTAATATAAATTTTTTTATCTGCAAGGTATTTGAGTGAATGATACCCTGTAACGGTATGAGTGGAGGCCTAGCCACTAGCCAGCATACAGTCTGTGTGGGCCTGACACACACGGGCTTGCAAATGTGATTATGTCACAGAAAAATATTAAATATAATTTTTTTTTATTCTGTATGAATGGTGTGCAGTGCACACAGTGCTGTCTGTGACTGAGCCTGCAGCCTCTCACACACGGGCAGCCAGGCAACTGCAATATATATGTATTTGTGGTAGGGGCTGAGGTGTACATTGGCGTGGAGTCGGGAGGGATGCCTATCACCCGCCAAGATCTATATGGCTGTACTGTGCCTGGAGCCAGTGCGGGGTAGGCCTGAATAAGTGGGCCACCCAAGGGAGTGGAATGAAAGAAAGAAGAGTCGGGAGGGCGAGCCTAGGAGATCCTAGATGACGGAGGCAGAGCGAGCCTGGACGAACCAGGATGACAGAGGCAGAGTGAGGCTGGGTGATGCCGAATTACAGAGACAGGGCGAGCCTGAGCGATCCAGGATGACAGGAGCAGAGCGAGCCTGGGCGATCCAGGGAGACAGGAGCAGAGCGAGCTTGGGTGATCCAGGATGACAGGAGCAGAGCGAGCCTGGGCGATCCAGGATGACAGGAGCAGAGCCAGCCTGGGTGATCCAGGATGACAGGAGCAGAGCCAGCCTGGGTGATCCAGGATGACAGGAGCAGAGCGAGCCTGGGCGATCCAGGATGACAGGAGCAGAGCGAGCCTGGGTGATCCAGGATGACAGGAGCAGAGCCAGCCTGGGCGATCCAGGATGACAGGAGCAGAGCCAGCCTGGGCGATCCAGGATGACAGGAGCAGAGCGAGCCTGGGCGATCCAGGATGACAGGAGCAGAGCGAGCCTGGGCGATCCAGGATGACAGGAGCAGAGCGAGCCTGGGCGATCCAGGATGACAGGAGCAGAGCGAGCCTGGGCGATCCAGGATGACAGGAGCAGAGCGAGCCTGGGCGATCCAGGATGACAGGAGCAGAGCGAGCCTGGACGATCCAGGATGACAGGAGCAGAACGAGCCTGGGTGATCCAGGAAGACAGGAGCAGAACGAGCCTGGGTGATCCAGGATGACAGGAGCAGAGCGGGCCTGGGCGATCCAGGATGACAGGAGCAGAGCGAGCCTGGGCAAACCAGGATGACAGGAGCAGAGCGAGCCTGGGCGAACCAGGATGGCAGGAGCAGAGCGAGCCTGGGCGATCCAGGATGACAGGAGCAGAGCGAGCCTGGGCGATCCAGGATGACAGGAGCAGAGCGAGCCTGGGCGATCCAGGATGACAGGAGCAGAGCGAGCCTGGACGATCCAGGATGACAGGAGCAGAACGAGCCTGGGTGATCCAGGAAGACAGGAGCAGAACGAGCCTGGGTGATCCAGGATGACAGGAGCAGAGCGGGCCTGGGCGATCCAGGATGACAGGAGCAGAGCGAGCCTGGGCAAACCAGGATGACAGGAGCAGAGCGAGCCTGGGCGAACCAGGATGGCAGGAGCAGAGCGAGCCTGGGCGGTCCAGGATGACAGGCGCGGAGCGAGCCTGGGCGATCCAGGACGACAGAACGAGCCAGGGCGATCCTGGATGACAGGGGTAGAGCAAGCCTGGGCGAACCAGGATGATAGAGACAGAGCGAGCCTGGGCCAGCCAGGATAACCGAAACAGAAAGAGCCTGGGCGATCCAGGAAGACAGAGGCAGAGCGAGCCTGGGCGATCCACGACGACCGAGGCAGAGCGAGCCTGGATGATCCTGGATGGCAGAGGCAGAGCGAGCCTGGGCGATCCAGGATGACAGAGACCTCAGATGACGTGGGAGTGTGTCAAGAAGCAGGGAAGACAGACAGAAGGCGTATGCATGATACCTGAAGAATTTGGGAAGCTGATGAGCAGCTACTTGGCTGATCGGGAGGACTGAATATCAGACAGCACCGCAGCCCTGTTTGTTTTAAGAAAAGATTGGCCAAAATGGTACATTAGGAAACCGGAAAATAGCATGGCAACAAAACCCCACTACTAAAACAACATTCATGGAGTTAGCTACCCTAGAGGGGATAACTTGTGTTACATCTGGTAGCAGCAGTGGAAGGTGCAGTTTCTGGTTCCAGTCGAGGAGGCATAGAGCGATTGTGCAGCAATTGATAGGCACTTGTGGGTATAGGGGTCCACTGGAGGTTCCAACCTAAACTTAACCTGGGCCAGCGGTAGTATAGACGATGGGAACCAGAACAGCAGTCCCAGACCCCGCAGCAGCGTCCGCAAGGCAGCACCTTACTGATCACACTGGTGTCTGGTTTCTCCGCTGCGTTCCTGAAGCTTCTTTTTTCTTTCCCTTTTTTTTTTTTTTTTCACCGGAATGGAGAAACAGGCCGGCCAGCCCCGTGCCTGCCAACCATAGCTTCTCGGCTGGAATATACTGCAAAATAAATGAAAAATAGAAAACAATACATGCAATTATACCTAATTACAGTTGTAGATACCCCCAGGTCCGGTGTACTAAAGAAGAACTTGTACCAATTAGATTTTATTATTATTATTATTCTTAAACACCGATTTAGGAGAGCCGGGAAGAGAAGGAAGATGCGGGAACGGAGGACCGGGCGGGGAGCAAGGAAGGATGACAGAGGCAGCGTGGGCCTGGGCGATCCAGGATGACAGAGGCAGAATGGGCCTGGGCGATCCAGGATGACAGAGGCAGAATGGGCCTGGGCGATCCAGGATGACAGAGGCAGAATGGGCCTGGGCGATCCAGGATGACAGAGGCAGAATGGGCCTGGGCGATCCAGGATGACAGAGGCAGAATGGGCCTGGGCGATCCAGGATGACAGAGGCAGAATGGGCCTGGGCGATCCAGGATGACAGAGGCAGAATGGGCCTGGGCGATCCAGGATGACAGAGGCAGAATGGGCCTGGGCGATCCGGGATGACAGAGGCAGAATGGGCCTGGGCGATCCAGGATGACAGAGGCAGAATGGGCCTGGGCGATCCAGGATGACAGAGGCAGAATGGGCCTGGGCGATCCAGGATGACAGAGGCAGAATGGGCATGGGAGATCCAGGATGACAGAGGCAGAATGGGCATGGGAGATCCAGGATGACAGAGGCAGAATGGGCATGGGAGATCCAGGATGACAGAGGCAGAAAGGGACTGGGCGATCCAGGATGACAGAGGCAGAACGAGCCTGGGTGATCCAGGATGAGAGGCAGAACGAGCCTGGGCGATCCAGGATGACAAAGGCAGAACGAGCCTGGGTGATCCAGGATGACAGAGGCAGAAAGAGCCTGGGCGATCCAGGATGACAAAGGCAGAACGAGCCTGGGCGATCCAGGATGACAAAGGCAGAACGAGCCTGGCGATCCAGGATGACACCGGAACGAGCCTTGGTGATCCAGGATGACAGAGGCAGCGTGGGCCTGGGTGATCCAGGAAGACAGAGACAGAGTGAGCCTGGGCGATCCAGGATGACAGAGGCAGCGAGGGCCTGGGCGATCCAGGATGACAGAGGCAGAACGAGCCTGGGCGATCCAGGATGATAGAGGCAGCGTGGGCCTGGGTGATCCAGGAAGACAGAGACAGAGTGAGCCTGGGCGATCCAGGATGACAGAGGCAGCGTGGGCCTGGGCGATCCAGGATGACCGAGGCAGAACGAGCCTGGGCGATCCAGGATGACAGAGACAGAACGAGCCTGGGCGATCCAGGAAGACTACGGATGATGTGTGAGAGCGAGATAAGAAGCATGGAAAACAGACAAAAAGATGTGTGCGTGATACCTGAAGAAATTCGGGAAGCTGAGCAGCTACTTGGCTGAACGGGAAGACTGGATATCAGATGGTACTGCAGCCCTGTGATGAGGAGGCTGCCCCCAGAGCTGGAGGGGAGAGGACGACCAGCCGGGTTTTTTTTTTTCTTCTTGCCTGGGTGATCCAGAATGACAGTGACAATGCACGCCTGAAGGACTCAGGAACCTGATGAGCAGCTACCTGGCTGACCTGGAAGTCTGGATATAAGATGGTACTGCAGTCCTGTTCATGTTTGAAAAGACTTATCAGCACCCAAGTATAGACAACAAGCAATAATCAGCACCCAAGTGTAACACGGCGGTGCCACACGCATGTGCACAGGAGGGCGGCGCGGGACAGTTTGTGCCAAACCTGAGCATGAGAGGACGGCACTACAGCAGTGCCACGCGCATGCGCCCAGGAGGGCGGCAGACACAGCCGCCAGACACGTGTGCACAGGAGGGTGGCACCACGCCACTGCGCCATAAACAAATGCACAGGGGGCGGTAGACATACGGTGTGATGCACATGTGCAGGAGGCGGCATAGCGGATGTCACAGACATGTGCATAAGAGAGCGGCATAACACGGCCGAGCCATATAAAACGTGGTGCAATGCACATGCCTGCTGGTAGCACACAAATCATACATCTCGCTGAGAGCAAACAAAATGAGTTGGGCTGCATAAAGAAACGAGGTGAACGTGAGCTGGTGATGGTGGGGGCTTAGACACTTGCGGTGCAGGCTGAGCCCCGCAGGAAAGAACCGCCCCCTGAAGCGCCGTGGAGCCAGTCCCGCCGAACCCTAACGCGGACAATCGGAACATACATGATGTGAGGAGGCTCCCCCCGGAGCTGAAGGGGAGAGGAAGACTGGCCGGGCCCGGCCGGGTGCAGGACGAGCGCTGCCCCCAGCTGAGGAAACCTGCAGAGCCGAGACTTACCCGGAAGTGACGCACCGCGGACCGGAAGTGACGCAACGGACCGAGGAAGCAAGCATGAAGCGACCGTCCTCAGGGTGAGGTCGCGTGAGGAGATATAGCCAGCAGCCCCGCCCACAAATACAGGCTGTAACCAGCCTTAATACATACATAAAAAAAAAAAAAGCAGACTGATGTACCAGCCCTGAAAAGGGCTTTTTGGGGTGCTGTCAGGACGCTGTCCTAACAGCAGATGAGTCTGTGGACACAGAACAATGCCCTAGCTAACGCTTTCCCTATTGAATCAGCAGCATCAGCACTCTCCCTCCTCTCACTGTGAATTCAGCTTCCGAATGAATCTAAAATGGATGCTGTCCAGGAGGTGGGAGGGTCTGGGAGGGAGGGTCTGCTGCTGATTGGCTGGAATGTGTCTGCTGACTGTGAGGTATAGGGTCAAAGTTTACTCAATGATGATGTATAGGGGGCGGACCGAACATCGCATATGTTTGCCCGCAGCGGCGAACGCGAACAAGCTATGTTCGCCGGGAACTATTCGCCGGCGAATAGTTCAGGACATCACTAGTGTTAAACACACTGCACTGACACATTTGTTATGCTTTTTGATGTTAGAAACCTTCCAATAAATATAAAAAAAATATGCCTTAATGAGGTTAGATGCCTGTCCCTGTTTATACAGTCATGTTAAAAAATTAGGACACCCTTTGAAAGCATGTGGTTTTTTGTAACATTTTTAATAAAAGGTTATTTCATCTCCGTTTCAACAATACAGAGAGATTAAAGTAATCCAACTAAACAAAGAAAACTGAAGAAAAGTCTTTTCAAGATCTTCTGTAAATGTCATTCTACAAAAATGCCTATTCTAACTGAGGAAAAAGATAGGACACCCTCACATGTATTCCCTCTTAAATTGGCTCAGATCTCACACAGGTATATCACACCAGGTGCACATAATTAGTAGATCGTTACTCTGCATGTTGTATGAGGCTTGCCCTATTTAAACCTCAGACATTTAGTTTGGTGTGCTCCTGACTGTTGAAGTGAGAGTGAGCACCATGGTGAGAGCAAAAGAGCTGTCAGAGGACTTCAGAAAAAAGATTGTAGCAGCCTATGAGTCTGGGAAGGGATTTAAAAAGATCTCAAAAGATTTTGAAATCAGCCATTCCACTGTCCGGAAGATAGTCTACAAGTGGAGGGCTTTCAAAACAACTGCCAACATGCCCAGGACTGGTCGCCCCAGCAAGTTCACCCCAAGAGCAGACCGCAAGATGCTAAAAGAGGTCTCCAAAAACCCTAAAGTGTCATCTCGAGAACTACAGCAGGCTCTGGCTACTGTTGATGTAGAAGTACATGCCTCTACAATCAGAAAGAGACTGTACAAGTTTAACTTGCATGGGAGGTGTGCAAGGAGGAAACCTTTGCTTTCCAAGAGAAACATCGAGGCCAGACTGACATTTGCCAGAGATAAAGTTGACAAAGACCAGGACTTCTGGAATAATGTTCTTTGAACAGATGAGTCCAAAATTGAATTATTTGGACACAACAGCAGAGGACATGTTTGGCGTAAACCAAACACAGCATTCCAAGAAAAGAACCTCATACCAACTGTGAAGCATGGAGGTGGAAGTGTCATGGTTTGGGGCTGCTTTGCTGCAGCAGGACCTGGTCAGCTCACCATCATAGAATCCACGATGAATTCTACTGTGTATCAGAAGGTGCTTGAAGAACATGTGAGACCATCAGTTAGAAAATTAAAGCTGAAGCGGAACTGGACCATGCAACATGACAATGACCCAAAACATACTAGTAAATCAACCAAAGATTGGCTGAAAAAGAAGAAATGGAGAGTCCTGGAATGGCCAAGTCAAAGTCCAGATTTGAATCCCATTGAGATGCTGTGGGGTGACTTGAAAAGGGCTGTACGTGCAAGAAACCCCTCAAACATCTCACAGCTGAAAAAGTTCTGCATTGAGGAGTGGGGTAAAATTTCCTCAGACCGATGTCGAAGACTGGTAGATGGCTACAAGAACCGTCTCACTGCAATTATTTCAGCCAAAGGAGGTAACACTCGCTATTAGGGGCAAGGGTGTCCTATCTTTTTCCTCAGTTAGAATAGGCATTTTTGTAGAATGACATTTACAGAAGATCTTGAAAAGACTTTTCTTCAGTTTTCTTTGGTTAGTCGGATTACTTTAATCTCTCTGTATTGTTGAAACGGAGATGAAATAACCTTTTATTAAAAATGTTACAAAAAACCACATGCTTTCAAAGGGTGTCCTAATTTTTTCACATGACTGTACATGCACAAATAGTAGTATCAGAATAAACAGTGGCTTGTTCTGCACAAGCATCCAAAATGTATTCCTTAATGGGGGCAAATATGGCAACAGTAGCAGTATAGCAATGTCATGTGGCAGCAGTAGCAGTACAGCATGGAACAGACAAGAAAGTAGATGTGTGTGTGCAGCTGTTTAGGGGTAGTAGTGGTGGCTGTATAGGGGTAATGGTACTAGAAACAGAAAGAATAGCAGCTTCAGCGCTGGTGGCATCAGCAGCCATACAGTAAGGAACATGATGGTCAGTAAACAGCGGAAGTGGCATGATAGGGCTGGAGAACTATTCATTGGCCTCATTCGGAGGCGTATGAAAATCCATATGGATCAATGCCCTATTAATTTTGAGCAAAGTGATGTTTTGTACACTTGTGGAAGACAAGCTTGTCCATTTTTATGTGATGATGCAACCTGCTGTGCTGAAAACCTTCTCTGAAATGGCACTGGAGGCTGGACTACACAGTATAACGAGAGCATACTGGGTCAGTTTCGGCTACTGATCCAGTGTGCTTGCCTAGAAGTCCATGTTGTCAAGGAAAACGGAAAGTGCTAGAGAAAGGGCACAGTCCAGATAGGACGAAACCTATTTGTTCAGGCAGTTCATCTCAGCTTGCTGATTTAAGTCAGCCTGGCACTTGGAACTTGGAAAAATGTTACATCATGTTCATGAGATTGAACTGCTGCTGCTTCTGCTAATTGTGCTAGCAGAGAAGGGGGTGACTGTGGGAGCTGGTGAGGGGCCTTCTGGTCAGACACCCAGACAGCAGGCATATGCATGCTGAAAGCCCCATACACATTCTATTCTGGTAATACAGCAATTTGGTGTCTTGTTTGGCATCAGGGAACTATTCCCCCCATTTTTCTATCCAGCAATCATTAGATTCCTTCATACTGATAATATGCCTGTCAATACATAAGCAAGTAAGCATATAGTTTGCCATGTTCACCAGCATGCCCGAGGACCTAATTCTTTCCAGCTCTGCCCTCCACTGAGATGATTAATTTTAATGGCCAGTGTCATTGTCATCATCATCAGCCTCGTCTTCCAGCACAAGTAAATCCTTCTCCTCCTGTTCCTCCAGTGGTAGCTCCTTATCCTCCTCCTCCACTGCTTCCTCCATGACACTGTCTGTGTAGGTCCTCAACAGCTACAGGGAAGCCAGCAAGATTCTGAAGCTGTTCTTCTTTTGCTATCCCTTGTTTTATCAGCATGAGCATTTGCTCTAATATAAATATCAGGGGGATAACATTGTTGATGCCACAGTTTTCCCTACTGACAAATGTTATGGCTTCTTTAAGGTCCTAAGTATCCAACATGCTTCCCTGATGAGTTGCCACTGGATGAGCTCAAAATGATATATGCTCCCTGATAGGGTGGTCTGGTGCATAACAAAATCATTCACCACTTTATGCTACTTGTACACTGTCTGCCACAGATTTTGTGTGGGCTGGTTGCTAGGGTTAAGCGAACCCAAACTGTAAGGTTCGGATTCGTACCGAACTTTAGGATTTTGGGACCCCGGACCAGAACCCGAACTTTTCAGTAAAATTTTGGGTTTGAGTTCGGTGTTCGGCGAGTTAATGGCGCTTTTTGAAAGGCTGCAGAGCAGCCAATCAACAAGCGTTATACTCGTGAGCCCTTAGAAGCCATCACAGCCATGCCTACTAATGGCATGGCTGTGATTGGCCAGTGCAGTATGTGATCCAGCCTCTATTAAAGCTGGAGTCACGTAGCGATGCACGTCACTCTGCTCTTACTAATGTAGGGATAGGATGCTGCTGCTGTGAGGGAGAGAATAGGAAAGAATCTGTTATCAGAGGTGCTTGTTAACTCTGCGATCTACAGCGATTTTGTTTTGTGGGTGCAGTGCACAATTTTTTTTACCCTCCCCTGAGCCCAGTGACACAGAAAAATAACTTTTATCCGTCTGTTAGTAAGATGGGCGTCGGCGGCCATTTTGTGCAAGTTCAGTGCACCAGCACAGCATATGTGCATTTGTGACAGTCAAATACAAGGTTTAAATATTGCAGTTATATTCAGGGTTTAAAAAAACACCCATTGTTTGCAAGACCCTATATCTGGGGCCTTTGCTGCATTTGTCACAGTGAAATACAAGCTTTCAATACTGCAGTTATATTCTGGGTTTAAAAAAACACCCATTATTTGCAAAATAATCCATTTTGGGTCCTTTGCTGAATTAGTGACAGTCAAATACAAACTTTAAATACTGCAGTTATATTCTGGGTTTAAAAGAAACACCAATTTTTTTCTGCAGTGTGCAGACCGACAAGAAGGGCAGGGGTAAAGACTGGGTGGATGATGATGTGGAGGACAATGAGGTCCTCGACCCCACATGGAATCAAGGTCATGCAAATGACCTGTGTAGTTCAGAGGAAGAGGCGGTGGTCGCACAGAGCCACCAGCACAGCAAAAGAGGGAGCAGGGTGCAAAAGCGGAGCGGCCGTCCCCTAGGCAGTACGCCTGCTACTGCCCACCGCACCAAGGGACCAAGCACAACAAAGCCAGCTCCAAGGAGTTCCCTGGCGTGGCAGTTCTTCAGACAATGTCCTGATGACAAGACACGAGTGGTTTGCACGCTGTGCAATCAAAGCCTGAAGCGAGGCATAAACGTCCTCAACCTGAGCACAACCTGCATGACCAGGCCTCTTCATCCACCTCTGGAGTGACAGTGGTACCTGCTAACCCGCAAACAGAGGATCTGCCAGCAGCGCCACCACCTGGGTCAACAAGCATCTCCACAATGTCCCATGGAAGCGTTCAGCTCTCTATCTCCCAAACACTGGAGCGAAAGAGGAAGTACCCCCCTAACCTCGTGATCCCCGGCCCTGAATGCCAGCATTTCACAATTACTGTCCTTTGAATTGCTGCAATTCCGTCTGGTAGAGACAAAGAGTTTTAATCGCATGATTCATATGATACATGATTCTCATGAAAAATTAATAATGAATCCCATTTACTCCATGGGATAAATTCATGATCAAATAATGTGCAAATTCACTTAAATATGGCTATTTAAGTCCATGATACAGACAATTATATGTCAAAGAAAACATGCATAAAATGAAAGATAAGTGAGACGCCGTCTGAGAAGGAAACCATGCAATATCAGGTGAGAAAAAGCCAGGAAAGTCACTGCAAGCTGTATGAAGAGTGGAGTTTGAGTTGCTTACCTAGTCGTATGTACATGGGATAGTGGATGGCCGGCATAATAGATGCGCTTATATCCGCTCTTTAAATAGGCGGTTTAGCGCCATGTTACCGGCGGGTGCTCGAAATCTCGCAATATTGCGAGTATGTCACTGAAAAGCGCCGGCCCAGTCAGGTGACGTGTGGTTAGATACACGTCCGCCCGCATGCGCACAAGAGGCGAAGGGATAGCACCATGATATAAAGGCAATGTGATCACAAACGATGGTGTATGACCACACAGATTATATTGGCACTATTATGTCAATGTGATCACAATTGGGTATGACCGCATGGATTGGGGTGCAGAAGCGCGGTCCTACATCTAATATGTATATATTTATATGCACAAGAGCCCTAGCGAATAGTTGGTAAATACGTACATCAGAATCTAGTAAAGGGTTACGAATAGGGATAAACGAACTCGAACTGTATAGTTCGGGTTCGTACCGAATTTTGGGGTGTCCGTGACACGGACCCGAACCTGGACATTTTCGTAAAAGTCCGGGTTCGGGTTCGGTGTTCGTCGCTTTCTTGGCGCTTTTGTGACGCTTTCTTGGCGCTTTTTGAAAGGCTGCAAAGCAGCCAATCAACAAGCGTCATACTACTTGCCCCAAGAGGCCGTCACAGCCATGCCTACTATTGGCATGGCTGTGATTGGCCAGAGCACCATGTGACCCAGCCTCTATTTAAGCTGGAGTCACATAGCGCCGCCCGTCACTCTGCTCTGATTAGCGTAGGGAGAGGTTGCGGATGCGACAGTAGGGCGAGATTAGGCAGATTAACTCCTCCAAAGGACTTCACTTGATTAATCGATCGATCTGCAGCTGTGCATCATTGAGCTGCTGAAATTCAAATGCTCACTCACTGTTTTTAGGCTGCCCAGACCGTTTGTCAGTCACTTTTTTCTGGGGTGATCGGCGGCCATTTTGTGTCTTGTGCGGTGCTGCGACCAAGTGCATCCAAGCTGCGACCAAGTGCATTTAACCCTCAATGGTGTGGTTGTTTTTTGGCTAAAGCCTACATCAGGGTGAAGCTGTCACACCAAGTGCATTTAACCAGCAATAGTCTGTTCATTTTTTGGCCATATACTAAATCAGGGGCAAGCTGCGCCTGTCACCAAGTGCATTTAACCCTCAATGGTGTGGTTGTTTTTTGGCTAAAGCCTACATCAGGGTGAAGCTGTCACACCAAGTGCATTTAACCAGCAATAGTCTGTTTATTTTTTGGCCATATACTACATCAGGGGCAAGCTGCGCCCGTCACCAAGTGCATTTAACCCTCAGTAGTGTGGTTGGTCAAGCTATCACACCAAGTGCATTTAACCAGCAATAGTCTGTTCATTTTTTGGCCATATACTAAATCAGGGGCAAGCTGCGCCCGTCACCAAGTGCATTTAACCAGCAATAGTCTGTTCATTTTTTGGCCATATACTACATCAGGGGCAAGCTGCGCCCGTCACCAAGTGCATTTAACCCTCAGTAGTGTGGTTGGTCAAGCTATCACACCAAGTGCATTTAACCAGCAATAGTCTGTTCATTTTTTGGCCATATACTAAATCAGGGGCAAGCTGCGCCCGTCACCAAGTGCATTTAACCAGCAATAGTCTGTTCATTTTTTGGCCATATACTACATCAGGGGCAAGCTGCGCCCGTCACCAAGTGCATTTAACCCTCAGTAGTGTGGTTTGTCAAGCTGTGACACCAAGTGCATTTAACCAGCAATAGTCTGTTCATTTTTTGGCCATATACTACATCAGGGGCAAGCTGCGCCCGTCACCAAGTGCATTTAACCAGCAATAGTGTGGTTATTTTTTGGCCATATCCCAGTCTAATTCTGTCACTAAATCCATACTGGTCACCCAGCGCCTAAATACTAGGCCTCAAATTTATATCCCGCTAAATCTCTCGTTACCGCTGTCCTGTTGTGGCTGGGAAAGTTATTTAGTGTCCGTCAAAGCACATTTTTTGTTCTGGGTTGAAGTACAATTCCCAATTTAGCAATTTCATAATTTAGTGGTTTCTGCTATATCAGAGCTATTTGAAATCTATCCCTAAAAGGGTATATAATATTCAAGGTGCACATTGGGTCATTCAGAATAACTTCACACACACCCACTACTGTGTATTTCCAAGTCTAATTCTGTCACTAAACCCATACCTGTCACCCAGCGCCTAAATACTAGGCCTCAAATTTATATCCTGCTAAATCTCTCGTTACCGCTGTCCTGTTGTGGCTGGGAAAGTTATTTAGTGTCCGTCAAAGCACATTTTTTGTTCTGGGTTGAAATACAATTCCCAATTTAGCAATTTCATAATTTAGTGGTTTCTGCTATATCAGAGCTATTTGAAATCTATCCCTAAAAGGGTATATAATATTCAAGGTGCACATAGGGTCATTCAGAATAACTTCACACACACCCGCTACTGTGCATATTCCAAGTCTAATTCTGTCACTAAATCCATACCTGTCACCCAGCGCCTAAATACTAGGCCTCAAATTTATATCCCGCTAAATCTCTCGTTACCGCTGTACTGTTGTTGCTGGGCAAGTTATTTAGTGTCCGTCAAAGCACATTTTTTGTTCTGGGTTGAAATACAATTCCCAATTTAGCAATTTCATAATTTAGTGGTTTCTGCTATATCAGAGCTATTTGAAATCTATCCCTAAAAGGGTATATAATATTCAAGGTGCACATAGGGTCATTCAGAATAACTTCACACACACCCGCTACTGTGCATTTCCAAGTCTAATTCTGTCACTAAACCCATACCTGTCACCCAGCGCCTAAATACTAGGCCTCAAATTTATATCCCGCTAAATCTCTCGTTACCGCTGTACTGTTGTTGCTGGGCAAGTTATTTAGTGTCCGTCAAAGCACATTTTTTGTTCTGGGTTGAAATACAATTCCCAATTTAGCAATTTCATAATTTAGTGGTTTCTGCTATATCAGAGCTATTTGAAATCTATCCCTAAAAGGGTATATAATATTCAAGGTGCACATTGGGTCATTCAGAATAACTTCACACACACCCGCTACTGTGTATTTCCAAGTCTAATTCTGTCACTAAACCCATACCTGTCACCCAGCGCCTAAATACTAGGCCTCAAATTTATATCCTGCTAAATCTCTCGTTACCGCTGTCCTGTTGTGGCTGGGAAAGTTATTTAGTGTCCGTCAAAGCACATTTTTTGTTCTGGGTTGAAATACAATTCCCAATTTAGCAATTTCATAATTTAGTGGTTTCTGCTATATCAGAGCTATTTGAAATCTATCCCTAAAAGGGTATATAATATTCAAGGTGCACATTGGGTCATTCAGAATAACTTCACACACACCCGCTACTGTGTATTTCCAAGTCTAATTCTGTCACTAAACCCATACCTGTCACCCAGCGCCTAAATACTAGGCCTCAAATTTATATCCTGCTAAATCTCTCGTTACCGCTGTCCTGTTGTGGCTGGGAAAGTTATTTAGTGTCCGTCAAAGCACATTTTTTGTTCTGGGTTGAAATACAATTCCCAATTTAGCAATTTCATAATTTAGTGGTTTCTGCTATATCAGAGCTATTTGAAATCTATCCCTAAAAGGGTATATAATATTCAAGGTGCACATAGGGTCATTCAGAATAACTTCACACACACACGCTACTGTGCATATTCCAAGTCTAATTCTGTCACTAAATCCATACCTGTCACCCAGCGCCTAAATACTAGGCCTCAAATTTATATCCGCTAAATCTCTCGTTACCGCTGTACTGTTGTTGCTGGGCAAGTTATTTAGTGTCCGTCAAAGCACATTTTTTGTTCTGGGTTGAAATACAATTCCCAATTTAGCAATTTCATAATTTAGTGGTTTCTGCTATATCAGAGCTATTTGAAATCTATCCCTAAAAGGGTATATAATATTCAAGGTGCACATAGGGTCATTCAGAATAACTTCACACACACCCGCTACTGTGCATTTCCAAGTCTAATTCTGTCACTAAACCCATACCTGTCACCCAGCGCCTAAATACTAGGCCTCAAATTTATATCCCGCTAAATCTCTCGTTACCGCTGTACTGTTGTTGCTGGGCAAGTTATTTAGTGTCCGTCAAAGCACATTTTTTGTTCTGGGTTGAAATACAATTCCCAATTTAGCAATTTCATAATTTAGTGGTTTCTGCTATATCAGAGCTATTTGAAATCTATCCCTAAAAGGGTATATAATATTCAAGGTGCACATTGGGTCATTCAGAATAACTTCACACACACCCGCTACTGTGCATTTCCAAGTCTAATTCTGTCACTAAACCCATACCTGTCACCCAGCGCCTAAATACTAGGCCTCAAATTTATATCCTGCTAAATCTCTCGTTACCGCTGTCCTGTTGTGGCTGGGAAAGTTATTTAGTGTCCGTCAAAGCACATTTTTTGTTCTGGGTTGAAATACAATTCCCAATTTAGCAATTTCATAATTTAGTGGTTTCTGCTATATCAGAGCTATTTGAAATCTATCCCTAAAAGGGTAGATAATATTGAAGGTGCACATAGGGTCATTCAGAATAACTTCACTCACACCAGCTACTGTGCATTTCCAAGTCTAATTCTGTCACTAAACCCATACCTGTCACCCAGCGCCTAAATACTAGGCCTCAAATTTATATCCGCTAAATCTCTCGTTACCGCTGTCCTGTTGTGGCTGGGAAAGTTATTTAGTGTCCGTCAAAGCACATTTTTTGTTCTGGGTTGAAATACAATTCCCAATTTAGCAATTTAAAATTTAGTGGTTTCTGCTGTATCAGAGCTATTTGAAATCTATCCCTAAAAGGGTAGATCATATTGAAGGTGCACATAGGGTCATTCAGAATAACTTCACACACCCGCTACTGTGCATTTCCAAGTCTAATTCTGTCACTAAATCCATACCGGTCACCCAGCGCCTAAATACTAGGCCTCAAATTTATATCCCGCTGAATTTGAATACAATACATTGGGCCAAATAATATTTTTGTTGTTGTGGTGAACGATAACAATGAGGAAAACATCTAGTAAGGGACGCGGACGTGGACATGGTCGTGGTGGTGTTAGTGGACCCTCTGGTGCTGGGAGAGGACGTGGCCGTTCTGCCACATCCACACGTCCTAGTGTACCAACTACCTCAGGTCCCAGTAGCCGCCAGAATTTACAGCGATATATGGTGGGGCCCAATGCCGTTCTAAGGATGGTAAGGCCTGAGCAGGTACAGGCATTAGTCAATTGGGTGGCCGACAGTGGATCCAGCACGTTCACATTATCTCCCACCCAGTCTTCTGCAGAAAGCGCACAGATGGCGCCTGAAAACCAACCCCATCAGTCTGTCACATCACCCCCATGCATACCAGGGAAACTGTCTCAGCCTCAAGTTATGCAGCAGTCTCTTATGCTGTTTGAAGACTCCGCTGGCAGGGTTTCCCAAGGGCATCCACCTAGCCCTTCCCCAGCGGTGAAAGATATAGAATGCACTGACGCACAACCACTTATGTTTCCTGATGATGAGGACATGGGAATACCACCTCAGCATGTCTCTGATGATGACGAAACACAGGTGCCAACTGCTGCGTCTTTCTGCAGTGTGCAGACTGAACAGGAGGTCAGGGATCAAGACTGGGTGGAAGACGATGCAGGGGACTGATGAGGTCCTAGACCCCACATGGAATGAAGGTCGTGCCACTGACTTTCACAGTTCGGAGGAAGAGGCAGTGGTGAGACCGAGCCAACAGCGTAGCAAAAGAGGGAGCAGTGGGCAAAAGCAGAACACCCGCCGCCAAGAGACTCCGCCTGCTACTGCCCGCCGCCATCTGGGACCGAGCACCCCAAAGGCAGCTTCAAGGAGTTCCCTGGCATGGCACTTCTTCAAACAATGTGCTGACGACAAGACCCGAGTGGTTTGCACGCTGTGCCATCAGAGCCTGAAGCGAGGCATTAACGTTCTGAACCTGAGCACAACCTGCATGACCAGGCACCTGCATGCAAAGCATGAACTGCAGTGGAGTAAACACCTTAAAACCAAGGAAGTCACTCAGGCTCCCCCTGCTACCTCTTCTGCTGCTGCCGCCTCGGCCTCTTCTGCTGCTGCCGCCTCGGCCTCTTCCTCCGCCTCTGGAGGAACGTTGGCACCTGCCGCCCAGCAAACAGGGGATGTACCACCAACACCACCACCACCACCTCCGTCACCAAGCGTCTCAACCATGTCACACGGCAGCGTTCAGCTCTCCATCTCACAAACATTTGAGAGAAAGCGTAAATTCCCACCTAGCCACCCTCGATCCCTGGCCCTGAATGCCAGCATTTCTAAACTACTGGCCTATGAAATGCTGTCATTTAGGCTGGTGGACACAGACAGCTTCAAACAGCTCATGTCGCTTGCTGTCCCACAGTATGTTGTTCCCAGCCGCCACTACTTCTCCAAGAGAGCCGTGCCTTCCCTGCACAACCAAGTATCCGATAAAATCAAGTGTGCACTGCGCAACGCCATCTGTGGCAAGGTCCACCTAACCACAGATACGTGGACCAGTAAGCACGGCCAGGGACGCTATATCTCCCTAACTGCACACTGGGTAAATGTAGTGGCAGCTGGGCCCCAGGCGGAGAGCTGTTTGGCGCACGTCCTTCCGCCGCCAAGGATCGCAGGGCAACATTCTTTGCCTCCTGTTGCCACCTCCTCCTTCTCGGCTTCCTCCTCCTCTTCTTCCACCTGCTCATCCAGTCAGCCACACACCTTCACCACCAACTTCAGCACAGCCCGGGGTAAACGTCAGCAGGCCATTCTGAAACTCATATGTTTGGGGGACAGGCCCCACACCGCACAGGAGTTGTGGCGGGGTATAGAACAACAGACCGACGAGTGGTTGCTGCCGGTGAGCCTCAAGCCCGGCCTGGTGGTGTGCGATAATGGGCGAAATCTCGTTGCAGCTCTGGGACTAGCCAATTTGACGCACATCCCTTGCTTGGCGCATGTGCTGAATTTGGTGGTGCAGAAGTTCATTCACAACTACCCCGACATGTCAGAGCTGCTGCATAAAGTGCGGGCCGTCTGTTCGCGCTTCCGGCGTTCACATCCTGCTGCTGCTCGCCTGTCTGCGCTACAGCGTAACTTCGGCCTTCCCGCTCACCGCCTCATATGCGACGTGCCCACCAGGTGGAACTCCACCTTGCACATGCTGGACAGACTGTGCGAGCAGCAGCAGGCCATAGTGGAGTTTCAGCTGCAGCACGCACGGGTCAGTCGCACTACAGAACAGCACCACTTCACCACCAATGACTGGGCCTCCATGCGAGACCTGTGTGCCCTGTTGCGCTGTTTCGAGTACTCCACCAACATGGCCAGTGGCGATGACGCCGTTATCAGCGTTACAATACCACTTCTATGTCTCCTTGAGAAAACACTTAGGGCGATGATGCAAGAGGAGGTGGCCCAGGAGGAGGAGGAGGAGGAGGAAGAGGGGTCATTTTTAGCACTTTCAGGCCAGTCTCTTCGAAGTGACTCAGAGGGAGGTTTTTGGCAACAGCAGAGGCCAGGTACAAATGTGGCCAGACAGGGCCCACTACTGGAGGACGAGGAGGACGAGGATGAGGAGGAGGTGGAGGAGGATGAGGATGAAGCATGGTCACAGCGGGGTGGCACCCAACGCAGCTCGGGTCCATCACTGGTGCGTGGCTGGGGGGAAAGGCAGGACGATGACGATACGCCTCCCACAGAGGACAGCTTGTCCTTACCCCTGGGCAGCCTGGCACACATGAGCGACTACATGCTGCAGTGCCTGCGCAACGACAGCAGAGTTGCCCACATTTTAACCTGTGCGGACTACTGGGTTGCCACCCTGCTGGATCCACGCTACAAAGACAATGTGCCCACCTTACTTCCTGCACTGGAGCGTGATAGGAAGATGCGCGAGTACAAGCGCACGTTGGTAGACGCGCTACTGAGAGCATTCCCAAATGTCACAGGGGAACAAGTGGAAGCCCAAGGCCAAGGCAGAGGAGGAGCAAGAGGTCGCCAAGGCAGCTGTGTCAATGCCAGCTCCTTTGAGGGCAGGGTTAGCATGGCAGAGATGTGGAAAACTTTTGTCAACACGCCACAGCTAACTGCACCACCACCTGATACGCAACGTGTTAGCAGGAGGCAACATTTCACTAACATAGGTGGAACAGTACGTGTGCACACCCCTCCACGTACTGACTGATGGTTCGGCCCCATTCAACTTCTGGGTCTCTAAATTGTCCACGTGGCCAGAGCTAGCCTTTTATGCCTTGGAGGTGCTGGCCTGCCCGGCGGCCAGCGTTTTGTCTGAACGTGTATTCAGCACGGCAGGGGGCGTCATTACAGACAAACGCAGCCGCCTGTCTACAGCCAATGTGGACAAGCTGACGTTCATAAAAATGAACCAGGCATGGATCCCACAGGATCTGTCCGTCCCTTGTCCAGATTAGACATTAACTACCTCCACTTAACCATATATTATTGGACTCCAGGGCACTTCCTCATTCAATCCTATTTTTATTTTCATTTTACCATTATATTGCGAGGCTACCCAAAGTTGAATGAACCTCTCCTGTGTCTGGGTGCCGGGGCCTAAATATATGCCAATGGACTGTTCCAATGTTGGGTGACGTGAAGCCTGATTCTCTGCTATGACATGCAGAATGATTCTCTGCTGACATGAAGACAGATTCTCCGTTACGGGACCTCTCTCCTCTGTCTGTGTGTGTGCTGGGCCTAAATATATGCCAATGGACTGTTGCAGTGGTGGCTGACGTGAAGCCTCATTCTCTGCTATGACATGCAGACTGATTCTCTGCTGACATGAAGCCAGATTCTCTGTTACGGGACCTCTCTCCTCTGCCTGTGTGTGTGCTGGGCCTAAATATATGCCAATGGACTGTTGCAGTGGTGGCTGACGTGAAGCCTCCTTCTCTGCTATGACATGCAGACTGATTCTCTGCTGACATGAAGCCAGATTCTCTGTTACGGGACCTCTCTCCTCTGCCTGTGTGTGTGCTGGGCCTAAATATATGCCAATGGACTGTTGCAGTGGTGGCTGACGTGAAGCCTCATTCTCTGCTATGACATGCAGACTGATTCTCTGCTGACATGAAGCCAGATTCTCTGTTACGGGACCTCTCTCCTCTGCCTGTGTGTGTGCTGGGCCTAAATATATGCCAATGGACTGTTGCAGTGGTGGCTGACGTGAAGCTTCATTCTCTGCTATGACATGCAGACTGATTCTCTGCTGACATGAATCCAGATTCTCTGTTACGGGACCTCTCTCCTCTGCCTGTGTGTGTGCTGGGCCTAAATATATGCCAATGGACTGTTGCAGTGGTGGCTGACGTGAAGCCTCATTCTCTGCTATGACATGCAGACTGATTCTCTGCTGACATGAAGACAGATTCTCTGTTACGGGACCTCCCTCCTCTGCCTGGGTGCTGGGCCTAAATATATGCCAATGGACTGTTGCAGTGGTGGCTGACGTGAAGTCTCATTCTCTGCTATGACATGCAGACTGATTCTCTGCTGACATGAAGCCAGATTCTCTGTTACGGGACCTCCCTCCTCTGCCTGGGTGCTGGGCCTAAATATATGCCAATGGACTGTTGCAGTGGTGGCTGACGTGAAGCCTCATTCTCTGCTATGACATGCAGACTAATTCTCTGCTGACATGAAGACAGATTCTCTGTTACGGGACCTCTCTCCTCTGCCTGTGTGTGTGCTGGGCCTAAATATATGCCAATGGACTGTTGCAGTGGTGGCTGACGTGAAGCCTCATTCTCTGCTATGACATGCAGACTAATTCTCTGCTGACATGAAGACAGATTCTCTGTTACGGGACCTCCCTCCTCTGCCTGGGTGCTGGGCCTAAATATATGCAAATGGACTGTTGCAGTGGTGGCTGACGTGAAGCCTCATTCTCTGCTATGACATGCAGACTGATTCTCTGCTGACATGAAGCCAGATTCTCTGTTACGGGACCTCCCTCCTCTGCCTGGGTGCTGGGCCTAAATATATGCCAATGGACTGTTGCAGTGGTGGCTGACGTGAAGCCTCATTCTCTGCTATGACATGCAGACTGATTCTCTGCTGACATGAAGCCAGATTCTCTGTTACGGGACCTCCCTCCTCTGCCTGGGTGCTGGGCCTAAATATATGCCAATGGACTGTTGCAGTGGTGGCTGACGTGAAGCCTCATTCTCTGCTATGACATGCAGACTAATTCTCTGCTGACATGAAGACAGATTCTCTGTTACGGGACCTCTCTCCTCTGCCTGTGTGTGTGCTGGGCCTAAATATATGCCAATGGACTGGTGCAGTGGTGGCTGACGTGAAGCCTCATTCTCTGCTATGACATGCAGACTAATTCTCTGCTGACATGAAGACAGATTCTCTGTTACGGGACCTCCCTCCTCTGCCTGGGTGCTGGGCCTAAATATATGCCAATGGACTGTTGCAGTGGTGGCTGACGTGAAGCCTCATTCTCTGCTATGACATGCAGACTGATTCTCTGCTGACATAAAGCCAGATTCTCTGTTACGGGACCTCCCTCCTCTGCCTGGGTGCTGGGCCTAAATATATGCCAATGGACTGTTGCAGTGGTGGCTGACGTGAAGCCTCATTCTCTGCTATGACATGCAGACTGATTCTCTGCTGACATGAAGCCAGATTCTCTGTTACGGGACCTCCCTCCTCTGCCTGGGTGCTGGGCCTAAATATATGCCAATGGACTGTTGCAGTGGTGGCTGACGTGAAGCCTCATTCTCTGCTATGACATGCAGACTAATTCTCTGCTGACATGAAGACAGATTCTCTGTTACGGGACCTCTCTCCTCTGCCTGTGTGTGTGCTGGGCCTAAATATATGCCAATGGACTGTTGCAGTGGTGGCTGACGTGAAGCCTCATTCTCTGCTATGACATGCAGACTGATTCTCTGCTGACATGAAGACAGATTCTCTGTTACGGGACCTCCCTCCTCTGCCTGGGTGCTGGGCCTAAATATATGCCAATGGACTGTTGCAGTGGTGGCTGACGTGAAGCCTCATTCTCTGCTATGACATGCAGACTGATTCTCTGCTGACATGAAGCCAGATTCTCTGTTACGGGACCTCCCTCCTCTGCCTGGGTGCTGGGCCTAAATATATGCCAATGGACTGTTGCAGTGGTGGCTGACGTGAAGCCTCATTCTCTGCTATGACATGCAGACTGATTCTCTGCTGACATGAAGCCAGATTCTCTGTTACGGGACCTCCCTCCTCTGCCTGGGTGCTGGGCCTAAATATATGCCAATGGACTGTTGCAGTGGTGGCTGACGTGAAGCCTCATTCTCTGCTATGACATGCAGACTAATTCTCTGCTGACATGAAGACAGATTCTCTGTTACGGGACCTCTCTCCTCTGCCTGTGTGTGTGCTGGGCCTAAATATATGCCAATGGACTGTTGCAGTGGTGGCTGACGTGAAGCCTCATTCTCTGCTATGACATGCAGACTGATTCTCTGCTGACATGAAGACAGATTCTCTGTTACGGGACCTCCCTCCTCTGCCTGGGTGCTGGGCCTAAATATATGCCAATGGACTGTTGCAGTGGTGGCTGACGTGAAGCCTCATTCTCTGCTATGACATGCAGACTGATTCTCTGCTGACATGAAGCCAGATTCTCTGTTACGGGACCTCTCTCCTCTGCCTGGGTGCTGGGCCTAAATTTATGAAAATGGACTCTTACAGTGGTGGGTGACGTGAAGCCAGATTCTCTGCTATGGGACCTCTCTCCAATTGATTTTGGTTAATTTTTATTTATTTAATTTTTATTTTAATTCATTTCCCTATCCACATTTGTTTGCAGGGGATTTACCTACATGTTGCTGCCTTTTGCAGCCCTCTAGCTCTTTCCTGGGCTGTTTTACAGCCTTTTTAGTGCCGAAAAGTTCGGGTCCCCATTGACTTCAATGGGGTTCGGGTTCGGGACGAAGTTCGGATCGGGTTCGGATCCCGAACCCGAACATTTCCGGGATGTTCGGCCGAACTTCTCGAACCCGAACATCCAGGTGTTCGCTCAACTCTAGTTACGAAGTCTTATGAACATATATGAGAAGAATAATACGACCTCAATAATACAGTTATTCTGGTTATACATTATGATTATAATCTAGAAACAAACACCAGTGAGGAATATATACCAACTTCAGGACAGGGTGTACAGACCCATCAGGCTAGGGCGTGCTTCACGGGTGTCGCCACCCGTTATTAAACGGCTCTGGCCCTAAAATAAAATATAAGGAAAAAATTAGAAAAGAAGAAGAGGATGAATTTTCAATAATCTAAAACATTATCTTTATTAGATCCATTGGGTTCGAGGGTATTGAGACGTCGGATCCACGACATCTCTCTCTCCTGTAGTTGCAGCTCACTATTACCACCTCGTCTTAGAGGGGGTATCCAGTCAATAACCTGGAAACGAAGTTGACTAACTGCGTGGTTGTGTGTTGCGAAATGTTGTACCAGAGGGGCCTCTATCTTTACAGTGCGTATGTTGGATTTGCGTTGGGATATATGCTCCTTGATTTTTTTTATTATTTCGCCAACGTATCCTAGGCCAGGAGTAGTGTACATTAATGTTATATGTCTTACCGGTAAATGGATGTGTGAAGGTAGGACCTTTAGTGACAATTTCGCACAATACTGTCCTTTATGTTTTTAGCCCTCTTATATGACATTAGGGGTTTCTCGTGAAATATATTCAGAAAATTACCTGATAATGTGGACCAATGTTTATATATGATCCGTTTGATATCAGGGCTCAGGTGAGAAAATGTAGTAACGCATGGGATACGTGTCTGTAGGCGGTCAAGTTTAGGAGGTCTAGGTTTGAGTAGATCAATTCTGGAAAGGTGGGTCGTTCTCTCAAGACATGTTGTGGAAAACCTCTATTGAGGAATTTATTGGACATCTCTGATAGTCGGGAATTAGAGGTATCTGGATCCGACACAATGCGTTTGACTCTCATGAGTTGTGAACGTGGAAGAGAGAGAATTAGCCCTGGGGTGGTGAAATGAATTGTGCCTTAAAAGACTGTTCCTATCTGTAAGTTTGGTGTAGAGGGCTGTATGTAATGTGTTGTTTCTTATCTTGAGGAAAACGTCCAGAAAAGAGATCTCAGTATCGCTGCAAGCCAAGAAGAGAGAGATGGAGTCTGTGGCCGACTTAATGGTTCTGTGAAATGTATGCAAATCTTCTGACGGGCCCTGCCAAATACAGAAGATGTCATCAATATATCTATACCAACATTTAATATATTGGCAAAACAACTCATTGGTGTATACGATACAGTTCTCGAAATGATTCATGTACAGAACTGCGAAAGTAGGTGCCACCTTACAGCCCATGGCTGTCTCAGAGGTCTGGAGGTAGAATTGATCCTCAAAAAGAAAATTGTTATTCTTTAGCACAAAGGATAAGAGAGACATAATGAATTCTTGTTCTAAAATAGAGAACTCGGCTTCTTGTCGGATGATTTCTCTGACACACTCAATGCCTTCCTCAGTAGGGATGTTAGTGTAAAGGCTAGTAACATCCATGGTAGCCAAAAGAATATCATCACCTTCCAATTTCAGGCACTGAATTTTATTCAAGAAATCTGTGGTATCTTGAATATAAGAGACACCTTTTTGGGCATATGATCTTAAAAGATTATCTAACATCTTAGCTGCTGGTTGAAAAATGGACTCACAACCAGAGACTATAGGTCTGCCTGGGAGGTGATCTTTATTCTTATGAATCTTCGGTAATGTGTAAATAACGGGGATGCTAGGATGTGTCGGGATGAGGTAATCAGCTGCTTTTTTACTTATAATACCATTGCTTAGAGCTGTCTCTACTATGGCAGAGAGTTCCTTAAGACAGTCTCTAGTAGGGTCATAGTCTATAGGTAAGTAGATCCCTCGATCCGCAAGTTGCCGAAGGATCTCCTGTCTATAGTCCGCTTTATTCATCACAACAATCCCCGAGCCTTTATCAGCCGGTTTGATGATTGTGTCTTTGTTGTTACATAAGTTTTTTTATGGCAAGGGACTGTTTTTTAGATATGTTGTGTCTTACCTTGATGATTGGAGATCTTTTTTCCAAGGTCTTGAGGTCTAGTAAGACATGCGAGATGTATTCTTCAACCACCTCGTATCTTGTAGGGGGGATGAATTTGCTTGGTAGCTTGCAACCTTTAATGCGATCCTGGAAGGGCGAAAGGGCGTCTTTGTTCACTAGGGTCCATGACGGTTTCTCGATCTCTATGTAGGCCCGAAGTCTGATAGTTCTGAAGAACTTTGACATTTCTTTGTCCAGGAGATAAGGGTCCGTGAAATTGGTGGGGACGAATCCAAGCCCTAAATTTAATGCGAATATTTTATCACTTGTCAAGGTCTTATTTGATAGGGTGATGACTAGGTCATTTGAAGTGGGTTGGTCGGTCTGAGTTGTCATATCTGGTGGGTGGATCTTGTTCCAATCGGTTCCCTCTGTTGTTGATAACCTCGTCCTCTTCCTCTTGTGTTTCTTACCCGCCCTCCTTGGCGGCCTCCTCCTCTGGATCTTGGTGAACCCCTCTCTAAAAAATCAGTCTCGCCACTGGTGCTGGAGGAGGCTGACGCGTGATCGGTGGATGGTCCAAATGTTGGATAATTCCGTGTGACTGTGCGATATACTTGATTAGTTGCATAGTCTTGGACATCCCTTTGATATTTTGACCTCTTGCGGTACTCTAAATTTCGTCTGAAGAAATTATCTTTTTGTGTGATGTTATTTCTAATTGAAGCAGCCTCTTCCCCAGGTATTTCTTGGAAAAGCCTCTGTTCTAGAGAGTTAATCTCGTCTTTCACTTTTCTTAATTCTGTGCTTGCACGTTCCACAGTGAGAAGGATGATATCGAGGGATGCTTTATTTAGGATTCTTTCGAATTGGTTGCAAAATTCAGAATCATCAGAAAATAGCGGTGGTCGCAGATTGCACCGCAGACCCCTCGGAATGATTTTCTTTTTGTGGTATTCGACCAATGTGGCTATGTGTAATTCCAGTGAAATCGATTTCCAGCGAGTCAATTGAAACTCTTTGATTCGTACTGGATATGAATTTGTTAGAAGCAGTTATAGATGATGTAATTCTTCTTGCATCCTCTTCAGAGAATGAGAATTCTCCACTGTTAGTACTTTGTGAAGTTGGATTTGAGAATGACATTGAAAATGTTGATAAAGGAAAATGTCAGAGATGGTGCTCGTAGATCCGTGGTGGAGTAAACCTTAGTATTGGAATCCCGTAGTGATCACAGCACTCTATCTATTCTGACCGGTTTGGGTGCACGTCGTGGTATGTTCCTGGCTCCACCTCTTGGAACGTATAAATATTCAACAATTCAGACAGCACTCCAGATTTTGCTTAGATAATTTTTATTTACTTAGCCGGACATAGTGATCCTTTTCGTAACAACGTTTCGGGCAGAAATAATGGCCTTCATCAGGCTGATGTAAAAAATAATAAATAAACATTTGTAAATACATGATTCGTATAATACATAATTCTTGTGATACATGATGACAACAAGAAAAAGAAAAAAACCTATGTAAATACATGATTCATATGATACATGATTCTCATGAAAAATTAATAATGAATCCCATTTACTCCATGGGATAAATTCATGATCAAATAATGTGCAAATTCACTTAAATATGGCTGTTTAAGTCCATGATACAGACAATTATATGTCAAAGAAAACATGCATAAACTTGGATATATTAAATATATTAAACATCAAGACAAGGGGGACACCAAGTAGAAATATGTACCACAGATAGAGTGAAGGAAGGTAGTAGTATAAAGACAAGTGCACTAATGGTATACACTAAACTGCGTTGTGTATACATGGAGTGAGACTGAACATTCCCATCATGTTAGAGATAAATGAAAGATAAGTGAGACACCGTCTGAGAAGGAAACCATGCAATATCAGGTGAGAAAAAGCCAGGAAAGTCACTGCAAGCTGTATGAAGAGTGGAGTTTGAGTTGCTTACCTAGTCGTATGTACATGGGATAGTGGATGGCCGGCATAATAGATGCGCTTATATCCGCTCTTTAAATAGGCGGTTTAGCGCCATGTTACCGGCGGGTGCTCAAAATCTCGCAATATCGCGAGTATGTCACTGAGAAGCGCCGGCACAGTCAGGTGACGTGTGGTTAGTTACACGTCCGCCCGCATGCGCACAAGATGCGAAGGAGCTTGTCATTGCCTCTAGGCAGCCTGGCACACATAACCGATTACTTGCTGCAGTGTCTCCGCAATGACAGCCGAGTTGGCCACATTCTAACTTCAGCTGATAACTGGGTGGCCAGCTGCTGGATCCCCATTACGAGGACAATGAACTGTCCTTAATTCCATCACTGGAGCATAAGATGAGCGAGTACAAGCGCACACTGGTAGATGCGCTGCTGGTGGCATTCCCATCTGACAGCGAGGGCACAGTGGAAGCACAATGCGAAGGCAGAGGAGGAGGAAGAGGTCGCCAACGCAGCTGGGACACCAACAGCACCTCAGAAGGCAGAATTAGCATGGCCGAAATGTGGAAAAGCTTTGTCAACACGCCACAACAACCAGCACCACCAACTGATATGGAATGTCTTAGCAGGAGGCAGCATTTCAGCAACATGGTGGAACAGTATATGTGCACAAGCCTACACATACTGAATTATGGGTCTGCCCCCTTCAACTTCTGGGTCCCCAAATTGGGCACATGGCCTGAGCTTGCCCTTTACACCTTGGAGGTGCTTGCCTGTCCTGCAGCCAGTGTATTGTCTGTGATAACACCCCCTGCCATGCTAAACACACATTCAGACAAGCGCAGCCGCCTGTCCACAGCCAATGTGGACAAGCTCACGTTCATTAAAATGAACCAGGCAGGGATTCCACAGGACTTGTCCGTACCTTGTGCAGAATAGACATGTATACTGGCCTTACCCAGCCATTGTTATATTACAGCGCAATTGCTCATTGTTGTATTTTGGTTATTTCCCACTATTTTGGGGTGCACCCTAATTTAAACAAAATAAAATTAAAACCAAAAACCAGTGTTGGCTACCTTATCCTCCTCCATCGCCACTTCCACCGCCTCCTCAACCTCCTACTCTATATGGACCTCCACCTCATAGATCAAGATAATTATTTTAAATTTTTACGTATTTTATTTTACTAGTCATTTCACTAATTTTTCCGATAAAATGTTGGGTTACATATCCCAAATTTTTGGCTGTAATATACTCCTGCTCTACCTAGTATACAGGGAAATAAATTTCACTAATTTGTCTGTTACATTGTCAGGTGAAATTAACCAATTTTTGGCTGCGATATACCCCTGCTCTACCTAGTAGACAGGTAAATACATTTCACTAATTTGTCTGTTGCATAGTTGGGTGACATTTACAAATTTTTGGCTGTGATATACCCCTGCTCTACCTAGTAGATAGGGAAATACATTTCACTAATTTGTCTGGTAAATTGTCGGGTGAAATTCACCAATGTTTGGCTGTGATATACCCCTGCTCTACCTAGTGGACAAGGAAATACATTTCACTAATTCATCTGTTACATTGTTGGGTGACAAATGCTCATCTTTTGCGCTACAAAGTACATTTGCAGCCAACACAGCATTTTGGACAGTACGAATGGTGAGGCCAGGACAAGTACAGACTATTGTAGATTGGGGGGCTGACAGTGCCTACAGTTCCTTCACATTGTCTCCCACCCAGTCCCCTGCTGAAAGATCAGAGTTGGCACCTACAGACAATGGCCATCAGTCTTTCACCTCACCCCCTTGCAAATCAGGCAAGCAGTCTGAGCCCCAAGTCATGCAGCAGTCTCTAATGCTTTTTGAAGACTGCTGGCAGGGTTTCCATGGGCCATTCACATAGCCCTGCACCAGAAGTGGAAGAGATTGAGTGCACTGATGTCCAACCACTTATGTTTCAGGATGAGGACATTGGAAGACCACCGCAGCACGTCTCTGATGATGACAAAACACAGATGCCAACTGCTGCGGTTTTCTGCAGTATGCAGACCGACAAGGAGGGCAGGAGTAAAGAGTTTGTGGAAGATGATGTGGAGGATAATGAGATACTAGACCCCACATGAAATCAAAGTCATGCGAGTTACCTGTCTAGTTCGGAGGAAGAGGTGGTTGCACAGAGGCACCAGCACAGCAAGAGGGAGCAGGGGGCAAAAGCATCTGTTACATTGTCAGGTGACATTTTACCAATTTTGCCATATACAAATCCTGTGCTCTGCATAGGTGACAGGGACCTCATTTTTGTAAAATCGTCTGTTCCATTGGTGGGTGACATTAACCCATTTTTACCAATGAAAAACCCCCTGCTCTGCATAAGTGACAGGGACTTAAATTTCTAAAATACGTCTTTAATTGACCGCGCCCCCTCCTTTTATTCGATCCTTCCACTTTAACAACTTGTCCCAACTTGTCATTTCCACTTTATTTACATTGGACCCACTAACACGTGTTGAGACATATAAAACTAATTGTTTACAAATGGCCACTAGGACCAATAATTGTCTCTTGGTTGACACGTGTTATTAGTTTTTGTAACTAAAAATTTACATTTATTGTTTAGAATTAAAATTGTTTACTAGAACTAACTTCATGAAAACTATCAGACTTATGCACTGCCGCTAGTAGAAATGGAATATGCTATGAGTTAGGCTAGGACTTCACTATGGACTGCCTGGCTCACTCCTTTATATCTGCACAGAATCCACCATGCTCTGTTTGGTGCACACTGTTTGTATCACAGTGCGCTCCCTTTGGATTATTTGAAACCTACCTGTCACTCACTATTCACTCATTTATAATATCATTAGATTTGTACTGTCGCAGTGCTTTAGCTGGCTAAAACGTAACATCAGTCACACTCTGCCCAACTTGTCATTTCCGCTCGATCACATTTGATCCATTGACCTACCTTGGTCCAAAATACCCCAGTGACATTCCCTGTAATTTTTTATAAATCATTCCAATAACAGGGCTTCTTAAGAGCCCTGTATTGTTATTTATCATCACTACCTACTCGAGTCGGGAGTGGATAATTACAGCGCGGCCCCTCCTTTATTTGGAAGCTTCAGCTTCAATAATTTGTCCCACATTTCCGCTCGATCACATTTAATTTCATCCATTGACCTCCCTTGGATGAGGTCTCCCTTTCTCATGCTCCCTCTCTGGTGTGGATCCCTGATTCGCCGATAACCGGGATCAACATGGTAGGTGCAGAAAAGAACATCGAAAGTTGATAGAGAAGATATCCAATTGGATCGTGGACGTCACCGGGGCGTGCGATCAGGCAGAAGTTGTCTAGAGTCAACAGGTTTAGAACGTTAATGCTTCGCTTCAGGCTCTGATGGCACAGCGTGCAAACCACTCGGGTCTTGTCATCAGCACATTGTTTGAAGAACTGCCACGCCAGGGAACTCCTTGAAGCTGCCTTTGGGGTGCTCGGTCCCAGATGGCGGCGGTCAGTAGCAGGCGGAGTCTCTTGGCGGCGGGTGTTCTGCTTTTGCCTACTGCACCCTCTTTTGCTACGCTGTTGGCTCGGTCTCACCACTGCCTCTTCCTCCAAACTCTGAAAGTCAGTGGCACGACCTTCATTCCATGTGGAGTCTAGGACCTCATCGTCCCCTGCATCGTCTTCCACCCAGTCTTCCTCCCTGACCTCCTGTTCAGTCTGCACACTGCAGAAAGATGCAGCAGTTGGCACCTGTGTTTCATCATCAGAGACGTGCTGAGGTGGTATTCCCATGTCCTCATCATCAGGAAACATAAGTGGTTGTGCGTCAGTGCATTCTATGTCTTTCACTGCTGGGGAAGGGCCAGGTGGATGCCCTTGGGAAACCCTGCCAGCAGAGTCTTCAAACAGCATAAGAGACTGCTGCATAACTTGAGGCTCAGACAGTTTCCCTGATATGCATGCGGGTGATGTGACAGACTGATTGGCTTGGTTTTCAGGCGCCATCTGTGAGCTTTCTGAAGAAGACTGGGTGGGAGATAATGTGAACGTGCTGGATCCACTGTCGGCCACCCAATTGACTAATGCCTGTACCTGCTCAGGCCTTACCATCCTTAGAACTGCATTGGGCCCCACCAAATATCGCTGTAAATTCTGGCGTCTACTGGGACCTGAGGTAGTTGGTACACTAGGACGGGTGGCTGTGGCAGAACGGCCATGTCCTCTCCCAGAACCAGAGGGTCCACTAACACCACCACGACCATGTCCGCGTTTGCGTCCCTTACTAGATGTTTTCCTCATTGTTACCGTTCACAACAATAAGAAAAAAATTATTTGGCCCAATGTATTGAATTCAAATTCAGGCCTTTTTTTTACAGACACCTAACACTATCTGGCTATCTATTTAGGTACTGTATTACACTAATACAGGCACAGCAGTAGCCACAGATTTAGCTGAATATAAATTGTAGGCCCAGTATTTAGGCCCTGGATGACAGGTATACGTTTACGGACAGAATTAGACTTGGAGATGCACGGTAGCGTGTGAAGTTATTGAGGATGAAGAAAAACTGTTAATGTATGCGGATGATATTTTACTTTTTTTGCAAAACACTGGGGATCAGTTTAATAGAGTGATAGAAATAATAGATAAGTTTGGGTTTTTCTCTGGTCTAAAGATAAATTGGGGGAAATCACATATGTTATTACTAGGAGATAGACAATTACAGGGAGACACACGGGTGCATGTTCTTAAAAAACATGAAAATTTCAAAAATTAAATGTCCTTCCCCTAATAAAAGAATTAAGAACTAAAATACATATATGGAAAAGATTACCAATGTCAATCCAAGGTAGGGTAAATCTAATAAAAATGGTCCTTCTCCCAAAGATACTATATATATTGCAAAATGCTCCAGTGAGAATACCGCAGACTACTTTTAAATTATTTGATAGACTAATGGGGGACTTTATTTGGAAGGGTGCGATCCCTCGGATAAAGAAGGAAGTCCTTCAGCTCCCAGTGCAGGAGGGAGGATTAGCGGTCCCTAATTTGTTTCTTTATTATTTAATAACTCAATATGGGAATATAAAGGGTAGTTTAGATAGTCAAGTGGGTAGGCAAGAATTAAATAGATGGGGTTGGAAAGAGGGATGTAATCACTTAGAGGTGTTGGAGTCAGGTTTTTTGGGGGAAAAAAATTCTGATAATAGGATATTAAATTTAGTAGAATATGTATGGGGGGAAGTTAAGAAGATATTGGAGATTAAAGGGTTTTTGAATTACACACCGATATGGAAAAATCTTAATTTAAAAGAATTAGAAACAATAAGGGATTATATAGATTGGGAAAAAAAAGGAATGAAATATCTAGACCAGATCTTTGAGGAAGATAAGCTGAAGGACTTTAATATAATGGTGTTGGAATTTGGGATCCCCCATATTGATATGTATAAATATCTCCAACTTAGGAGTGCACTGCGGACAGTGGTACAGGAGGACAGGTATAAAAGGGAAAAATCAGACAGGTTGGATAAGTTCACTATAGTAGGGGAAGGAGGAGGAACAACTGCAAGGAGATATAGGCTTTTGATGGAAGGAAAGAGAAAAAGGACTACAATGCTTGCTGTGGAAAAATGGGAGAAGGATCTAGACTCCTTTACAGAAGAATATTGGAGAGATGCCCTTAGAAATTACGCGACAATCTCGGATAGGGGCTCACATAAGATCTCACAATTCTTTATAGTGCACAGATTACATCGATCTTCATGGATGTTGAAAAGAATGGGAGTGAAATTAACAGATAAGTGTCCAAAATGTTGGGAGGAGAGAGCAGACTTAATACATTGTTTCTGGAGATGTCCCAAGCTCCATAGATATTGGACAGAAATAATGGGAACTGTATTTTTGCTCCTGAAAGTTCGGTTGCCCAAGGATCCAATAATCTGTATTCTAGGGGCAACTGAACATTTGAAGCTAAATAAAAAAACACGACTGGTTTTGAATAAAGTTCTATTTCAGGCCAGATTGCTTATACTCAGGAAATGGATAAAAGCAGATTTACCGACGGTGGGACAGTGGAGAAAAATGATAGATAATTCAATTAAAGAAGAACGAGTGATGAAGAATCACACAAAAAAGTCACCAAATCTCGACCAAGCGTGGAAAAATTGGTTACTTTAGTGTCGGAGGATGTTTTTTTTTTTTGTTTTTTTTTTTGTTTTTTTTCTCACGTCCCCACGTGGAGGGAGGGGGGGAGGAGGGAGGGAAATGGGAGAAGGAAGGGAAAAGAAAAAGGAAAAGGAATTGTAATCATTACCTGTTAATGGTTGATTTTTGCTTAGTGTTAGAGTAATGTCTTTTTTTTTTTTTTTTTTATGGATGTGTTCTTTATGTGAAATTGAAATAAAAACTAAAAAAAAAAAAAAGATGCCCTGAGACAGACTTGCAACAGGGCGCCCAGTAGCTATTAGTTTCTGGTCCCATCTGCCCTTCAAATTCAAATCCAGAATCACATTTATCACATGTAAATGCATAACAATGACATAACTAAATGTTGAATGCTACTAAATAAAAGCAAAGTTATAAGATTCTAAAAAAAAAAAAAAAAAAAGAAGTTATTGAGGATGACCCTATGTGCACCTTCAATGTAATATATCCTTTTATGGATAGTTTTAAACTTGGCCTGCTACAGCGGGAAACCACTGATTTAGTGAATTGCTAATTTGGGAATTGTATTTCAACCCAGAAAAAAATATATCCTTTGCCAGACAGTATTACAATTGGCTAGCCACAGCTGAAACACCAGATTTAGGGTACTGCTATTTTGGCAATTGTATTTCACCCCTCAATAAAATAGTAAGCACAGCCAAGCCCCTGATATAGGATATAGCATTAAAAAAAAACACTATTGGTTAAATGTACTTGGTGGCAGCTTGTGCTGGCGCACCACAAGACACAAAATTGCGGCCGATCACCCCAGAAAAAAGTGACAGAAAAACGCTCTGGGCAGCCTAAAAACAGTGAGCATTTAAATAGCAGAGGTTGAATGATTCACAGCTGTAGATCGATCACTTCATTAAGTGTTTTGGAAGAGTAAATCCCTGCCTAATCTCGCCCTAACAGCAGCAGCTGCATCCTATCCCTACACTGATCAGAGCAGAGTGACGTGCGGCGCTACGTGACTCCAGCTTAAATAGAGGCTGGGTCACATGCTGCACTGGCCAATCACAGCCATGCCAATAGTAGGCATGACTGTGATGGCCTCTTGGGGCAAGTAGTATGACGCTTGTTGATTGGCTGCTTTGCAGCCTTTCAAAAAGCGCCAAGAAAGCGCCGAACACCGAACCCGGACTTTTACGAAAATGTTCTGGTTCGGGTCCGTGTCACGAATACCCCAAAATTAGTTACGAACCCGAACTACCCATAGTCACCATAGTGATCGTGCTTTAAGCCATATTTTTTAACTTTGGTGCAGGAAAGAGAATACAGAATAACGCCACCCTTCCATTTGCCAGTATTTCATTACACCATGGTGGGACTACAGTGTAAGGACACCCCCATGCTTTCTTTGGTATTGGTGGACGATACTCCAAAAGTTAGTCAGTAGTGATTGCTTTGTGCAGACCTTGGTTCACTGGTTATACCGAGAGGGAACTGTTAATTAGGACACCCTACTCATGCGGGCAGGAATCTTAGGGTAGCCATTTTATGTTTGTCTATGTATGTCTTTATGTGTAATGTCAGGCAGCCCTTTGTATTAATTTGGGTACCCCCAAAGCTTATTCCTCTTATTCCAAGCACAAGCCGAGGACTGCTTGATTCAAAGTAAGGGGGAATGTAACACCCCAAAGTTCGGTTACTAAACGCTTTCACCCCACTACAATCTGCTAAGAGCATTAACATTGTCCTTTGATGTGATTTTGATTATATTATTCACAACTGTGCAGATAAAACCATTTTAAAGGGGTTGTCCGGGTTCAGAGCTGAACCCGGACATACCGTTATTTTCACCCCGGCAGCCCTCCTGAGCCTGGCATCGGAGCATCTCATGCTCCGATGCGCTCCCGTGCCCTGCGCTAGATCGCGCAGGGCACAGGCTCTTGTGTTTACAATAACACACTGCCGGGCGGTAACTTCCGCCCAGCAGTGTGTTCGGTGACGTCACCGGCTCTGAGGGGCGGGCTTTAGCTCTGCCCTAGCCGTTTTACTGGCTAGGGCAGAGCCAAATCCCGCCCATCAGTGCCGGTGACGTCACCGGGGTTCCTGTCAGCCCCATAGAGAGCCCCGGTACGTCACCGGAACTCAGAAAAATGCCTTTGCCCTGCGCGATTTAGCGCAGGGCAAAGGAGAGCATCGGAGCATGAACTGCTCCGATGCTCATGTCAGGGGGGCTGCTGGGGTGAAAATGGAGGGCTGTCCAGGTTCAGCTCTGAACCTGGACAACCCCTTTAGATGTAATTTTTCCTTGTAATGTTTTAGGTCTACCAGCAGGTGGCAGCATCATTGGTAGGAATAGTTTTAATGTTATGGCTGTTCAGAATGGAACGATCCTGTTCTGTTCTGCCCCCCTGCTTAAGGAAAGTGGAGTTTCCCACATCCTGCAGCAAGGGAGGAAGAAAACAGTTAGATCCAGTTCTAGCTCTCCCTGCATGGGGAAGACAGCAAGGACCAAGTTTTGTCCTGAGATTTGATCAGATTCCCAGTCTGAGCTTTGCAGCTAAGCTGGACGAAACTAAGTAGAAAGCTGCAGATCACTCCAGTTCCAGGAAGAACCATACCCTGTGAAGATAACTGTGAGTAGAGACCAGAGACCCCAGGAGAAGCCATAATCTTCCTCAGCAAGTCAGTCCCTAAATACCAGAAGATAGTCAGTGCAGAAGCCAAATTCCTGCCACATTACAGAGCTACTTAGCAGATGTCCTTTTCCTGCAAAAGCTCCAGGCACATGATAGAGCAGAAGATAATTTCCTGCCAGACATTGCCAATACCTGCTGGGACCAAAGACTATTGCTGTACCTGGTTTGGATGAAATCTACTACCAGTAAAGACAATTTTAAACTTCACCCAAAGTCTGGATCTTAATTTCTGCTGCTAGTTCCTCTATTACTCCTACTAGCACAACATTCATTTTATTGCAAGTGAGCCAGGATCCAGAAGTCCAGCCGTACCCAGGTAGGAGACACCGTTGACACTATTACTACTACCATACAGAGACATTACACCACTCTGGCATTCCTAACCTGGTACGTGAGTTACAACACCTTAAAGGGCCCTACGTCAGTACCCTGCGCATGCTGCAATTGGCGTCACGAACAAACAATAGACTATTGTACAGATATCCTGACCCACTGCATAATTTGGCGACCGTGTAATCGTACCACGGTCCGGCACATTGCATATATACTCCTTTAACATCTAAAATATTTCCCTCCATGTGACACTAGGCCGTGCATCAGGATGAGGGTGCTGGTGGGGTGTCATGAAACTATCCCAGGCATTGGAGAGTATTACCCTGCCTCAGTTGGAACTGCTGTGTGTTCCCCTTGTTTCCCCTTCTCGGTTGGCCAAGGAACTACAGACTCTGCCGCCAATGTTGTCAGATGGAAATTTATGAAGCAATTTTTCATCAAGGATCTTCTGGTATTGCACAGTTTTGCTCGTCCTCTCCACCACAGGAATGAGAGATAAGAAGATCTCTTTATAGCGGGGGTCGAGAAGGGTGAACAACCAGTAATCTGTGTTGTCTAAAATGCGTATATCGTGCGGGTCCCGGTAAAGGCAGCCTAACATAAAGTCAGCTATGTGTGCCAGAGTCCCAACAGGCAGAATTTCGCTGTCGTCATCAGAAGGATCACTCTCAATCTCTTCTGAGAAGCTGAGAAGACGAACTGAGGGTGGTCTGGCTATCACCCTGTGTAATGTCTTCCACCAATTCCACCTCTTCCACATGCAAAGTGTCGCCCTTAATTGCGAGCTGCGAGCGTTTGAGTAGACAGAGAAGTAGGATGGTTACGGTGATAATAGCGTTATCGCTGCTTACCATCTGTGTTGATTCCTCAAAGTTTCTTAAAACCTCACAGAGGTCAGACATCCATGCCCACTCCTCGCTTGTGAATAGCAGAAGCTGACTGGAAAGGTGATGACCATGTTGCAGCTGGTATTCCACTACTGCCCTCTGCTGCTCGCAAAGCCTGGCCAACATGTGGAACGTCTAGTTCCAGCGCATGTTCACGTCGCACAACAGCCGATAGCTGTCGATGACTTGCGAAAATGTGCTCACACGCGGCGCATCTTCACCAGTAGCTCAGGCAAATTGGGGTAGGTTTTGAGAAACTGCTGAACCACTAAGTTTAAGACGTGGGGTAGGCATGGGATGTACAGTATCTGAGCTTGCCGAGCTCCAAAGCCGCCACCAAGTTATGGCCATTATCAGACACAACCATGCCTGGTTCTAGGTTGAGTGGCGAGAGCCACAGCTCAGTCTCGTCTCTTATCCCCTGCCACAGCTCTGCGGCAGTGTGCTATTTGTCCTCTAAGCATATTAGCTTCAGCACGGCCTGTTGCCGCTTCCCCACTGCAATGCTACACTGCTTGACTGACTGGGTCTGCACGCGGATAAGGTGGAAGTGAAGGAGGAGGCGGAAGAGGAGAAGTGGGGTTTGGAGCCACTAACGTAGGTGCTGGCGGAAATTATGATCGACGTAGAGTCCGCAATCCTTGGCGTCGGTAGCACCTGTGCCATGCCAGGGTACAACTCGCTCCCGGCCTCCACAATATTCACCCAGTGTGCCGTCAGGGAAATGTAGCGTTCCTGGCCGAATGCACTTGTCCATGTGTCCGTGGTTAAGTGGACCTTCCCAGTAACTGCGTTGGTCAGGGCACGTGTGATGTTACGGGACACATGTTGGTGTAAGGCGGGCACGGCATACCTTGAAAAATAGTGGCGGCTGGGGACTGCGTAACGCGGGATGGCCGCTGACATCATGCTGCGGAAGGCCTTAGTGTCCACAAGCCTAAACGGAAACATTTCCAGGGCCAGTAATTTGGAAAGCTGCACATTTACTGCTATGGCCTGTGGGTGGGTGGCTGGGTATTTGCGCTTGAGTTCAAATGCCTGGGGTAAGAACATTTGTATGCTGCGCTGGGACATAGTAGTGGATGTGGTCGCTGATGGTGCTTGCAAAGGTCCAGGTGCAGGGTGGGAGGCATCCGGGCTTGCTCCTTCGACAGGGGATTGGCCTAGAACATAACACAGGGGAAGAGGAGGAAGTGGTGTGACCCGCAGACACAGATTGTGGATTCAGACGTTCGGCCCACCTATTAGGGTGCTTTGATGCCATGTGGCGGATCATGCTGGTGGTGGTGAGGTTGCTAGTGTTCACGCCCCTGCTCATTTCTTTTATGGCACAGGTTGCAAATTAATATTATTTTTTTATCCTCAAAAAAGCGCCAGACTGCGGAACACCTACGCCTTGGCAAGGAAGATTTCCGCAAGAGGGTGCTCCGGGAAACAATTGCGTGCCTTCATTTCTTAAAGTAATGATGGCCACTCGTTTTTCTTTACTTAGCTGCTTTTTTCTTGCCATAATACAAATTCTAACAGTCTATTCAGTAGGACTATCAGCTGTGTATCCACCTGACTTCTCCACAAGGCAACTGATGGTCCCAACCCTATTTATAAGGCAAGAAATTCCACTTATTAAACCTGACAGGGCACACCTGTGAAGTGAAAACCATTTCAGGTGACTACCTCTTGAAGCTCATCAAGAGAATGCCAAGAGTGTGCAAAGAAGTAATCAAAGCAAAAGGTGGCTACTTTGAAGAACCTAGAATATGACATATTTTCAGTTGTTTCACACTTTTTTGTTATGTATATAATTCCACATGTGTTAATTCATAGTTTTGATGCCTTCAGTGTGAATCTACAATTTTCATGGTCATGAAAATAAAGAAAACTCTTTGAATGAGAAGGTGTGGCCAAACTTTTGGTCTGTACTGTATATATATGTACAATGGAAATAAAAAGTCTACACACCCCTGTTAAAATGTCAGGTTTCTGAGCTGTAAAAAAATGAGATAAAGATAAATCATTTTAAGAACTTTTTCCACCTTTAATGTGACCTATAAACTTTGCCACTCAATTGAAAAACAAACTGAAATATTTTAGGTGGAGGGAAGAAAACAAAAAAAACTAAAATAATGTGGTTGCATAAGTGTGCACACCCTCTTGAAACTGGGGATGTAGCTGTATTCAGAATTAAGCAATCACATTTAAAATCATGCTAAATAGGTGTCAGCATACACCTGCCATCATTTAAAGTGCCTCTGATTAATCCCAAATAAAGTTCAGATGCTCTAGTTGGTCTTTCCTGAAATTTTCTTAGTCGCATCCCACAGCAAAAGCCATGGTCCACAGAGAGCTTCCAAAACATCAGAGGGATCTCATTATTAAAAGATATCAGTAGTGTTGAGCGCGAATATTCGAATAGCGAATATTAACCACGAATATCGCAACTTTGATAATTCGCGAATATTACGAATATACTGCTATATATTCGTTATATCGAATATTCGTCATTTTTTATATCTGAACAAATTTGCTCCCTGCTTAAAATGCTTGTGGTCAATGAGTCAGGCATACTTCTCCCCACAAGCGTCCCCGTCACCATGGGAACGCCTGGTGGTTAGAATATACCATCGGATCTGAGTTAGATTGTGAAAACTCAAATCCGATGGTATATTCTAACACAGAGCCGTTCCCATGGTGATGGGGACGCTTGAAGTTAGAGTATACCAACAGGCGCATACATACTGGCCCCCTGCTGCCTGGCGGCACCTGACCTCTGACAGGGCACTGTGATCCACACAATTAACCCCTCAGGTGCCAGCCTTGCGCCCCCCCCCACTATTAAAATCATTCATAGGCAGTGCGCCCTAACTCCCCCCCTCCCTCACCAGTATTACAATCATTGCTGGCAGTGCACCCTAACCCCCCCCTCACCAGTATTACAATCATTGCTGGCAGTGCGCCCCCCCTCCCTCCCCAGTAATTAATCATTGCTGGCAGTGCGCCCTCAACCCCCCCCAGTATTAATTATTGCTGGAAGTGTGCCCTCAATCCCCCCTCCCTTCCAGTATTAATCATTGTTGGCAGTGCGCCCCCCCACCTCCCCCCATCATTGGTGGCAGCGGCAGTTCCGATCGGAGTCCCAGAAGTGTAATGCTGGGTCTCCGATTGGTTACCATGGCAACCAGGACGCTACTGAAGTCCTGGTTGCCATGGTCAGTTACACAGCATTGTACTTACCTGCGCTGGGGCCGCCGGGCGCTCCTTCTTCTCAAACTCACATGTCTGTGTGGCGCATTGCTATAAGCATACGACGCACAGACCTGTGAATTTGAAAAGAAGGAGTGCCCGGCAGCCCCAGCGCAGGTAAGTACAATGCTGACTAACTGACCATGGCAGCCAGGATTTCAGTAGCGTCCTGGTTGCCATGGTAACCGATCGGAGCCCCAGCATTACACTGCTGGGACTCCGATCGAAACTTCCGCTGCCACCAATAATGGGGGAGATGGGGGGGGGGCGCACTGCCAGCAATGATTAATACTGGGGAGGGAGGGGGTATTAAGGGCCCACTGCCAGCAATTATTAATACGGGGGAGGGGGGATTGTCAGCGCACTGCCAGCAATGATGTTTAATACGGAGGGGGGGATCCGCACTGGCCACCAATGATTGTAATACTGGTGAGGGGGGGAAGGATTGTCAGCGCACTGCCACCAATGATTGTAATACTGGTGGGGGGGGGGGTTTGGGCGCACTGCCCATAAATGATTTTAATAGTGTGGGGGGGGCGCACTGCTGCCCGGTGGCACCCGACCTCTGACAGGGTGCTGTGATTCGCACAATTAACCCCTCAGGTGCGGCACCTGAGGGGTTAATTGTGAGCCCCGTCAGAGGTCAGGTGCCGCCAGGCAGCAGGGGGCCAGTATGTATGCACCTATTGGTATACTCTAACTTCAAGCGTCCCCATCACCATGGGAACGCCTTTGTGTTAGAATATACCATCGAATTTGAGTTTTAATGATCTAACTCAGATCCGATGGTATATTCTAATCACTAGGCGTTCCCATGGTGACGGGGACGCTTGTGGGGAGGAGTATGCCAAAGGGGTTTAACTGTACTGTTTGGAGAGGAAAAAAAAGACGAATATAAAAAAAAAATTAAAATCGAATATATATTCGCTATAGTGCTATATACAGTTTCAAGAAAAAGTATGTGAACCCTTTGGAATAATATGGATTTCTGCACAATTTTGTCATAAAATGTGATCTGATCTTCATCTAAGTCACAACAATAGACAATCACAGTCTGCTTAAACTAATAACACACAAAGAATTAAATGTTACCATGTTTTTATTGAACACACCATGTAAACATTCACAGTGCAGGTGGAAAAAGTATGTGAACCCCTAGACTAATGACATCTCCAAGAGCTAATTGGAGTGAGGTGTCAGCCAACTGGAGTCCAATCAATGAGATGAGATTGGAGGTGTTGGTTACAGCTGCCCTGCCCTATAAAAAACACACACCAGTTCTGGGTTTGCTTTTCACAAGAAGCATTGCCTGATGTAAATTATGCCTCACACAAAAGAGCTCTCAGAAGACATACGATTAAGAATTGTTGACTTGCATAAAGCTGGAAAGGGTTATGAAAGTATCTCCAAAAGCCTTTCTGTTCATCAGTCCACGGTAAGACAAATGGTCTATAAATGGAGAAAGTTCAGCACTGCTGCTACTCTCCCTAGGAGTGGCCGTCCTGTAAAGATGACTGCAAGAGCACAGCGCAGACTGCTCAATGAGGTGAAGAATCCTAGAGTGTCAGCTAAAGACTTACAAAAGTCTCTGGCATATGCTAACAGCCCTGTTAGCGAATCTACGATACGTAAAACACTAAACAAGAATGGATTTCATGGGAGGACACCACACTTTGCTGCGTCAGGGCCTGGACGGATTGCTATCATCGAAGGAAAAATGAATTCCCAAGTTTATCAAGACATTTTGCAGGAGAACTTAAGGCCATCTATCCACCAACTGAAGCTCAACAGAAGATGGGTGTTGCAACAGGACAACGACCCAAAGCATTGAAGAAAATCAACAACATAATGGCTTAAACAGAAGAAAATACGCCTTCTGGAGTGGCCCAGTCAGAGTCCTGACCTCAACCCGATTGAGATGCTGTGGCATGACCTCAAGAAAGCGATTCACACCAGACATCCCAAGAATATTGCTGAACTGAAACAGTTCTGTAAAGAGGAATGGTCAAGAATTACTCCTGACCGTTGTGCACGCCTGATCTGCAACTACAGGGAACGTTTGGTGGAAGTTATTGCTGCCAAAGGAGGTTCAACCAGTTATTAAATCCAAGGGTTCACATACTTTTTCCACCTGCACTGTGAATGTTTACATGGTGTGTTCAATAAAAACATGGTAACATTTAATTATTTGTGTGTTATTAGTTTAAGCAGACTGTGATTGTCTATTGTTGTGACTTAGATGAAGATCAGATCACATTTTATGACCAATTTGTGCAGAAATCCATATTATTCCAAAGGGTTCACATACTTTTTCTTGCAACTGTATTCGTTTATTAGAATATTCGTCTTTTTTCAACATCTAAAGTCATGATTCCTCCCTGCTTCTTGCTTGTGGGCCAATGACTCATTGACCACAAGCATTTTAAGCAGGGAGGAATCATTTGTTCAGATGGAAAAAATGAAAAATGTTCTAAAAACAAATATATAGCAGTATATTCTGTAGTGCTATATATTTTTTTCACATAAAAATCTGCATTATCCAATTTTTTTATTACAGATTTTTTGCAATAAAACGTATATCTCGAATTCGAATATTTGCGAATATATGACGAATATTCTACCATATATTCGCAAAATATTGCAAATTCGAATATTGCCCCTGCCGCTCATCACTAGATATCAGTCAGGAGAAGGGTACGAAAGAATTTCCAAGGCATTAGATATACCATGGAACACAGTGAAGACAGTCATCATCAAGTGGAGAAAATATGGCACAACTGTGACATTACCAAGAACTGGACGTCCCTCCAAAATTTATGAAAAGACAAGAAGAAAACTGGTCTGGGAGACTAACAAGAGGCCTACAGCAAGATTAAAGGAGCTGCAGGAATATCTGGCAAGTACTGGCTGTGTGGTACATGTGACAACAATCTCCCGTATTCTTCATATATCTGGACTATGGGATAGAGTTGCAAGACGAAAGCCTTTTCTTACTAAGAAAAACATCCAAGCCACGCTACATTTTGCAAAACACATCTGAAGTCTCCCAAAAGCATGTGGGAAAAGGTGTTATAGTCGGAGAAAACCAAGGTTGAACTTTTTGCCCATAATTCCAAAAGATATGTTTGGCGCAAAAACAACAGTCACATCACCAAAAGAACACCATACCCACAGTGAAGCATGATGGTTGCAGCCTCATGCTTTGGGGCTGTTTTTATTCAGCTGGAACTGGGGCCTTAGTTAAGCTAGAGGGAATTATGAACAGTTCCAAATGCCAGTCAATATTGGCACAAAACCTTCAGGCTTCTGCTAGAAAGCTGAATATGAAGAGAAACTTCATCTTTCAGCATGACAACGACCCAAAGCATACATCCAAATCAACAAAGGAATGGCTTCACCAGAAGAAGATTAAAGTTTTGGAATGGCCCAACCAGAGCCCAGACCTGAATCCGATTGAAAATCTGTGGGATGATTTCAAGAGGGCTGTGCACAGGAGAAGCCCTCGCAATCTGACAGATTTGGAGTGTTTTTGCAAAGAAGAGTGGGCAAATCTTGCCTAGTCAAAATGTGCCATGCTGATAGGCTCATACCCAAAAAGACTGAGTGCTGTAATAAAATCAAAAGGTGCTTCAACAAAGTATTAGTTTAAGGGTGTGCACACTTATGCAACCATATTATTTTTATATTTTTCCTTCCCTCTACCTAAAAGATTTCAGTTTGTTTTTCAACTGAGTTGTACAGTTTATAGGTCACATTAAAGGTGGAAAAGTTCTGAAATGATTTATCTTTGTCTCATCTTTTTACGTCACAGAAACCTGACATTTTAACAGGGGTGTGTATTTCAGGGGTGTTTTTATATCCACTATATATATATATATATATAGTAGGAAGGCGCAAGGGTCCGTCATTGACTGAAGGTATGTGTCAACGAGGTTCCTGGCCTCGGTGAGTAAGAACCGGTAATTTTGTGTGTCACCAAAGGGTACTGGCAGGTGCCATTGACGGAGGCTGCCAAAGAGAAAACTGCCTTCATCACACCAGAGGGGCTGTACCAATATAAGGTGTTACCCTTCTGCCTGCATGGCACCCACGCCACCTTTTAACGCCTAATGGATATTGTTCTTCCTCCATATCGGTGGTACGCCTCGGCTTACCTGGACGATTATATCATTCACACTACCAACTGGGAAAGTCACCTGCCCAAAGTACAGGCCGTAGTGGACTCCCTTCGAAAGGCGGGACTAACGACTGACCCAAAGAAATGTGCGTTAGGGTTAGAGGAGACTAAATACCTTTGGGTATGTCATCAAACCCCAAGTAAACAAAATAAAGGCAATACGGAATTGGCCCTGACTTGCCACCTCTAGACAAGTAAAGTCGTTCCTGGGGGAAAAAAAATCACCCTCTATGAAAGAAAGTAAGATGTGTCATTAGAATTTAAGGGAAGTGCCTCAAACTACTGCTCTACCCTAAGGCCAAGTGTTATGCCCTGCTCAGGCTATGTGCGGAGGTCTGCCAGATTAGCAGCACGTGTGTAGCCTTTTGTTTTTGTTTTGGTGTTGAGCTATATCCGCCTCCCTTCAGGTGCACTGGGTGGGGTCATTGGTTTGAGTTAAATTACGCCCACTCCCAGTGTCCTGTGGGCTCAAAGGCACGGGGACACAATCAATCCCACCTTCAGGGTCTAAACGTGGGCATAGAAGTCTAGGGAGAGCTGGTAGGGATTTGTCAGGAGGTGACCTTCATCCCCAGCTTCTTGCCTAGACACTTGTTTGTTTATATTCTGTGTATCTTGTATCCTGTCCGCCGTGACATTAAAACCCGCCAATACTTTGACTGCCATTTCTCAGCTGTTTTGAGATGGAGTCAATTGATGCGCTAGTTGATCGCATGCAGGGGTTATCCCTAGAGGTTGCGGATCTGCGTAATTCGGTCACATGGTGTCAGAATGCGCTGGCATCAGGTGCAATTGGAGGAAGTCAAATTTATGGGGAGCCTAAGGTCGCTTTCCCTGATAGATTTGCAGGGGGTGTGGATGACTTTATCCGCTTTAAAGAGTCATGCAAGTTGTATTTTCGGCTGCGTCCATCTTCGTCTGGTGATGAGAGCCAGAGGGTAGGGATAATCATTTCCCTGCTTAAAAGGGACACGCAATCCTGGGCCTTTTCTCTGCCGTCCGGTTCTCTGGCCCTCCGGTTGGTGGAAGAATTTTTTAAAGCCTTGGGATTAATTTATCATGATCCTGATCGGGTCTTGATGGCGGAGTCTAAATTGCGTAATTTATTACAAGGTGAAAATACTGCAGAGGCTTACTGCGTTGAGTTTAGGAGATGGGCTACCGAGTCAGGGTGGAATGACCCTGCGTTACGTGGTCAGTTTTGTCAGGAGTTATCTGAGAGAATGAAAGATGCCCTTGCTTTTCATTAGTACCCGGATACATTGGAGAATGCTATGTCTTTGGCAATACGGTTAGATAGACGTATTAGAGAGAGGTGTAAGGTTCCCTCCGCGCAAGGGATCCCTTCTGTGAGTGGTTTCGTCTCACCTGCTCCCCAGGGTGATATGACATGTAACTCTGGGGTAGGGGAGGAACCCATGCAGCTGGGTCAGGTATCTATCCGTTCTGGTTTTAGGAACTTTAGGAGGTTGCATAAACTATGTTATTACTGTGTAAAAAGTGGTCATTTTATGTTTGCTTGTCCTTTTATTAAACCGCATGTTGATGAGAAAGAATCACAAAGAGGTTTACTTAAAGAAAAAATAACATCCCTGACTCTTGGTAGTGTGAATGGGGTGGTGGAGCATGCAGGCATGCAAGCTCCCTGTAATACTCGTTGTCTCCTTCCAGCTATGGTGGCGCTAGACTCAAGAACATTTTTTGTTGAAGTATTCATTGACTGTGGTGCTGGGGTAAACCTTATTGATTTTTCTTTTTCTTCAAAATCTGGGTCTAAGTACTTGCACTTTAGAAAGAGAGATTCCGGTTTTCGCAATTGATTCTTCCCCTCTTTCTCAAAGGAGTCTCACTCATTTTGCTCATGGTATTCTGTTAAGGGTGGTTGATTCACATGTTGAGATCATGTCTTGTTTTGTCATGAAGGACTTTCCCGCTCCTATAGTCTTAGGGTTACCGTGGTTGACAAAACATAACCCAATTATAGATTGGCAAGCATTGGTTGGAGTGAATTTTGTTCGGACAATTGTCTTGGCACATCTATCTCTGGTGTGTCTACTACGGCTTTACCTCTTTATCTCTCAGATTTAGCGGATGTCTTTTCGGAGGGTGGGGCTCAGGAATTGAACCCTCATCGTGACTATGATTGTCCAGTTAATCTCATCCCAGGGGCTAAGTTGCCAAAGTCTCGGCTTTACAATCTTTCTCCACCTGAAAGAGAGGTCATGCGGAATTATATTGCAGAGAGTTTGGCAAAAGCTCATATTAGGCCATTTAAGTCTCCGGTTGCAGTGGGTTTATTCTTTGTAAAGAAAAAGGATGGATCACTGAGACCTTGTTTGGATTTCCGGGAATTGAACCGTATTATGCTCCGTGATCCGTATCCCCTTCCTTTGATCTCCGATCTTTTTGATCAGATTGTTGGAGCCGAGGTGTTCTCCAAGTTGGATTTAAGAGGGGCCTACAATCTGATCAGAATCAAGGAAAGGGATGAGTGGAAAACGGCCTTCAACACGCACGAGGGTCATTTCGAGAATCTGGTTATGCCTTTTGGGTTAACTAATGCGCCAGCGGTATTTCAGCGATTCGTCAATGACATTTTCCATCATTTTGTGGGGAGGTTCGTGGTAGTTTACTTGGATGACATTCTAATTTACTCTCCTGATCTGAAGACCCATCAGGATCACGTGAGACAGGTTTTGTCGATCCTTCGGGAGAATAAATTATATGCCAAATTGGAAAAATGTGTATTTTCTGTGCAGGAGCTTCCATTTCTGGGTTATCTGCTTTCTGACTCTGGTTTTCGTATAGACCCCGAAAAGGTCCGGGCGGTTCTGGAATGGGACTGACCGGTGAATCAGAAAGCTTTGATGCGTTTTTTGGGGTTTACTAATTATTATAGAAAATTTATCTTGAATTATTCTACCATTATAAAACCTCTGACCGATATGACTAAGAAGGGCGAAGACGTCTCTGTCTGGTCAGATGAGGCATTGCAGGCCTTTTCAGCTATTAAGGAATGCTTTGCGTCTGCTCCCATTCTGGTGCAGCCCGATGTGTCTCAACTAGAGTTGAGCGAACACCTGGATGTTCGGGTTCGAGAAGTTCAGCCGAACTTCCCGAAAATGTTCGGGTTCGGGATCCGAACCCGATCCGAACTTCGTCCCGAACCCGAACCCCATTGAAGTCAATGGGGACCCGAACTTTTCGGCACTAAAAAGGCTGTAAAACAGCCCAGGAAAGGGCTAGAGGGCTGCAAAAGGCAGCAACATGTAGGTAAATCCCCTGCAAACAAATGTGGATAGGGAAATGAATTAAAATAAAAATTAAATAAATAAAAATTAACCAAAATCAATTGGAGAGAGGTCCCATAGCAGAGAATCTGGCTTCCCATCACCCACCACTGGAACAGTCCATTCTCAGATATTTAGGCCCCGGAACCCAGGCAGAGGAGAGAGGTCCCGTAACAGAGAATCTGGCTTCATGTCAGCAGAGAATTAGTCTGCATGTCATAGCAGAGAATCAGGCTTCACGTCACCCAACATTGGAACAGTCCATTGGCATATATTTAGGCCCAACACCCAGGCAGAGGAGAGAGGTCCCGTAACAGACAATCTGGCTTCATGTCAGCAGAGAATCAGTCTTCATGTCATAGCAGAGAATCAGGCTTCACGTCACCCACCACTGTAAGAGTCCATTTTCATAAATTTAGGCCCAGCACCCAGGCAGAGGAGAGAGGTCCCGTAACAGAGGATCTGGCTTCATGTCAGCAGAGAATTAGTCTGCATGTCATAGCAGAGAATGAGGCTTCACGTTAGCCACCACTGCAACAGTCCATTGGCATATATTTAGGCCCAGCACACAGGCAGAGGAGAGAGGTCCTGTAACAGACAATCTGGCTTCATGTCAGCAGAGAATCAGTCTGCATGTCATAGCAGAGAATCAGGCTTCACGTCACCCACCACTGCAACAGTCCATTGTCATAAATTTAGGCCCAGCACCCAGGCAGAGGAGAGAGGTCCCGTAACAGACAATCTGGCTTCATGTCAGCAGAGAATCAGTCTTCATGTCATAGCAGAGAATCAGGCTTCACGTCACCCACCACTGTAAGAGTCCATTTTCATAAATTTAGGCCCAGCACCCAGGCAGAGGAGAGAGGTCCCGTAACAGACAATCTGGCTTCATGTCAGCAGAGAATTAGTCTGCATGTCATAGCAGAGAATGAGGCTTCACGTCAGCCACCACTGCAACAGTCCATTGGCATATATTTAGGCCCAGCACACAGGCAGAGGAGAGAGGTCCCGTAACAGACAATCTGGCTTCATGTCAGCAGAGAATCAGTCTGCATGTCATAGCAGAGAATCAGGCTTCACGTCACCCACCACTGCAACAGTCCATTGTCATAAATTTAGGCCCAGCACCCAGGCAGAGGAGAGAGGTAACGTAACAGACAATCTGGCTTCATGTCAGCAGAGAATTAGTCTGCATGTCATAGCAGAGAATGAGGCTTCACGTCACCCACCACTGTAAGAGTCCATTTTCATAAGTTTAGGCCCAGCACCCAGGCAGAGGAGAGAGGTCCCGTAACAGACAATCTGGCTTCATGTCAGCAGAGAATCAGTCTGCATGTCATAGCAGAGAATGAGGCTTCACGTCAGCCACCACTGCAACAGTCCATTGGCATATATTTAGGCCCAGCACACAGGCAGAGGAGAGAGGTCCCGTAACAGACAATCTGGCTTCATGTCAGTAGAGAATCAGTCTGCATGTCATAGCAGAGAATAAGGCTTCACGTCACCCACCACTGTAAGAGTCCATTTTCATAAGTTTAGGCCCAGCACCCAGGCAGAGGAGAGAGGTCCCGTAACAGAGGATCTGACTTCATGTCAGCAGAGAATTAGTCTGCATGTCATAGCAGAGAATGAGGCTTCACGTCAGCCACCACTGCAACAGTTCATTGGCATATATTTAGGCCCAGCACCCAGGCAGAGGAGAGAGGTCCCGTAACAGACAATCTGGCTTCATGTCAGCAGAGAATCAGTCTTCATATCATAGCAGAGAATCAGGCTTCACGTCACCCACCACTGTAAGAGTCCATTTTCATAAATTTAGGCCCAGCACCCAGGCAGAGGAGAGAGGTCCCGTAACAGAGGATCTGGCTTCATGTCAGCAGAGAATCATTCTGCATGTCATAGCAGAGAATCAGGCTTCACGTCACCCAACATTGGAACAGTCCATTGGCATATATTTAGGCCCCGGCACCGAGACAGAGGAGAGGTTCATTCAACTTTGGGTAGCCTCGCAATATAATGGTAAAATGAAAATAAAAATAGGATTGAATGAGGAAGTGCCCTGGAGTCCAATAATATATGGTTAAGGGGAGGTAGTTAATGTCTAATCTGGACAAGGGACGGACAGATCCTGTGGGATCCATGCCTGGTTCATTTTTATGAACGTCAGCTTGTCCACATTGGCTGTAGACAGGCGGCTGCGTTTGTCTGTAATGACGCCCCCTGCCGTGCTAAATACACGTTCAGACAAAACGCTGGCCGCCGGGCAGGCCAGCACCTCCAAGGCATAAAAGGCTAGCTCTGGCAACGTGGACAATTTAGAGACCCAGAAGTTGAATGGGGCCGAACCATCAGTCAGTACGTGGAGGGGTGTGCACATGTACTGTTCCACCATGTTAGTGAAATGTTGCCTCCTGCTAACACGTTGCGTATCAGGTGGTGGAGCAGTTAGCTGTGGCGTGTTGACAAAAGTTTTCCACATCTCTGCCATGCTAACCCTGCCCTCAAAGGAGCTGGCATTGACACAGCTGCCTTGGCGACCTCTTGCTCCTCCTCTGCCTTGGCCTTGGGCTTCCACTTGTTCCCCTGTGACATTTGGGAATGCTCTCAGTAGCGCGTCTACCAAGGTGCGCTTGTACTCGCGCATCTTCCTATCACGCTCCAGTGCAGGAAGTAAGGTGGGCACATTGTCTTTGTAGCGTGGATCCAGCAGGGTGGCAACCCAGTAGTCCGCACAGGTTAAAATGTGGGCAACTCTGCTGTCGTTGCGCAGGCACTGCAGCATGTAGTCGCTCATGTGTGCCAGGCTGCCCAGGGGTAAGGACAAGCTGTCCTCTGTGGGAGGCGTATCGTCATCGTCCTGCCTTTCCCCCCAGCCACGCACCAGTGATGGACCCGAGCTGCGTTGGGTGCCACCCCGCTGTGACCATGCTTCATCCTCATCCTCCTCCTCATCCTCGTCCTCCTCGTCCTCCAGTAGTGGGCCCTGGCTGGCCACATTTGTACCTGGCCTCTGCTGTTGCAAAAAACCTCCCTCTGAGTCACTTCGAAGAGACTGGCCTGAAAGTGCTAAAAATGACCCCTCTTCTTCCTCCTCCTCCTCCTGGGCCACCTCCTCTTGCATCATCGCCCTAAGTGTTTTCTCAAGGAGACATAGAAGTGGTATTGTAACGCTGATAACGGCGTCATCGCCACTGGCCATGTTGGTGGAGTACTCGAAACAGCGCAACAGGGCACACAGGTCTCGCATGGAGGCCCAGTCATTGGTGGTGAAGTGGTGCTGTTCTGTAGTGCGACTGACCCGTGCGTGCTGCAGCTGAAACTCCACTATGGCCTGCTGCTGCTCGCACAGTCTGTCCAGCATGTGCAAGGTGGAGTTCCACCTGGTGGGCACGTCGCATATGAGGCGGTGAGCGGGAAGGCCGAAGTTACGCTGCAGCGCAGACAGGCGAGCAGCAGCAGGATGTGAATGCCGGAAGCGCGAACAGACGGCCCGCACTTTATGCAGCAGCTCTGACATGTCGGGGTAGTTGTGTATGAACTTCTGCACCACCAAATTCAGCACATGCGCCAAGCAAGGGATGTGCGTCAAATTGGCTAGTCCCAGAGCTGCAACGAGATTTCGCCCATTATCACACACCACCAGGCCGGGCTTGAGGCTCACCGGCAGCAACCACTCGTCGGTCTGTTGTTCTATACCCCGCCACAACTCCTGTGCGGTGTGGGGCCTGTCCCCCAAACATATGAGTTTCAGAATGGCCTGCTGACGTTTACCCCGGGCTGTGCTGAAGTTGGTGGTGAAGGTGTGTGGCTGACTGGATGAGCAGGTGGAAGAAGAGGAGGAGGAAGCCGAGAAGGAGGAGGTGGCAACAGGAGGCAAAGAATGTTGCCCTGCGATCCTTGGCGGCGGAAGGACGTGCGCCAAACAGCTCTCCGCCTGGGGCCCAGCTGCCACTACATTTACCCAGTGTGCAGTTAGGGAGATATAGCGTCCCTGGCCGTGCTTACTGGTCCACGTATCTGTGGTTAGGTGGACCTTGCTACAGATGGCGTTGCGCAGTGCACACTTAATTTTATCGGATACTTGGTTGTGCAGGGAAGGCACGGCTCTCTTGGAGAAGTAGTGGCGGCTGGGAACAACATACTCTGGGACAGCAAGCGACATGAGCTGTTTGAAGCTGTCTGTGTCCACCAGCCTAAATGACAGCATTTCATAGGCCAGTAGTTTAGAAATGCTGGCATTCAGGGCCAGGGATCGAGGGTGGCTAGGTGGAAATTTACGCTTTCTCTCAAATGTTTGTGAGATGGAGAGCTGAACGCTGCCGTGTGACATGGTTGAGACGCTTGGTGACGGAGGTGGTGGTGGTGGTGTTGGTGGTACATCCCCTGTTTGCTGGGCGGCAGGTGCCAACGTTCCTCCAGAGGCGGAGGAAGAGGCCGAGGCGGCAGCAGCAGAAGAGGCCGAGGCGGCAGCAGCAGAAGAGGTAGCAGGGGGAGCCTGAGTGACTTCCTTGGTTTTAAGGTGTTTACTCCACTGCAGTTCATGCTTTGCATGCAGGTGCCTGGTCATGCAGGTTGTGCTCAGGTTCAGAACGTTAATGCCTCGCTTCAGGCTCTGATGGCACAGCGTGCAAACCACTCGGGTCTTGTCGTCAGCACATTGTTTGAAGAAGTGCCATGCCAGGGAACTCCTTGAAGCTGCCTTTGGGGTGCTCGGTCCCAGATGGCGGCGGTCAGTAGCAGGCGGAGTCTCTTGGCGGCGGGTGTTCTGCTTTTGCCCACTGCTCCCTCTTTTGCTACGCTGTTGGCTCGGTCTCACCACTGCCTCTTCCTCCGAACTGTGAAAGTCAGTGGCACGACCTTCATTCCATGTGGGGTCTAGGACCTCATCGTCCCCTGCATCGTCTTCCACCCAGTCTTGATCCCTGACCTCCTGTTCAGTCTGCACACTGCAGAAAGACGCAGCAGTTGGCACCTGTGTTTCGTCATCATCAGAGACATGCTGAGGTGGTATTCCCATGTCCTCATCATCAGGAAACATAAGTGGTTGTGCGTCAGTGCATTCTATGTCTTTCACCGCTGGGGAAGGGCTAGGTGGATGCCCTTGGGAAACCCTGCCAGCGGAGTCTTCAAACAGCATAAGAGACTGCTGCATAACTTGAGGCTGAGACAGTGAGACAGTTTCCCTGGTATGCATGGGGGTGATGTGACAGACTGATGGGGTTGGTTTTCAGGCGCCATCTGTGCGCTTTCTGCAGAAGACTGGGTGGGAGATAATGTGAACGTGCTGGATCCACTGTCGGCCACCCAATTGACTAATGCCTGTACCTGCTCAGGCCTTACCATCCTTAGAACGGCATTGGGCCCCACCATATATCGCTGTAAATTCTGGCGGCTACTGGGACCTGAGGTAGTTGGTACACTAGGACGTGTGGATGTGGCAGAACGGCCATGTCCTCTCCCAGCACCAGAGGGTCCACTAACATCACCACGACCATGTCCACGTCCGCGTCCCTTACTAGATGTTTTCCTCATTGTTATGGTTCACCACAACAACAAAAATATTATTTGGCCCAATGTATTGTATTCAATTTCAGCGGGATATAAATTTGAGGCCTAGTATTTAGGCGCTGGGTGACCAGTATGGATTTACTAACAGAATTGGACTTGGAAATGCACAGTAGCTTGTGTGTGAAGTTATTCTGAATGACCCTATGTGCACCTTGAATATTATATACCCTTTTAGGGATAGATTTCAAATAGCTCTGATATAGCAGGAACCACTAAATTATGAAATTGCTAAATTGGGAATTGTATTTCAACCCAGAACAAAAAATGTGCTTTGACGGACACTAAATAAATTTCCCAGCCACAACAGGACAGCGCTAACGAGAGATTTAGCGGGATATAAATTTGAGGCCTAGTATTTAGGCGCTGGGTGACCGGTATGGATTTACTAACAGAATTGGACTTGGAAATGCACAGTAGCGTGTGTGTGAAGTTATTCTGAATGACCCTATGTGCACCTTGAATATTATATACCCTTTTAGGGATAGATTTCAAATAGCTCTGATATAGCAGAAACCACTAAATTATGAAATTGCTAAATTGGGAATTGTATTTCAACCCAGAACAAAAAATGTGCTTTGATGGACACTAAATAACTTTTCCAGCCACAACAGGACAGCGGTAACGAGATATTTAGCGGGATATAAATTTGAGGCCTAGTATTTAGGCGCTGGGTGACCGGTATGGATTTACTAACAGAATTGGACTTGGAAATGCACAGTAGCGTGTGTGTGAAGTTATTCTGAATGACCCAATGTGCACCTTGAATATTATATACCCTTTTAGGGATAGATTTCAAATAGCTCTGATATAGCAGAAACCACTAAATTATGAAATTGCTAAATTGGGAATTGTATTTCAACCCAGAACAAAAAATGTGCTTTGACGGACACTAAATAGCTTTCCCAGCCACAACAGGACAGCGGTAACGAGAGATTTAGCGGGATATAAATTTGAGGCCTAGTATTTAGGCGCTGCGTGACCGGTATGGATTTACTAACAGAATTGGACTTGGAAATGCACAGTAGCGTGTGTGTGAAGTTATTCTGAATGACCCTATGTGCACCTTGAATATTATATACCCTTTTAGGGATAGATTTCAAATAGCTCTGATATAGCAGAAACCACTAAATTATGAAATTGCTAAATTGGGAATTGTATTTCAACCCAGAACAAAAAATGTGCTTTGACGGACACTAAATAACTTTCCCAGCCACAACAGGACAGCGGTAATGAGAGATTTAGCGGGATATAAATTTGAGGCCTAGTATTTAGGCGCTGGGTGACCGGTATGGATTTACTAACAGAATTGGACTTGGAAATGCACAGTAGCGTGTGTGTGAAGTTATTCTGAATGACCCTATGTGCACCTTGAATATTATATACCCTTTTAGGGATAGATTTCAAATAGCTCTGATATAGCAGAAACCACTAAATTATGAAATTGCTAAATTGGGAATTGTATTTCAACCCAGAACAAAAAATGAGCTTTGACGGACACTAAATAACTTTCCCAGCCACAACAGGACAGCGGTAACGAGAGATTTAGCGGGATATAAATTTGAGGCCTAGTATTTAGGCGCTGGGTGACCGGTATGGATTTACTAACAGAATTAGGGTCCATTCACACGTCCGTTTTTTCTTTCCTGATCTGTTCCGTTTTTTCAGGAACAGATCAGGACCAGATCTGGACCCATTCATTTTCAATAGGTCCTGGAAAAAATCGGACAGCACAATGTGTGCTGTCCGTTTCCGTTGTTCCGTTCCGCATGTCTGTTAAATATAAAACATGTCCTATTCTTGTCCTGAAAAATCGGATCCTGGTACAATACAAAGTCAATGGATCCGCAAAAAACGGATGACATTCGGATGTCATTCCGTATGTCATCCGTTTTTTGCGGATTCCGTTCCTGGAAACACATAACAAATTTTTTATTTTTTTTTCCAATTTTTTTTTCAAAGAAATCAAAACAACTTTATTTGATTATTGAAATGTATACATGTTTCCGTTTTTTGCGGATCCGCAAAAAACGGATAACATACGGATGACATACGGAAACATTTTCAGGAACAACGGATCCGCAAAAAACGGACTGCTTTTCAGGATGAAAAAAAACAGGACGTGTGAATGGACCCTTAGACTTGGAAATGCACAGTAGCGTGTGTGTGAAGTTATTCTGAATGACCCTATGTGCACCTTGAATATTATATACCCTTTTAGGGATAGATTTCAAATAGCTCTGATATAGCAGAAACCACTAAATTATGAAATTGCTAAATTGGGAATTGTATTTCAACCCAGAACAAAAAATGTGCTTTGACGGACACTAAATAACTTTCCCAGCCACAACAGGACAGCAGTAACGAGAGATTTAGCGGGATATAAATTTGAGGCCTAGTATTTAGGCGCTGGGTGACCGGTATGGATTTACTAACAGAATTGGACTTGGAAATGCACAGTAGCGTGTGTGTGAAGTTATTCTGAATGACCCTATGTGCACCTTGAATATTATATACCCTTTTAGGGATAGATTTCAAATAGCTCTGATATAGCAGAAACCACTAAATTATGAAATTGCTAAATTGGGAATTGTATTTCAACCCTGAACAAAAAATGTGCTTTGACAGACACTAAATAACTTGCCCAGCCACAACAGTACAGCGGTAACGACCGATTTAGCGGGATATAAATTTGAGGCCTAGTATTTAGGCGCTGGGTGACCGGTATGGATTTAGTGACAGAATTAGACTGGGATATGGCCAAAAAATAACCACACTATTGCTGGTTAAATGCACTTGGTGACGGGCGCAGCTTGCCCCTGATGTAGTATATGGCCAAAAAATGAACAGACTATTGCTGGTTAAATGCACTTGGTGTCACAGCTTGACCAACCACACTACTGAGGGTTAAATGCACTTGGTGACGGGCGCAGCTTGCCCCTGATGTAGTATATGGCCAAAAAATGAACAGACTATTGCTGGTTAAATGCACTTGGTGACGGGCGCAGCTTGCCCCTGATTTAGTATATGGCCTAAAAATGAACAGACTATTGCTGGTTAAATGCACTTGGTGTGATAGCTTGACCAACCACACTACTGAGGGTTAAATGCACTTGGTGACGGGCGCAGCTTGCCCCTGATGTAGTATATGGCCAAAAAATGAACAGACTATTGCTGGTTAAATGCACTTGGTGACGGGCGCAGCTTGCCCCTGATTTAGTATATGGCCAAAAAATGAACAGACTATTGCTGGTTAAATTCACTTGGTGTGATAGCTTGACCAACCACACTACTGAGGGTTAAATGCACTTGGTGACGGGCGCAGCTTGCCCCTGATTTAGTATATGGCCAAAAAATGAACAGACTATTGCTGGTTAAATGCACTTGGTGTGACAGCTTCACCCTGATGTAGGCTTTAGCCAAAAAACAACCACACCATTGAGGGTTAAATGCACTTGGTGACAGGCGCAGCTTGCCCCTGATGTAGTATATGGCCAAAAAATGAACAGACTATTGCTGGTTAAATGCACTTGGTGTCACAGCTTGACCAACCACACTACTGAGGGTTAAATGCACTTGGTGACGGGCGCAGCTTGCCCCTGATGTAGTATATGGCCAAAAAATGAACAGACTATTGCTGGTTAAATGCACTTGGTGATGGGCGCAGCTTGCCCCTGATTTAGTATATGGCCAAAAAATGAACAGACTATTGCTGGTTAAATGCACTTGGTGTGATAGCTTGACCAACCACACTACTGAGGGTTAAATGCACTTTGTGACGGGCGCAGCTTGCCCCTGATGTAGTATATGGCCAAAAAATGAACAGACTATTGCTGGTTAAATGCACTTGGTGTCACAGCTTGACCAACCACACTACTGAGGGTTAAATGCACTTGGTGACGGGCGCAGCTTGCCCCTGATGTAGTATATGGCCAAAAAATGAACAGACTATTGCTGGTTAAATGCACTTGGTGACGGGCGCAGCTTGCCCCTGATTTAGTATATGGCCAAAAGATGAACAGACTATTGCTGGTTAAATGCACTTGGTGTGATAGCTTGACCAACCACACTACTGAGGGTTAAATGCACTTGGTGACGGGCGCAGCTTGCCCCTGATGTAGTATATGGCCAAAAAATAAACAGACTATTGCTGGTTAAATGCACTTGGTGTGACAGCTTCACCCTGATGTAGGCTTTAGCCAAAAAACAACCACACCATTGAGGGTTAAATGCACTTGGTCGCAGCTTGTGCTGGCGCACCACAAGACACAAAATGGCCGCCGATCACCCCAGAAAAATGTGACTGACAAACGGTCTGGGCAGCCTAAAAACAGTGAGCAATTGAGTATCAGCAGCTCAATGATCCACAGCTGCAGATCGATCAATAATCAAGTACTTTGGAGGAGTTAATCTGCCTAATCTCGCCCTACTGTCGCAGCCGCAACCTCTCCCTACGCTAATCAGAGCAGAGTGACGGGCGGCGCTATGTGACTCCAGCTTAAATAGAGGCTGGGTCACATGGTGCTCTTGCCAATCACAGCCATGCCAATAGTAGGCATGGCTGTGATGGCCTCTTGGGGCAAGTAGTATGACGCTTGTTGATTGGCTGCTTTGCAGCCTTTCAAAAAGCGCCAAGAAAGCGTCACAAAAGCGCCAAGAAAGCGACGAACACCGAACCCGAAACCGGACTTTTACGAAAATGTCCGGGTTCGGGTCCGTGTCACGGACACCCCAAAACTATACAGTTCGAGTTCGCTCATCCTTAGTCTCAACCATTCGTGGTGGAGGTTGATGCATCAGAAGTGGGGGTTAGAGCATTGCTGTCGCAGGGTTCATCTCCTGGCAAATGGGTTCCGTGTGCTTTTTTTTCAAAGAAGCTCTCGGTCGCCGAGAGGAATTATGATGTAGGAAATAGGGAATTGCTGGCCATCAAATTGGCCTTTAAGGAATGGCGTCACTGGTTGGAGGGGGCATCTCATCCCGTTACAGTATATATGGATCATAAGAATTTGGCTTACCTACAATCTGCCAAGCGTCTGAATCCTAGACAGGCCAGATGGTCACTGTTCTTTGACAGGTTCAATTTTGTGGTTACTTTTCGCCCGGGGGTTAAAAACGTCAAGGCTGATGCGTTGTCTCACAGTTTTCCTGGGGGATGTGATTCAGAGGATCCTGCTCCGATTTTGGCTGATGGGGTGGTGGTCTCCGCTCTGTACCCCGAATTGGACATGGAGGTGTTGGGAGCACAGGAGGGGGCTCCTGGTTCTTGTCCCCCAGGGAGGTTGTTTGTTCCTGATGGACTGCGATACAAGGTATTCAAGGAACATCACGATACTGTCCTTGCTGGACATCCTGGTGGTAAGTCCACCTTTGATCTTGTGTCCTGGAGGTTCTGATGGCCCGGGTTACATAAGAGTCTGGAGGATTACGTAGCAGCTTGTGAAACCTGTGCACGGTCAAAGGTCGCTCACACTCGACCTGCTGGTTCACTTCTTCCTTTGTCTATTCCGTCTCGTCCTTGGACGCACTTGTCTATGGAATTTATTAAGGATCTGCCGAGTTTCTCTCTGGGAAAACAGTTATTTTGGTGGTTGTTGACCGTTTGTATCACTTTGTATCGTTAGCCAGTCTGCCCAATGCCAAGACTCTTGCTCAGATTTTTGTTGATATCGTGAAATTGCATGGCATTCCCTCGATTGTGGTTTCTGATAGGGGCATGCACTTTGTCTCCAGGTTTTGGAGGGCGTTCTGCTCTCGGCTTGGCATTCAACTTTCGTTCCCTTCGGCTTTTCATCCGCAGTCGAATGGGCAGACAAAGCATACTAATCAAAACCTGGAGACCTACTTGAGGTGCTTTGTGGCTGAGAATCAGGAGGACTGGTCCTCATTCTTGTCCCTAGCAGAGTTTACTTTGAATAACCGTAGGCAGGAGTCCACGGGTAAGTCACCATTTTTTGGCACATACGGTTTTCATCCTCAGTTTGGTACCTTTTCTGGGACTGGTAGATATTTTTGTCTGCCTTGTCTTCTATCTGGCGGAGGATCCAAGTGAATTTGGAGAAGATGGGTAAGAGGTATAAGCGAATGGCTGTGTGACTGGTCCGGACCTGTGTGTGGGTGATCTGGTGTGGTTGTCTACTAAAAATATTAAACTGAGAGTACCCTCTTGGAAACTGGATTTATTGGACCTAAAAAAATATCTGCGGTGGTCAATCCAGTAGCGTTTCGTCTGGATCTTCCGCAGAGTTGGAGGATCCATGATGTGTTCCACAGGTCTTTACTGAAGAAATATGTGAAACCGGTGGAACCATCGCCAATGCCTCCTCCCCCTGTTCTGGTCGATGGAAATTTAGAGTTCGAGATCTCCAGGGTTCTCGACTCAAGAGTTCTTCGGGTTTCCCAGTACCTGGTACACTGGAGGGGATACGGCCCTGAGGAGAGGATTTGGGTTCTGGCTGTGGATGTTAGTGCCAGCCGACTGGTGAGGGCTTTTTACAGATAACACCCGGATAAAGTTGTCCGGAGGTCACCCGTAGAAGGGGGGGGTAATGTCATGCCCTGCTCAGGCTATGTGCAGGGGTCTGCCAGATTATCAGCACATGTGTAGCCTTTTGTTTTTGTTTTGGTGTTGAGCTATATCTGCCTCCCTTCAGGTGCACTGGGTGGGGTCGTTGGTTTGAGTTAAATTACGCCCACTCCCAGTGTCCTGTGCGGTTTATAGCTTCTGTCTGACTCAGAGGAAGGAAGGAAGGAAGGATTTGCTGTTCCTGCTCAGTAAAAGATAAGTTGGTTTTGCTTTCTTGTGGTTGTCTGTCTAGGCTGTTAGAGAGACGCCTGCCCCCTCCAGGTTCTGAGGGAGCAGGTTGCCTCTTTCCCCCTTTCACCATCTTAGGGATTTTAGGGTATCTTCAGCCTAGGCACGGGGACACGATCATTCCCACCTTCAGGGTCTGAACGTGGGCATAGAAGTCTAGGGAGAGCTGGTAGGGATTTGTCAGGAGGTGACCTTCATCTCCAGCTTCTTGCCTAGACACTTGTTTGTTTATATTCTTTGTATCTTATATCCTGTCCGCCGTGACACCAAGGCGGTGAAAGTAGTAATTTACATGTGTAGTCCCTGATATTTTCTAAAATGTTACCCTCCTCCCTCACTGGAAAGTTACTTTAATAATGTCTTACATCTAACTACTGTCTATCCTGTATTTATCATTAGTATTATATCTAGAGATGAGCGAATCGAAGTAGACGAAGTGGAATTTGATCAGAATTTCAGGAAAAACTTGATTTGCACAGACTCCAAATTTCCTCACGCTTCATGGTAACGAATCACATTTTTTCCTAAAATGGCTGCTGCACGTGTGAGGACATGGAGCAAGGAATTCTGGGAAGGCGGGATCACCCATAATGCCATGCATGCAGCCAATCAGCAGCCAGCCCTGTGATGTCACAGCCCCATAAATAGCCTCAGCCATCTTGGATTCTGCCATTTTCCAGTGTACTTAGTGTAGGGAGAGACATCAACAGGCGCTAGGGACAGTGCTAGGAAAAACTTCATTGTGCTGAAAAAAACGATTTATAAGTGCAGGCAAAGATTATTCAAGGTATAGGGAAAAGATAGGGAGGAATCATCCCACAGCATTTATGTAGAACAGGGTTCAGTAAGGGAGGTTACAGCCTGGATAATAGGAACAATCCTGATACATCTTGTTGCACTGACTGGGGACCCAAATTGCCATTATACAGCTCTATAATTCCAGTAAACCATTGTTTTTATTGGGGTGTTACAGCCATTTACAGGGTTTATTACAAGGAAATATTTCTATGTAATATATGCCCTTGTGCGGTGCAGTTATATGTTTTAAAGCATGTTTTGGCTTGTATTAGTGGAAAAAAGGGCTTACTAGCTTTGTGTGGTGAAGTGCTACATTTGCAGCCCTTTTTGTCGTGTATTAGTGGCAAAAGAAAAATATATTTGCCGTTCAGCGGTGCAGTCAGGGGCGTAACTATAGGGGACCTTACCCAGAAGGGGCCCATCCAGGAGGAGGAGGACTAAAAGATTTTGTCAGGGTTCCCTCAACAGTATTAAACAATGGAATTATATACAGTGACAGTATAGACAGTGTAGAAAACGGAAGGAACAGCTGCCGGGCCTGGTCTGAGAGAGCGATCTTTACTAGCCACAGGAATGGGAAGAGGTTGCAAAACAATTACTGGAGGAGGGGGGCCCCACTCAAAAATTTGCTGTGGGGCCCAGTCATTTCTAGCTACGCCACTGGGTGCAGTTATTGTCACCGCCATGGCTATGACCGTGACTCTTCAACCGCATGCGATTGTCAGCGGTTTGGTTTTGTTGTCAATCACAGGTGAGGGCAGTGGTATTTGCCTCACCTGTGGTTGCCGCTGACAACGCTAGGTATGTGGCAGCTTTCCTGCAACCTCTATGTTAGGTGTGTGTGTATTGTGTTCACTGTGTTGTATGTCTGTGTGCACTCTGTGTAGTGTGTTGTGTGCACTGACACTTTTCCTGCACTGTGGTTGCCCGTGGCAACGTCTGTCTGTCTGTACATGTGGTGGCAGTGTCCCGGCCTCCGGGCTATCTCCCAGGGCACGGTTGCCACCCATGTCGTTGCCAGCGGCAACAACCACAGTGTGGTGCTACTGTTGGACACTTTCCCTTTTATGTGTGTTTCCCTTCTGTGGTACTGGAAGGGTTAACTCCCTTCCCAGTGTGTGTGTGTCACTGGGTGTGTCCGACTGTGGGGTGTGGCTTCTTGGCCTATAAAGCCTCACTGTTTGTTCAGGTCTGGGGGTTGCTTCAGTCATGCTTGGCTGGAGCAGCCCCCTGTCTATACTACCTGCCAGTGAGAGCCACCCCTGTGGTCATAAAGATTATGTCACTTTATGTTTATGTCTTGTTGTGTGTGATGTTGTATGTGATGTTCTGTTGGGACCTTCCTTGTGACTTTGTGCAGTTTACGGTTCTGGATTCCTGTTTGCACAGGGATCCAGTCAGCAAGGCTGTGGCAGGTTGGTGGAACTTCTTTTTCGCCTGCCATACCCGTAAAGCTGTTTGTGTTCCCCTTTTCCCAACAGCCTGGCCATTGAGACTCCCGCTCCTCCGTACCTTGGAGGAGTAGGTTGTCTTACCCAGCTCCTAGCTCAGGGATCTGCGGAGGGTAAGTCAGGGCTCCGAGGTTCCTGCGCATGGGTCCTCCTACCTTAAAGGTCGGCCCATGCAGGTAGGAGTTAGGGTCAGGTTAGGGATGCTTGAGGAGGTGACCTGCTCCCTATCCTGTTCTCCTGGCCTAGCAGCCATAACATCATCTGGCACCGCACGGCTGAGGATTTTCCCCCATCCTCAGCCGTGACAGTTATATGTTCTTAAGCCTTTTGTGGCGTATATTAGTGGCAAAAGAAAAAAAAAATTGGCGTTCAGCGGCGCAGTTATATGTTCTAAATAGTGTTGGGCGCGAATATTCGAATAGCGAATATTAATCGCGAATATCGGCACTTCAAGAATTCGCAAATATTTTGTATATAGTGATATACAGGTCCTTCTAAAAAAAATTAGCATATTGTGATAAAGTTCATAATTTTCTGTAATGTACTGCAAAACATTAGACTTTCATATATTTTAGATTCATTACACACAACTGAAGTAGTTCAAGCCTTTTATTGTTTCAATATTGATGATTTTGGCATACAGCTCATGAAAACCCCAAATTCCTATCTAAAAAAATTAGCATATCATGAAAAGGTTCTCTAAACGAGCTATTAACCTAATCATCTGAATCAACTAATTAACTCTAAACACCTGCAAAAGATTCCTGAGGCTTTTAAAAACTCCCAGCCTGGTTCATTACTCAAAACCGCAATCATGGGTAAAACTGCCGACCTGACTGCTGTCCAGAAGGCCATCATTGACACCCTCAAGCAAGAGGGTAAGACACAGAAAGAAATTTCTGAACGAATAGGCTGTTCCCAGAGTGCTGTATCAAGGCACCTCAGTGGGAAGTCTGTGGGAAGGAAAAAGTGTGGCAGAAAACGCTGCACAACGAGAAGAGGTGACCGGACCCTGAGGAAGATTGTGGAGAAGGACCGATTCCACACCTTGGAGGACCTGCGGAAGCAGTGGACTGAGTCTGGAGTAGAAACATCCAGAGCCACCGTGTACAGGCGTGTGCAGGAAATGGGCTACAGGTGCCGCCATCCTCAGGTCAAGCCACTTTTGAACCAGAAACAGCGGCAGAAGCGCCTGACCTGGGCTACAGAGAAGCAGCACTGGACTGTTGCTCAGTGGTCCAAAGTACTTTTTTCGGATGAAAGCATATTTTGCATGTCATTCGGAAATCAAGGTGCCAGAGTCTGGAGGAAGACTGGGGAGAGGGAAATGCCAAAATGCCTGAAGTCCAGTGTCAAGTACCCACAGTCAGTGATGGTCTGGGGTGCCATGTCAGCTGCTGATGTTGGTCCACTGTGTTTTATCAAGGACAGGGTCAATGCAGCTAGCTATCAGGAGATTTTGGAGCATTTCATGCTTCCATCTGCTGAAAAGCTTTATGGAGATGAAGATTTCATTTTTCAGCACGACCTGGCACCTGCTCACAGTGCCAAAACCACTGGTAAATGGTTTACTGACCATGGTATTACTGTGCTCAATTGGCCTGCCAACTCTCCTGACCTGAACCCCATAGAGAATCTGTGGGATATTGGGAAGAGAAAGTTGAGAGACGCAAGACCCAACACTCTGGATGAGCTTAAGGCCGCTATCGAAGCATCCTGACCCTCCATAACACCTCAGCAGTGTCAGAGGCTGAACTTTATCACAATATGCAATTTTTTTTAGAAGGACCTGTATATTCGTAATTTCGAATATTCGAGTTTTTTTTTTTCATCAGTAACCTCCCTTCTTGCTTGTGGGCCAATGAGAAGGCTGCAATGTCTTTGTCTGAGCTTAGCAACATCCCTAGCAAACAATAGAAAGGTTGCCCACCCTTTACTATATAAGAACATCCCCAGCAGCCCTTGTAAGCAGTATTTTGCAGATCTGAGAGAGACAGCAGTGTTATTGCTGTGCACTCTGCTTTCCTATGTCATTACATTAGTTAGTTATCTTATATATATAATACAGATAGTTAGTGGGAGATAGTCAGTGTAGTTTAGATATTGATATAGTGCAGCTAATGTCCATACATACATGCTACATACATAGTACTGTATGTATGTATGTATGTATGTATTGTAGGAAGGCGCAGGGGTCCGTCATTGACGGAAGATATGTGTCACCGAGGTTCCTGGCCTTGGTGAGATAGGAACCAGTAGTTTAGTGTGTCAGCAGCAGCTAGGCTGGCTGACACAGTGCTTTTACTTAGTGTGGTTGTAAAGCCGATCCGGGCTGGTTCTTATTGGGAGCAGCCAAAGAGCAGGGTTGGTGGCTGTTCCCCACGTTCCAGGTCAGGTTTTGGGCTGGGAATAAAAACCGAGCCAGCAGTCACAGCTGTGTGTGGATTACCCTGCATATTTATAGTGGAGCTGTGAAGCACTGTGGTCTTGGGTTCCAACCAGTTGGTAGCGTGCTGGAGAGCCGCACGCTGAAAATCAGGCGCCCTAAAGCCTGCTGTGGACGGCTGTGGATTGCCATGGACAATACAGTTTGCCAGGTGACACGTTTGTGCTGTGGACTTTATGTGGTGTGAATTAACACCAGGACTCTGCACAGTGTTGTTTTTGCTTTATTGCTTTTTGTGTGAATAAACACTGAACTTTTACTTTTAGAACCGTGTTTATGCCTCTATACTGCGTCAGCTTACCCTGCCTACCAGAGCGAATCCCTAGAATTGGTGGCTTGGACCGGACAAGTGCAGTGAGGCTGGCGTGAACGCTGAAATATTTTTGGTTTGCACTTTTTTGGCACGGTTGTATGTCATTTATCAAACCAGCTAAATTTAAACCTGTGTTACATGACAAAATGGAGGCTGTTGTGAAAGCCCTCAAGGAGGCTAATTTGCAGCAGCGAGAGACCAACCTGCACCAGCGGGAGGCTAATAAGCAGCAGCAAGAGACCAACCAGTTGCTGTCTCCTCATGCTGCTGCCACCTCCACACTATGTAATTGTGCCACTCTGTGGCCTCCTAATGCTGCTGCTGCCACCTCCACACTGTAATTGGGCCACTCTGTGGTCTCCTGATGCCGCTGCCACCTCCACACTATGTCACCCTGCCACTTTGTGGTCTCCTCACACTGCTGCCACCTCCACACTATGTCAACTTGCCAATATGTGGTCTTCTGATGCTGCCACCACCTCCATACAGTCATTGGGCCACTCTGTGGCCTCCTCATGCTGCTTCCACTTCACCACTATGTCATAGGGCCACTTTGTGGACTTCTTATGCTGTTCCCACCCTCCCCACTTCATGACTGGGCCACTATTTTGCCTTTCGGCCTGGCTGACATAATTTATTTGACCTTTCTTCTGATCTGTCAGAAGGAAGGAAAAATTATACCCACAACATATTCTGTCTGTGTAGCAGCTGTAAGGCCTGTATGGTCCCATCAGAATTGGCTTGTGATTTAGTAGCCAAAAGCAGGAGTGGGTACAAAACACAGAAGACATGCAAATATTCCATTCACGTGTCATCTCTGTTTTGGATCCACTCCTGTTTTTTGGGCATTAGCAATACTGATAGATTACCGACCAAATGCTGACCGAGTGAAGGCGGATGCTCAACAGACAGGATCTGTTTTTTGTGGGTTATTGTTCTGACGGATCAGAGGAAGGGCAAAATAATCAATGACGTCAACACAAGCTTACTGCTGACACCCTCTCCAGTATGTCGGGGGGCTCTACTTGTTTAAGCGTTTAATAGAACAGGTTTTGTAGACATTGTAGAAAGGCGCAAGGGTCCGTCATTGACGGAAGGTACGTGTCACCGAGGTTCCTGGCCTCGGTGAGATAGGAACCAGTATTTTTGTGTGTCAGCGGCAGCTAGTGCTTGCTGACACTGTTTTTACTTAGTGTGGTTTACATTAGTTAGTTAGTTAGTTAGCTTATATATATAATACAGATAGTTAGTGGGAGATAGTCAGTGTAGTTTAGATATTGATATAGTGTAGCTGATAGGTTCTGCTGTCCATACATACATACATGCTACATACATAGTACTATATGTATGTATGTATGTATGTATATATTGTAGGAAGGCGCAGGGGTCCGTCATTGACGGAAGGTACGTGTCACCGAGGTTCCTGGCCTTGGTGAGATAGGAACCAGTAGTTTAGTGTGTCAGCAGCAACTAGGCTGGCTGACACATTGTTTTTACTTAGGGTCCATTCACACGTCAGTATTTTTACCTTTCCAGATAAACGTTCCTGTTTTTTGCGGATCCGTTTTTCAGTACAACCTTCCGTTTTTTTACTAAAGTGCTTCCGAATCCGTTCAAAAACAAAAAAAGGAGGAGGAAAAGATGTTGCTAGGGAACCAAAAAAAAAAAAAAGGGATGAAAACTGTGGACATCTTCTAGAACAGGTGCCATTTTATTGTGCTCTTGGTGTATTAGGAGCTGTGTAAGAAATCTCTGCCTTGCTAGCTTAGTTTTCTACAGTTGTGGTCGTAGCAACCATGAACGTACCGAGTCCTACCTGAGATACCCTACTCTTAAGCGGTTAGAGTTGTGCCACAACCGCGTCATGGAGGGACGCCTGAAAGAGGGCAAAAAGGCATACCGATTGGCAGGAGTAATTTATTACAACGTAATTACAAAACCAGACTCTGGAAAGCCATTGACATTTCAGTTTCGGGGTAAGGTATGTAACTGTTAAAACACGTGGAGCGCCAACGTCCTAATTTCTGAATGACATGCGCTGGCACCTGGTTCTTGGAGGCCGCGGATGCTGCACCTATGCGGAATGAATGTCCCGAGATCGAGGTGGGGTCGCCGCCCAAGTTGGCTACTAGGGAGCGTACGTGGGACACGAACTGATGGGTGGTGAGTGGTGCCACCCCAAAGGGCAACAGTGGACTGTTTGGGGCCGGACCCCGGCAAGGCTGATAGTAGCTGACGGAGAACTGTGACGGGGCACCATTGATGAGATATAGGGAAATAGGACACCGGGACTGGGGGGCCCACCTGTGAGGTTTTAGACGTCCTCAGCAGCAGCACGTAACCTTCGGCGTTTTGGACCAGCTGGCCGACTGTGAGAAACCTGCTGCCGCTGGGAGAACAAGTGAACTCCCCAGGCCTCAAGAAGCCATAGAAAGCTAGATAGATGGCGGATTTGAGCACCAGGCTAGGTAGAACCCCAAAAGGATTTCTATCCGGGACGTCAGACAGTCTACGGAAAAGGAGCCCGGTGACAGCCTGCCTACGCACTTGGCCTTGGGGCCCGCATTTGCTCAAACCCTTAAGTGCGGCTCTGACGGCATGCATGGAGAACACCGATGCCCGTTCGGGATGACTGATGGAGAGGAAATGTTGCACTCCCGACAAGTATGACCTCACCGTGTTGTGGGAGAGCTTGTGTTCTGAGTGGCAGTAGCCAATGAAAGCCAGGATGTACTCTACAAACTGGATTCCCCCTGAGGACATTCCCTCTGAAACTTGCAAAACGCCTTCCACCCGGTGTTATATGCCCTGGTGGTGTTGGGGGAAAGGGACTTGGATATCAAGGTGTGGGCCGTCTCTAGGTGATTGGTCACACTAGGATTAAGGATTCGTGAGGAGGGACGGTAGCGCCCGCTACATCTGCCATCTGCGAACCTGGCACATACGCACTATGGACATGGAAACGGTAATGTAGGGAGAGTTGCGCTAATCGTCTTAAGAGACACATGACATGGGATGATTTAGACGACCCACTGTTTACAATGTCTACCACTGCTGTATTGTCAGACACGAACAAAACAGACTGATTTACCCAATGATTGCCCCACATGTGGGCAGCTACCACAATGGGGTACAGTTCGAACAGTGCCGAGGTGTGGAGGAAACCTGGGATCTGTCTCACCTCGGCAGGCCATTCGCCTGCGACCCAGTGGGTGCCAAAAATAGCGGCAAAACCTGAGCTTGCAGCCGCATCTGAGAAGACTACAGGAGATTGACACAAAACACCTCAACAATTTCCCCAACCCTAGGGGGGCTGCCCTTGGCCTCTCGATCAGCAGAAAGTCATCCAAGTAGTGGATGACAAATTCACAATGGACCTTGTGTTCCAGAACCCAGTGAAGGGCCTGAGCCAACTGGTCAAAGAGCCACGGGCTGCTCTTGGAACCGAAGGTGAGTTTGGTGGAGAAATAGTAAAGATCCTTCCATTTAATGCCGTGCCATTGCCAGAGTGCTGGCATGATGGGAAGTAACTTAAAGGCATCCGATATGTCGGCTTTGGACAACATCGACCCGGGACCTGACTGCATGATGATGACGATAGCCTGGTCAATCGAAGAATACCTCATGCCCACTGCTTCTGAAGGAATAAGGAAGTTGAGGCTGGGGACCTGGGAACCATGTGGGGCTGACAAGTCGATGATGAGTCTCTCCTTTTTGCTAAATTTGCCCGTGACCACCCCCACGGGACTGACTCTCCACCGTTGGAAAGGAGGCACTTTGAAAGGACCGATCAGGAAACCTTTGTTCAATTCGGACTCTATCAGTGTGTCTACAGAATTGGGATTCCTCTGGGCAGACTGAAGGTTCTTGTACTCATACGTGAATTCTGGAGTCGTGACTAACCCTGTATGGAAGCCCTCATGAAACCCTGAGACCAGGAACTGCACGAGCCCTGGATTGTGGTGACCTCGCAAGAATTCCTGTAAGCAGCTGGTATTGACCACACTCATGTAATTTTTACCGACTTTGATGAGCACGCGACTCTGGGACGGGCCCTAAAACAGTTGGTGCAGATGTGCAACAGACGACATTGCCCGAAATTACAGATGCGTAATTGTAATTGTTACAGACATGGGCCCTACCTAGCTGAACAATGGGCCGGCCTAGCTTGTCCACGGAGCTGGGGGGTCTGAAAACATTGAGTGGCCCAGCTGACGAGCTGGAAGGGTACGATGAAGTACTGACGGCTGACTTGTGGCACCACTCTACGGAGTGGAAGATGGACTGACAGGCGGAACAGGAGGGAGCTTTCAGCCCTGCAAAGTGCCTGCAGAACAGTTTTGTATCTAGGTTGGACCAATCTGTAACATGTTGGAACTGAGAAAGCGCAGCTGCTGCTTTGGCTGAAAACGAACAATGATAGTCGTAAAACGAATTTCCTCCGTACTTGTAACCCAACTCTGTAACCTGAAAGAGGTACAGATCGGGTTCCTCCCTCCTGTCCGGCCTGGCAGAACATACGACATCCCTAAAAAGGCTAAACGCCATGACGAACTCCGGGGTGGTTAACTTGCGGTTAAGCCTGTGGTCACGGCCTCTCAGCACCACCGAGACTTCCCCGCAAGCTATGACTTTGTTGTCAGACAAGTCCCTGGAGGCTATCAGCAACGGAGTGAGGTTAACATCCCTACCCTCAAGGATGTCTTTCCTGATGCTGATTGGGACGAAATGAGATGGAGCCACGTTGGGGATGGCCTGGACAGTACGGGTATCCCCTACAGCAGAGGTGGTAGCGATCGGGACCTCAGGGGCAGAAACCGGAACGACCGAGCCGTGAGACTCGATTAACTCCAACCTCGCCTGTATCGAAGTGACCGCCGATGTCAGAATGTTCAGCACGACGTGCAACTGAGCAAGTGACGTTTGCACCGTGGTCATAGGGGGATCGTCACTACTGGGCACTAAAGAGTCTTTCCACAGTCGATACAACTCTGCCTTCCTGGCGGAAGCCGGGAAAGGGACGCCCTTCTTCGTTAGCTCCTGACATGAGCTTGGGAATGGTCCATGCTCGTAGGGACGGTATACTGCCCCCCTCAGACATTCCTGCTACGTTCTCATCCACAGACGCCTCGACGATGTCTGATGCGTGTGACATCACAGCTGTGGAAACAGTAATGTAAGTGAATGGCTGAACTGGGCGACCACCAGCATCCGTGAACTGTTTGGCAGCATGAAGAAGGTGCACTGCCCCCGTGTAACTATGCACACAAACACCAGAGGAACCGTGAGGGAGTGGCCAGGAACCGCCACCCAGAAATGCAATCACAGGGAAAATATGATCTACTTACCTACTCAGAAATCTACACTGACCACCGCGGAAAGCTTGTGAAACAGCACAACCTGGACGTGAGATAGTGCATGAGACACATAACTCACTTGTGGGCACTTCCTTTCCCCTCCCCAACGTGTACCCCTACTACCTTACCGACAAGCCACAATCACGGAATGAGATTAAGACAAAACTTGGACCTGGAAGCAAAACAATGAAGGTGTCAACTGTGGATCGTGCCTGCCATGCGGAACCATGCAGGTAAACATGAAATGACTGGACATGGGCTGTAAGCTGCAGGCGACCGGTAGAAGGGAGTTAGTCGCTGGCTAACATTTTTCCCCCCGACCGTTCCTGGCGTTGTCACGGATCCCTGCCTATCTAAGCGGCACGGCGGCCCGTGCCAGACTTTAGTGAAGATGCGGAGCGTGGCCAATGCGCCCCTCGCATCCCTCCACGATAACCACGTGGGGAGCGCGGAGCTCCCTGGCACCGTGGACCCGAATGGGGGGACCCCCTTGCGCAATGGCCTCCGCCCCACACCAACACGGTACGTGAGCCACGTGGAGGGCTGTGCAGCTCCCTGGTAGAGTGCCCAGTGCGGGGGTGCCCTCCTTCGCCCAGGGCCGACCCACCTGCCGGCTGAGCACTTCTACCGCGTGGGGAGTAGCGTAGCCCTCTGGCCTGAACTGGTGTAGGGGGGCCCCCGAATCAACGTGGGCCCCGCCGCACTGGTCAATGGATGTTGCCGCGTGGGGGGTCGCGCCGCTCCCTGGCAGGGTGCCCAGTGCAGGGGTGCCCCCCATGCTTGAGGGGCCGACCCGCCGCCGGCTGGGCACACCCACCACATGGGGAAACGGCGCAGCCCCCTGGCATCAGGGAGCCGGGACAGGGGGGAGGCCTTATGTGACACGGCCCCCACCCTTCACCGGTTGAAGACGTGCCGCGTGGGGGGTCGTGCCGCTCCCTGGCAGGGTGCCCAGTGCAGGGGTGCCCCCCTTGCTTGAGGGGCCGACCCGCCGCCGGCTGGGCACACCCACCACGTGGGGAAACGGCGCAGCCCCCTGGCATCTGGGAGCTGGGACAGGGGGGAGGCCTTATGTGACCCGGCCCCCCCTTCACTGGACAAAATGTATGCCACGTGGCGCCGCACTCGCTCCCTGGCAGGGCGCCCAGTGCGGGGGTGCCCCCTTCATTTGGGGGCCGACCCACCGCCGGCTGAGTCCGCCCACCACGTGGGGAAGCAGTGCGGCGCTGGCCAGATCAGAGGGGGGGGCTCTCTCCATCGCGGGCCCCGCCCCCCGCTGGTAATGTGAAACACTGTGGGACCTCCGAGCGGGGAAGGAGGGGAGCGCCGCCACCGTCGTGGCTCCGCCCCCCCGCCGGAGGAGGGCAGTGCTCGGGAGCCCTGTGGACGGGGGAGGAGGGGAGCGCAGTCAACGTCGTGGCTCCGCCCCCCCGCCGGAGGAGGGCAGTGCTCGGGAGCCCTGTGGACGGGGGAGGAGGGGAGCGTAGTCACCGCCGCGGCTCCGCCCCCCCGCCGGTGAATGACGGCCAGAACGTAGCCCCGTGGATGAGGGAGCCTGCCCTCCATTACGGTCCGCCCCCAGCCTGGAAGAAGGAAGCAATGCGGTCCGGAGTGTGGCCCCCACTCACCTAGAGGCCAGCCGACCGGACTCCACTTACCCTGCCTGCTGGAGGAAAATGCCAGGTACGTCGCACGCTTCCTGCGAAACTCTGCACGTCGTACGATTTGTGGGAGGGTGCCGGCCGTTGAAGTAGGCAGCCCATCCCCTCCCACAAATACAGGCCAATGAATCGGCCTTACACTTATCTCACCGTTCGTCATGTCTGAAGACTTGAATAATGTACTCCTTCACTGGTTTATTTCTCCGCGATTCGGACGGCAATCAGCTATGTTGGATGAAGAGCCGGGGACAAAGAGGAGACGACACTGGGTACATCCGATTATTGCTCAGAGACTTCAGAAAGGTCAATTCCACACATTATTTAATGACCTGCGACAGGACCCCTATAAGTTAAAATCTTACTGCCGTATGTCCATGGAGGCTTTTGACCATCTTCTGGTCTCTCTCCACCCTGACCTCAGTTTCCAGTCACCTTGAGGTAAGTGTATTTTTCGTATTAAAAATAATATTTCTAACTTCTAATATAATAATAATTTTTACAAATGATTGTTAGCTAACTCATTTTTCTTTTTCTTTTTTTCTTTCAGATTCCTTGCTACTGGGAACTCATTTGCTTCTCTGCACTTTGAGTTTCTACTAGGAATCTCTACAATCTCTGGGATTGTCTGTCATACCTGTAAAGTTATATGGCAGCGTCTCAGAGAAGCGGTGATGCCCACCCCCAAGGCGGAAGATTAGCTACGGATCGCCGAGGGATTTTACCAATCAGCGCAGTTTCCTAACTGCATTGGGGCACTGGACGGTAAGCATATCCGTGTGAAGAAGCCGCCTCACTCAGGGTCCCGGTATTTCAATTACAAGCAATATTTTTCTGTAGTGCTGATGGCCCTTGCAGACAGTAACTACAGGTTTGTAATTGTGGATATCGGGGCCTATGGGAGCACTGCAGACGCCCGCATCTTTAGTGCTTCCAGAATGGGTGAACGGCTTCAGACAAACCAGCTTGCCCTGCCAGAGCCCAGTAGACTACCCGGATCTGCAGGTCCGCCGGCTCCATTTGTGATCGTGGCAGACGAAGGATTCGCATTGTCACCCCACATGATGCGGCCCTTCCCTAGACGCGATCTAGATGACAGGAAGCGCATCTTCAACTATCGATTGACTCGCGTCGGTATGTGGAGTGCGCTTTTGGAATACTGTCCACAAAGTGGAGAGTATTCTTGTCATCTATACAGATGAATCCGGAGAATGCCACCCTGGTGATACAGGCTTGTGTACTACTACACAACTTCACCCGGATCCATGATGCCTCCACAGATGCAGAATTGGGCCTAAATATGACTTCTCCTGTCAGTTTAGACCTGAGCCGGCCTGGACGACCTGGAACAGCTGGACTAGCTGTTCGGGAACTCTATGCCGACTACTTCTGCAGCCCTGAGGGGGCATTATCGTGGCAGGTGGATGCCATCCGTGGAAGACGTTGATTTCAGCTGGAATCTGGTTTAAATTTATCATAAATTTTATAAATATTAGTTTAGTTAGATCCCCTGTTGTTAGTTTAGATTAGGGACTCGCAAGAGATTGAGGACCCTTGACGTGGGCTTGCGGGCTGAGGTATTTTGTAAAAACCCAATTTTTGGTGAAAATACCTTCTAATACCTCATTTTAAATTACGTCTCATTTAATAAATTTCAAGTTGTCCAGGTTCAGAAATGAACTCTAATATGTCCCATATGTAATAATTTATAAATGGAATATGTCTGGGTTCATATCTGAATTTGAACAACACATGATGTAATCAGACCCACAATCCACAAAGAATGAACTTCGAAGCATACTAGGTAAGTATAGAACATCTGCATTTAAAGGGGACAGCACATGTTTTTTGGGGGTTTGTAGTAAGCTACATTCTGTACATGCATGTACTGTTTAATTTAAACAAGAAATTTCACCAAGATTTTTTGGTTTTAAAAAATAATTATTTTATGTTATTGACCTACACTAGTAGTTCATTAATATAAAATGTTTGTTTTTTTTTAAACTGCATGTTCCGTGCAGAATCTATACAACTCTTCTGCTACTTTTCTGCTCCAGCCCCATTCATTGTATAATGTAATTGTGCACAAGTGAATGGGGCCAGTACAGAAATATAACTCCATATTGATCTACATAAATGGATTGTAAAGACTGATCCCATGCAGGAACACGAGTCCCGCACACTCCATTGTGTTTTTTTTTTCTTTAGCTTAAAAAAAGATGTTCAATTTCATTGAAAAAAAAAATGTCATTAACAGTTAACATTTTAACTATATATTATTTGAATGTAATAAAATAAACATGAAATATAATTTTTTTTTATAATCAATTAATTTAAATGTCAGATAATTCCCTGGTAAAGGGGCCCGGGGTGTGTATTACTGGAGGTTGCGGCCTATTTAGCCTGTAAACAGGCGTTTCAATATTTAGTTGCTGATCTCGCAGCAGCTCCATGCGATGAACAATTTCAAATGGCTCACTGTGCCGATATAAATCAATTAATAGGCACAGTGAGGAGAGACAACGTGTTTGCCGTTCCTCAGGCACACGAGAAAGACTTGAGGCCAGACTTCTTATGGTCTGTTCTTCTTAACTGGCTGACCGATTCTGATTTAGAAATTGGAGAACCCGAGAATCAATCAAGTTCCGAACTTCTAAATCAGAATGGGCCGCGTGTCTGCGCCGTCGTCTGCTTGAGGAAGGGCGAACAGGTTGCTCTTGCACAGGAGCAGTATCCACATTTGCATCGAATTCAGGCGAAGAAGTAATAATTGGTTCTGAAGGAATTTCTGAATTTTCTTCTCTTGTTTCTTCACGTGGTGCCTGGGAGGCCTCTTGTGAAATATTCCCTGTTTCTTCTGGATTTTGCGTTGAATCCGTAGACAGATTATCCACAGTTCTATAAAGTAAAAAAATAATATAAAAATACGTAGGAACAAGTCCTGTCTGAAGCGCTATGTCCGTCTAGGTCGTCGGTCATGCATGACCAGTGCAAAATTGGGTACACACACACGGACACAGCGCTATCACACAGAAATTTTATTACATGGGATATATAATGAAACTAAAAAAATCTTACCTCCTTAATTCCATAATCGGTTTAAAAAATTCCAGCTGGCGACTATACAAATATGTTTTTTTTTTCAATGAACCATCGCCACTACGTGCTTTCAAGTTTTGTTTGCGGCGGTATTGGTCCCGGCATGAATACCAGCGTTTTTTTAAATCTTTTACTGTTTTTAAAAAAACAAACAAAAAAAATTATTAATAATTTTAAAAGAAACTAGCATAATCCTTGCAGTTAACACAATCAATTAAAAGCCAATTTTGGACAAATGCATCCATGAGCCATCAGAATAACGAACGTGTGAATGGACCCTAAATAACAAAATCCATATGACCCTATCTGCGCCTACACTACATATGTCCATCCTGTGGCTATCCTGATGGTAAGAACCTACTACTCCCATCATTGCCGCATACCCCACAGCTATCAGCCTACCGAAGGCCATGCTGGGAGTAGTAGATTTCCATCTGCTGAATAGCTGCATGTTGGTCTGCATTAACCAATCCTATCACACACATCATTCTATATAAATCCTGAAAAGTGACTATATTAGCCTTTAATTTTGTTGGAAAAAAAAAAGATGCATGCAATATGAAGGAGTTAATGGCTTTGCAAATAGTTTAAACCACAGTTGCTATGCAACCTCAGGTTGCATTGCACAAAAGAAAAAAACAAAGTTTGCAAAGCTAAAAAGACTAGGCCTTGTACAATAAATTCTAAACCATGGATGCACAACCTGTGTTACTCCAGCTTTTGCAAAACTACTACTCCCATCATTGCCGCATACCCCAGCTATCAGCCTACCGAAGGCCATGCTGGGAGTAGTAGTATTAACAACAACTAGAGGTCCGCAGGTTGAACATCTCTGAACTACAAATCGCAGTGATTGTCCATGTCCAGAAGCAGCATAGAAAATGTTCGAATGAGCACCCAAATATCACTGACACTCAAAAGTACACTTTCTATGCTCTTCCAGGACAGATAGGACACAAAAAACGGACCGAATATCGATTCTGTACACAAAAAAGTTACACAATACAAATATACTCACTAATTTTGTCACGCTTGGCAATATTAGCCGACTCCCAGGCTGCAGACATCAATTCAGTGGCTATCTCCTCCCAACAGCGGTCCTTTAATGCCCGGTCCTGATAATGGTCCTTGCGGGAATCCCACAAGGATGGCCGTTTCTGGATCATAATTATCAGACGCTCGACCTCATATGCCATTTTTGCAATTACTAAGAGCAGACACTCTGCACAGCAGACAGGATACAGGATACAGCTTTCCCTGGTGCTGAAAGCACATGGCACAGGGGGCTGGCCTATTTTTTTTTATTTCCTGTCAACGGATCCGAAAATCTGGATGACATGAAGATGCTTTTAGCATGTCATCCGATTTTTTGACGGATCCATTGACTAGAATGGGATGACGGAACGCAAAAACGGACAAATAGTAGGACAGGGTATATTTTTTTGCCAGGATCCGAATAACGGAACCCACGGAACGGAACGGAATTACGGAATCGGAGAGCACCATGAGTGCTCTCCGATTATTTGCAGATTCCATTGAAAATGAATGGATCCGCATAACGTTCCGTTTTTAATCGGAACGAATGCGGAACACCAAAACGGACGTGTGAATGGACCCTTAGTGTGATTGTAAAGCCGATCCGGGCCGGTTCTTATTGGGAGCAGTCAAAGAGCAGGGTGTGTGGCTGTTCCCCACGTTCCAGGCCAGGTTTTGGGCTGGGATTTAAAAACTCAGCCAGCAGCTCAGCTGGGTGTGGAATGATCCTCCAGGTCATGGATGTCAAACTCATGGCCCTCCAGATGTTGCAAAACTACAACTCCCAGCATTACTTGATAGCTGCAGTAAGCCCAGGCATGATGGGAGTTGTAGTTTTGCAACAGCTGGAGGGCCACGAGTTTGACATCCCTGCTCCAGGTGATAGTGCAGCTGTGGAAGCTCTGTGTTTGGGAGCTGAGGAGCTCCGCCATGCTGCAAGGCTGAGAGTCGCATGATAGCCGCCTGCTGGGAGTCAGGAGCCCTAAAGCCTGCTGTAGACTGCCAGGTGACATGTTTTGTTCTGTGGATTCTTGCTGTGTGAATTAACACCAGGACTCTTGCTGTGTGAATTAACACCAGGACCCTGCAAAAGTATTGTTTTTCTTTTCTGCCTTTTTGTGTGAATAAACACAGAACTTTTGCTTTTCAACTGTGGTTTTGCCTCTGTATTGCGTCCACTTACCCTGCCTACCAGAGCAAATCCCTACAACATCTATGTGAAATCAGCTGACGACGGTTTAAAATGAGTGCACTTCTTCTTGTCGCTAACATCGACCTGTAAGGCTGAGTTCATACTTGAGTTATTTAGTCAGTTTTGACCCCATGACTGCCCAAATAAGTGAAGTGTGCAGTGATTCTAAGAGTGACTCCTGTCATCTGCATGTCATAAGGACTCACAGTATTATTTCACTACCACAGCAGACTCCCTATGTGAGTTACTGCAAGGCACAGTGTTCTACATTACTATAAAGGCACTCTGCAGCCAGTAAATAGCTTTTTTTTAGCTAAATTTGCCGCAAATAATTTCGGATCGAACCAAATTTTAAAAAAATTCAGCGAACCGGCCGAATCTAATTTTTTAACAATTCGCTTATCTTTAATAATTGCCTATAAAGGGCTACAAAATATGTTGGTGCTATATAAGCGAGTAAAATAAATAAATAATATGGAATTGTAGTAGGGACTGCTAAATAAAAAGTCTACCTGAATAAATCCTTCTCTTTATTCCTAATAGTACCATAGCTAGGCAGATTTGTGTTTCAGAGTTCTGGGGATGCTCGATTTCAACCATGTAGAGCTGTAATAGACTGCAGAATTCAAAATCTACCAAGATAAATTCCACTCTTCACTCCTAAATAGTGCCATAAGAGAGCAGATTTGCCTTTCAGGGTCCTGGGAAACTTGCACAGTGTTAGGTCTCTTGCACACGGACGTTTTGCATCCGTTCCGTGCATTGGGGATAGGCAGTTTCTGTGCGGTGGCTAGGACGGATCGAGACCCATTCAACTTTAATGTGTCCGTGATCCGTCCGCACCGCCAAAAAATAGAACTAGTTCTATTTTTTGGCGGTGCGGAGGCAAGGACAGAAACACCATGAAAGCACTACGTAGTGCTTCTGTGGGGTTCCGATCCGTGCTTCCGTTGCGCATCTCCGTGATTGCAGAACTATTCAAGTGAATGGGTCCGCATCCGTGTTGCGGAGTGCACACAGGCCAGTGCCCGTGTATTGCGGACCCGCTGTATGCAATACACAGTGCTTGTGTATTGCGGACCTGCCGTACGTTCGTGTGCAAGATGCCTTATTTGGACAATATAAGGGTAATTGGGTTACTTGTACAATATAAGGGTAATATTATTTTGTCAGTTTGTGAAGCTCCACAAGGCTTGTAATCTAGGTCTCCAATATTGATGAATGTCAAATTCGCCAAGATAGGCAGTGAGACATCCATTCTGCATATATTGGCAAATTTGACATTCAGGCACTTGGATAAGCTGGGCAGCACTTTCTGTAGTGTCAACGGCCCTGCAATACTTTTGCATCTTCCAGCTTTCCCAGTGCGTATTGAGTGAATGCAGTGTTCAGTCCTGCCCCTTTCCTGATCGCCCTGTTTCCCCGTGAGCCCATCATCTGTAGCTAAAAATGTAGAGGCTAGAATAGCTATTTAAATGCTTTCTTCAGAAGTTTGTAGATAGCCATAAAGAACTAAAGACAACATTTCCTGAGCAGGTTATGTCTCTTTTTTCTTGTTTTTCAGGGTTTAATGTTGCTTTCAGACTGTACCCACAGGATTGGTGATAAATAATGGCTTACAAGGGGTCTGATTGCTGGGACCTCCCCACATTCCCAAGAATGTACATAGTTCAGTAGAAGTAAATTGATTGCCAAACCGACATGCATACTACTGCTCCACTCAGACAGGGGTCCCAGGAATCCTTTTTTCTTAGGACCGCAGAGGATTACAATGGTTGGGCCTGAGTGGAGGCATTATTTATCACATATGTGGTGAACAAAATGACACAACAAATAAGGAGTGCATGACACACCAATGTAGAGAAATGCAAATCAATTTTATTAATGAATCAATAAAAATGTACATGATGCATAATACATATAAGTAAATGGACAGGGACAACCACAGTCATGCATCACCCTGCTATCAGCCCAGTCACATGAACCGTGATGGTAATACCTCAATTGTACAATACAGAGAATGTAAAAAATATCCGAATGGATGTAATACAACAGAGAGCATGAGATATATTAGAACTGCGTACGTGCCCCAAAATACTAAACGGCAATACTACCTAGGTCCAGAGCAAGCATGTCTAACTACCAGGCGGTGCACAAAGTCATGAGGCTACATACCAACGAAGCTGGGACTAACACCAGGGCAATGGCGCTCCTCGACGCGCGTTTCGCGTGTTGTTCGCTTCCTCAGGAGGAGTTAGTGGCCAGGGGAAAGGGGACGATCTAAAAGAGTGCTGCCTACCAATCAAATGTCCAATTCTGTGTTATGTGATGAATCACAAGACTCCACGTCATCAGAGCGGCGCATGACCCGTCTGCGCGCGCCACGTCAAACTACTTCTGCCCTTCCCCTTAGGCCAGCGGAGGAGAGGGCTGTCACACATCGTATGATGCTGATCGCCGTCGCCACCACCAACCTACACACGAGAAAGAGGGCGGAAGCGGACGTACGAGCCAAGCAGTTATGCGCACAAGTGACACAAATGAATCAAACGGATTTACTATCACAGTTAGCCAATGCCACCAGGTTATATCACAGTGCGTCCCATATATTTTATTTGGACACTATGCAAATCTGCTGTGGGGGCCCCATACATTGTATATGATTAAAATCAACATTGACAATAGATGGCATATCCATTATAACAAAGTACAGTAAAGTGCAATGTGCAATACCAAGTGCCATAAAAGGCTAATCAATCTATAAGATACTTAAACATAATTATACATAAAATTTAGCGATAATGAATACAGTGATTATTGGATCAGAAATAAGAAACAGTGAAATAGGTTCTCAAACCCAGTACTTAACATATATTCATGATCGAATCTATTACATATGACACAATTCATAATACATGATATTTAAAGTGCAATGGTGCAATAATACAATACAAACCCCCCACTATAGTTGTAATAACCGTACATGAGAATTTCCCTATTATTCACATACTACCACCAGATACAAATATAGGAACCCCCCACATATAAACAGAAAAGCTAATCCATCGAATGGTAGATAAAATTCCTGATGACGGGAATTCAAGGAAAATGTCAGACACTCAAGGTAAGTCGGCAAACTAGAAAATAAAGAGAACGTGTTATCATACATGTGTATACATCAATTACAACCCAATGTAAAAAAATGGGCTATAACCCCATTATACCCCTAAAATAATGCCACTGCTCAAAGAAAGGAGCCGAAACCAAAGCTCTCATTTAATCCTTTGGGGGTTAGGGTCTTGAGTCTAAATATCCACCTAGTCTCAATCTGGGCCAAAATTTTGCTATAATTGCCCCCCCTGATCCCCAAATGTATTTTGTCAATGCCTCTGATCCGTAATCCGCTTGGATTACTTTGATGATGGATTTTAAAGTGTTTTGGGAGAGTTTTTAAATCATTGAGATCCGAAATATCTTTGGCCTTCTCAATATCTCTCACATGTTCCCGTATCCTTTTACGGAACTCCCTTGTAGTCAAACCAATATAGATTTTGTCGCATGGACAGACCGCATAATAAATAATCACGGTTGTCATACAAGAGATATAATCTCTGATTTCATAGGATTGAGTGGATCTATCAATGTTGGCACATGCTTTGCATGCCCCACACGGATAGGATCCTTTCACACCTATTTGACGGCCCAATTTGGCCCCAGGGACGTAATGGCTGTGAACCAATAAATCTTTCAGATTTTTGGAACGCCTCACAGTCAATTGTGGTCTCTCTGAAATACATTTACTTAAAGGGTTTCTACCACCAGAAATACTGTTATGTAGCTGACTGACATTAGTGATGCGCCCATGTCAGCACTACATAACAGTATGTTTCTAATGTTAGTCCCTGCAGCCGTTTTAGTAAAAAATGCACTTTTATTATATGCTAATGAGCCTCTAGGTGCTATATGGGCGTAAAATCAGCACCTAGAGGCTCCGTCCACTCACCCTGTATTCCACCCAGGTCCTGTGTTGTGCCCGCCCAGCTCCAGGATCGCATCATTTACTCACTGCGCCAAAGACAGAAGTGAACGGCGCAGGCGTGGGATTTCGCCAACGATGCAGGGAACAGTGGCATCAATCAAGAGGAGCTGGGCGGGCACAACACAGGACCTGGGCGGAATACAGGGTGAGTGGACGGAGCCTCTAGGTGCTGATTTTACACCCATATAGCACCAAACTGCGGATGAAACCCATATGCACCAAAAAATTGTGACTTATCAGAGGACTCCTGACGACGGTTATTTAAAGCAAACTCAGCAAGGGACAAAAAAGAACACCAATCCTCCTGATTCTCCGCCACAAAACAGCGCAGATATGTCTCCAGATTATGATTGACGCGCTCTGTCTGGCCATTCGACTGCGGGTGGAAAGCAGAAGAGAATGACAACCGAACCCCCAAGCGAGAACAGAAAGCCTTCCAGAATCTGGAAACAAACTGCGTGCCCCTATCAGAGACTATGTCTGAAGGAATACCGTGCAATTTGACAATGTGATCAATAAATGCCTGTGCCAGCGTCTTAACATTGGGCAAACCAGGAAAAGGGATGAAATGCACCATTTTGCTAAAACGGTCCACCACCACCAGAATCACAGTCTTCCCTGAGGAACGAGGCAGGTCCGTTATGAAGTCCATGGACAGATGTGTCCAAGGACGGGAAGGAATGGGTAAGGGAAGGAGAGGACCTGATGGCCGTGAATGAGGGACTTTGGCACGAGCGCAAGTCTCGCAGGCTGCCACAAAACCCTCAACCGACTTACGAAGCGCAGGCCACCAGAATCTCAGAGCGATGAGATCCAGTGTGGCTCTTGCCCCCGGGTGCCCAGCAAGGACCGTATTGTAGTGTTCCTTCAAAATCTTGTGTCTTAAAGCGATAGGCACAAACAACCTCCCAGGAGGACAAAGATCAGGAGCCTCTGACTGGGCTGCCTGCACCTCTGCCTCCAATTCAGAAAAAAGAGCAGAGACCACCACACCTTCAGCCAAAATGGGACCCGGGTCTTCAAAATTCCCGCCTCCTGGAAAACAACGTGACAGGGCATCTGCCTTCACATTCTTAACCCCAGGGCGGAACGTGACAACAAAATTAAACCTAGAAAAGAACAAAGACCATCTGGCCTGTCTCGGGTTCAGACGCTTGGCTGACTCCAAGTAGGCCAGATTTTTATGGTCAGCAAATACGGTAATAGGGTTTCTGGCTCCCTCTAGCCAATGGCGCCATTCCTCAAAAGCCAACTTGAAGGCCAACAATTCCCTATCTCCCACATCATAATTTCTCTCTGCGGAGGAGAGTTTTTTAGAGAAAAAGGCACACGGTCACCATTTGGCAAAAGAGGAACCCTGAGACAAGACCACCCCCACACCCACCTCAGAAGCATCAACCTCAACTATGAATGGTAAAGAAATATCAGGTTGCACCAAGATGGGAGCGGAAGCAAAACTCTCCTTGATATTAGAAAAAGCCTTACGCGCCTCTACTGACCAAGAAGAAAAATCTACCCCCTTTCTGGTCATATCAGTGAGTGCTTTAACAATAGAGGAATAATTCAAAATAAACTTCCTGTAATAATTGGCAAAGCCCAAAAAACGCATCAGCGCCTTCTGATTCTCAGGAAGCTCCCACTCAAGCACAGCGCGGACCTTCTCGGGGTCCATGCGAAAACCAGAAGCGGAGAGAAGAAACCCCAGAAATTGAATTTCTGGAACCGCAAACACACATTTTTCCAGTTTCGCATATAATTTATTCTCCCGCAGGATGAGCAAGACCTGACGTAAATGTTCCTTATGAGTTTTGAAATCAGGAGAAAAAATCAAAATGTCATCCAAATACACTAATACAAATTTTCCCATCAAATGATAAAAAATGCTGTTCACGAAATGTTGAAAAACGGCTGGGGCATTCATCAAACCAAAAGGCATAACCAAATTCTCAAAATGGCCCTCAGGGGTATTGAAGGCCGTCTTCCATTCGTCTCCTTCTCTGACCCTGACCAGGTTGTATGCCCCTCTTAGATCTAATTTGGAAAAGACTTTAGCCCCAACAACCTGGTTAAACAGGTCCGGGATCAGAGGAAGCGGAAAAGGGTCACGAATAGAGTTGAGCAGACACCTGGATGTTCGGGTTCGAGAAGTTCGGCCGAACTTCCCGGAAATGTTCGGGTTCGGGATCCGAACCCAATCCGAACTTCGTCCCGAACCCAAACCCCATTGAAGTCAATGGGGACCTGAACTTTTCGGCACTAAAAAGGCTGTAAAACAGCCCAGGAAAGAGCTAGAAGGCTGCAAAAGGCAGCAACATGTAGGTAAATCCCCTGCAAACAAATGTGGATAGAGAAATGAATACAAATAAAAATAAAATAAATACCGTATTTTTCGCCCCATAAGACGCACTTTTTCTTCCCCCAAAACGGGGGAGAAATGCCCCTGCGTCTTATGGGGCGAATGCTTGCCGTTTTTACATCGCAAGCTGCGATGTAGATGCGAGCGGGGACTCGGGGAGGGACTGGGAGGACGAGCTGGGGCCGGCAATAGCGGCGGGGCGGTGCAGTCAGTGTGGTATCCCCGCCCCGCCGCTCCGGTATAGTAATTTAAGATGTCATAATCATTTATTGGTTATTAAACATGCCCCCTCAGTCGTATTACTACCTTATATCCTAATCGCATCTGTAGAATTCATGCAGACCGGGCGGGCAGCAGCAAGTCTTGTCATGTGCCTGCGCCGCCTACTTTATGAATGAAGCAGGCGGCGCAGGCAAGTGACGTCACTGAGGGACGCGCCGGCCGCCCGCATGGCCTGCCTGAATTCTACAGAAGCGATTAGGATATAAGGTAGTAATAGGACTGAGGGGGCATGTTTAATAACCAATAAATCAATATAACATCTTATATTTGTATACTGGCGGCGGCACCAGGGGGGGGGGGGGGGCGGGACCTGCGATCTGTGGATGGCACAGTTATAAGCTGGGGGGGGTCTGTGGATGTCACTGTTATGGGCTGGGGGGGTCTGTGGATGTCACTGTTATGGGCTGGGGGGGGTCTGTGGATGGCACATATATAACAGTGCCACCCACAGATCCCCCCAGCCCATAACAGTGCCACCCACAGATCCCCCCAGCCCATAACAGTGCCAGCCACAGATCCCCCCCCCTGTAACAGTGCCAGCCACAGATCCCCCCCCTGTAACAGTGTCCGTCATCCACAGATCCCCCTGTAACAGTGTCCGTCATCCACAGATCCCCCTGTAACAGTGTCCGTCATCCACAGATCCCCCTGTAACAGTGTCCGTCATCCACAGATCCCCCTGTAACAGTGTCCGTCATCCACAGATCCCCCTGTAACAGTGTCCGTCATCCACAGATCCCCCTGTAACAGTGTCCGTCATCCACAGATCCGCCCCGTAACAGTGTCCGTCATCCACAGATCCCCCCCGTAACAATGTCCGTCATCCACAGATCCCCCCCATAACAGTGTCCGTCATCCACAGATCCGCCCCATAACAGTGTCCGTCATCCACAGATCCCCAGTAATAGTGCCATCCACAGACCACCATTAGTTCCAAACCCACCAAACACACAGCACACCTTTTTGGTTAAAAATATTTTTTTTCTTATTTTCCTCCCCAAAAACCCAGGTGCGTCTTATGGTCCGGTGCGTCTTATAGGGCGAAAAATACGGTAAAAATTAACCAATATCAATTGGAGAGAGGTCCCATAGCAGAGAATCAGGCTTCACGTCAGCCACCACTGCAACAGTCCATTGGCATATATTTAGGCCCAGCACCCAGGCAGAGGAGAGAGGTCCCGTAACAGAGAATCTGGCTTCATGTCAGCAGAGAATCAGTCTGCATGTCATAGCAGAGAATCAAGCTTCACGTCAGCCACCACTGTAACAGTCCATTGTCATATATTTAGGCCCAGCACCCAGGCAGAGGAGAGAGGTCCCGTAACAGAGAATCTGGCTTCATGTCAGCAGAGAATCAGTCTGCATGTCATAGCAGAGAATTAGGCTTCACGTCAGCCACCACTGCAACAGTCCATTGTCATATATTTAGGCCCAGCACCCAGGCAGAGGAGAGAGGTCCAGTAACAGAGAATCTGGCTTCATGTCAGCAGAGAATCAGTCTGCATGTCATAGCAGAGAATCAGGCTTCACGTCAGCCACCACTGGAACAGTCCATTGTCATATATTTAGGCCCAGCAACCAGGCAGAGGAGAGAGGTCCCGTAACAGAGAATCTGGCGTCATGTCAGCAGAGAATCAGTCTGCATGTCATAGCAGAGAATCAGGCTTCACGTCACCCAACATTGGAACAGTCCATTGGCATATATTTAGGCCCAGGCACCCAGGCAGAGGAGAGAGGTCCCGTAACAGAGAATCTGGCTTCATGTCAGCAGAGAATCAGTCTGCATGTCATAGCAGAGAATCAGGCTTCACGTCACCCAACATTGGAACAGTCCATTGGCATATATTTAGGCCCAGGCACGCAGGCAGAGGAGAGAGGTCACGTAACAGAGAATCTGGCCTCATGTCAGCAGAGAATCAGTCTGCATGTCATAGCAGAGAATCAGGCTTCACATCAGCCACCACTGTAACAGTCTATTGTCATATATTTAGGCCCAGCACCCAGGCAGAGGAGAGAGGTCCCGTAACAGAGAATCTGGCTTCATGTCAGCAGAGAATCAGTCTGCATGTCATAGCAGAGAATCAGGCTTCACGTCAGCCACCACTGCAACAGTCTATTGTCATATATTTAGGCCCAGCACCCAGGCAGAGGAGAGAGGTCCCGTAACAGAGAATCTGGCTTCATGTCAGCAGAGAATCAGTCTGCATGTCATAGCAGAGAATCAGGCTTCACGTCACCCAACATTGGAACAGTCCATTGGCATATATTTAGGCCCAGGCACGCAGGCAGAGGAGAGAGGTCCCGTAACAGAGAATCTGGCCTCATGTCAGCAGAGAATCAGTCTGCATGTCATAGCAGAGAATCAGGCTTCACATCAGCCACCACTGTAACAGTCCATTGTCATATATTTAGGCCCAGCACCCAGGCAGAGGAGAGAGGTCCCGTAACAGAGAATCTGGCTTCATGTCAGCAGAGAATCAGTCTGCATGTCATAGCAGAGAATCAGGCTTCACGTCAGCCACCACTGCAACAGTCCATTGTCATATACTTAGGCCCAGCACCCAGGCAGAGGAGAGAGGTCCCGTAACAGAGAATCTGGCTTCATGTCAGCAGAAAATTAGTCTGCATGTTATAGCAGAGAATCAGGCTTCACGTCACCCAACATTGGAACAGTCCATTGGCATATATTTAGGCCCCGGCACCCAGACAGAGGAGAGGTTCATTCAACTTTGGGTAGCCTCGCAATATATTGGTAAAATGAAAATAAAAATAGGATTGAATGAGGAAGTGCCCTGGAGTACAATAATATATGGTTAAGGGAGGTAGTTAATGAATAATCTGCACAAGGAATGGACAGGTCCGGTGGGATCCATGCCTGGTTCATTTTTATGAACGTCAGCTTTTCCACATTGGCTGTAGACAGGCGGCTGCGTTTGTCTGTAATGACGCCCCCTGCCGTGATAAATACACGTTCAGACAAAACGCTGGCTGCCGGGCAGGCCAGCACCTCCAAGGCATAAAAGGCTAGCTTTGGCCACGTGGTGTCACAACCAGACAGCTGAGAAGCTTTCAGAACCTCCTCCTTGAGTTTCTCTGTTGTGGTATTCAGTTCCTCCTCTCGATAGCCTCTCTCAGCTGTCATGTGTTGGACTAATTGCTTCCCTTTAAATTCCTCCCCAGAATGCTTTTCTGGGCGGCCTAAACTACTTCCTGGAGTGTGTGTGCATGCTGACTTTGTTCTCCTGTTTGCTTCAAAGCTAAGTGTTGTACCTTTATCTGTTATTTTCTGTTTGCTGGATCCCAGGTGACCCTGACTCCCTCCGTATATTGTGTAGGGAGCCGGTGGTCGTGTCCCCTCACTATTGTAGGGTGCTCAGGGCTTTATAGTCAAGGTTCGTGGATATGCAAACCTCCACCATTAGGATCTTTGCATAGGCTGAGCAGCCAGGGAAAGTGCCAGGTCTTCTGCAGGGGTCTCCCTTGGTTCCTTAGCTTTTGGATCCAGCGAGTCATTTATACATGTTGCTTTGCCTTGTTTCCTGTACACCGTCCGTGACACGTGGACAATTTAGAGACCCAGACATTGAATGGGGCCGAACCATCAGTCAGTACGTGGAGGGGTGTGCACACGTACTGTTCCACAATGTTAGTGAAATGTTGCCTCCTGCTAACACGTTGCGTATCAGGTGGTGGTGCAGTTAGCTGTGGCGTGTTGACAAAACTTTTCCACATCTCTGCCATGCTAACCCTGCCCTCAGAGGAGCTGGCCGTGACACAGCTGCCTTGGCGACCTCTTGCTCCTCCTCTGCCTTGGCCTTGGGCTTCCACTTGTTCCCCTGTGACATTTGGGAATGCTCTCAGTAGCGCGTCTACCAACGTGCGCTTGTACTCGCGCATCTTCCTATCACGCTCCAGTGCAGGAAGTAAGGTGGGCACATTGTCTTTGTACCGTGGATCCAGCAGGGTGGCAACCCAGTAGTCCGCACACGTTAAAATGTGGGCAACTCTGCTGTCGTTGCGCAGGCACTGCAGCATGTAGTCGCTCATGTGTGCCAGGCTGCCCAGGGGTAAGGACAAGCTGTCCTCTGTGGGAGGCGTATCGTCATCGTCCTGCCTTTCCCCCCAGCCATGCACCAGTGATGGGCCCGTGCTGCGTTGGGTGCCACCCCGCTGTGACCATGCTTCATCCTCATCCTCCTCCACCTCCTCCTCATCCTCGTCCTCCTCGTCCTCCAGTAGTGGGCCCTGGCTGGCCACATTTGTACCTGGCCTCTGCTGTTGCAAAAAACCTCCCTCTGAGTCACTTCAAAGAGACTGGCCTGAAAGTGCTAAAAATAACCCCTCTTCCTCCTCCTCCTCCTCCTCCTCCTCCTCCTGGGCCACCTCCTCTTCCATCATCGCCCTAAGTGTTTTCTCAAGGAGACATAGAAGTGGTATTGTAACGCTGATAACAGTGTCATCGCCACTGGCCATGTTGGGGGAGTACTCGAAACAGCGCAACAGGGCACACAGGTCTCGCATGGAGGCCCAGTCATTGGTGGTGAAGTGATGCTGTTCCATAGTGCGACTGACCCGTGCGTGCTGCAGCTGAAACTCCACTATGGCCTGCTGCTGCTCGCACAGTCTGTCCAGCATGTGCAAGCTGGAGTTCCACCTGGTGGGCACGTCGCATATGAGGCGGTGAGCGGGAAGGCCGAAGTTACGCTGTAGCGCAGACAGGCGAGCAGCGGCAGGATGTAAACGCCGGAAGCGCGAACAGACGGCCTGCACTTTATGCAGCAGCTCTGACATGTCGGGGTAGTTGTGAATGAATTTCTGCACCACCAAATTCAGCACATGCGCCAAGCAAGGGATGTATGTCAAACCGGCTAGTCCCAGAGCTTCAACGAGATTTCGCCCATTATCGCACACCACCTGGCCGGGCTTGAGGCTCACCGGCAGCAACAACTCGTCGGTCTGTTGTTCTATACCCCGCCACAACTCCTGTGCGGTGTGGGGCCTGTCCCCCAAACATATGATTTTTAGAATGGCCTGCTGACGTTTACCCCGGGCTGTGCTGAAGTTGGTGGTGAAGGTGTGTGGCTGACTGGATGAGCAGGTGGAAGAAGAGGAGGAGGAAGCTGAGTAGGAGGAGGTGGCAACAGGAGGCAAAGAATCTTGCCCTGCAATCCTTGGCGGCGGAAGGACGTGCGCCAAACAGCTCTCCGCCTGGGGCCCAGCTGCCACTACATTTACCCAGTGTGCAGTTAGGGAGATATAGCGTCCCTGGCCGTGCTTACTGGTCCACGTATCTGTGGTTAGGTGGACCTTGCCACAGATGGCGTTGCGCAGTGCACACTTGATTTTATCTGATACTTGGTTGTGCAGGGAAGGCACGGCTCTCTTGGAGAAGTAGTGCCGGCTAGGAACAACATACTGTGGGACAGCAAACGACATGAGCTGTTTGAAGCTGTCTGTGTCCACCAGCCTAAATGACAGCATTTCATAGGCCAGTAGTTTAGAAATGCTGGCATTCAGGGCCAGGGATCGAGGGTGGCTAGGTGGGAATTTACGCTTTCTCTCAAATGTTTGTGAGATGGAGAGCTGAACGCTGCCGTGTGACATGGTTGAGATGCTTGGTGACGGAGGTGGTGGTGTTGGTGGTACATCCCCTGTTTGCTGGGCGGCAGGTGCCAACGTTCCTCCAGAGGCGGAGGAAGAGGCCGAGGCGGCAGCAGCAGAAGAGGTAGCAGGGGGAGCTTGAGTGACTTCCTTGTTTTTAAGGTGTTTACTCCACTGCAGTTCATGCTTTGCATGCAGGTGCCTGGTCATGCAGGTTGTGCTAAGGTTCAGAACGTTAATGCCTCGCTTCAGGCTCTGATGGCACAGCATGCAAACCACTCGGGTCTTGTCGTCAGCACATTGTTTGAAGAAGTGCCATGCCAGGGAACTCCTTGAAGCTGCCTTTGGGGTGCTCGGTCCCAGATGGCGGCGGTCAGTAGCAGGCGGAGTCTCTTGGCGGCGGGTGTTCTGCTTTTGCCCACTGCTCCCTCTTTTGCTACGCTGTTGGCTCGGTCCCACCACTGCCTCTTCCTCCGAATTGTGAAAGTCAGTGGCACGACCTTCATTCCATGTGGGGTCTAGGACCTCATCGTCCCCTGCATCGTCTTCCACCCAGTCTTGATCCCTGACCTCCTGTTCAGTCTGCACACTGCAGAAAGACGCAGCAGTTGGCACCTGTGTTTCGTCATCATCAGAGACATGCTGAGGTAGTATTCCCATGTCCTCATCATCAGGAAACATAAGTGGTTGTGCGTCAGTGCATTCTATGTCTTCCACCGCTGGGGAAGGGCTAGGTAGATGCCCTTGGGAAACCCCGCCAGCGGAGTCTTCAAACAGCATAAGAGACTGCTGCATAACTTGAGGCTCAGACAGTTTCCCTGGTATGCATGGGGGTGATGTGACAGACTGATGGGCTTGGTTTTCAGGCGCCATCTGTGCGCTTTCTGCAGAAGACTGGGTGGGAGATAATGTGAACGTGCTGGATCCACTGTCGGCCACCTAATTGACTAATGCCTGTACCTGCTCAGGCCTTACCATCCTTAGAACGGCATTGGGCCCCACCAAATATCGCTGTAAATTATGGCGGCTACTGGGACCTAAGGTAGTTGGTACACTAGGACGTGTGGCTGTGGCAGAACGGCCACGTCCTCTCCCAGCACCAGAGGGTCCACTAACACCACCACGACCATTTCCGCGTCCCTTACTAGATGTTTTCCTCATTGTTACTGTTCACCACAATAAGAAAAATATTATTTGGCCCAATGTATTGAATTCAAATTCAGGCCTTTTTTTTTACAGACACCTGACACTATCTGGCTATCTATTTAGGTACCGTATTACACTAATACAGGCACAGCAGTAACGACAGATTTAGCTGGATATAAATTAGAGGCCTAGTATTTAGGCGCTGGGTAACAGGTATAGGTTTACTGACAGAATTAGACTTTTTAAATGCACAGTAGCGTGTGTGTGAAGTTATTCAGAATGACCCTATGTGCACCTTGAATCTAATATACCCTTTTAGGGATAAATTTAAAATAGCTCTGATACAGCAGAAACCACTAAATTAGGAAATTGCTAAATTGGGAATTGTATTTCAACCCAGAACAAAAACTGTGCTTTGACGGATACTAAATAACTTGACTAGCCACAGCAGTAACGACAGATTTAGCTGGATATAAATTTGAGGCCTATTATTTAGGCGCTGGGTGACAGGTATACGTTTACTGACAGAATTAGACTGGGATATTGCCAAAAAATAACCACACTGTTGAGGGTTAAATGCACTTGGTGACAGGCTCAGCTTGCCCCTGATGTAGTATATGGCCAAAAAATAACCACACTATTGCTGGTTAAATGCACTTGGTGTGACAGCTTGACCTTGATGTAGGATTTAGCCAAAAAACAACCACACCATTGAGGGTTAAATGCACTTGGTGGCAGCTTGTGCTGGCACACCACAAGACACAAAATGGCCGCCGATCACCCCAGAAAAAAGTGACTGAAAAACGCTCTGGGCAGCCTAAAAACAGTGAGCAATTCAATAGCAGCAGTTCAATCATCCACAGCTGCAGATCGATCTCTGAATGAAGTCTTTTGGAGGAGTTAATCACTGCCTAATCTCGCCCTAACGTCGCAGCTGCAACCTCTCCCTATGCTGATCAGAGCAGAGTGACGGGCGGCGCTATGTGACTCCAGCTTAAATAGAGGCTTGGTCACATGCTGCACTGGCCAATCACAGCCATGCCAATAGTAGGCATGGCTGTGACGGCCTCTTCGGGCAAGTAGTATGACGCTTGTTGATTGGCTGCTTTGCAGCCTTTCAAAAAGCGCCAAGAAAGCGACGAACACCGAACCCGAACCCGGACTTTTACGAAAATGTCCGGGTTCGGGTCCGTGTCACGGACACCCCAAAATTCGGTACGAACCCGAACTATATAGTTCGGGTTCGCTCATCCCTAGTCACGAATAGTGATACTGTTCAGCTCCCTGAAATCCAGACAAGGTCTTAAAGAACCATCTTTTTTCTTAACAAAGAAAAAACCAGCGGCAACAGGTGACTTCGAGGGTCGTATGTGTCCTTTTCTCAGACTCTCAGAGATATAAGCACGCATAGCGATCCTTTCAGGTTGGGAAAGATTGTATAAACGAGATTTAGGCAGCTTGGCGCCTGGGATGAGATTAATAGGGCAATCGTACTCCCTGTGCGGGGGCAAATCCTTAACTCCACTCTCAGAGAAGACATCCGAAAATTCAGAGAGAAAAGATGGTACAGTCTTAGTAGAAACCTCAGAAACAGATGTCGTAAGGCAATTCTCTCTGCAAAAGTCCCTCCAACCATTTATTTGCCTCGCTTGCCAATCAATGGTGGGGTTATGTTTATTGAGCCAGGGTAGCCCCAACACTAGAGGAGTAGGCAAACCGCTAAGGACGAAACATGACACCTCCTCAACATGAGCATCACTCACAATTAAAGGGATATTGTGAACTATGCCCTTTAATGATTTCTGAGAAAGTGGAGCGGAATCAATAGCAAAAACAGGAATATCCTTTCCCAAAGTGCACACCTGGAAACCATGAGTTATTGCAAATTGATTATCAATGAGATTGACAGCTGCTCCACTATCCACAAAAATCTCACAAAAAATGCTCTTGCTCTCTAGCGCCACCCTAGCAGGCAGGACAAAACGGGAACTACAAGCAAACGGAAAACCTTCAATTTCCGCCTCAACCCTGCCAATAGTAACAGACGGAACATTTTTAAAAGATTTTTTCCTCTTTGTTTCTTAATTACTCCCAGAAAACTGCCTGAATCTCCTAGAGGGACAAACATTTGCCAAATGATTATACCTCCACAACAAAAACAAACCCTCCCATGCGAGCTGAATCTTCTATTGTCAGAAGCAATCAACCCCAGCTGCATGGGCTCCTGCTCAGAAGGGGCTGACAGCGACCGAGAGCCCTGCGCACAGAAAGAGACCGCTGCACTGTCCTGGGACTGAGTATGACAGGAAGGAGATATCTCTCCTCTCTCTCTAAGAGATATCTCTGCCGTCAATACGAACGGCCTGAGACATAGCAGAGTCCAAGGAAATAGGCCTCTCATGAAAGGCAAATGCATCTTTCAATCCCTCTGAAAGACCATGGCAAAATTGACTTCGGAGTGCAGCATCATTCCAACCAGTATCAGCTGCCCATCTCCGAAATTCTGAGCAGTATATCTATGCGGATTGTTTACCCTGGCATAATAGACGTAGTCTAGACTCAGCCAGAGCAATACGATCCGGATTATCATATATCTGACCCAGGGCTAAAAAGAATTCATCCACTGAACGGAGAGGCCGGGCCCCCTCCGGCAGTGAAAAGGCCCAGGACTGAGCGTTACCCCTGAGCAGCGATATAATGATCCCCACCCTCCGTTCCTCATCACCAGAGGAATGGGGAAGAAGGCGAAAATGGAGTTTGCAACCCTCTCTAAAACGCACAAAATTCTCACTACCCCCGGAGAACAAATCCGGGAGCGAGATCTTAGGCTCAGAACAAACTCCATGAACGCAAGCTGAACCGGTCACTTGAAGCTGAGAAAAAAATCTTACGGAGATCAGCTACCTCCAATGAAAGACCCTGGAAGCGTTCAGCCAAAAGTGAAACCGGATCCATGCTTGAGACGGTTTTGGCGGCTTATAATGTCACGGACGGTGTACAGGAAACAAGACAATGCAACATGCATATATGACTCACTGGATCCAAAGCTAAGGAACCAAAAGGGAGACCCCTGCACAAGACCTGGCACTTTCCCTGGCTGCTCAGCCTATGCAAAAATCCCAAAGGTGGATGGTTGCATATCCACGTACCTCGACTATATAACACCTGAACACCCTACAATAGTGAGGGGCCACGACCACCGGCTCCCTACACCAGACACGGAGGGAGTCAGGGTCACCTGGGATCCAGCAAACAGAAAAAACAAGATAAATGTACAGCACCTAACTTAGTAGCAGACTGGGAAATAGGATCAGCATGCACACACACTCCAGGAAGAAGTATAAGCCGCCCAGTAATGCATTATGGGGAGGAATTTAATGGGATGCAATCAGTCCAACTACATGACAGCTGAGAGAGGCTAACGAGATGAGGAACTGAACACCACAACAAAGAAAACTCAAGGAGGAGGTTCTGAAAGGCTTCTGTCAGAGCTTCTCAGCTGTCTGGTTGTGACAGGTATTATTTTAGGGGTATAATGGGGTTATAGCCCATTTTTTTACATTTGGTTGTAATTGATGTATACACATGTATGGTAACATGTTCTCTTTATTTTCTAGTTTGCCGACTTACCTTGAGTGTCTGACATTTTCCTTGAATTCCCGTCATCAGGAATTTTATCTACCATTCGATGGATTAGCTTTTCTGTTTATATGTGGGGGGGTTCCTATATTTGTATCTGGTGGTAGTATGTGAATAATAGGGAAATTCTCATGTACGGTTATTACAACTATAGTGGGGGGTTTGTATTGTATTATTGCACCATTGCACTTTAAATATCATGTATTATGAATTTTGTCATATGTAATAGATTTGATCATGAATAAATGTTAAGTACTGGGTTTGAGAACCTATTTCACTGTTTCTTATTTCTGATCCAATAATCACTGTATTCATTATCGATAAATTTTATGTATAATTATGTTTAAGTATGTTATAGATTGATTAGCCTTTTATGGCACTTGGTATTGCACATTGCACTTAATTGCACTTTGTTATAATGGATATGCCATCTATTGTCAATGTTGATTTTAATCATTTACAATGCATGGGGCCCCCACAGCAGATTTGCATAGCGTCCAAATAAAATATATGGGACGCACTGAGATATAACCTGGTGGCATTGGCTAACTGTGATAGTAAATCCGTTTTATTCATTTGTGTCACTTGTGCGCATGACTGCTCGGCTCGTACGTCCGCTTCCGCCCTCTTTCTCGTATGTAGGTTGGTGGTGGCGACGGCGATCAGCATCATACGATGTGTGACCGCCCTCTCCTCCGCTGGCCTCAGGGGAAGGGCGGAAGTAGTATGACGTGGCGCGCGCAGACTGGTCATGCGCCGCTCTGATGACGTGGAGTCTTGTGATTCATCACATGACACAGAATTGGACATTTGATTGGTAGGCAGCACTCTTTTAGATCGTCCCCTTTCCCCTGGCCACTAACTCCTCCTGAGGAAGCGAACAACACGGGAAACGCGCGTCGAGGAGCGCCATTGCCCTGGTGTTAGTCCCAGCTTCGTTGGTATGTAGCCTCATTACTTTGTGCACCGCCTGGTAGTTAGACATGCTTGCTCTGGACCTAGGTAGTATTGCCGTTTAGTATTTTGGGGCACGTACGCAGTTCTAATATATCTCATGCTCTCTGTTGTATTACATCCATTCAGATATTTTTGACATTCTCTGTATTGTACAATTGAGGTATTACCATCACGGTTTATGTGACTGGGCTGATAGCAGGGTGATGCAGGACTGTGGTTGTCCCTGCCCATTTACTTATATGTATTATGCATCATGTACTTTTTTATTTATACATTAATAAAATTGATTTGCATTTCTCTACATTGGTGTGTCATGCACTCCTTATTTGTTGTGTCATTTTGTAAGTTGCGGGAGTATACAGTTTACATTGAGTAATTTTGGTCTATACCATTATGGACGTTGGAGCCAGAGAGCAGGCCTGGTTGGCACAAGCTGACAATTTATTTAGCGGGGACACAAAGTCTGTTTTTAATGATGCCACTGTTAGAATTAAGGAGCTGCAAAGAAAGTTTAAAAATTCATGCCACAAAAAAATCAAAACCTGGTGGAATGAAAAAACAATAGAAAGTTATTGTACTAAAAAAAACCTTCCCAGGGGCCCCAGAATACAGAAATTCCCGAACTTTAGTTTGGAAGATGATGATTTGAAAAAAAGATGGGAAGAAGCAGCTAATAAATGCTCCCTAGAATTTATGGAAATCATTATAACAGCTAATGGTAGAAGACTAAAATCTCTGGAAGAAGAGATCGTTGGCCTACAGAGTCAAATTCAGGGTGTCGGTACAGGAGAAGAACTCCAGAAATTTTAGGAAGATCTCACATCCAATTATACTAGTTGGGAAAAGGAAATTACAACACAAAAAATGCTGAAATTTCAGAGAGACATATCTGATTATAACAATCGCAAAGTATATAAATGGCTGCAAGATCCAGGGGATAGGGGGATGCGAGTCCGTAGTTCATCTATCTCCTCGGTAGGTTCAGCTTCAGTTTCGGATACCAATCCCCAGAAGGGAGAAGCATCTAATGCGTACACTGGGCGTACAAGAGGCAATTGGCTAACTCGCAGTCAACATGGAAAACGGAAACATGATAAGGCAGACAACAAGGTTTTGAAAAAAGGAAAGGAGGAAACGCCGCAGGTAATTAACCTTTCTAAAATTGTATTAACTGGTGATCAAATTGCAGTCTTAGAAAAGGGATTAACTTTTTGTCCCACTACTGATGTAGATGTTTTCATAGCAATAAAAGATACACACCTCTTTGCTAGAAAATTACATTCCAACACACTATGTGAGGATTGGTTGGTAACGGAAGAGGAGAAAGAAGCATTAAAAATCTTGGAAGAACTAGTGGAACAAAATGAAGCAGATGAGAGCAAGGAGGTGAGTTCATTGCCTAAGGGAATTATGAGAAAGTCGCAGACGTTTCCTCCGTTCCATCTTTGTCCAGCCATAGACATTTTTGTTAAAATGGTTTGTGAAGATCTCTGTAGGCTTAAAAAAGGACAAGGTGACAAGAATCTGAGTAGGATGGAATTTAAGGCCTTGAAAGAGCTGAGGGAAATTGAGGGGGTTGTAATTAATAGGGCCTTACCTGACAATCCCCTTGTCTGCTTTCAGAATAAACTGGAGACTATCTTAAATACAGCTGTGGAAAAGGACGTAATTTCTAAAAAGATCAAGGATGGCTTGATGGTTTAGCATGCCAAAATTGCGACTTTCTACATAATTCCCAAAATTCATAAGAACAGTATAGACCCACCTGGGCGACCCATTGTAGCAGGTAATGAAAGCCTAAGCGAAAACATCTGCAGGTTTGTGGATTTTTATCTACAAAAGTTGGTAATTCGTTTACCATCTTTTGTACAGGACACCACTGCGGTACTAAATAGACTGGAGGGAATAGAGCTTTCTGATGAGATGATCCTGGTGACGGCGGATGTAGAATCCCTTTACACAAGCATGCGTGCTACATCTGATTTTTTTAAAAGTTATAATTTGGAACCCTCTTTGAACCTATTGCTATTACAACTGTTAGACTTTATCCTGCATCATAACTTTTTTGTTTTCAGGGACAGATTCTATCTGCATACACAGGGTGTGGCGATGGGGGCCTCTTGTGCCCCATCGTACGCGAATCTGTTCTTGGGCACTTGCGAGAGAGAGATCTTCCATGGTGTCCTCCCTGAGTGTGTCGATAGAGTCCATAATTGGATCAGGTATATCGATGATATACTGTTCATATGGGAGGGCACCATGGAAGATCTCAATAGATTTATGAATGTACTGAACAATAATGCATTGAACATCAAGCTCTCCTATAAAGCAGGACATCAAGCTCTCCTATAAAGCAGGACGGGGGCAATTATAGCAAAATTTTGGCCCAGATTGAGACTAGGTGGATATTTAGACTCAAGACCCTAACCCCCAAAGGATTAAATGAGAGCTTTGGTTTCGGCTCCTTTCTTTGAGCAGTGGCATTATTTTAGGGGTATAATGGGGTTATAGCCCATTTTTTAACATTGGGTTGTAATTGATGTATACACATGTATGGTAACACGTTCTCTTTATTTTCTAGTTTGCCGACTTAGCTTGAGTGTCTGACATTTTCCTTGAATTCCCGTCATCAGGAATTTTATCTACCATTCGATGGATTAGCTTTTCTGTTTATATGTGGGGGTTACTATATTTGTATCTGGTGGTAGTATGTGAATATTAGGGAAATTCTCATGTACCGTTATTACAACTATAGTGGGGGGTTTGTATTGTATTATTGCACCATTGCACTTTAACCACCTCCGGACCGCCTAACGCACATGTGCGTTCCGGAGGTGGCAGGCTGGCGCACAGTCACGCATATACGCGTCATCTCGCGAGACGCGAGATTTCCTGTGAACGCGCGCACACAGGCGCGCGCGCTCACAGGAACGGAAGGTAAGCGAGTGGATCTCCAGCATGCCAGCGGCGATCGTTCGCTGGCAGGCTGGAGATCCGAATTTTTTAACCCCTAACAGGTATATTAGACGCTGTTTTCATAACAGCGTCTAATATACCTCCTACCTGGTCCTCTGGTGGTCCCTTTTGTTAGGATCGACCACCAGAGGACTCAGGTAGGTCAGTACAGTCGCACCAAACACCACACTACACTACACTACACCCCCCCCCCGTCACTTATTAACCCCTTATAAACCCCTGATCACCCATGATCACCCCATATAAACTCCCTGATCACCCCCCTGTCATTGATCACCGCCCTGTCATTGATCACCCCCCTGTCAGGCTCCGTTCAGACTGTCCGTATGATTTTTACGGATCCACGGATACATGGATCGGATCCGCAAAACGCATACGGACGTCTAAATGGAGCCTTACAGGGGGGTGATCAATGACAGGCGGGTGATCACCCATATACACTCCCTGATCACCCCCTGTCATTGATCACCCCCCTGTCATTGATCACCCCCCTGTAAGGCTCCATTCAGACGTCCGCATGATTTTTACGGATCCATGGATACATGGATCGGATCCGCAAAACGCATACGGACGTCTAAATGGAGCCTTACAGGGGGGTGATCAATGACAGGCGGGTGATCACCCATATACACTCCCTGATCACCCCCTGTCATTGATCACCCCCCTGTCATTGATCACCCCCCTGTAAGGCTCCATTCAGACGTCCGCATGATTTTTACGGATCCATGGATACATGGATCGGATCCGCAAAACACATGCGGACGTCTGAATGGAGCCTTACAGGGGGTGATCAATGACAGGCGGGTGATCACCCATATACACTCCCTGATCACCCCCCCTGTAAGGCTCCATTCAGACGTCCGCATGTGTTTTGTGGATCCGATCCATGTATCCATGGATCCGTAAAAAATCATGCGGATGTCTGAATGGAGCCTTACAGGGGGGGTGATCAGTGACAGGGGGGTGATCACCCTGATCACCCCCTGTCATTGATAACCCCCCTGTAAGGCTCCATTCAGACGTCCGCATGTCTTTTGTGGATCCGATCCATGTATCCATGGATCCGTAAAAAATCATGCGGATGTCTGAATGGAGCCTTACAGGGGGGGTGATCAGTGACAGGGGGGTGATCACCCTGATTACCCCCTGTCATTGATAACCCCCCTGTAAGGCTCCATTCAGACGTCCGCATGTCTTTTGTGGATCCGATCCATGTATCCATGTATCCGTAAAAAATCATGCGGATGTCTGAATGGAGCCTTACAGGGGGGGTGATCAGTGACAGGGGGGTGATCACCCTGATCACCCCCTGTCATTGATAACCCCCCTGTAAGGCTCCATTCAGACGTCCGCATGTCTTTTGTGGATCCGATCCATGTATCCATGGATCCGTAAAAAATCATGCGGATGTCTGAATGGAGCCTTACAGGGGGGGTGATCAGTGACAGGGGGGTGATCACCCTGATCACCCCCTGTCATTGATAACCCCCCTGTAAGGCTCCATTCAGACGTCCGCATGTGTTTTGCGGATCCGATCCATGGATCCGTAAAAATTATACGGACGTCTGAATGGAGCCTTACCAGGGGCGTGATCAATGACAGGGGGGTGATCCGGGAGTCTGTATGGGTGATTACCCCCCTGTCATTGATCACCCCCCTGTCATTGATCACCCCCCTGTCATTGATCACCCCCCTGTCATTGATCACCCCCCCTGTCATTGATCACCCCCCCCTGTAAGGCTCCATTCAGACATTTTTTTTGGCACAAGTTAGCTGGAAATTTTTTGTTTGTTTTTGTTTTTTCTTACTAAGTCTCATATTCTACTAACTTGTGTCAAAAAATAAAATCTCACATGAACTCACCATACCCCTCACGGAATCCAAATGCGTAAACATTTTTAGACATTTATATTCCAGACTTCTTCTCACGCTTTAGGGCCCCTAAAAAGCCAGGGCAGTATAAATACCCCACATGTGACCCCATTTCGGAAAGAAGACACCGCCAAGGTATTCCGTGAGGGGCATATTGAGTCCATGAAAGATTGAAATTTTTGTCCTAAGTTAGCGGAAAGTGAGACTTTGTGAGAAAAAAACCAAAAAAATCAATTTCCGCTAACTTATGCAAAAAATTAAAAATTTCTAGGAACTCGCCAGGCCCCTCATTGAATACCTTGGGGTGTCTTCTTTCCAAAGTGGGGTCACATGTGGGGTATTTATACTGCCCTGGCTTTTTAGGGGCCCGAAAGTGTGAGAAGAAGTCTGGGATCCAAATGTCTAAAAATGCCCTCCTAAAAGGAATTTGGGCCCCTTTGCGCATCTAGGCTGCAAAAAAGTGTCACACATCTGGTATCGCCGTACTCAGGAGAAGTTGGGGAATGTGTTTTGGGGTGTCATTTTACATATACCCATGCTGGGTGAGAAAAATATCTTGGTCAAATGCCAACTTTGTATAAAAAAATAGGAAAAGTTGTCTTTTGCCAAGATATTTCTCTCACCCAGCATGGTTATATGTAAAATGGCACCCCAAAACACATTCCCCAACTTCTCCTGAGTACGGCGATACCAGATGTGTGACACTTTTTTGCAGCCAAGGTGGGCAAAGGGGCACATATTCCAAAGTGCACCTTTCGGATTTCACAGGCCATTTTTTACAGATTTTGATTGCAAGGTACTTCTTACACATTTGGGCCCCTAAATTGCCAGGGCAGTATAACTACGCCACAAGTGACCCCATTTTGGAAAGAAGACACCCCAAGGTATTCCGTGAGGGGCATGGCGAGTTCCTAGAATTTTTTATTTTTTGTCGCAAGTTAGTGGAATATGAGACTTTGTAAGGAAAAAAGAAAAAAAAAGAAAAATCATCATTTTCCGCTAACTTGTGACAAAAAATAAAAAATTCTAGGAACTCGCCGTGCCCCTCACGGAATACCTTGGGGTGTCTTCTTTCCAAAATGGGGTCACTTGTGGCGTAGTTATACTGCCCTGGCAATTTAGGGGCCCAAATGTGTGAGAAGTACTTTGCAATCAAAATCTGTAAAAAATGGCCTGCAAAATCTGAAAGGTGCACTTTGGAATATGTGCCCCTTTGCCCACCTTGGCAGCAAAAAAGTGTCACACATCTGGTATCGCCGTACTCAGGAGAAGTTGGGGAATGTGTTTTGGGGTGTCATTTTACATATACCCATGCTGGGTGAGAAAAATATCTTGGTCAAATGCCAACTTTGTATAAAAAAATGGGAAAAGTTGTCTTTTGCCAAGATATTTCTCTCATCCAGCATGGGTATATGTAAAATGACACCCCAAAACACATTCCCCAACTTCTCCTGAGTACGGCGATACCAGATGTGTGACACTTTTTTGCTGCCAAGGTGGGCAAAGGGGCACATATTCCAAAGTGCACCTTTCAGATTTTGCAGGCCATTTTTTACAGATTTTGATTGCAAAGTACTTCTCACACATTTGGGCCCCTAAATTGCCAGGGCAGTATAACTACGCCACAAGTGACCCCATTTTGGAAAGAAGACACCCCAAGGTATTCCGTGAGGGGCATGGCGAGTTCCTAGAATTTTTTATTTTTTGTCGCAAGTTAGTGGAATATGAGACTTTGTAAGGAAAAAAGAGAAAAAAAAAAATCATCATTTTCCGCTAACTTGTGACAAAAAATAAAAAATTCTAGGAACTCGCCATGCCCCTCACGGAATACCTTGGGGTGTCTTCTTTCCAAAATGGGGTCACTTGTGGCGTAGTTATACTGCCCTGGCAATTTAGGGGCCCAAATGTGTGAGAAGTACCTTGCAATCAAAATGTGTAAAAAATGGCCTGCAAAATCTGAAAGGTGCACTTTGGAATATGTGCCCCTTTGCCCACCTTGGCAGCAAAAAAGTGTGACACATCTGGTATCGCCGTACTCAGGAGAAGTTGGGGAATGTGTTTTGGGGTGTCATTTTACATATACCCATGCTGGATGAGAGAAATATCTTGGCAAAAGACAACTTTTCCCATTTTTTTATACAAAGTTGGCATTTGACCAAGATATTTTTCTCACCCAGCATGGGTATATGTAAAATGACACCCCAAAACACATTCCCCAACTTCTCCTGAGTACGGCGATACCAGATGTGTGACACTTTTTTGCTGCCAAGGTGGGCAAAGGGGCACATATTCCAAAGTGCACCTTTTGGATTTCACCGGTCATTTTTTACACATTTTGATTGCAAAGTTCTTCTCACACATTTGGGCCCCTAAATTGCCAGGGCAGTATAACTACCCCACAAGTGACCCCATTTTGGAAAGAAGACACCCCAAGGTATTCCGTGAGGGGCATGGCGAGTTCCTAGAATTTTTTATTTTTTGTCGCAAGTTAGTGGAATATGAGACTTTGTAAGAAAAAAAATAAAAAATAAAATCATCATCATTTTCCGCTAACTTGTGACAAAAAATAAAAAGTTCTATGAACTCACTATGCCCATCAGCGAATACCTTAGGGTGTCTACTTTCCGAAATGGGGTCATTTGTGGGGGTTTTCTACTGTTTGGGCATTGTAGAACCTCAGGAATCATGACAGGTGCTCAGAAAGTCAGAGCTGTTTCAAAAAGCGGAAATTCACATTTTTGTACCATAGTTTGTAAATGCTATAACTTTTACCCAAACCATTTTTTTTTTGCCCAAACATTTTTTTTTTATCAAAGACATGTAGAACAATAAATTTGGCGAAAAATTTATATATGGATGTCGTTTTTTTTGCAAAATTTTACAGCTGAAAGTGAAAAATGTCATTTTTTTGCAAAAAAATCGTTACATTTTGATTAATAACAAAAAAAGTAAAAATGTCAGCAGCAATAAAATACCACCAAATGAAAGCTCCATTAGTGAGAAGAAAAGGAGGTAAAATTCATTTGGGTGGTAAGTTGCATGACCGAGCGATAAACGGTGAAAGGAGTGTAGTGTCGAAGTGTAAAAAGTGCTCTGGTCATGAAGGGGGTTTCACCTAGCGGGGCTGAAGTGGTTAAATATCATGTATTATGAATTGTGTCATATGTAATAGATTCGATCATGAATAAATGTTAAGTACTGGGTTTGAGAACCTATTTCACTGTTTCTTATTTCTGATCCAATAATCACTGTATTCATTATCGATAAATTTTATGTATAATTATGTTTAAGTATGTTATAGATTGATTAGCCTTTTATGGCACTTGGTATTGCACATTGCACTTAATTGCACTTTGTTATAATGGATATGCCATCTATTGTCAATGTTGATTTTAATCATTTACAATGTATGGGGCCCCCACAGCAGATTTGCATAGTGTCCAAATAAAATATATGGGATGCACTGAGATATAACCTGGTGGCATTGGCTAACTGTGATAGTAAATCCGTTTGATTCATTTGTGTCACTTGTGCGCATGACTGCTCGACTCGTACGTCCGCTTCCGCCCTCTTTCTCGTGTGTAGGTTGGTGGTGGCGACGGCGATCAGCATCATACGATGTGTGACCGCCCTCTCCTCCGCTGGCCTCAGGGGAAGGGCGGAAGTAGTATGACGTGGCGCGCGCAGACTGGTCATGCGCCGCTCTGATGACGTGGAGTCTTGTGATTCATCACATGACACAGAATTGGACATTTGATTGGTAGGCAGCACTCTTTTAGATCGTCCCCTTTCCCCTGGCCACTAACTCCTCCTGAGGAAGCGAACAACACGGGAAACGCGCGTCGAGGAGCGCCATTGCCCTGGTGTTAGTCCCAGCTTCGTTGGTATGTAGCCTCATGACTTTGTGCACCGCCTGGTAGTTAGACATGCTTGCTCTGGACCTAGGTAGTATTGCCGTTTAGTATTTTGGGGCACGTACGCAGTTCTAATATATCTCATGCTCTCTGTTGTATAACATCCATTCAAATATTTTTGACATTCTCTGTATTGTACAATTGAGGTATTACCATCACGGTTTATGTGACTGAGCTGATAGCAGGGTGATGCAGGACTGTGGTTGTCCCTGTCCATTTACTTATATGTATTATGCATCATGTACATTTTTATTGATACATTAATAAAATTGATTTGCATTTCTCTACATTGGTGTGTCATGCACTCCTTATTTGTTGTGTCATTTTGTAAGTTGCGGGAGTGTACCGTTTACATTGAGACCGTAGGTGATTTAAATATGTGGTGAACAGTTGATGAATAATTTTCATGGGCTAACCTATCTTTTACATTAAACATACATTCCTTTTGATCCTCTATGATTATTATTTTTTTGTCATATATTCTTTATTTTATGATTTCCTTTTTGTATAACTACTTTACTTTATTTGTATTTATAACTCGCCCCAAGGACGTTTTTTTTCATCCTTTTAGAAGTCTTTATTTATTGACAGATGAAGTTGTCCTTTGGATGGTCAGGTTCCTTACATTCTGGAAACAATTACCATAAGCCCTTCTTGGGGGTGTGGAATAGCCATGGTGGGTAGATGCTGGTGTTTCTGCATTCCATTGTTGATTGTAGACACTTGTTGCTTGAGAGGGTGAAGTGTTGATAGTATGTCTTGGTGTTTCCACGCTCCATTGTTCAATAGGTGGGCTATTAAGCTGATATGTCAGTGGAGGAATATTAGTAGGTGGAACATTGCTAAAGGTATGATAACCAGTGGGTAAGGAGTGATCATTGCATCCTTGATCATTAAATGGGGCCAGAGAAGTAGTCCAACAGAACACCATGTGGTCAGGAGTTGTATTACAAATCTGAACAATACTATGTTGTTGTTTTTTTATGTTCAACAAAAAGTTGAACACAAGTGCCCTATGGTGCATTGTCAATTCCTTCAAATAGAACACTGCTGCATTCAGATAATTGCTGCTGGCAGATTGTAATTATGATAAAAATAAACTGGATTTCTGGTAAGGAACACATAGCCATAATGTTATCATCTAATTTGTGGACTCTTTCTCATCTGCACATGGTACTTTTAATATACTTTTGATTTCATATTGACAGACATTATTCTGGAAATTGCATGCTAGCAAGTGTATTACTAAGATGTGTAATCCCGGAACTTTTCCCCTATCTCAAATCAATTAAAATTGATTTCCCCATATTATTATTTAGAATTTATAGCTGCATGAAATATTATTAAGTATAACTAGTTCTCAGCTTAAAGGAACACTGAAAGAAAAAAAATGATATACTGTGTTATGCATACTGTAGTGTCTGGATGTTGTTGGGGGTAGTGCATGACTCACTCACTCTGCACTGGGTTTATAAAGGCTTCTCTATAGGAGCAGATACTGTTAGGATATGATGGCAATGTAGCATGCATACACTCAGATAGTGCAGCCCTCAAACTCCCCAGACCCACTACCCCTGCCTACTTGCACAGTCACCCGACACAGTGACCCCACAACTGGTTGACGGTCCCTATACTACATATGTGAGGGAGCGACACACAAACAGGGAATAAAAAAACAGACACAATAAGAGTAGAAGTACAGTACCATGGTCAAAAGCCAGTCGGTCAACGAAGTGCGAAGAATGCCAGAAGCCAAACAGAGAGCCAAGCACGCCACAAGTCAAAAACCAGGAGAGCAATACAAGAACTGTATTCATCTGCATCAGAATGTTGTTTCCCCTGGCAACCGGACGCCACTGCTGCATTGAGGCAGCATCGGCGAGGGGAACCATGAGAGATATATTGTTTTTAAGACTACTCTACAGAGTAAACAGGAACTGCCATACAATATGATGTAAAAGTCCTATTAGGAATTCAGAAGAATGCACAATGCCATATTAGTTGTGACTAGAGTATAAGATATAAATAAAGAACTGAAGAGCACTTGAGGAGTTTGCATAGACCACAATCATGTGGTCATAGATTGCAATGCAGCTTCCTAGGAAAATGTTATGGTCTTAGACTAAGGGCTCATTCACACGGTCGTATGAATAGGTCGGCATCCGTTACTCAATTTTGCATGGGTGCGGATCAATTCATATCAAAGGTGCAGACATCTGTTGTTCCGTTCCGTGGTCCAGCAAAAAATATAGAGAATGTCCTATTCTTGTCCACAATCGTGGACAAGAATAAGCATTTATATAATTGATCACCTGTTCCACAATTTGCGGACCGAAAAACACAGATGAGCGAACTCGAACTTTGCTGTTTTTGGATGGCAGACAAACCCTTATATGTTCAAATACTCTGCACCTGTTATCTGCACTTGGTCTGTTGGGAGTTTAGTGCGGGGCAGTGTATTTGAATGGAGGAGGCATCACATGGAGATGATTTCCTGGGTCACATAACCCTCCATCAGCAGCCATCTTATATGGACAGGACCTCTGTGTGTAAAAAAAAAGGGAGCATTTATGAAATATAGAAAATACCAGAGAATTTCAACAAAGACTAAATTAGTAAGTGTCATATAATAATTTTACAAACACATCGGTCAACAATAACCAGACAGTGGCCAACCTTTAACCCCTTCTACTAGAAATGAGCGAATTGAAGTTAAACGAAGTGGAATTCGATCCGATAATGGGCGAAATCTCGTAGCAGCTCTGGGACTAGCCGATTTGACGCAAAAGCTTTGCCTGGCACATGTGCTGAATTTGGTGATGCAGAGATTGCTTAAAAATTACCCTGATATGTGTCACGGACAGTGTACAGGAAACAAGACAAAGCAACATGCATATATGACTCACTGGATCCAAAGCTAAGGAACCAAGGGGAGACCCCTGCACAAGACCTAGCACTTTCCCTGGCTGCTCAGCCTATGCAAAGATCCCAGAGGTGGATGGTTGCATATCCACGTACCTCGACTATATAACCCCTGAACACCCTACAATAGTGAGGGGACACGACCACCGGCTCCCTACACCAGACACGGAGGGAGTCAGGGTCACCTGGGATCCAGCAAACAGAAAATAACAGATAAAAGTACAGCACTTAACTTTAGTAGCAGACTGGGAAATGGGATCAACATGCACACACACTCCAGGAAGAAATATAAGCCGCCCAGAAATGCATCATGGGGAGGAATTTAAAGGGAAGCAATCAGTCCAACTACATGACAGCTGAGAGAGGCTAATGAGATGAGGAACTGAACAGCACAACAAAGAAAACTCAAGGAGGAGGTTCTGAAAGGCTTCTGTCAGAGCTTCTCAGCTGTCTGGTTGTGACAGTACCCCTCCCTCTACGAGTGGACTCCGGACACTCAGAGCCCACCTTCTCAGGATGGGACCTATGGAAAGCCCTGATGAGACGAGAGGCCTTAATGTCCGTCACTGGGACCCACATCCTCTCCTCAGGACCATAACCCTCCCAATGAACAAGGTACTGAAGAGAACCGCGGACAAGACGAGAATCCACAATCCTAGAGACCTGAAATTCAAGATTCCCATCAACCATAATCGGAGGAGGAGGCAAAGGCGAGGGTACAATGGGTTGGACATAAGGTTTCAATAAGGACTTATGAAAAACATTATGGATCTTCCAAGTCTGAGGAAGATCAAGACGGTAGGCAACAGGATTGATGACAGACAGGATTTTGTAAGGCCCAATAAACCTAGGACCCAACTTCCAGGAGGGAACCTTCAATTTGATATTCTTGGTAGACAACCACACCAGATCACCAACATTCAGGTCCGGACCAAGCACACGTCTCTTATCTGCCACACGCTTATATCTCTCACTCATGCTCTTTAGATTATCCTGAATCTTTTGCCAAATAGATGACAAAGACGAGGAGAATCTGTCCTCATCAGGTAAACCAGAAGACCCCTCTCCCGAGAAAGTCCCAAACTGCGGATGAAACCCATATGCACCAAAAAATGGTGACTTATCAGAGGACTCCTGACGACGGTTATTTAAAGCAAACTCAGCAAGGGACAAAAAAGAACACCAATCCTCTTGATTCTCCGCCACAAAACAGCGCAGATATGTCTCCAGATTCTGATTGACGCGCTCTGTCTGGCCATTCGACTGCGGGTGGAAAGCAGAAGAGAATGACAACCGAACCCCCAAGCGAGAACAGAAAGCCTTCCAGAATCTGGAAACAAACTGTGTGCCCCTATCAGAGACTATGTCTGAAGGAATACCGTGCAATTTGACAATGTGATCAATAAATGCCTGCGCCAGCGTCTTAGCATTGGGCAAACCAGGAAAAGGGATGAAATGCACAATTTTGCTAAAACGGTCCACCACCACCAGAATCACCGTCTTCCCCGAGGAACGAGGCAGGTCCGTTATGAAGTCCATGGACAGATGTGTCCAAGGACGGGAAGGAATGGGTAAGGGAAGGAGAGGACCTGATGGTCGTGAATGAGGGACTTTGGCACGAGCGCAAGTCTCGCAGGCTGCCACAAAACCCTCAACCGACTTACGAAGTGCAGGCCACCAGAATCTCTGAGCGATGAGATCCACTGTGGCTCTTGCCCCCGGGTGCCCAGCAAGGACCGTATCGTGGTGTTCCTTAAAAATCTTGTGTCTTAAAGCGAGAGGCACAAACAACCTCCCAGGAGGACAAAGATCAGGAGCCTCTGACTGGGCTGCCTGCACCTCTGCCTCCATTTCAGAAAAAAGAGCAGAGACCACCACACCTTCAGCCAAAATGGGAACCGGGTCTTCAAAATTCCCGACTCCCGGAAAACAACGTGACAGGGCATCTGCCTTCACATTCTTAACTCCAGGGCAGAACGTGACAACAAAATTAAATCTTGAAAAGAACAAAGACCATCTGGCCTGTCTCGGGTTCAGACGCTTGGCTGACTCCAAGTAGGCCAGATTTTTATGGTCAGTAAACACGGTAATAGGGTGTCTGGCTCCCTCCAGCCAATGGCGCCATTCCTCGAAAGCTAATTTGATGGCCAACAATTCCCTATCTCCCACATCGTAATTTCTCTCTGCGGAGGAGAGTTTTTTCGAGAAAAAGGCACACGGTCACCATTTGGCAGGAGAGGAACCCTGAGACAAGACCGCACCCACACCCACCTCAGAAGCATCAACCTCAACTATGAAGGGTAAAGAAATATCAGGTTGCACCAAGATGGGAGCGGAAGCAAAACTCTCCTTGATATTAGAAAAAGCCTTACGCGCCTCTACCGACCAAGAAGAAAAATCTACCCCCTTTCTGGTCATATCAGTGAGTGGTTTAACAATAGAGGAATAATTCAAAATAAACTTCCTGTAATAATTGGCAAAGCCCAAAAAACGCATCAGCGCCTTCTGATTCTCAGGAAGCTCCCACTCAAGCACAGCGCGGACCTTCTCGGGGTCCATGCGAAAACCAGAAGCGGAAAGAAGAAACCCCAGAAATTGAATTTCTGGAACCGCAAACACACATTTTTCCAGTTTCGCATATAATTTATTCTCCCACAGGATGAGCAAGACCTGACGTAAATGTTCCTTATGAGTTTTGAAATCAGGAGAAAAAATCAAAATGTCATCCAAATACACTAATACAAATTTTCCCATCAAATGATAAAAAATGTTGTTCACGAAATGCTGAAAAACGGCTGGGGCATTCATCAAACCAAAAGGCATAACCAAATTCTCAAAATGGCCCTCAGGGGTATTGAAGGCCGTCTTCCATTCGTCTCCTTCTCTGACCCTGACTAGGTTGTATGCCCCTCTTAGATCTAATTTGGAAAAGACTTTAGCCCCAACAACCTGGTTAAACAGGTCCGGGATCAGAGGAAGCGGATAAGGGTCACGAATAGTGATACTGTTCAGCTCCCTGAAATCCAGACAAGGTCTTAAAGAACCATCTTTTTTCTTAACAAAGAAAAAACCAGCGGCAACAGGTGACTTCGAGGGTCGTATGTGTCCTTTTCTCAGACTCTCAGAGATATAAGCACGCATAGCGATCCTCTCAGGTTGGGAAAGATTGTATAAACGAGATTTAGGCAGTTTGGCGCCTGGGATGAGATTAATAGGGCAATCGTACTCCCTGTGCGGGGGCAAATCCTTATCTCCACTCTCAGAGAAGACATCCGAAAATTCAGAGAGAAAAGATGGTACAGTCTTAGTAGCAACCTCAGAAACAGATGTCGTGAGGCAATTCTTTCTGCAAAAGTCACTCCAACCATTTATTTGCCTCGCTTGCTAATTAATGGTGGGGTTATGTTTAGTGAGCCAGGGTAGCCCCAACACTAGAGGAGTAGGCAAACCGCTAAGGACGAAACATGACACATCCTCAACATGAGCATCACTCACAATTAAACGGATATTGTGAACTATGCCCTTTAATGATTTCTGAGAAAGTGGAGCGGAATCAATAGCAAAAACAGGAATATCCTTTCCCAAAGTGCACACCTGGAAACCATGAGTTATTGCAAATTGACTATCAATAAGATTGACCGCTGCTCCACTATCCACAAAAATCTCACAAAAAATGCTCTTGCTCTCTAGCGCCACCCTAGCAGGCAGGACAAAACGGGAACTACAAGCAAACGGAAAACCTTCAATTTCCGCCTCAACCTTGCCAATAGTAACAGACGGAACATTTTTAAAAGATTTTTTCCTGTTTGTTTCTTTATTACTCCCAGAAAACTGCTTGAATCTCCTAGAGGGACAAACATTTGCCAAATGATTATACCTCCACAACAAAAACAAACCCTCCCATGCGAGCTGAATCTTCTATTGTAAGAAGCAATCAACCCCAGCTGCATGGGCTCCTGCTCAGAAGGGGCTGACAGCGACTGAGAGCCCTGCGCACAGAAAGAGACCGCTGCACTGTCCTGGGACTGAGTATGACAGGAAGGAGATATCTCTCCTCTCTCTCTAAGACGCCTGTCAATACGAACGGCCTGAGACATAGCAGAGTCCAAGGAAATTGGTCTCTCATGAAAGGCAAATGCATCTTTCAATCCCTCTGAAAGACCATGGCAAAATTGACTTCGGAGTGCAGCATCATTCCAACCAGTATCAGCTGCCCATCTCCGAAATTCTGAGCAGTATATCTATGCGGATTGTTTACCCTGGCATAATAGACGTAGTCTAGACTCAGCCAGAGCAATACGATCCGGATTATCATATATCTGACCCAGGGCTAAAAAGAATTCATCCACTGAACGAAGAGGCCGTGCCCCCTCCGGCAGCGAAAAGGCCCAAGACTGAGCGTTACCCCTGAGCAGCGATATAATGATTCCCACCCTCCGTTCCTCATCACCAGAGGAATGGGGAAGAAGGCGAAAATGGAGTTTGCAAGCCTCTCTAAAACGCACAAAATTCTCACTACCCCTGGAGAACGTATCCGGGAGCGAGATCTTAGGCTCAGAACAAACTCCATGAACGCAAGCTGAACCGGTCACCTGAAGCTGAGAAAAAGTCTTACGAAGATCAGCTACCTCCAATGAAGGACCCTGGAAGTGTTCAGCCAAAAGTGAAACCGGATCCATGCTTGAGACGGTTTTGGCGGCTTATAATGTCACGGACGGTGTACAGGAAACAAGACAAAGCAACATGCATATATGACTCACTGGATCCAAAGCTAAGGAACCAAGGGGAGACCCCTGCACAAGACCTAGCACTTTCCCTGGCTGCTCAGCCTATGCAAAGATCCCAGAGGTGGATGGTTGCATATCCACGTACCTCGACTATATAACCCCTGAACACCCTACAATAGTGAGGGGACACGACCACCGGCTCCCTACACCAGACACGGAGGGAGTCAGGGTCACCTGGGATCCAGCAAACAGAAAATAACAGATGAAAGTACAGCACTTAACTTTAGTAGCAGACTGGGAAATGGGATCAGCATGCACACACACTCCAGGAAGAAATATAAGCCGCCCAGTAATGCATCATGGGGAGGAATTTAAAGGGAAGCAATCAGTCCACCTACATGACAGCTGAAATAGGCTAACGAGATGAGGAACTGAACAGCACAACAAAGAAAACTCAAGGAGGAGGTTCTGAAAGGCTTCTGTCAGAGCTTCTCAGCTGTCTGGTTGTGACAATATGTCAGAGCTGCTGCATAAAGTGCGGGCTGTCTGTGCGCGCTTTCAGCGTTCTCACCCTGCTGCTGCTCGCCTGTCAGCGCTGCAGCGTAATTTCGACCTTCCCGCTCACCGCCTCATATGCGATGTGCCCATAAGGTGGAACTCCACCTTGCACATGCTGGCCAGACTGTGCGAGCAGCAGCAGGAGATAGTGGAGGTTCAGCTGCAGCAAGCACAGGTGAGTCGCTCTGCGGAACAGCACCACTTCACCACCAATGACTGGGCCTCCATGCGAGACCTGTGTTCCTTGTTGCGCTGTTTCGAGTACTCCACCAACATGGCCAGTGCCGATAACACCGTTCTCAGCTTTACTATCCCACTTCTATGCCTCCTTGAAAAAAAGCTGCTGGTGATGATGGAAGAGGATGTGGCACAGGAAGAGGAGGACAGAGGCCACAGACGATACACCTCCAACAGAGGACATCTTTTCGTTGCTTCTGGGCAGCCTGGCACACATGAGCGATTACATGCTGCAGTGTCTCCGCAACGACCGCCGAGTTGCCCACATTCTAACTTGTGCTGATTACTGGGTGGCCACGCTGCTGGATCCCCGTTACAAGGACAACGTACCGTCCTAAATTCCGTCACTGGAGCGTGATCGTAAGATGCTCAAGTACAAGCGCACACTGGTAGACGCGCTGCTGGTGACATTCCCACCTGACAGCGGGGTCACAGCGGAAGCACAAGGCGGAGGCAGAGGAGGAGGAACAGGTCACCAATGCAGCTGGGGCACCACCAGCACCTCAGAAGGAAGGGTTAGCGTGGCCAAAATATGGAAAAGCTTCGTCAGCACGCCACAACAACCAGCACCAGCAGCTGATATGGAACGTCTTAGCAGGAGGCAGCAAATCAGCAACATGGTGGAGCAGTATGTGTGCACACGCCTACACGTACTGAATGACGGGTCTGCCCCCTTCAACTTCTGGGTCTCCAAATTGGGCACATGGCCTGAGCTTGCCCTTTATGCCTTGGAGGTGCTGGCCTGCCCTGCAGCCAGTGTACTGTCTGAACGTGTGTTTAGGAAAGCAGGGGGTGTTATCACAGACAAGCGCAGCCGCCTGTCCACAGTCAATGTGGACAAGCTCACGTTCATCAAAATGAACCAGGACTTGTTCGTACCTTGTGCAGAATAGTCATGTATACCAGCCTTAACTAGTCATTGTTATACTACAGCGCAATTGCTCATTGTTGTATTTTGGATGTTTCACACTCTTTTGAGTGTACCCTAATAAATAAAAATATAAAACAAATTTAAAACCAAAAACCAGTGTTGGCTACCTCTTTCTCCTCCACTGCCGCTTCACCCTACACCGCTATGTCCACAGCCTCTTCAAACTCCTACTCAATATGGACCTCCACCTCATAAATCAAGTTTATTTTGTTTTTATTTGTACGGATTTTATTTTATGTTATTTAACTAATTTGTCTGTTACATTTTTGGGTGAAATTCACAAATTTTTGGGTGTGATATACCCCTGCTCTACCTAGTAGACAGGTAACATTTTTACTAATTTGTCTGTTATATATTCGGTGAAATTAACCAATTTTTGGGTGTGATATACCCCGGCTGTACCTAGTATACAGGTAAAAACATTTCACTAATTTGTATGTTACATTTTTGGGTGAAACTCACCAATTTTTGGCTGTGATATACCACTGCTATACCTAGTAGACAGGTAAAAAAAAATCTTGAATTTGTCTGTTACATATTCGGGTGAAATTCACAAATTTGTGGCTGTGATATATCACTGCTCTACCTAGTAACAGTTAAAAACATTTCACTAATTTGTCTATTACATTTTCGGTTGAAATTCACCAATTTATGGCTGTGATATACCACTGCTGTACCTATTAGACAGGTAAAAAATAATTCATTAATTTGTCTGTTACATATTCGGGTGAAATTTTCTAATTTTTGGTTGTGATATACCCCGGCTGTACCTAGTAGACAGGTAAAAACATTTCACTAATTTGTCTGTTACATTTTTGGGTGAAATTCACCTATTTTTGGCTGTGATATACCACTGCTATCCAAGGAAAAAAATATCCAGCTCACCATAAACGTTCGGTGCACGGAGAGGACCGGACCTGTCCATTGTACAATCAGAAAAGAATAGAGCATTCTCAAGCTTCCATCAAGGTTTATCGTCTTTATTGTAGATCGGTATAAAAGTACATACTTCAATCTTCACCACCCTCCACCACAGGTTAACATGTTTCAAACTCGGAAGTTCTTAATCATAACCTAGTAACGTGGACTGACACCTATGGTTAAATAGGTTTGTTCAGTGGGGGAGGGTAGAGGGGAGGGGTGGGAAAAGAAGAGAAAGTACCGGACTTTGACGGCTATGCGAATAATAATTCATACAATTTACGTTTCACCCACTCCATTGATACTCACAGCATTTTTTGGGGGGATTTGACTCTCAAGGGCATCCCAAACACTGTAGTCCATACAGAATCATGTCACAAAGAAATTACAGGCAACACTATTCTGCAAGCCAACAGCCATCACCCTAATCATACCATTAAGGCCATTCCAGTAGGCGAATTCATTAGCGCTAAAAGAAATTGTAGTACCCAGCAGGGATTTGAAAAAGAAGCAGAGTACATCTGGAATAGGTTGAAAAAAAGAGGATATACTAACTGGATGCTGAAAAGAGCTAAAAATATAGCTTCCAATAAAAATAGAGATGAACTTCTATTTAAATCATGTAAACATACAAATAGGATTTCAACCAAATCTTCCAAACCCACTATGGTACTCACGTACAGTCGACAATTCAGCTCCATCAAACAAGCAGTTTTTAAATGCCTTCCAATCCTCTATGAGGACAGTATTCTATACACTTAAAGATGGATGCAGGATTGTCCCTCGATGTTCCTGTACATTGGCTTATATGTTGTCTCCCTCATTCTTTACTCAAATTGCTTCTACAAGAAGCTCCTGGCTAAAATACCAGGGCTTCACTAAATGCGAGAGCCATCTGTGTAAAACTTGCAATTATGTTCATTGTACTACCACTTTTGATAATGCAACACATACTGAAAATTTTAAAATCAAAAACTATATAAATTGCAATTCAACTGGGGTAATTTACATTATAAAATGTGCATGCTGCGATCTTCTATATGTAGGATGCACCAGTAGACAACTAAAAACAAGAATACGGGAACATCTAAATTATGTGGCAAACCCTCAGGCTTTAGGCATCTCCAGTGTAGCTAAACACTTTATTTATTAACATTCATAATAGAAGTGTCAGCTACCTACGTGTATTTGCCATTGAAAAAGTAACACTTCCCTTCAGAGGTGGTAATTTGAAGAAACAAATCTTGCTGAGGGAAGCATACTGGATCTTTATGCTGGGCACAAGGCACCCTGCAGGTCTCAATCTTAAAAAATAATTAATGTTTTTATGTCATTAATGGTTTCTTCTTCCTATAATATAATATATATATGATTCCAGTGACATTTAGAGTCATATGCAGCTATAAGATCAACACCTATCTTGCATTCGTAACTCACATATCCATTTATAGTATCGGGGGCTGTTCATATACAGCGGTTTTCAAGCCGGTATCATTGTTTTAGGATTTTTCCAGGAGTTATGTTTTTACATTGTCTTACAGTTATGGTTTTATATTTCATGTAGCATCTGCCATATTCAATGCTATAATGGACAGCTTCAGTTTGTCCCTTTTTATCTATTAGCAGTATATGCGTTGCCATGTCAGGGGTGTTAAATTTGTTACGTGGCAACCTAGGGGTTAATTGGTTTTGTTTCTAGCGGTTTTCCCTTTTTTTTTCTCTTCTTTTCCCACCCCTCCCCTCTACACCCCCCCCGCTGAACAAACCTATTTAACCACAGGTGTCAGTCCACGTCACGTCACTAGGTTATGATTAAGAACTTCCGAGTTTGAAACATGTTAACCTGTGGTGGAGGGTGGTGAAGATTGAAGTATGTACTTTTATACCTATCTACAATAAAGACGATCAACCTTTATAGATGCTGGAGAATGCTCTATTCTTTTCTGATACCACTGTTATACCTAGTAGACAGGTAAAAAAATGTCATTAATTTGTCTGTTACATATTCGGGTGAAATTCACAAATTTTTGGCTATGATATACCCCTGCTCTACCTAGTAGACAGATTAATAAATTTCACAAATTTTTCTGATACATTCTTGGGTGACATTTTACCATTTTTGCCATGAATAAACCCCTGCTCTGCATAGGTGACAAGGACCGATTTTTTTTTAAATCATCTGTTCCATTGGTGGGTGACATTAACCTATTTGTGGTGATGAAAAACCCCTGCTCTGCATAGGTGACAGGGACTTACATTTGTAAAATTTGTCTTCAATTGGCCCTTTAATTCGATCTTTCTGCTTTAATAACTTGTCCCACATTTCAGCTCGATAACATTGCAGCCATTGACCTCCCTTGGTATCCCTTTCTCACACTCCCTCTCCGGCGTGGAACCCTGATTTGCCGATAACCATGATCAACATGGTAGGCTCAGAAAAAAACATTGAAAGTTGATAGCGAAGATATCCAAATGGATCGTGGACGTCACGGGACAAGCGATCAGGCAGAAGTTATCTAGAGTCAACAAAGCTGCACCTGTCTAACGTTTCCAAATCCAAAATACCCCAGTGACATTCCCTATAATTTTTTATTAATCATTCCAATAACAGGGCATCTTAGGAGTCCTGTATTGTTATTTATAGTCACTACCTCCCCGAGTAGGGAGTGGGTAATTGCCGCGCGCACCCTTCTTTCCTTAAATTCTGTTGTTTTAATAGCTTCCCCCACATTTCCGCTCGATCACAATTACATTTAATCTATTGTTCTCCCTTGGATGTGGTCTCTCTTTCTCATGCTCCCTCTCCGGCGTGGTACCTTGATTCGTCGCTAACCGTGATCAACATTGTATGCGTAGAAAAAAACATCGAAAGTTGATAGAGCAGATATCCTATTGGATCATGAACATCACGGGGGCAAGCGACATGGTGGGGCAGTATGTTTGCACATGCCTACACAAACTGACTGATGGTTCTGCCCCCTGAAACTTCTGGGTCTCCAAATTGGGCATATGACCTGAGCTTGCCCTTTACGCCTTGAAGGTGCTGGCCTGCCCTGCAGCCAGTGTATTGTCTGAACGTGTGTTTAGCACGACTGGAGGGGGTTATCGCAGGTTATATTTCTCAATGTTTTGGGGTGTACCCTAATTTAAAAAAATAAAAATAAATTTAAAACCAAAAAGCAGTGTAGGCTACCTCCTCCTCCACCGCCGCTTCCACCTACACATCCACAGCCTTCTCAACCTCATACTCCGTATGGACCTCATCCACCTAAATCAAGATTATTATTTTTTTATTTTTACGTATTTTGTTATTTAAAGTCATTTCCCTATCCACATTTGTTTGTAGAGCACTTGCCATGCTCTTGATCACATTTTGATGCCATTTGCAGCCCTCTAGCCCTTTCCATTACCTTTTTAGAGCCATTTTAGTGCTCAAAAGTTTGGGTTCCCATTGACTTTAACCTCTTCAGGACACACGACGTACCGGTACATGTCCTGGTACTAAATCATTAAGCAGGCACTTTGGCTAAATGCGCGGGGCGTCCCGTGACCCCCCTGTGTCGGCGATCGCCGCAAACCGCAGGTCAATTCAGGCCTGCGGTTTGCGGCTTTTACATGCGGATGCGGCGGCGGCGGCGGTGCCATTGGGTCCCCATCACAGGCCGGAAGCTGTATGTGTAATACTCACTGTAGTACTCATACAGCCAATGCATTCCAATACAGAAGTAGTGGAATGCATTGTAAAGGGACCAGACCCCCAAAAGTACAAGTCCCAAAGTGGGACAAAAATTTAAGTTGAAAAAATAAAGTTTTTCCCCCAAAAAACTTTAAAGTTTCAAGTAAAAATAAACAAAAACATAATTTTCCCCAAATAAAGTTAAAAAAAATTGGTAAAAAGTATACATATTAGGTATCGCCACGTCCATATCGACCAGATCTATAAACATATCACATGACCTAACCCCTCAGATAAACACCGTAAAAAATAAAATCTGTGCTAAATAAAAAAAAAATTGTCACCTTACATCACAAAAAGTACAACAGCAAGCAAGTAAAAAGGCGTTTGCGCACCAAAATAGTACCAATCTAACCGTCACCTCATGCCGCAAAAAATGAGCCCCTACCTGAGACAATCGCCCAAAAAATAAAAAAACTATGGCTCAGAATATGGAGACACTAAGACATCATTTTTTTTGTTTTAAAAAAGCTGTTATTGTATAACACTTACATAAAAAAAAACCTGTATAAATATTAGGCATCGCCGCCTCCGTATCGACCGGCTCTATAAAAATATCACATGAACTAACCCCTCAGATAAACACCGTAAAAAATAAATAAAAAAAAATGCTAAATAAATAATTTTTTGTCACCTTACATCACAAAAAGTGTAATAGCAAGCGATCAAAAAGTCACATGCACCCCAAAATAGTGCCAATAAAACCATAATCTTATCCCGCAAAAATCATACCCTACCCAAGGTAATGTCCCAAAAACTGAAAAACTTATGGCTCTCAGACTATGGAAACACTTAAACATGATTTTTTTTTTGCTTCAAAAATGAAATCACTGTGTAAAACTTACATAAATAAAAAAAAGTATACATATTAGGTATCACCGTATCTGTGACAACCTGGTCTATAAAAATACCACATGATCTAACCTGTCAGATGAATGTTGTAAATAACAAAAAATAAAAACGGTGCCAAAACAGCTATTTCTTGTTACCTTGCCTCACAAAAAGTGTATATATAGAGCAACCAAAAATCATATGTACCCTAAACTAGCACCAACAATACTGCCACCCTATCCTGTAGTTTCTAAAATGGGGTCACTTTTTTGGAGTTTCTACTCTAGGGGTGCATCAGGGGGGCTTCAAATGGGACATGGTGTCAAAAAACCCAGTCCAGCTAAATCTGCCTTCCAAAAACCGTATGGCATTCCTTTCCTTCTGTGCCCTGCCGTGTGCCCACACAGCAGTTTACGACCACATATGGGGTGTTTCTGTAAACTACAGAATCAGGGCCATAAATATTAAGTTTTGTTTGGCTGGTAACCCTTGCTTTGTTACTGGAAAAAATTAATTAAAATTGAAAATCTGCCCAAAAATTGAAATTCTTAAATTTCATCTCCATTTGCCAATAACTCTTGTGGAACACCTAAAGGGTTAACGATGTTTGTAAAATCAGTTTTGAATACATTGAGGGGTGTAGTTTCCTAGATGGGGTCACTTTTATGAAGTTTCTACTCTAGGGGTGCATCAGGGGGGCTTCAAATGGGACATGGTGTAAAAAAAAAAACTGTCCAGCAAAACCTGCCTTCCAAAAACTGTATGGCATTCCTTTCCTTCTACGCTCTGCCGTGTGCCCGTACAGCAGTTTACGACCACATATAGGGGGTTTCTGTAAACTACAGAATCAGAGTCATAAATATTGAGTTTGGTTTGGCTGTTAACCCTTGCTTTGTAACTGAAAAACAAATATTAAAATGGAAAATATGCCAAAAAAGTGAAATTTGGAAATTGTATCTCTATTTTTCATTAATAATTCTTGTGGAACACCTAAAGGGCTAACAAAGCTTGTAAAATCAGTTTTGAATACCTTGAGGGGTGTATTTTCTAGAATGGGGTCATTTTTGGGTCGTTTCTATTATGTAAGTCTCGCAAAGTGACTTCAGACCTGAACTGGTCCCTAAAAATTGGGTTTTTAAAAATTTCAGAAAAATTTCTAGATTTGCTTCTAAACTTCTAAGCCTTGTAACATCCCCAAAAAATAAAATATCATTCCCACAATGATCCAAACATTAAGTAGACATATGGGGAATGTAAAGTAATAACAATTTTTGGAGGTATTACTATGTATTAAAGAAGTAGAGAAATTCAAACTTGGAAATTTGGTATTTTTGGTATTTTTTTTATAAATAAAAATTATTATTTTATACTTAATTTTACCAGTGTCATGAAGTACAATATGTGACGAAAAAACTGTCTCAGAATTGCCTGGATAAGTCAATGCGTTTTAAAGTTATCACCACTTAAAGTGACACTGGTCAGATTTGCAAAAAATGGCCTGGTCCTTAAGGTGAATTAAGGCTGTGTCCTAAAGGGGTAAATGGGGTTTGGGGTCAAGTTCGGGTCAAGTTCGGGTCCAGAACTCAAACTTTTTTGTGAAGTTCGGCCGAACCTGTCGAACCCGAACATCCAGATGTCTGCTCAACTCTACTTCCTATGGGTTGCTCAATTTCTTGTAAGTTTTTTCTAATGTTCAGTTCCTTTCTTGAATTGGTGGTTAGGTATGAGACTGGTTTCCATTTCACCATTCATTACCTGGACAATTCTCTGTCAATTTTTGTTAGATTCATTTAGTTTTTTCATGTCACGCTTTGTGGTACTCCATTCTGAAGAAAAAACATTAGGTCCCACAACCACAATGTCCCTTTTGGGCATTGAAATTGACACATTACTGATTGTTTTTCACCTTTCCCAAGAAAAAATGCGGGCTTTGGAGCCATACTGGGCACAAATTGGCATGCAGCCTTCTGGCACTCTGTCAGGTTAGGTAGCAATATTAGGCTGCGTTCACACTTCAGTTATGTGATCAGTTATTTCCATCAGTTATTGTAAGCCTAAATCAGGTGTAGTTCAAAAACATAGAACAGGTGCAGATCAAATAATTACACCTGATCTCTGTGAAGGCTTCACAGTAGTATAGTGGGACATGTCTCGTCAAACTCAAAGTGACAGGTACCCCGCCCCTTTTTCACACCATAACCCCTCCCAGAAACGCCCTAACCCTACCCAGATCCACCCATTTCTCTCCCCTTGCCACCCCAAACCACGTCTCAATGCCTCCCACTTTGATATGATTTGCCTATCATTTTATATGGTTTAATATAAATTTTATATCAAATGATAAGCTTTGTATATCACTTTATAAGTCCTTATCAAATGATAAGCTTTTATTAACACTTTATATCCCATTTATAACATTTTGATACAGTTTTAAACCACTTTTATGTCATTTTGTGATTTGATATAATTTTGATATGCCTTTTATATATTGGCATGCCCGGACATGTCCAAAAGACGTATGCTACACGGCCGGGCGTCTTTTAATTAAAATAGCAACGATAAAAAAATCAAGTATGACAAAATTTTAATCATTTTAAAAAGTTTTATTAATTTAATTATAATGCTATACCATGTAAATTAAAAGCGCTCTTATAACTGCAGCACCAAGCTTACAGTGTATGCATGTTTATGAAAAAGTAAGTTCAATCTACCTCTATTGTGGGTGCCTGAGTGTAATTTAACTCCCACCACACCGGACAGCTGAGTCAACACACTGAATTTGAATTAAAAACCTGAAATGTCACATTCCTGCTATAAATGTACATTTTACCACTGGTCCACAAGTGTACAGTAGATTGAAACTTGAAGTGGGTTATGATCATAGCACAAGACGACAGCTGTTACCTGAAACTCACGGTCCTTACATCCTAACATCAAACTTTTCATTTCCTACAAGACCACACACATGAGTATCTGTCACGCCCATGTTCATGGTCGAGACTCCTTGGGAGCCACAGGCAGTTGCCTGCGGTCTGGGTGTTGTGTCAACCGCAGCTGGGGGCACTTAGTTGTTTGCCTCAAGTGCGGTTGCCGCGGACAATAGGTATGCGTGCGGTTGCCTTTGGTTATGTGTGTGTGTTTGTATGCACTTTCTATGTCTGGTGTGCACGGGTTTATGTATGTGTGCACTGTGACACTTCCCTTCGCCTGTGACTGCCCGTGGCAACGTGTTGTACTGTTTACATGTGTTGGCAGTGTCTCGGCCTTCTGGCCGTCTCCCTGGACACGGTTGCCACGCATGTTGTTGTCGCCGGTAACAGCTGCAGTGTGATAGTTGTTTGTGCACTTCCCCTTTTAGTGGCTTCACTACCCTGTTTGGTGATGGAAGGGTTAACTCCCTTCCCACAGTGTGTCTGTGTGGGTGTGGCCACTTTGGGCTATAAAGCCTCTGGGGAGACCTGAAGCTGAGGGGTTCTTCAGCCATGGTTTTCTGGAGACATCCTCCTGGTTATTCACCATCTCTCCAGTGAGGGCCACCCTTGTGGTCATAAATGTTGTTGTGTGATGTTAAGTTTATGTTTATGTGGTGTCTATTATTATTGCTGGCTTCCTGTGTGTTTATGTGTGCTGTGTCCTTTTATGTCTGTGTGCGGACTTCAGCACTTGTGTCCAGGGACCCAGTCAGTGTGTCTGTGGCAGGTAGGGGTGGAAGTCTTTCACTCTCCTGCCATATCCATAGTCTGTTTATGTTTATATTCCCTTGCAGCTCTGCCAGTTTAGACTCCTGTTTCTCCGCATCCAGAAGGAACAGGTGGTCTACCCAGCTCCTAGTTCAGGGATCGGCGGAGGGTGAGTAGGGATCCGAGGTTCCTGAGCATGAGCCCTCCTACCTTCAAGGTCGGCTCATGTAGCTAGGAGTCAGGGTCAGATTAGGGATGCGTTAGGAGGTGACCTGCTCCCTTATTCTGTTGTCCTGGCCGAGCAGCGAGTAACATCTCGTGACAGTATCAGGCCAGCAGCTATGACAACCTTAGAGGTGCTAATTTTCTCGGGATCTGTCTAGAACACAGTTAACACAAAAACTACTGGTATCGTTTCAACAGCTGAGGCAAACACTAAGCAGTATCTATCCATATTTTTATAGCATCTCTTTTCAGGAAACAAAATTATTGTGATTGGTTGTATCACAGCCACCACCTATTGCAGATGCTTATGTTAAGAAACCCCAAGGTTTTGAGGTTCTTGAGAAACTTGAGGTTCTGCAAGAAAACTTATTTCAAGGTAAGAGTATCGCCATATTACCCTTCTTTTTTTTACTATTTTTAACATGCCTGTTTTAAATTCTTTATTGATGCAATATAACAACATTTGACTAATTTCTCTGCGATTAATACTCCTGGGTGTGTCATGCATTCATGTATCTATGTATCTATCTATCTATAGAACTTTCCATCTTCTGTATCTATCTATCTATGTATCTATCTATCCTATCTATAGAATTTCCACCTACTGTATCTATCTATCACTTTACTTTATCTATCTAACACAGTGTGAAAAATAGTTGTAATATGTAATAGCTATATGGTTGTATTAACCGCTTATAATGCCCGAATATTTTTACATACATGTATAATTTTGTTATTTCACAACGATTATTGCACCACTATATACTACGCATTTATTTGGACCGTATATTTTTATTGTTATTTATACAATAATTTGCAATATTCAAATTGTTTTTAGATGTCAGCTTACCAAGATTCTTTATGGGGTGATTATATCATCCCCGGTATATCGCCATATTACCCTTCTTTTTTACTATTTTTTCAACATGCCTGTTTTAAATTCTTTATTGATGCAATATAACACGCAACATTTGACTAATTTTTTCTGCGATTATTACGCCTGGGCGTGTCATGCATTTATCTACTGTATCTATCTATCCTATCTATAGAACTTTCCATCTATCTATCTATCTATCTATCTATCTATCCATCCACTTTATCTACCTAAGGGCTCTTTCACACTTGCGTTCTTTTCTTCCGGCATAGAGTTCCGTCGTCGGGGCTCTATGCCGGAAGAATCCTGATCAGTTTTATCCTAATGCATTCTGAATGGAGTGAAATCCGTTCAGTATGCATCAGGATGTCTTCAGTTCCGGAACGGAACGTTTTTTGGCCGGAGAAAATACCGTAGCATGCTGCGCTTTTTGCTCCGGCCAAAAATCCTGAAGACTTGCCGCAAGGCCGGATCCAGAATTAATGCCCATTGAAAGGCATTGATCCGGATCCGGCCTTAAGCTAAACGTCGTTTCGGCGCATTGCCGGATCCGACGTTTAGCTTTTTCTGAATGGTTACCATGGCTGCCGGGACGCTAAAGTCCTGGCAGCCATTGTAAAGTGTAGTGGGGAGTGGGGATCAGCATACTTACCATCCGTGCGGCTCCCGGGGCGCTTCAGAGTGACGTCAGGGCGCCCCACGCGCATGGATGACGTAGTCGCATGGCACGTCATCCATGCGCATGGGGCGCTCTGACGTCATTCTGGAGCGCCCCAGGAGCCGCGCGGACTGTAAGTATACCGCTCCCCCGCTCCCCGCTCCTACTATGGCAACCAGGACTTTAATAGCGTCCTGGGTGCCATAGTAACACTGAACACATTTTGAAGATGGATCTGTCTTCAAATGCTTTCAGTACACTTGCGTTTTTCCGGATCCGGCGTGTAATTCCGGCAAGTGGAGTACACAACGGATCCGGACAACGCAAGTGTGAAAGAGGCCTTACACAGTGTGAAAAATGGTTGCAATATCTAATAGCTATATGGTTGTATTAACTGCTTATAACGCCCGACTATTTTTACATACATGTATAATTTTGTTATTTCACAACGATTATCGCACCACTATATACCACGCATTTATTTGGACCGTATACTATTTTTGTTATTTATACAATAATTTACAATATTCAAATTGTTTTTAGATGTCACCTTACCAAGATACTTTATGGGGAGATTATATCATCCCCGGTTTATCGCCATATTACCCTTCTTTTTACTATTTTTAACATGCTTGTTTTAAATTATTTATTGGTGCAATATAACACGCAACATTTGACTTATTTCTCTGCGATTATTATGCCTGGTCGTGTCATGCATTTATCTATGTATCTATCTATCCAATCTATAGAACTTTCCATCTACTGTATCTATCTATCTATAAAACTTAATTACTATGTTTGAAATTCCTAATAGTCAGAGATTAATGTTATCTCTTTTAAATTTTTGTCACAAAGTTTTCCGGCTACACGTTCATAGTGCATAATGCCGGTCGTTAGAACGCTTATTTTGTTATACAGGAGCTGATCAATGAAAAATTTTAAATTGACATTATAAACCAAGGCGGACGGTTAATGTACGTTACCCTGACTGATTTAAAAATTAGATTCATAGATTCGTTGAATTTCATACCGATGAAGCTCAGAAAGATGCCCGAAGCTATGGGCTTTTCAGGCACCAAGGGTCACTTCCTGCATTTTTTCAATACAGAAGAAAATCAAAATTACATAAGTGTCATCCCGGATGCGCGGTATTACGGCTGCGATTACATGATGCCCGGCGAGAAAAAAGAATTCATGGTGTGGTACGAAGAACATAAAAATGACACCTTTAATTTTCAGGAAGAGCTAAGAGCTTACTGTAAGCAGGATGTTGAGGTCTTAAGAAGGGCTTGTGAATCTTACAGGGACACGATTATGACCAAGACTGAAAAAAAAGCAGTACTTTAAACGTGAAAAGAAGCACAGAACACTCACTAAATGTGTGTATGGCTATGTATCGGTTTAAATTTCTTCCCGAAAATACCATAGCGATTGTCTCTGCAGATATTTACCACAAGACCCAGAAACGATTCTCAACACCCGCTATACAGTGGCTCATGTACGTTGAACACACTGAGGGTATTTCCATACAACATGCATTAAAGGGCAGAGAAAAAAAGGTTGGTAAATACTTTTTGGACGGCTATGCGATTGTTAACGGTAAACAAACTGTTTTTGAATTCCAGGGTTGTTTTTATCTCGGCTGTCCCGGGTGCTATAACGAACACAATCGCAATTATCTTACTAAATCATCCGACGGGCAGTTGTACCAATCTTTCCTAGTCAGAAAAAGCCAACTACAGAGGCAGGGATTTACAGTCCGCGGTTCTGTGGGAGCACGAGTGGAACGAAATGACCGCGAGTGATGAGGGGGTCAAACACTTTCTGATTAAAATGAAATTCCCAACACCTTTGTACCCTTGTGACTCGCTTTACCGAGGTCGCACTAACGCCATTAAACTTTATCACAAGGTACAGCCCGGTGAGACCGTGCATTATTACGATTTCACGAGTCTGTATCCTTTTGTTAATAAAACTAAGACGTAGGACACCCAGAAATCATTTATGAACATTTTGGGTATGTCAAAAAATACTTTGGCATCGCCAAAGTTAAAGTTTACCCTCCCATAGATTTATTTTTTCTGGTCCTGCCCGTGAAACTAAATAAAAAACAAATGTTTCTGCTATGCTACACATGCGCCCTGAATTGCCAGAAAGACATTTGCGAACATACTGACAAAGAACGTTCCCTGACCGGTACATGGTGCACCGTAGAACTAATTTTAGCCATTGAAAAAGGTTATAGGATCGCTGAGATCTACGAGATCTGGCATTTCCCGAACACAACAGACAAGCTGTTTGAGCCATACATCAAGCTACACCTCAGAGATAAACAGGAGGTTTAAGGCTATCCCAGCTGGTGTAAAACGGATTCAGAAAAAACTGCGTACATAGAGGCATTTAAAAAAAAAGAAGGTGTTCGCTTGCGCCCTGATAAAATAGCTGTAAATGCCGCAAAAAGGCAAATTTCAAAACTCTTCCTAAACTCTTTGTGGGGGAAGTTTGGGCAGAGTTCTAACTTGCCGCATACCAGTATAGTCACGGACCCTGACGAGCTTTTCAAATTAGCTTTTGTACCGTATTACGACCTCTCTGAGGTTAATTTCATTGATGAAGAGACGGCCGTGGTCAATTGGCGCTATGTAAAAGAGCGTTACACCCCCAACAAAAACACAAACATTTTTATTGCCTGTTTTACAACCGCCTATGCCAGACTCGAATCATACAATCTTCTCGACAGACTGCAAGAACGTTGTCTGTACCATGAGTAGGTAGAGACGGTGATTGGACGCCTGCCCTGGATGATTTTCTCAGCGATCTAACTAGCGAAATACCAGACGACACATACATTAGCAAGTTTGTATCCGCGGGTCCAAAGACGTACGGTTACAAGCTAAACAACGGTAAAACTGTATTAAAGGTTAAGGGTATAACGCTCAACGTCGCTAACACCCGACTTGTTAATTTTGAGAAGTTTAAAAGACCTTGTACTGGACTACTCACACAACTCCGATCCCGAGACACAGAAAACAATAAGTATCAGGCAAAACTGAATTTTCAGAAACAGAAAACGTTTGTTTGACCGTAGAGACAAGACCGTTACTTAAAACGCAAAAGTGCCTCTACACAAAGAGACGTCTGACTGATGACTTTACAACGCTACCTTTCGGCTATTAAACATGGTGTCTCAATCTCACCCTTTTTCATGTATTTTAGCAGGCCCCTCAAATTCCGGAAAGAGTTTTTTTGTTAAACGTTTGTTAATACAAGCGGATACGTTAATGTCGCACAAACCTGATAACATCATTTGGTTTTACGCTTGTTGCCAGAAATTGTACGATGAACTAACCCGTTTGTTTACAAATATCAGGTTTATCGAGGGAATACCGCAAAATTTTACAGACGCTGATCTATTCCCGCCGGACAAGGTAAATTTGGCAGTCGTTGATGATTTAATGGAGTCGGCTTGTGAAAACCTTGAAATGCAAAATGCATTCACCAAATACATACACCACAGAAACTTGAGCATTATGTATCTCGTTCAAAACGTTTTTTTGTCAGGGTAAGAAAAGCCGAACCATAAATGGGCAAATGTACCCCGGTAAAACACGTTTCTTTCTAGAAGCTTTTGATGATGCTACACACAAGCCTTATAACTATTTACTCATAGATTTAAGATCTGACACGCCTGAGGAACTACCGGTGGCTTATGTGTGCAAAAAGAAGCTCTAAAATGCACTATTTCACACCCCTACGGTTATTCACGGTAGTGTCACTGCACCTGTAAAGATGTCGAACAGAATCCGAGGTAATTGGGATCTTTTAAAACCGCTAGTCAAAACAAATCTCAAGACCCGAAAATCAATATTACGTAACGCCAGTAATGATTTGATAGCCGCTATTGGCAAGATCGCTCTCAATATCCTTAAAGGAAAGATACCTCTTAAAAAGCACCAAAAGATGGAGTGCGGCTATAAAAAAAAAATATGCGATAAAAAGTACCGCATTAAAGGAAAGAAGCGTGGTGTGAACCAGAGCGGCGGTTTTATAAGAGCGCTGCTCGGTTTTGCAATACCTTTAATCACTAGCTTGATAGCCAACACCGCCGGTGGTTCATAATGAAGCATGCTGAGAAAATGTTCCTGGTTTCAAAAAGTGATTTGGACCGGCTTAAAAAAACATCTGTAGAAACAAATGACATACGTCAAACTGCCATACGGCGTTTAGATGATGAAATTAGCGACATACTACACAGAAATGACCTTTCCGATAATGAAAAAATTAAAAACTACACTACCGTGTTACAGAGATACTTGATGCTCAACAAACAGTCCGGTAAATAAATGTCAACCTTACAGTGGGATGCGAACGTTTGGGCAACCTTGTTAATCATCATGATTTTCCTGTATAAATCTTGTTAAGGTGCCCAGGGCGTTGCTCATGGCTTAAAGATGCCGCCGCCGTTCGTGCCCAGCTCCTCCTCTGCTCTCATCAGCGCCGCCTGAAAATACTTAGATACGCCTCCGGCTCTCCCTCACTCCCCCCTCCTTCTTTTCTAAGATCCCGCGCGTGCGGCAGTGTTTGCGTTATCGGGAGGTTAAGCGAAGTGCTCGCGCATGCGCACTTCGCTCAATGAGGCTGAACGGAAAAGTCCGCACGGGCGCATCAGGCACAGGCCTGTGCGCACGCGCGGGATCTTAGAAAAGAAGGAGGGGGGAGTGAGGGAGAGCCGGAGGCGTATCTAAGTATTTTCAGGCGGCGCTGATGAGAGCAGAGGAGGAGCTGGGCACAAACGGCGGCGGCGGCGGGCGGCATCTTCAAGCCATGAGCAACGCCCTGGGCACCTTAACAAGATGACCGACAGGTTAGATAAAACTTTTTTTTAACTAAATGAGCCTGCAGATTTAGCTTATAAGACCACAATAGGAATCACAAGGGCTCCATGCACAGAACCATATTTTTAAAAGTGGGGGTCAGAAACTGGTGACAGAGTCCCTTTAAACAATTATAGCACACTTTCTGTAAATCCAATAAACTTCATTTCACTTCTCAAATATCACTGTGTGTGTCTCCTATATGATATATTTAACAGACATTTTTTATCGTAACAACCAACGATTTATACAGGAAAATCATGACGATTAACAAGGTTGCCAAAACTTTCGCATCCCACTGTAACTCTGATTACACAGCCGCAACCCGATCAACAACGATTGACAAATGATGCCTTAATCAACCCCAATACTAAAGAGATACTCGACAATGTTAATATACGTATAAAAAAATGCTGAACATTTGTTGAACAAACTGTGGCACTCAGGTGACAAGTCGTACTGGGGCGAATTCATTTACAAAGATCAAGCTATACCCGGTTCCAACATCATCGACCTGATTCGCACAGCTACGCAGAGCCACGTCGTGTCTAAAGCTCCTCACGGTTGGGATAGTTTTATGGGAAATATCGCAGAGCTGAACATTTCGTCAACCGTTATCGGTAATACAAGAACAAGAGAACTTTTCGATAATTTAAAAAGAGGTTCGTCGGGCGAACCCTTTGATGCTCCTCGTACTACTTTTAGGCAACCGTTGTTTGTAACATCGCCAATAACGCGGGGGACTTTATTACCTAAAAAGAGAGCATCTCCTTTGTCACAGACGTCGTGGCTAACGTTGAAAATTTTTAACTTTGAATGTATATAAAATGTATTTGTATGTAACGCATTATAATGTTTTTATTTGTTTTGCATAATTTTTTTTACTTTAAATGTATATAAAATGTGTTTGTACGCAACGTCTTGTAATGTTTTTACTAGTTTTACATAAACTGTTTCTAAATAAAATTTAGTCTGCTTTTTTTCTTTTTACAATAAATCCACTATCTTGATTAGTTAAAATTAAATAAACGGTTGGGTCGCATTGATTGATAGACGCTGCTTAAAAACTAAAATGACGGGTATTGCCGTCAAGGTAGTTATGGACCTTGAAAAATATAAGGCAGAGATGTTCAGGCTATTGGCAGATGGGGAGACACATCAACTATTGAGAAAGAATCCCACTTTAGATTATAGAGGGAAATTAGAACTACTTTTTAAGAGGGGATTGAAAGATGGTATTTTATGCAAAAAAGAGTTTGATTATCTCAACAATAAGTTTCCAGTTACCCCTGGTTTTTGCCCAAGATACACAAAAGCCTGACAACCCCCCCCCCCCCCCCCCCGGGAGACCTATCGTGTCAGGGATAAATTCTCTCACGAGTAGGCTGGGTGAATATGCAGATTTATATCTCCAGAAATACGTTCCCTTGATTCCCTCCTTCTTCAAAGACTCTAGAAGTGTTGTTGAATTAGCTGGAAACTTAAAAAATTGCCCCGTAAATATGTGGCTAGCCACGATTGACGTGGCATCGTTGTATACCATTATTCCCAAAGAGCTGGGGCTTAAGGTTATTAATGAGGAGTTGAGGAATGATCCTGTGATGACAGAGAAGCAAGGGCAATTTATTCTAGATTGTGTGGATTTCTGCCTCGGTCATAACTATTTTTTTTTTTTTTTATTGATAATTTTTATTTTCATAAAAAAACATATATGAAAAAACAAGGAACAATACAGGTATAAATATCACAAGTATTGCATAGACATATTCATGGTAGAGTATGGTTGCTAGGACTGTTACAGGTCATCAGGTCATAAGATAAGCATGCACATGGTATGTTGATATAACAGCATATGATAGGAAGGAAAGAAAGAGGGGGAGAAGGGAAGGATGGGTGGGGGGGTTAGTTAGACAGAGGTGAGAGTCTGTAAGATCCCGGGAGATTAGGCAGTTTACATGAGAGCTTTATTAGTAATGTCTGAAGTTCTTCCAGGGGTTCCATATATTAAGAAAGACAGACCTTGTTCTTAGCTCCCAATGAGAAATCTCTTCCAACCTATAAATCTGATCTATCTTAGCATACCAGTTCTCAAGGCTGGGGGTGTCTGAGGTAAGCAAGAGTCTTGGGAGGAGTAGTCTGGCGGATCCCAGCATAAGGGAAAAAAGGGATGCCTTATTTTTGGTTTTTTTTGGATCCCCAAGGAGAGGAGAGTTCGGTCATAACTAGAGTTGAGCGGACACCTGGATAATCGGGTTCGAGAAGTTCGGCCGAACTTCCCGGAAATGTTCGGGTTCGGGATCCGAACCCGATCCGAACTTCGTCCCGAACCCGAACCCCATTGAAGTCAATGGGGACCCGAACTTTTCGGCACTAAAAAGGCTGTAAAACAGACCAGGAAAGGGCTAGAGGGCTGCAAAAGGCAGCAACATGTAGGTTAATCCCCTGCAAACAAATGTGGACAGTGAAATGAATAAAAATAAAATAAATAAAAATTAACCAATATCAATTGGACAGAGGTCCCATAGCAGAGAATCTGGCTTCACGTCAGCCACCACTGCAACAGTCCATTGTCAGATATTCAGGCCCCGGCACCCAGCCAGAGGAGAGAGGTCCCGTAACAGAGAATCTGTCTTCATGTCAGCAGAGAATCAGTCTGCATGTCATAGCAGAGAATCAGGCTTCACGTCAGCCACCACTGCAACAGTCCATTGGCATATATTTAGGCCCAGCACACAGGCAGAGGAGAGAGGTCCCGTAACAGAGAATCTGTCTTCATGTCAACAGAGAATCAGTCTGCATGTCATAGCAGAGAATCAGGCTTCACGTCAGCCACCACTGCAACAGTCCATTGGCATATATTTAGGCCCAGCACACAGGCAGAGGAGAGAGGTCCCGTAACAGAGAATCTGTCTTCATGTCAGCAGAGAATTAGTCTGCATGTCATAGCAGAGAATCAGGCTTCACGTCAGCCACCACTGCAACAGTCCATTGTCAGAAATTTAGGCCCAGCACCCAGGCAAAGGAGAGAGGTCCCGTAACAGAGGATCTGGCTTCATGTCAGCAGAGAATCAGTCTCCATGTCATAGCAGAGAATCAGGCTTCATGTCAGCCACCACTGCAACAGTCCATTGGCATATATTTAGGCCCAGCACCCAGGCAGAGGAGAGAGGTCCCGTAACAGAGACTCTGGCTTCATGTCAGCAGAGAATCAGTCTGCATGTCATAGCAGAGAATCAGGCTTCACGTCAGCCACCACTGCAACAGTCCATTGTCAGATATTTAGGCCCATCACCCAGGCAGAGGAGAGAGGTCCCGTAACAGAAGATCTGGCTTCATGTCAGCAGATAATCAGTCTGCATGTCATAGCAGAGAATCAGGCTTCACGTCAGCCACCACTGCAACAGTCCATTGGCATATATTTAGGCCCCGGCACCCAGACAGAGGAGAGGTTCATTCAACTTTGGGTAGCCTCGCAATATAATGGTAAAATGAAAATAAAAATAGGATTTAATGAGGAAGTGCCCTGGAGTACAATAATATATGGTTAAGGGGAGGTAGTTAATGTCTAATCTGCACAAGGGATAGACAGGTCCTGTGGGATCCATGCCTGGTTCATTTTTATGAACGTCAGCTTGTCCACATTGGCTGTAGACAGGTGGCTGCGTTTGTCTGTAATGACGCCCCCTGCCGTGCTGAATACACGTTCAGACAAAACGCTGGCCGCCGGGCAGGCCAGCACCTCCAAGGCATAAAAGGATAGCTCTGGCCACGTGGACAATTTAGAGACCCAAAAGTTGAATGGGGCCGAACCATCAGTCAGTACGTGGAGGGGTGTGCACACGTACTGTTCCACCATGTTGTTGAAATGTTGCCTCCTGCTAACACGTTGCGTATCAGGTGGTGGTGAAGTTAGCTGTGGCGTGTTGACAAAACTTTTCCACATCTCTGCCATGCTAACCCTGCCCTCAGAGGAGCTGGCCATGACACAGCTGCCTTGGCGACCTCTTGCTCCTCCTCTGCCTTGGCCTTGGGCTTCCACTTGTTCCCCTGTGACATTTGGGAAAGCTCTCAGCAGCGCGTCTACCAACGTGCGCTTGTACTCGCGCATCTTCCTATCACGCTCCAGTGCAGGAAGTAAGGTGGGCACATTATCTTTGTACCGTGGATCCAGAAGGGTGGCAACCCAGTAGTCCGCACACGTTAAAATGTGGGCAACTCTGCTGTCGTTGCGCAGGCACTGCAGCATGTAGTCGCTCATGTGTGCCAGGCTGCCCAGGGGTAAGGACAAGCCTTTCCCCCCAGCCACGCACCAGTGATGGGCCCGAGCTGCGTTGGGTGCCACCCCGCTGTGACCATGCTTCATCCTCATCCTCTTCCACCTCCTCCTCATCCTCGTCCTCCTCGTCCTCCAGTAGTGGGCCCTGGCTGGCCACATTTGTACCTGGCCTCTGCTGTTGCAAAAAACCTCCCTCTGAGTTACTTCGAAGAGACTGGCCTGAAAGTGCTAAAAATGACCCCTCTTCTTCCTCCTCCTATTGGGCCACCTCCTCTTCCATCATCGCCCTAAGTGTTTTCTCAAGGAGACATAGAAGTGGTATTGTAACGCTGAGAACGGTGTCATCGCCACTGGCCATGTTGGTGGAGTACTCGAAACAGCGCAACAGGGCACACAGGTCTCGCATGGAGGCCCAGTCATTGGTGGTGAAGTGGTGCTGTTCCGTAGTGCGACTGACCCGTGCGTGCTGCAGCTGAAACTCCACTATGGTCTGCTGCTGCTCGCACAGTCTGTCCAGCATGTGCAAGGTGGAGTTCCACCTGGTGGGCACGTCGCATATGAAGCGGTGAGCGGGAAGGTCGAAGTCACGCTGTAGCGCAGACAGGCGAGCAGCGGCAGGAGGTGAACGCCGGAAGCGCGAACAGACGGCCCGCACTTTATGCAGCAGCTCTGACATGTCGGGGTAGTTGTGAATGAACTTCTGCACCACCAAATTCAGCACATGCGCCAAGCACGGGATGTGCGTCAAACCGGCTAGTCCCAGAGCTGCAACGAGATTTTGCCCATTATCGCACACCACCAGGCCGGGCTTGAGGCTCACCGGCAGCAACCACTCATTGGTCTGTTGTTCTATACCCCGCCACAACTCCTGTGCGGTGTGGGGCCTGTCCCCCAAACATATGAGTTTCAGAATGGCCTGCTGACGTTTACCCTGGGCTGTGCTGAAGTTGGTGGTGAAGGTGTGTGGCTGACTGGATGAGCAGGTGGAAGAAGAGGAGGAGGAAGCCGATAAGGAGGAGGTGGCAACAGGAGGCAAAGAATGTTGCCCTGCGATCCTTGGCGGCGGAAGGACGTGCTCCAAACAGCTCTCCGCCTGGGGCCCAGCTGCCACTACATTTACCCAGTGTGCAGTTAGGGAGATATAGCGTCCCTGGCCGTGCTTACTGGTCCACGTATCTGTGGTTAGGTGGACTTTGCCACAGATGGCGTTGCGCAGTGCACACTTGATTTTATCGGATACTTGGTTGTGCAGGGAAGGCACGGCTCTCTTGGAGAAGTAGTGCCGGCTAGGAACAACATACTGTGGGACAGCAAGCGACATGAGCTGTTTGAAGCTGTCTGTGTCCACCAGCCTAAATGACAGCATTTCATAGGCCAGTAGTTTAGAAATGCTGGCATTCAGGGCCAGGGATCGAGGGTGGCTAGGTGGGAATTTACGCTTTCTCTCAAATGTTTGTGAGATGGAGAGCTGAACGCTGCCGTGTGACATGGTTGAGATGCTTGGTGACGGAGGTGGTGGTGGTGTTGGTGGTACATCCCCTGTTTGCTGGGCGGCAGGTGCCAACGTTCCTCCAGAGGCGGAGGAAGAGGCCGAGGCAGCGGCAGCAGCAGAAGAGGCCGAGGCGGCAGCAGCAGAAGAGGTAGCAGGGGGAGCCTGAGTGACTTCCTTGGTTTTAAGGTGTTTACTCCACTGCAGTTCATGCTTTGCATGCAGGTGCCTGGTCATGCAGGTTGTGCTAAGGTTCAGAACGTTAATGCCTCGCTTAAGGCTCTGATGGCACAGCGTGCAAACCACTCGGGTCTTGTCGTCAGCACATTGTTTGAAGATGTGCCATGCCAGGGAACTCCTTGAAGCTGCCTTTGGGGTGCTCGGTCCCAGATGGCGGCGGTCAGTAGCAGGCGGAGTCTCTTGGCGGCGGGTGTTCTGCTTTTGCCCACTGCTCCCTCGGAAATGCACAGTAGCGTGTGTGTGAAGTTATTCAGAATGACCCTATGAGCACCTTGAATATTATATACCCTTTTAGGGATAGATTTCAAATAGCTCTGATACAGCAGAAACCACTAAATGAGGAAATTGCTAAATTGGGGAATTGTATTTCAACCCAGAACAAAACATGTGCTTTGACGGACACTAAATAACTTGACCAGCCACAACAGTACAGCAGTAACGACAGATTTAGCTGGATATAAATTTGAGGCCTAGTATTTAGGCGCTGGGTGACAGGTATAGATTTACTGACAGAATTAGACTTGGAAATGCACAGTAGCGTGTGTGTGAAGTTATTCAGAATGACCCTATGTGCACCTTGAATATTATATACCCTTTTAGGGATAGATTTCAAATAGCTCTGATACAGCAGAAACCACTAAATTAGGAAATTGCTAAATTGGGAATTGTATTTCAACCCAGAACAAAAACTGTGCTTTGACGGACATCAAATAACTAGCCCAGCCACAACAGTACAGCAGTAACGACAGATTTAGCAGGATATAAATTTGAGGCCTAGTATTTAGGCGCTGGGTGACAGGTATACGTTTACTAACAGAATTAGACTTGAAAATGCACTGTAGCGTGTGTGTGAATTTTATCAGAATGACCCTATGTGCACCTTGAATATTATATACCCTTTTAGGGATAGATTTCAAATAGCTCTGATACAGTAGAAACCACTAAATTAGGAAATTGCTAAATTGGGAATTGTATTTCAACCCAGAACAAAAACTGTGCTTTGACGGGCACTAAATAACTTGCCCAGCTACAGCAGTAACGACAGATTTAGCAGGATATAGATTTGAGGCCTAGTATTTAGGCGCTGGGTGACAGGTATACATTTACTGACAGAATTAGACTGGGATATGCACAGTAGCGTGTGTGTGAAGTTATTCAGAATGACCCTATCAGCACCTTGATTCTGATATACCCTTTTAGGGATGTATTTAAAGTAGGCCTGATACAGCAGAAACCACTAAATGAGGAAATTGCTAAATTGGGAATTGTATTTCAACCCAGAACAAAAACTGTGCTTTGACGGAAACTAAATAACTTCCCCAGCCACAACAGTACAGCAGTAACGACAGATTTAGCAGGATATAAATTTGTGGCCTAGTATTTAGGCGCTGGGTGACAGGTATAGGTTTACTGACAGAATTAGACTGGGATATGCACAGTAGCGTGTGTGTGAAGTTATTCAGAATGACCTTATTAGCACCTTGATTCTGATATACCCTTTTAGGGATGTATTTAAAGTAGGCCTGATACAGCAGAAACCACTAAATTAGGAAATTGCTAAATTGGGAATTGTATTTCAACCCAGAACAAAAACTGTGCTTTGACGGACACTAAATAACTTCCCCAGCCACAACAGTACAGCAGTAACGACAGATTTAGCAGGATATAAATTTGAGGCCTAGTATTTAGGCGCTGGGTGACAGGTATAGGTTTACTGACAGAATTAGACTTGGAAATGCACAGTAGCGGGTGTGTGAAGTTATTCTGAATGACCCTATGTGCACCTTGAATATGATATACCCTTTTAGGGATAGATTTCAAATAGCTCTGATACAGCAGAAACCACTAAATTATGAAATTGCTAAATTGGGAATTGTATTTCAACCCAGAACAAAAACTGTGCTTTGACGGACACTAAATAACTTGCCCAGCTACAGCAGTAACGACAGATTTAGCAGGATATAAATTTGTGGCCTAGTATTTAGGCGCTGGGTGACAGGTAGGGTTTAATGACAGAATTAGACTGGGATATGCACAGTAGCGTGTGTGTGAAGTTATTCAGAATGACCCTATCAGCACCTTGATTCTGATATACCCTTTTAGGGATGTATTTAAAGTAGGCCTGATACAGCAGAAACCACTAAATGAGGAAATTGCTAAATTGGGAATTGTATTTCAACCCAGAACAAAAACTGTGCTTTGACGGAAACTAAATAACTTCCCCAGCCACAACAGTACAGCAGTAACGACAGATTTAGCAGGATATAAATTTGTGGCCTAGTATTTAGGCGCTGGGTGACAGGTAGGGTTTAATGACAGAATTAGACTGGGATATGCACAGTAGCGTGTGTGTGAAGTTATTCAGAATGACCTTATTAGCACCTTGATTCTGATATACCCTTTTAGGGATGTATTTAAAGTAGGCCTGATACAGCAGAAACCACTAAATTAGGAAATTGCTAAATTGGGAATTGTATTTCAACCCAGAACAAAAACTGTGCTTTGACGGACACTAAATAACTTGCCCAGCCACAACAGTACAGCAGTAACGACAGATTTAGCAGGATATAAATTTTAGGCCTAGTATTTAGGCGCTGGGTGACAGGTATAGGTTTACTGACAGAATTATACTTGGAAATGCACAGTAGCGGGTGTGTGAAGTTATTCTGAATGACCCTATGTGCACCTTGAATATGATATACCCTTTTAGGTATAGATTTCAAATAGCTCTGATACAGCAGAAACCACTAAATTATGAAATTGCTAAATTGGGAATTGTATATCACCCCAGAACAAAAAATGTGCTTTGACGGACACTAAATAACTTGACCAGCCACACCAGTAACGACAGATTTAGCTGGATATAAACTTGAGGCCTATTATTTAGGCGCTGGGTGACAGGTATACGTTTACTGACAGAATTAGACTGGGATATGGCCAAAAAATAACCACACTATTGCTGGTTAAATGCACTTGGTGTGACAGCTTGACCAACCACACTACTGAGGGTTAAATGCACTTGGTGACAGGCGCAGCTTGCCCCTGATGTAGTATATGGCCAAAAAATAAACAGACTATTGCTGGTTAAATGCACTTGTTGTGACAGCTTGACCAACCACACTACTGAGGGTTAAATGCACTTGGTGACAGGCGCAGCTTGCCCCTGATGTAGTATATGGCCAAAAAATAAACAGACTATTGCTGGTTAAATGCACTTGGTGTGACAGCTTGACCAACCACACTACTGAGGGTTAAATGCACTTGGTGACAGGCGCAGCTTGCCCCTGATGTAGTATATGGCCAAAAAATAAACAGACTATTGCTGGTTAAATGCACTTGGTGTGACAGCTTGACCAACCACACTACTGAGGGTTAAATGCACTTGGTGACAGGCGCAGCTTGCCCCTGATGTAGTATATGGCCAAAAAATAAGCAGACTATTGCTGGTTAAATGCACTTGGTATGACAGCTTCACCCTGATGTAGGATTTAGCCCAAAAACAACCACACCATTGAGGGTTAAATGCACTTGGTGACAGGCGCAGCTTGCCCCTGATGTAGTATATGGCCAAAAAATAAACAGACTATTGCTGGTTAAATGCACTTGGTGTGACAGCTTCACCCTGATGTAGGCTTTAGCCAAAAAACAACCACACCATTAAAGGTTAAATGCACTTGGTGACAGGCGCAGCTTGCCCCTGATGTAGTATATGGCCAAAAAATAAACAGACTATTGCTGGTTAAATGCACTTGGTATGACAGCTTCACCCTGATGTAGGATTTAGCCCAAAAACAACCACACCATTGAGGGTTAAATGCACTTGGTGACAGGCGCAGCTTGCCCCTGATGTAGTATATGGCCAAAAAATAAACAGACTATTGCTGGTTAAATGCACTTGGTGTGACAGCTTCACCCTGATGTAGGATTTAGCCCAAAAACAACCACACCATTGAGGGTTAAATGCACTTGGTGACAGGCGCAGCTTGCCCCTGATGTAGTATATGGCCAAAAAATAAACAGACTATTGCTGGTTAAATGCACTTGGTGTGACAGCTTCACCCTGATGTAGGCTTTAGCCAAAAAACAACCACACCATTAAGGGTTAAATGCACTTGGTGACAGGCGCAGCTTGCCCCTGATGTAGTATATGGCCAAAAAATAAACAGACTATTGCTGGTTAAATGCACTTGGTGTGACAGCTTCACCCTGATGTAGGCTTTAGCCAAAAAACAACCACACCATTGAGGGTTAAATGCACTTGGTCGCAGCTTGTGCTGGCGCACCACAAGACACAAAATGGCCGCCGATCACCCCAGAAAAAAGTGACTGACAAACGGTCTGGGCAGCCTAAAAACAGTGAGCAATTGAGTATCAGCAGCTCAATGATCCACAGCTGCAGATCGATCAATTAATCAAGTCTTTTGGAGGAGTTAATCAGCCTAATCTCGCCCTACTGTCGCAGCCGCAACCTCTCCCTACGCTAATCAGAGCAGAGTGACGGGCGGCGCTATGTGACTCCAGCTTAAATAGAGGCTGGGTCACATGGTGCTCTGGCCAATTACAGCCATGCCAATAGTAGGCATGGCTGTGATGGCCTCTTGGGGCAAGTAGTATGACGCTTGTTGATTGGCTGCTTTGCAGCCTTTCAAAAAGCGCCTAGAAAGCGACGAACACCGAACCCGAACCCGGACTTTTACGAAAATGTCCGGGTTCGGGTCCGTGTCACGGACACCCCAAAATTCAGTACGAACCCGAACTATACAGTTCGAGTTCGCTCATCCCTAGTCATAACTGTTTCTGGTATAAGGGGAATCACTATCTCCAGCGAAACTGGGACGGCGATGGGGGTGAAATTCGCCCTCAGTTTCGCCAATATATTTATGGGGTACTGGGAGCGTCTAACCATTGAGCCCATCCTTGGAAAAGTTACATCTTTTGGTGAGCTTGTAAATTGGAAGAGATATATCGACGACTGTTTGATCATCTAGAGAGAAACAAGGTCTATTGGATTTCATTGATCAGCTTAATGTGAATAAGTGGAATCTTTCCTTTACCGGTACGGTCAGCGATGTCTCTATCAACTTTTTAGATTTGATGATTTTTGTGGAGGACCATCAGCTCAGAACAAAAACTTTATATAGACACTTCTAGTTGCCACTACACCCCTTGGATTAGAAATATACCGAAGGGACAAGTTAAAAGGATTTTTCGGAATTGTTAAAAAATTGATTTTAGAACACAGAGTGTTTTGGAGAAAGGCTAAAGTAAGGAAGATTTAGATCGGTGTGAGAAAGAAATAGAGGAACAGGGGAGTCCAGTAGTAGATCTTAAAAACCCTCAGACACAAAATAGAGACCCTCGGTTCTCTTTTATCACCCAATTTAATGTACATGCCGGCATGATTAAGAATGTGATTACGAAAAATTGGGTGTCCTGAAGAACGATACTGTGCTTAGACTGGAAATTCCGGAACAGCCACAGATGATTTTCAGGAAAGCCACTAATTTACGTACCAAATTAGTCCATAGTTTTGTCCTTTAAGAACTTCAGAAAGCTGGAAATAAGTTTACCTGGTGTAGTTTTTCTTTACCTTGTAGGAATAGGATGAAAGATAATAGAAGGAGACACACATTAAGTGTGCATTCTAATCAGAAAGATTTAGATTGTAAGATTAAAGGGTCCATGTCCTGCGAGAGTGTGGGGGTTGTGTACATGTTGGAGTACCCTTGTGGCCTCCGATATATGGGCCGAACTCTGAGAAAACTTAAAGGGAACCTGTCATGTGGATATTTGATTATAATCTAACTAATTATATACAATCCTTAACTACTAAAAAGTACCTTAGATGTATTCACTTACTGGTGTGACAGATGGTTACCTCATAATATACACACAAAGATGCCACATGCTAATGAGCCGATTTGAGTCCAGCGTGATGTCATTGAGTCCAGCGTATATTTAATTCAGAGCTATAGTCACTCCCCTGCCAACCTGCTGCTGATTCATATGGAAAAAAAAACTGTCAATCTGCAGCCGGTAGGCGGGGAGAGTCAGGAGCTCATAAATATTCATGACTCATCATTATCAGCTAGAGCTTTTCAATACAAGATGTTGGCAGATTGACTGGGTCAATTAAAGAAAGTGACCCAGCATTTTGCCCTTAGTTAGGACACCATAAAACTGGTGACAGGTTCCCTTTAAGGTGAGGACCCAAGAACACGTGAGGAATATTAAAAATGGGCTGGAAACTCATAGTGTTTCTATGCATTTTAAGATAGCGCACAATAAGGATCCCAGGGGTTTGATATTTGTAGGTATCGAACTTGTCAAGCCACACTGGCGAGGAGGAAATAATATCAAACAAATCAACCAAAGAGAGGTTGAGTGGATTTACAGGTTGGACACACTACAACCGAGAGGTATGAATGTTGATTTTGACCTTAAACCATGCCTCTTACAAACTCAAGAGTTTGCTCTAGGTTTGATTGTCTGGCAGGGGTCATGTGGTCTGTGATGTAATCATATGTTCTTAATGAAAGGGGGTGGTGTCTGTGGGTTAGCGGTCTATGATTGGTTGTAACTAGGGATGAGCGAACTCGAACTGTATAGTTCGGGTTCGTACCGAATTTTGGGGTGTCCGTGACACGGACCCGAACCCGGACATTTTCGTAAAAGTCCGGGTTCGGGTTCGGTGTTCGTCGCTTTCCTGGCGCTTTTGTGACGCTTTCTTGGCGCTTTTTGAAAGGCTGCAAAGAAGCCAATCAACAAGCGTCATACTACTTGCCCCAAGAGGCCGTCACAGCCATGCCTACTATTGGCATGGCTGTGATTGGCCAGAGCACCATGTGACCCAGCCTCTATTTAAGCTGGAGTCACATAGCGCCGCCCGTCACTCTGCTCTGATTAGCGTAGGGAGAGGTTGCGGATGCGACAGTAGGGCGAGATTAGGCAGATTAACTCCTCCAAAGGACTTGATTAACTGATCGATCTGCAGCTGTGGATCATTGAGCTGCTGATCCTCAATTGCTCACTGTTTTTAGGCTGCCCAGACCGTTTGTCAGTCACATTTTTCTGGGGTGATCGGCGGCCATTTTGTGTCTTGTGGTGCGCCAGCACAAGCTGCGACCAAGTGCATTTAACCCTCAATGGTGTGGTTGTTTTTTGGCTAAAGCCTACATCAGGGTGAAGCTGTCACACCAAGTGCATTTAACCAGCAATAGTCTGTTCATTTTTTGGCCATATACTAAAATCAGGGGCAAGCTGCGCCTGTCACCAAGTGCATTTAACCCTCAATGGTGTGGTTGTTTTTTGGCTAAAGCCTACATCAGGGTGAAGCTGTCACACCAAGTGCATTTAACCAGCAATAGTCTGTTCATTTTTTGGCCATATACTAAATCAGGGGCAAGCTGCGCCTGTCACCAAGTGCATTTAACCCTCAATGGTGTGGTTGTTTTTTGGCTAAAGCCTACATCAGGGTGAAGCTGTCACACCAAGTGCATTTAACCAGCAATAGTCTGTTTATTTTTTGGCCATATACTACATCAGGGGCAAGCTGCGCCCGTCACCAAGTGCATTTAACCCTCAGTAGTGTGGTTGGTCAAGCTGTGACACCAAGTGCATTTAACCAGCAATAGTCTGTTCATTTTTTGGCCATATACTACATCAGGGGCAAGCTGCGCCCGTCACCAAGGTGCATTTAACCAGCAATAGTGTGGTTATTTTTTGGCCATATCCCAGTCTAATTCTGTCACTAAATCCATACCGGTCACCCAGCGCCTAAATACTAGGCCTCAAATTTATATCCCGCTAAATCTCTCGTTACCGCTGTCCTGTTGTGGCTGGGAAAGTTATTTAGTGTCCGTCAAAGCACATTTTTTGTTCTGGGTTGAAGTACAATTCCCAATTTAGCAATTTCATAATTTAGTGGTTCCTGCTATATCAGAGCTATTTGAAATCTATCCCTAAAAGGGTATATAATATTCAAGGTGCACATTGGGTCATTCAGAATAACTTCACACACACCCGCTACTGTGTATTTCCAAGTCTAATTCTGTCACTAAACCCATACCTGTCACCCAGCGCCTAAATACTAGGCCTCAAATTTATATCCGCTAAATCTCTCGTTACCGCTGTCCTGTTGTGGCTGGGCAAGTTATTTAGTGTCCGTCAAAGCACATTTTTGTTCTGGGTTGAAATACAATTCCCAATTTAGCAATTTCATAATTTAGTGGTTTCTGCTATATCAGAGCTATTTGAAATCTATCCCTAAAAGGGTATATAATATTCAAGGTGCACATTGGGTCATTCAGAATAACTTCACACACACCCGCTACTGTGTATTTCCAAGTCTAATTCTGTCACTAAACCCATACCTGTCACCCAGCGCCTAAATACTAGGCCTCAAATTTATATCCTGCTAAATCTCTCGTTACCGCTGTCCTGTTGTAGCTGGGAAGTTATTTAGTGTCCGTCAAGCACATTTTTGTTCTGGGTTGAAATACAATTCCCAATTTAGCAATTTCATAATTTAGTGGTTTCTGCTATATCAGAGCTATTTGAAATCTATCCCTAAAAGGGTATATAATATTCAAGGTGCACATTGGGTCATTCAGAATAACTTCACACACACCCGCTACTGTGTATTTCCAAGTCTAATTCTGTCACTAAACCCATACCTGTCACCCAGCGCCTAAATACTAGGCCTCAAATTTATATCCTGCTAAATCTCTCGTTACCGCTGTCCTGTTGTGGCTGGGAAAGTTATTTAGTGTCCGTCAAAGCACATTTTTGTTCTGGGTTGAAATACAATTCCCAATTTAGCAATTTCATAATTTAGTGGTTTCTGCTATATCAGAGCTATTTGAAATCTATCCCTAAAAGGGTATATAATATTCAAGGTGCACATTGGGTCATTCAGAATAACTTCACACACACCCGCTACTGTGTATTTCCAAGTCTAATTCTGTCACTAAACCCATACCTGTCACCCAGCGCCTAAATACTAGGCCTCAAATTTATATCCGCTAAATCTCTCGTTACGCTGTCCTGTGTAGCTGGGCGAAGTTATTTAGTGTCCGTCAAAGCACATTTCTTGTTCTGGGTTGAAATACAATTCCCAATTTAGCAATTTCATAATTTAGTGGTTTCTGCTATATCAGAGCTATTTGAAATCTATCCCTAAAAGGGTATATAATATTCAAGGTGCACATTGGGTCATTCAGAATAACTTCACACACACCCGCTACTGTGTATTTCCAAGTCTAATTCTGTCACTAAACCCATACCTGTCACCCAGCGCCTAAATACTAGGCCTCAAATTTATATCCTGCTAAATCTCTCGTTACCTGCTGTACTGTGTGGCTGGAAGTTATTTAGTGTCCGTCAAAGCACATTTTTGTTCTGGGTTGAAATACAATTCCCAATTTAGCAATTTCATAATTTAGTGGTTTCTGCTATATCAGAGCTATTTGAAATCTATCCCTAAAAGGGTATATAATATTCAAGGTGCACATTGGGTCATTCAGAATAACTTCACACACACCCGCTACTGTGTATTTCCAAGTCTAATTCTGTCACTAAACCCATACCTGTCACCCAGCGCCTAAATACTAGGCCTCAAATTTATATCCTGCTAAATCTCTCGTTACCGCTGTCCTGTTGTGGCTGGGAAAGTTATTTAGTGTCCGTCAAAGCACATTTTTGTTCTGGGTTGAAATACAATTCCCAATTTAGCAATTTCATAATTTAGTGGTTTCTGCTATATCAGAGCTATTTGAAATCTATCCCTAAAAGGGTATATAATATTCAAGGTGCACATTGGGTCATTCAGAATAACTTCACACACACCCGCTACTGTGTATTTCCAAGTCTAATTCTGTCACTAAACCCATACCTGTCACCCAGCGCCTAAATACTAGGCCTCAAATTTATATCCTGCTAAATCTCTCGTTACCGCTGTCCTGTTGTGGCTGGGAAAGTTATTTAGTGTCCGTCAAAGCACATTTTTTGTTCTGGGTTGAAATACAATTCCCAATTTAGCAATTTCATAATTTAGTGGTTTCTGCTATATCAGAGCTATTTGAAATCTATCCCTAAAAGGGTATATAATATTCAAGGTGCACATTGGGTCATTCAGAATAACTTCACACACACCCGCTACTGTGTATTTCCAAGTCTAATTCTGTCACTAAACCCATACCTGTCACCCAGCGCCTAAATACTAGGCCTCAAATTTATATCCTGCTAAATCTCTCGTTACCGCTGTCCTGTTGTGGCTGGGAAAGTTATTTAGTGTCCGTCAAAGCACATTTTTGTTCTGGGTTGAAATACAATTCCCAATTTAGCAATTTCATAATTTAGTGGTTTCTGCTATATCAGAGCTATTTGAAATCTATCCCTAAAAGGGTATATAATATTCAAGGTGCACATTGGGTCATTCAGAATAACTTCACACACACCCGCTACTGTGTATTTCCAAGTCTAATTCTGTCACTAAACCCATACCTGTCACCCAGCGCCTAAATACTAGGCCTCAAATTTATATCCTGCTAAATCTCTCGTTACCGCTGTCCTGTTGTGGCTGGGAAAGTTATTTAGTGTCCGTCAAAGCACATTTTTTGTTCTGGGTTGAAATACAATTCCCAATTTAGCAATTTCATAATTTAGTGGTTTCTGCTATATCAGAGCTATTTGAAATCTATCCCTAAAAGGGTATATAATATTCAAGGTGCACATAGGGTCATTCAGAATAACTTCACACACACGCTACTGTGCATTTCCAAGTCTAATTCTGTCACTAAATCCATACCGGTCACCCAGCGCCTAAATACTAGGCCTCAAATTTATATCCCGCTGAATTTGAATACAATACATTGGGCCAAATAATATATTTGTTGTTGTGGTGAACCATAACAATGAGAAAAACATCTAGTAAGGGACGCGGACGTGGACATGGTCGTGGTGGTGTTAGTGGACCCTCTGGTGCTGGGAGAGGACGTGGCCGTTCTGCCACATCCACACGTCCTAGTGTACCAACTACCTCAGGTCCCAGTAGCCGCCAGAATTTACAGCGATATATGGTGGGGCCCAATGCCGTTCTAAGGATGGTAAGGCCTGAGCAGGTACAGGCATTAGTCAATTGGGTGGCCGACAGTGGATCCAGCACGTTCACATTATCTCCCACCCAGTCTTCTGCAGAAAGCGCACAGATGGCGCCTGAAAACCAACCCCATCAGTCTGTCACATCACCCCCATGCATACCAGGGAAACTGTCTCAGCCTCAAGTTATGCAGCAGTCTCTTATGCTGTTTGAAGACTCCGCTGGCAGGGTTTCCCAAGGGCATCCACCTAGCCCTTCCCCAGCGGTGAAAGACATAGAATGCACTGACGCACAACCACTTATGTTTCCTGATGATGAGGACATGGGAATACCACCTCAGCATGTCTCTGATGATGACGAAACACAGGTGCCAACTGCTGCGTCTTTCTGCAGTGTGCAGACTGAACAGGAGGTCAGGGATCAAGACTGGGTGGAAGACGATGCAGGGGACGATGAGGTCCTAGACCCCACATGGAATGAAGGTCGTGCCACTGACTTTCACAGTTCGGAGGAAGAGGCAGTGGTGAGACCGAGCCAACAGCGTAGCAAAAGAGGGAGCAGTGGGCAAAAGCAGAACACCCGCCGCCAAGAGACTCCGCCTGCTACTGACCGCCGCCATCTGGGACCGAGCACCCCAAAGGCAGCTTCAAGGAGTTCCCTGGCATGGCACTTCTTCAAACAATGTGCTGACGACAAGACCCGAGTGGTTTGCACGCTGTGCCATCAGAGCCTGAAGCGAGGCATTAACGTTCTGAACCTGAGCACAACCTGCATGACCAGGCACCTGCATGCAAAGCATGAACTGCAGTGGAGTAAACACCTTAAAACCAAGGAAGTCACTCAGGCTCCCCCTGCTACCTCTTCTGCTGCTGCCGCCTCGGCCTATTCTGCTGCTGCCGCCTCGGCCTCTTCCTCCGCCTCTGGAGGAACGTTGGCACCTGCCGCCCAGCAAACAGGGGATGTACCACCAACACCACCACCACCACCTCCGTCACCAAGCGTCTCAACCATGTCACACGCCAGCGTTCAGCTCTCCATCTCACAAACATTTGATAGAAAGCGTAAATTCCCACCTAGCCACCCTCGATCCCTGGCCCTGAATGCCAGCATTTCTAAACTACTGGCCTATGAAATGCTGTCATTTAGGCTGGTGGACACAGACAGCTTCAAACAGCTCATGTCGCTTGCTGTCCCACAGTATGTTGTTCCCAGCCGCCACTACTTCTCCAAGAGAGCCGTGCCTTCCCTGCACAACCAAGTATCCGATAAAATCAAGTGTGCACTGCGCAACGCCATCTGTGGCAAGGTCCACCTAACCACAGATACGTGGACCAGTAAGCACGGCCAGGGACGCTATATCTCCCTAACTGCACACTGGGTAAATGTAGTGGCAGCTGGGCCCCAGGCGGAGAGCTGTTTGGCGCACGTCCTTCCGCCGCCAAGGATCGCAGGGCAACATTCTTTGCCTCCTGTTGCCACCTCCTCCTTCTCGGCTTCCTCCTCCTCTTCTTCCACCTGCTCATCCAGTCAGCCACACACCTTCACCACCAACTTCAGCACAGCCCGGGGTAAACGTCAGCAGGCCATTCTGAAACTCATATGTTTGGGGGACAGGCCCCACACCGCACAGGAGTTGTGGCGGGGTATAGAACAACAGACCGACGAGTGGTTGCTGCCGGTGAGCCTCAAGCCCGGCCTGGTGGTGTGTGATAATGGGCGAAATCTCGTTGCAGCTCTGGGACTAGCCAATTTGACGCACATCCCTTGCTTGGCGCATGTGCTGAATTTGGTGGTGCAGAAGTTCATTCACAACTACCCCGACATGTCAGAGCTGCTGCATAAAGTGCGGGCCGTCTGTTCGCGCTTCCGGCGTTCACATCCTGCTGCTGCTCGCCTGTCTGCGCTACAGCGTAACTTCGGCCTTCCCGCTCACCGCCTCATATGCGACGTGCCCACCAGGTGGAACTCCACCTTGCACATGCTGGACAGACTGTGCGAGCAGCAGCAGGCCATAGTGGAGTTTCAGCTGCAGCACGCACGGGTCAGTCGCACTACAGAACAGCACCACTTCACCACCAATGACTGGGCCTCCATGCGAGACCTGTGTGCCCTGTTGCGCTGTTTCGAGTACTCCACCAACATGGCCAGTGGCGATGACAGCCGTTATCAGCGTTACAATACCACTTCTATGTCTCCTTGAGAAAACACTTAGGGCGATGATGGAAGAGGAGGTGGCCCAGGAGGAGGAGGAGGAGGAGGAAGAGGGGTCATTTTTAGCACTTTCAGGCCAGTCTCTTCGAAGTGACTCAGAGGGAGGTTTTTGGCAACAGCAGAGGCCAGGTACAAATGTGGCCAGCCAGGGCCCACTACTGGAGGACGAGGAGGACGAGGATGAGGAGGAGGTGGAGGAGGATGAGGATGAAGCATGGTCACAGCGGGGTGGCACCCAACGCAGCTCGGGTCCATCACTGGTGCGTGGCTGGGGGGAAAGGCAGGACGATGACGATACGCCTCCCACAGAGGACAGCTTGTCCTTACCCCTGGGCAGCCTGGCACACATGAGCGACTACATGCTGCAGTGCCTGCGCAACGACAGCAGAGTTGCCCACATTTTAACCTGTGCGGACTACTGGGTTGCCACCCTGCTGGATCCACGCTACAAAGACAATGTGCCCACCTTACTTCCTGCACTGGAGCGTGATAGGAAGATGCGCGAGTACAAGCGCACGTTGGTAGACGCGCTACTGAGAGCATTCCCAAATGTCACAGGGGAACAAGTGGAAGCCCAAGGCCAAGGCAGAGGAGGAGCAAGAGGTCGCCAAGGCAGCTGTGTCACTGCCAGCTCCTCTGAGGGCAGGGTTAGCATGGCAGAGATGTGGAAAACTTTTGTCAACACGCCACAGCTAACTGCACCACCACCTGATACGCAACGTGTTAGCAGGAGGCAACATTTCACTAACATGGTGGAACAGTACGTGTGCACACCCCTCCACGTACTGACTGATGGTTCGGCCCCATTCAACTTCTGGGTCTCTAAATTGTCCACGTGGCCAGAGCTAGCCTTTTATGCCTTGGAGGTGCTGGCCTGCCCGGCAGGCCAGCGTTTTGTCTGAACGTGTATTCAGCACGGCAGGGGGCGTCATTACAGACAAACGCAGCCGCCTGTCTACAGCCAATGTGGACAAGCTGACGTTCATAAAAATGAACCAGGCATGGATCCCACAGGATCTGTCCGTCCCTTGTCCAGATTAGACATTAACTACCTCCCCTTAACCATATATTATTGGACTCCAGGGCACTTCCTCATTCAATCCTATTTTTATTTTCATTTTACCATTATATTGCGAGGCTACCCAAAGTTGAATGAACCTCTCCTGCTGTCCTGGGTGCCGGGGCCTAAATATATGCCAATGGACTGTTGCAAGTGTGGGTGACGTGAAGCCTGATTCTCTGCTATGACATGCAGACTGATTCTCTGCTGACATGAAGCCAGATTGTCTGTTACGGGACCTCTCTCCTCTGCCTGTGTGCTGGGCCTAAATATATGCCAATGGACTGTTGCAGTGGTGGCTGACGTGAAGCCTGATTCTCTGCTATGACATGCAGACTGATTCTCTGCTGACATGAAGCCAGATTCTCTGTTACGGGACCTCTCTCCTCTGCCTGTGGTGCTGGGCCTAAATATATGCCAATGGACTGTTGCAGTGGTGGCTGACGTGAAGCCTCGATTCTCTGCTATGACATGCAGACTGATTCTCTGCTGACATGAAGCCAGATTCTCTGTTACGGGACCTCTCTCCTCTGCCTGTGTGTGCTGGGCCTAAATATATGCCAATGGACTGTTGCAGTGGTGGCTGACGTGAAGCCTCATTCTCTGCTATGACATGCAGACTGATTCTCTGCTGACATGAAGCCAGATTGTCTGTTGGGGGTGCTCTGTGCTCTGCCGGGGTGTGTGCTGGGCCTAAATATATGCCAATGGACTGTTGCAGTGGTGGCTGACGTGAAGCCTCATTCTCTGCTATGACATGCAGACTGATTCTCTGCTGACATGAAGACAGATTCTCTGTTACGGGACCTCTCTCCTCTGCCTGGTGTGGCTGGGCCTAAATATATGCCAATGGACTGTTGCAGTGGTGGCTGACGTGAAGCCTCATTCTCTGCTATGACATGCAGACTGATTCTCTGCTGACATGAAGCCAGATTGTCTGTTACGGGACCTCTCTCCTCTGCCTGTGTGTGTGCTGGGCCTAAATATATGCCAATGGACTGTTGCAGTGGTGGCTGACGTGAAGCCTCATTCTCTGCTATGACATGCAGACTGATTCTCTGCTGACATGAAGCCAGATTGCTCTGTTACGGGACCTCTCTCCTCTGCCTGTGTGTGCTGGGCCTAAATATATGCCAATGGACTGTTGCAGTGGTGGCTGACGTGAAGCCTCATTCTCTGCTATGACATGCAGACTAATTCTCTGCTGACATGAAGACAGATTCTCTGTTACGGGACCTCCCTCCTCTGCCTGGGTGCTGGGCCTAAATATATGCCAATGGACTGTTGCAGTGGTGGCTGACGTGAAGCCTCATTCTCTGCTATGACATGCAGACTGATTCTCTGCTGACATGAAGCCAGATTCTCTGTTACGGGACCTCTCTCCTCTGCCTGTGTGTGCTGGGCCTAAATATATGCCAATGGACTGTTGCAGTGGTGGCTGACGTGAAGCCTCATTCTCTGCTATGACATGCAGACTGATTCTCTGCTGACATGAAGCCAGATTCTCTGTTACGGGACCTCTCTCCTCTGCCTGTGTGTGCTGGGCCTAAATATATGCCAATGGACTGTTGCAGTGGTGGCTGACGTGAAGCCTCATTCTCTGCTATGACATGCAGACTGATTCTCTGCTGACATGAAGACAGATTCTCTGTTACGGGACCTCCCTCCTCTGCCTGGGTGTGCTGGGCCTAAATATATGCCAATGGACTGTTGCAGTGGTGGCTGACGTGAAGCCTCATTCTCTGCTATGACATGCAGACTGATTCTCTGCTGACATGAAGACCAGATTGTCTGTTACGGGACCTCTCTCCTCTGCCTGTGTGTGTGCTGGGCCTAAATATATGCCAATGGACTGTTGCAGTGGTGGCTGACGTGAAGCCTCATTCTCTGCTATGACATGCAGACTAATTCTCTGCTGACATGAAGACAGATTCTCTGTTACGGGACCTCCCTCCTCTGCCTGGGTGCTGGGCCTAAATATATGCCAATGGACTGTTGCAGTGGTGGCTGACGTGAAGCCTCATTCTCTGCTATGACATGCAGACTGATTCTCTGCTGACATGAAGCCAGATTCTCTGTTACGGGACCTCTCTCCTCTGCCTGTGTGTGTGCTGGGCCTAAATATATGCCAATGGACTGTTGCAGTGGTGGCTGACGTGAAGCCTCATTCTCTGCTATGACATGCAGACTGATTCTCTGCTGACATGAAGCCAGATTCTCTGTTACGGGACCTCTCTCCTCTGCCTGTGTGTGCTGGGCCTAAATATATGCCAATGGACTGTTGCAGTGGTGGCTGACGTGAAGCCTCATTCTCTGCTATGACATGCAGACTAATTCTCTGCTGACATGAAGACAGATTCTCTGTTACGGGACCTCCCTCCTCTGCCTGGGTGCTGGGCCTAAATATATGCCAATGGACTGTTGCAGTGGTGGCTGACGTGAAGCCTCATTCTCTGCTATGACATGCAGACTGATTCTCTGCTGACATGAAGCCAGATTCTCTGTTACGGGACCTCTCTCCTCTGCCTGTGTGTGCTGGGCCTAAATATATGCCAATGGACTGTTGCAGTGGTGGCTGACGTGAAGCCTCATTCTCTGCTATGACATGCAGACTGATTCTCTGCTGACATGAAGACAGATTCTCTGTTACGGGACCTCTCTCCTCTGCCTGTGTGTGCTGGGCCTAAATATATGCCAATGGACTGTTGCAGTGGTGGCTGACGTGAAGCCTCATTCTCTGCTATGACATGCAGACTGATTCTCTGCTGACATGAAGACAGATTCTCTGTTACGGGACCTCTCTCCTCTGCCTGTGTGTGCTGGGCCTAAATATATGCCAATGGACTGTTGCAGTGGTGGCTGACGTGAAGCCTCATTCTCTGCTATGACATGCAGACTGATTCTCTGCTGACATGAAGCCAGATTCTCTGTTACGGGACCTCTCTCCTCTGCCTGGTGTGTGCTGGGCCTAAATATATGCCAATGGACTGTTGCAGTGGTGGCTGACGTGAAGCCTCATTCTCTGCTATGACATGCAGACTGATTCTCTGCTGACATGAAGCCAGATTCTCTGTTACGGGACCTCTCTCCTCTGCCTGTGTGTGTGCTGGGCCTAAATATATGCCAATGGACTGTTGCAGTGGTGGCTGACGTGAAGCCTCATTCTCTGCTATGACATGCAGACTGATTCTCTGCTGACATGAAGCCAGATTCTCTGTTACGGGACCTCCCTCCTCTGCCTGGGTGCTGGGCCTAAATATATGCCAATGGACTGTTGCAGTGGTGGCTGACGTGAAGCCTCATTCTCTGCTATGACATGCAGACTGATTCTCTGCTGACATGAAGACAGATTCTCTGTTACGGGACCTCCCTCCTCTGCCTGGGTGCTGGGCCTAAATATATGCCAATGGACTGTTGCAGTGGTGGCTGACGTGAAGCCTCATTCTCTGCTATGACATGCAGACTGATTCTCTGCTGACATGAAGCCAGATTCTCTGTTACGGGACCTCCCTCCTCTGCCTGGGTGCTGGGCCTAAATATATGCCAATGGACTGTTGCAGTGGTGGCTGACGTGAAGCCTCATTCTCTGCTATGACATGCAGACTAATTCTCTGCTGACATGAAGCCAGATTCTCTGTTACGGGACCTCTCTCCTCTGCCTGGGTGCTGGGCCTAAATTATGAAATGGACTCTTACAGTGGTGGGTGACGTGAAGCCAGATTCTCTGCTATGGGACCTCTCTCCAATTGATTTTGGTTAATTTTTATTTATTTAATTTTTATTTTAATTCATTTCCCTATCCACATTTGTTTGCAGGGGATTTACCTACATGTTGCTGCCTTTTGCAGCCCTCTAGCTCTTTCCTGGGCTGTTTTACAGCCTTTTTAGTGCCGAAAAGTTCGGGTCCCCATTGACTTCAATGGGGTTCGGGTTCGGGACGAAGTTCGGGTCGGGTTCGGATCCCGAACCCGAACATTTCCGGGATGTTCGGCCGAACTTCTCGAACCCGAACATACAGGTGTTCGCTCAACTCTAGTTGTAACGTTTTATTGGTGTGGATTTATATATGAATGAAAAATCACTACGTTTTTAGTACAATATTATGATCTTATATTATTGTCATGGCTTATGATGTATGATGTATGATGGGTTAAAGAACTCTCCTGAGTTTTTTTTTACCATGCAAACAAATCCCTTTGGTTTGTTTACATCCCATGCACTTTTCCCTGTGTCTGCCACAACTTTAACTTTAACACAACTGCTCAGTTAGTTTATAGCTCCTCCCACCAGCTAGTTACCCTCCCCTATAACTGCCCCTGTTGCTGCTTTGACACACCCGTAGTCATAACATCACAGGAAATAGAAAAGAGCTGCATGGGCCTGGTAATGTGACCACAGCCTGGAGCAAAAGAGAGGACTATTAGTGGCAAAATAGGTACATTATGATTATTTTAAAAAAGGTGGTGCATATGCAAAGAGCCGGACCACAGGGGCAACACGTGAGGTGATGGTGGGCCGATGGGGGTAGTAGTTCATTCACTCACGGTTAGCAGAGCCTCCCTGGGTCGGCAGTGCAGTGAAGGGAAGGACAGCACTAAATCCTCAGTGGCACTCTCTATTGCAGGGAACACCAGCCAGATTTTGGTTGAGGTGCTCTTGATGGTAGTGGATATGCTTAGGGTGCTTTGGTAGCTCGGCCCCTGTGTTCGTGACACCAGCACCGTAAGGTGCAAATGTTGAGAGTAGTATAAAGGATGAGGAGTCAGTTGTAGTAAACAATTGAACTTTTACTGAATCAATAGTCTCAGGACAATTATTATAGTTCATCAATATAGTAATAGCAATAATCCTGATGTTACTTTGGCTGTAACTCCTTAATACAGGTCTGGCAATTGTCAGTTAATGAGTTCTCTAAGGCTGTTACTTTATAGGCAAATAATTGGCAAATTTGCACTAAGTCCACTTTCTAGCACTCATGTATTGAATATAATGGCTTCCTATTTGTGGCGGAACCCGCCTCGCCACTGTGCATTGGAAAGGCCTGGCTACCCGCCTCCTACCTGCTGACTATGGTCCCTGGCAAATTTGTACGTTTGAATGCAATTTGGGCATGTGGCATTTTATATTGCTGCTACTGGCCCTTTAAGGACCATCCGTGGACATATTATGACTTTTAGGAACTATGCCCTTTAAGACTGTGTAGCAGATTGCATTCAGGCTGTCTTAAATATTATGTATGTTATTATAGGTTCGGTTAAGTTGTATTGCGATGTATTGTAAACTGTATATATCTTGCTCTTACTGTAATGTTTACTATGTTAAATGCATTGCTGTTCTGTGCCTCTTCTCCTCCCCCTTTTTCCTGTCCCATTGTTTCTCCAGCAAGGTGTTGTCTCAGGGACACTGGGAGACCAGTTTAAACCAGCTGCTCTGTCCCTCCTCAATCTCCTATCAGCCCTTGCTATTGTCGGGCCCCACCCTTCCTTGTACCATAGTCCTCCATGTGCCCTATTGTATGTAAATGAGGCTGTTGGGGGGGGGGGTTAAAGTAGGTGTGCTATGTCTAAATAAAGTCAGTTCCTGTTTTAACCCTCAAAGTGAAGTGTCGTTTCATTCTTGGGGGAGGATTTATGGTATGCTGTTCCAGTTTGACTGCTAGAAGTGTAAACCTATTCGTATGGTTTCCTATTCAACTGTCTACAGCATTCATATGCAGGAGAGGATTTATATGCTTTTTCGGTTCGGTGATGGTGGTGTCTGCCAGAGTGCTTGGAAATCTCAGGAAACGCTAGGAGCATTCATCAATGGGGGTACTCAGTCGGGGTGCCAGGTGATCCGTTACATTGGTGGCAAGCAGTGGGATGGCGTCCTGGTGTGAGAGGAACAACACCCTGGAGACACAGGAATTATTTTGGAGCGGCATGGAACCAGCGAGTCCCTGGACAATGCTCGAGGTAGGAAATGAATTTAACCGGAGGTTACAGAACCTCTTGGCACCACTGGTCAAGCCAATAGGAAAGGCAACCAGGTTGGACTGCAGAGAGAGCGCCCAACAAGAAATTTGGGAAGAAACCCTAGAAGGTGTCCAGCATTGGCGAGGTCTTCCCAGCAAGGAGCAGCGGTTACAGGCCAGAGTGGCCCTACGGATACCTATGCTGGGAGAACAGGCCCAGGAGGAATTGGTGATGCAACTTAATTCACTGGCATAGAGGGAACTGGGTCTCGATGATGCATACCAAGCGCTACGTTGGTACGCGGTTCAGCGGGTTCCCGGAATGGCCAAATTTGACAAACCCGAGGGCAAGGATTATAATGGCCTTGGCTTATTATGGGGGACCTTTGCAGAACCGGAATTTGGGAGTGCGGCAGAGTCACTGCTTTGGGAAATATTTGACTACAGAGAGGCCGTGCTGGATCTCCCTATGGCCGAAGACCTAAGGTCAGACCTGATTGAACTAGCTGTCCAGGAATGGGAACTGGAGAAGGATTACCAGCACCTGTTCAGCTCCAGTCAGTCACCCTATACCCTGCAAGTACCACCAGAACAGCGGGAGATCGAACAGAATTATGCGGACTTATATAATCAAGTGACACCGCCTGTCTCTAACCTGATGGGGCTTATGGACTGTACACCATTGGGAGCGGTGAGTTTCGTTCCCCCTCCCCAACAACTAGGCCCGTCATCAGGAGACTTGCATTCGGTACCTCTTACTCCCCAACCAGCTCCAGAAATGAGGGACCTTATCGACTGGTCCTGGGAAGACCCACAGATGGCAGGTGGAGACGGGACTGCGGTCTCTCTACCGGCCCTACAGGGATGCTGGGCAGTTGGCCCAGATCCCCAGCGGCAGAATATTCCACCGGGAGGGGAGAGTCTCGTTCCCCCTCCCCAGCGGCAGCCTAGCCCACCAAGGGGAAACAGTAAGCCCCACAACAGTGCATATGGGACCGTAGTCTATGCACCTACACCACTGGGGATAGGAACAGTCTGTCCTGGTCCCCAACAGCAAGACAAAGTATTGGAAGGGGAGACAGTCGTTTTTCCCCTACAACAAGAGAGGGTGTCGCAGGGAGAGGAGCCTGTTACCTCCTCTCCCCACTGGCAGTCTACGGTTCAGGGAGAGGAGCCTGTTACCCCCTCTACCCAGCGGCTGAAAGTGTGTAAGGGAGAGGAGTTTGTTACCCCCTCTCCCCAGCGGCAGCCTAGCACACCAAGGGGAGACAGTAAGCCCCACAACAGTGCAGATGGGACCGTAGTCTCTGTACCTGCACCACTGGAGATATGGACAGTCTGTCCTGGTCCACAACAACAGGACAATGTATTGGAAGGAGAGGCAATCTGTTTTCCCCTACAACAAGGGAGGATGTTGCAGTGAGAGGAGCCTGTTACCCCTTCCCCCCAGCAACAGCTTTGTTCCACCAGGGGAGAGGGCACCCTGGTTACCTTCCCCCCAAGCCATGGATCTACAACTGGGCACAAGTGGCAGGGGGCCATAGGGACAACTACACCCTTTGAGAAAAGCCGGCTGACTATCAGAGCCCCAGACCGACTGGAGGTTTGGAGTCTGGATAGTCTCAATGGGAAAGGGGAGAAATGTGGCGGAACCCGCCTCGCCACTGGGCATTGGAGAGGACTGGCTACCCGCCTCCAACCTGCTGACTATGGTCCCTGGTAAATTTGTACGTTTGAATGCAATTTGGGCATGTGGTATTTTATATTGCTGCTACTGGCCCTTTAAGGACCATCCGTGGACATATTATGACTTTTAGGAACAATGCCCTTTAAGACTGTGTAGCAGATTGCATTCAGGCTGTCTTAAATATTATGTATGTTATTATGGGTTCGGTTAAGTTGTATTGCGATGTATTGTAAACTGTATATATCTTGCTCTTACGGTAATGTTTACTATGTTAAATGCAATGCTGTTCTGTGCCTCTTCTCCTCCCCCTTTTTCCTGTCCCATTGTTTCCCCAGCAAGGTGTTGTCTCAGGGACACTGGAAGACCAGTTTAAACCAGCTGCTCTGTCCCTCCTCAATCTCCCATCAGCCCTTGCTATTGTCGGGCCCCACCCTTCCTTGTACCATAGTCCTCCATGTGCCCTATTGTATGTAAATGAGGCTGTTGGGGGGGGGGGGTTTAAAGTAGGTGTGCTATGTCTAAATAAAGTCAGTTCCTGTTTTAACCCTCAAAGTGAAGTGTCGTCTCATTCTTGGGGGAGGATTTATGGTATGCTGTTCCAGTTTCATATGCAGGACAGGATTTATATGCTTCTTCGGTTCGGTGATGGTGGTGTCTGCCAGAGTGCTTGGAAACCTCAGGAAACGCTAGGAGCATCCATCAACGGAGGTACTCAGTCGGGGTGCCAGGTGATCCGTTACACTATTTATCTTGAGCAATCCAATAAGGGTGTTCCCCCTCGTGGCAGGCAAACTCTCAGATACATTATTTGGAGCAGGATGCTCTCCTGAAATATTCAGGTTCACTATGTTCCCAGAAGGCATTAAGTGAAAAGAGGACAATTCTGCGCACTAATTATCCAGTTGTGTCCAGGTATCTTTAAGTTCCTCCTGGTCACTGGTGCTTGTGAAGTCCCTTGGCTAGACTCAGCTCTAATCTTCACTAGACTTGCCTTATATTCATACATAGACTTACTGTCTTGTGTAGGGCTGGTGTGACTCCTTGGTCTGTCATCTCCAGGCTTGATCAGGACCCAGAGGAAAGAAATGCAGCTACATTTTGGACTGAGCCTGTACTCCTCCATACATTTCTTTCTCCTCTCCTACTACACTCTGTATTGAATTCACTTCTTCCTGATCTAGCACACCCCAAGCTATATATAATAGGGGTGAATGGGTGAGTTGACAATGCCAGCCTGATATTAGGAAACACAATATATTAAATACATTAGATATGACATTTAGCAGCAATAAGTTCCCACATATAGCACATAGTGGGACACTGCACATACCAGAAAACACCTTTAAGCTGTGTTCTATATATCAAATTAACAAAGGTTTAGTCAACTTAATATACGTTTATTGATACATTTATATCATGGAGAATTGACGGATTACAAGGGTATGTTCACATGATATTCAATCTTTAATTCTTGTAATCATATGATTGAGGAGACATAGTTTATAATCACATAAAATGATTGTAGTAAAGGTTACAAGTAGGTGTCTGTCTAGAATCTCTCTTTATTCCAGTATAGGTATTTTCTTTAATTCTATACGCTGGTGGTGGAGGTACTGCGGCCACAATATCAAAATATCTGAAAGAATGAATGAATTTGTAAAACAAGAGCAGATTAAATTTGTATGGGCATTTAAATAAACACAAACATAATCACATAGTTACATAGTTGAAAGGTTAGAAAAGACCAGATGCATCATGGCAAAAATCCCTATGAGGTACCAAGGATGCCAGACTGCCTCAAACTAGAGAGGGAAAGTCCTTCCTTCGATTCAAAAAAGTCAAATTCATTTAGAATTTCCCCAAAATTTGGCTTCCAAACAAACCCAACATTTTGGACTGGATTTGTATGAATTACTCAAAATGGAGCACACTATTATATCACGCTAGAGTAGTAAGCACAGCAGGACAGGAAAGATAAAGGTGGATGATCACATGACCCTCAAGGGGCTCTGATTGGTGGGCTCATCATTAACCCCTTAGTGACCAGCCTGTTTTGGGCCTTACTGACCAAGCGTTTTTTCTTCCTTTTTTCATTGTCGCGTTCCAAGAGCTCTAACTTTTTTCGTTTTCCATCTATATAGCTTTATGAGGGCTTGTTTTTTGCGGGACAAGTTGTTAAATGGCGACAATTTGGGGTACACATAACTTTCTAATTTCTGAGTTTCTTAATAACGCTTTCTGGGAGGGAGAAAAACAGCAATACTGCCAAAGCGTTTTTACATTCTCATTACATTTTACGGCGTTAATTTTTCGGTATAAATAACATAATATCTTTATTCTCTGGGTCAGTACGATTACAGTGATAACAAATACATATAGTTTTTTTTACGTTTTACAAATTATTTGCAATGAACCCCCTTTTTTTTTAAAGAAAAAAATGTTTTTGCATTGCTGCTTCTCAAGACCCATGACTTTTTTATTTTTCTTTCTATGGAGTTGTGTGAGGGTTTGATTTTTGCAGGACGACTTGTCTTTTTCATTGGTGTAATTTTGGAGTAAATGGCGCTTTTTGATCGCTTGTATTACTTTTTTATCGGTGGCAACTAAGAATAAATTAGCAATTCTTTCTTTTTTTTTACGGTGTACACCGTAAAAAATAGTACCTTCTGGAACTATTAATTGTTTTTTTTTACCAATTAATAGTCCCACAAGGGGACTATAACAGACAGTATTTTGATTGCTTTTAAAATGCAATGCATTATCCCTATAATGCATTGCATTTTAATCGCAATGCTATTCTAACATTGACCAGCAGGCTGCACCAGAGAGGCGCATCCTGCTGGAAATGACTTATAGGGGTTATCCAAGTTATTTTTTTCTTCTTTCTAGGTTCCTAACTAAGCAAATGTAACAGCTTTCCAATTCACTCACTTTATCTCCAGTGGCTGGTTTCTCAGATTTCACTGAGGGTCACATGACCTGTGATGTCAGCTTCTCTCTCTGCTCTGATAAAGGTCGTTTACAAGCCTGTAAAGGAGACATCACTGTGCTGGCCACGCCCCCCCCCCCCCCCCTTCACTGCCGTCTACTCTCTGCTAGGATTCTTAACCCCTTCAGTTGCACAGCTCTGCAGCAGGGACAAATCTGGTCACTGGAGCTGATATACTAGAGAGAGCATTGCACAAGAAGGTAGGGGGAAGATCCTGTGTGTATTAGCAGTGTCATTATACAGGTGGGTCATGTAGTTCTACACATACAACATGCTGCAGAGTCTCCCAGCAGGCAGACATGTCACTCAGGGCAGCTCTTGTATTCACTCCTTAGCAGTGTTATTATACAGCTGGGACTTGTAGTTCTACACATACAACATGCTGCAGAGTCTCCCAGCAGGCAGACATGTCACTCAGGGCAGCTCTTGTATTCACTCCTTAGCAGTGTCATTGTACAGCTGGGACTTGTAGTCCTACACATACAACATGCTGCAGAGTCTCCCAGCAGGCAGACATGTCACTCAGGGCAGCACTTGTATCCACTCCCTTAGCAGTGTCATTATACAGCTGGGACTTGTAGTTCTACACATACAACATGCTGCTGAGTCTCCCAGCAAGCAGACATGTCACTCAGGGCAGCTCTTGTATTCACTCATTAGCAGTGTCATTATACAGCTGGGACTTGTAGTTCTACACATACAACATGCTGCAGAGTCTCCCAGCAGGCAGACATGTCACTCAGGGCAGCACTTGTATCCACTCCCTTAGCAGTGTCATTATACAGCTGGGACTTGTAGTTCTACACATAAAACTTGCTGCAGAGTCTCCCAGCAGGCAGACATGTCACTCAGGGCAGCTCTTGTATCCACTCCCTTAGCAGTGTCATTATACAGGTGGGACATCTAGTTCTACACATACAACATGCTGCAGAGTCTCCCAGCAGGCAGGCATGCCACTCAGGGCAGCATTTGTATTCACTCCCTTAGCAGTGTCATTATACAGCTGGGACTTGTAGTCCTACACATACAACATGCTGCAGAGTCTCCCAGCAGGCAGACATGTCACTCAGGGCAGCTCTTGTATCCACTCCCTTAGCAGTGTCATTATACAGGTGGGACATGTAGTTCTACACATACAACATGCTGCAGAGTCTCCCAGCACTCAGGGCAGTACTTGTATTCACTCCTTAGCAGTGTTATTATACAGCTGGGACTTGTAGTTCTACACATACAACATGCTGCAGAGTCTCCCAGCAGGCAGACATGCCACTCAGGGCAGCATTTGTATTCACTCCCTTAGCAGTGTCATTATACAGCTGGGACTTGTAGTCCTACACATACAACATGCTGCTGAGTCTCCCAGCAGGCAGACATGTCACTCAGGGCAGCTCTTGTATCCACTCCCTTAGCAGTGTCATTATACAGCTGGGACTTGTAGTCCTACACATACAACATGCTGCAGAGTCTCCCAGCAGGCAGACATGTCACTCAGGGCAGCACTTGTATCCACTCCCTTAGCAGTGTCATTATACAGCTGGGACTTGTAGTTCTACACATGCAACATGCTGCTGAGTCTCCCAGCAGGCAGACATGTCACTCAGGGCAGCACTTGTATTCACTCCCTTAGCAGTGTCATTATACAGCTGGGACTTGTAGTTCTACACATACAACATGCTGCTGAGTCTCCCAGCGAGCAGACATGTCACTCAGGGCAGTACTTGTATTCACTCCTTAGCAGTGTCATTATACAGCTGGGACTTGTAGTTCTACACATACAACATGCTGCTGAGTCTCCCAGCAGGCAGACATTTCACTCAGAGCAGCTCTTGTATCCACTCCCTTAGCAGTGTCATTATACAGCTGGGACTTTTAGTCCTACACATACAACATGCTGTAGAGTCCCCCAGCAAGCAGACATGTCACTCAGGGCAGCTCTTGTATTCACTCCCTTAGCAGTGTCATTGTACAGCTGGGACTTGTAGTCCTACACATACAACATGCTGCAGACTCTCCCAGCAGGCAGACATGTCACTCAGGGCAGCTCTTGTATTTACTCCCTTACCAGAGCAGGGGGAGGGGCAGAGATTGTTTTTATTGCATGTAAACAAAGGGCCAGAAAAGAACCAGGGAAATGAGGAAAAATATATATTTTTTTGCATAAAACTTGCTTAGCTCAGTTATATATCAGATTTTCAGTGCTATATTATTTGCATGGAGGACCCGTGCAGCGCTTAGACTGGGCCCCTTAGGGCCCCTTAGTGACCGCTGTAAAAACATGTATCGGTGGTTACTAAGGGGTTAATGCCTTGCAGTCAGATTCACCCACTTAGGATAGATGATATAGATATGTGCCAAAGGCATTATGGGGGTCATTTATCTGGTGTAAAGTAGAACTTCATTAGTTACCCATGGAAACCAAACAGATTCCACTTTTCATTTTTGACAGCTCCTTTGTAAAATGAAAGGATGAATCTGATTGGTTTAAAGTAGAACTGGCTTAGTTGCCCATTTTACCAATCAGACCAGTTTGATAAATGACCCCTATGATCTTAAATAAGGAAATTATGTCATTCTGAGCTTGGACATTAATGAGGCATAAAGAAAAGAAAGACCGTTATTGTTAAGACACACAACCAATATGACAAGGTCAGGGTCTCATAGGTAAAGATTTAGTGATTGTGTTTGATACAGTAGATTGATTTAATTAATTGATAGAGATAGGTTTCAGTTATGGACAGGACAAGAGTCATTTAGTGTATTGTGTGTTGCTTTGCTGCAGTCAGCCATTGACAATCATGTTTTTGGATTGCTACTTAAAGCTACAGCACTCAAATGTGCTAGCACTTTCTAAAGTGCAGGAGCCAACTAGCAACCCAATTAAATCGGGGAAAAAAAATCATATGTACTGGCAACTGATTTTTTAAAAGTGGCTCTGTCAGCATGATCAACACTATTAAACCAGGCAGACTACCTGGTAGGGCTCATCATAATAATTAAAAGGCATTATTATTTCAGCACTGTAGTATTTTGGGATATTGTGAAGCACAGTAGGCACAGTATTGGGGATAGCAGCAGGATAACACTGTTGGGGCACCAAGAGGAGGGGATTAAAAAAAAAAGTGAGAAATCTAAAATGTCTGTGTTGCAAACTCTGTAGAAACGACACATGGCTGAAAGAAGCTATCATGGTGGTCTGCTCTCAGTGGAGAAGATGAGGAGCATCTACATCAGAGAAGACATGACTGGATGTAAGAGGTATGTAGTGGTGTGTTCTCCTATATGTTTGGTAGCCCACTGGGTCAATGTTTTTTGTGGTGAGGCAGGACTATAGCAAGAAGGCCAGGTCCTATTGACACCTCCACGTTTATGTCAGTCTAGTTCCCACACCAGCCGCTTAGAGCTTCCACTTTCTCCTCCATGAGCATCCTCCTCTCCCCAATAGGAGCACTCCCACTCCACATCCATCCTATCATATGTGTAAAGTGAAGTCTTGCCATGCAGTGTTAGAGCTGATCAGCCTCAGTAAGAGTAGCCATACAGCCGATCGCTTGATAAATTGCATCAAGCAGAAAACATTCCGCTGGCTGTCTCCCCACCAACTCTAACTTGGCAAGGGGGTCAGTGACAATGGCAGGAACACTGTGGCCGGAATGCCTTTGGGGGAAATAATTTAGTTGTGCAAAAATTTTTGAAAAAAAACTGGCTTGCAGGGGCTGTTGGTCATGTTCAGGATACTGTCTTCTCATTACAGCCATTCTTATGTGGCAAGGAATGCCCTCTTGCACTTGCAGGCACATAATAGTCTACCATTAGATCGCCCAATCCACAACAGTCCAACTTGCTGGTATTCCACCTTGCTTATGTTAGAGCGCAGGGGCGTAGCTAACGGCTCATGGGCCCTGGTGCAAGAGTTCAGCTTGAGCCCCCCTTCCCTCAGTGCGTTGTGTGTCTTCTTATGTGGCACAAGGGTCTTTGGGCCCCCTCTGGCTCCTGGGCCCGGTAGCGACTGCTACCTCTGCACCCCCTATAGCTACGCCCATGTTAGAGCGTCTGTACTAGCAAGGTAAATTGGTGAATAATTTTGTCATGCACAAGAACAAATCAGCAGAGAGCATGTCTTTTTTCAAGGTCTGGTAGTGGCAGCTCATCAGAGACGCCTGTTGCGTACTGAAGCCCTTTGAAGAGGCCACAAGATTAGTCAGTATTAACAACTGCGGCATAAACAATGTTATCCCCCTGATATTTATCTTAGAGCAGACGCTCATGCCAATGCTACTAAGGAAAGCCAAAGAAGAACAGTTTACACATTTTGCTGGCTGTTGGGAAGTCACATGGAGAAAGTTTAATGGAGGAGGATGAAGAGCTGCCACTGAAGAAGTAGGATTCGGAGGAGCAGGAGGATGATCATGATGATTATGACGACACCACCGGCCACCATGACCAACCATCTTGGTGGGGGCGGAGCTGGAAAGAACTGTGTCATCTGGCATGGTGGCCAGAATGGCAAACAGTATGCATGCTTGCTTATGTAAGGACTACTGTATCATTCACATTCACAAACAGTCTGATGATTACTGGATGGCTATGCTTTTAGACCCTCACTATCAAAGCAAAATGGTAGAATGTTTTTCTCTTGCCAAAAGGGAGTCCAGATTACTTTATTACCAGTAATCACAGAGTACCTTCACCAGTGTAAAACGTAACCTTTACTGATGATAATTAAAAATCACCCAATTTGTGCCCTTAAAAAGCACTTTACAATGAGGCTGGGCAGGAAAAGCAAAGAAAAATTGACTCACCCTCACACTTGCTCTATCAAACTATAGGCCCTGCAAAACGGAATGGCCACCCCGATAGGGGCGATCCCATGTCAGGAACCTCCTGATAGGCCCTATATGTCCCTGACAAGGGATAGATACCACCACTCAAGAAGAGACCTAGTATGACTACAGTCCAATAGTAATGTCATAAGTCAATGCATGTATCAGAAAATAATAAAGTTACAACAAAAAACTAAAATAATCACACATAATACATATAGGTTTTCATCACCAGTGGGAAAAAAAAGGAGCACATACCATATGTCCCAGGAATGCAAACTTGCGTTTCTCTGAACCGTTCTCTGGGGTCAGTTCATCAGGGGACCACATATAACAAAAAATAAATAAATAAATACAGAAATGAAGGCAATAATATGTGTGCGAAACAGATTATATTCTTGTAGTAATACCAAATGATAATGATAAATCTCATGGCCATAAAGAAAGACAATGCCCACATATTTGGGAGCAAATATAATGCATCTGCATCACATACCAAATGTCCACAGTGCTGCTACTACCGAGACCCTTTTAAAATTCTACCACACACCATTTAAATATTGATAATCAAAGTATGACTTTCAATAAAATTGAAATAACAGCAGGATAGGCCAATCAAGATAACAATCGCTATGACAGAAAGGTGAGGATATGATTATACTTCCCCGATGAGATGCCAAGACTGGAGAGGGTATGATAAGGAATCAGTCTGGGTCAGCACAGGAGCATTGTTGGTGCAGTGGTGGCCATTTTGATGGAAAGTCTGGTCTCTGTCCATGTCAGCATGCAATTAGCGTCGCTCTAAATACCCGCTGGCTGAAAACAGGAAGTCACATGACCGGAAGTCGGCGGTGGATCGCATGGTGGAACACATGGTGGAACACAAATACAGGAAGTAAATCACAGCTATTACTGATAATACAGAAAAATGGACAGAGAAACTATTGGGCATAAAAATAATTGTACAGATGAGCTGCCACTATACCCTATTACTACAAGAAGATCATTTGACTGTTGAAAATGTGTATTTTGCCACATATCATTGTCACTTCATGTCAGCGTAGCGGACAGGGGATGGGAAGGTAAAATGAGAGGGAGGTGACTACCCCTCATATTATAAGATGAATATTACTTTTGATTCCTTGACAAAGGAAGTGAGAAATATGTCTACTTTATATTAGAGGTGGGGCGACGAATCCCTCGAATCCACGAATCCCTCGAATCTAACAAGAATCGAGGGATTCGTGGACTCGAATCCCAACCCATTTTGTAAAATTCGAATCCGACGAATCCTGACAGCAGGGACCGGTGCAGTACCTGTATTCTAATGCACGGCCCCGCTCACTGTTGTATAATCTTATTCTTATCTAACCTGTAGGCATTGTTAAAATATAATAATAATTTGTAATCCAGCTGTAATACTTACAGCTAAGTTCCGTAGCAGGGAGGAGGCAGGCAGGAGGCAGGCCGGGAGGACGGGTGGGCGGCACGTCACTCACTACGTCACGCGCCCACGCTGCCTGCTTCATTCATAAAGTGGGCGGCGCAGATGCATGACGTAGTGAGTGACGCGTCGCCCGCCCGTCCTCCCTGCCTGCCTCCTCCCTCCTCCCTGCTACGGAACTTAATGTTTTAAGTCATACAGATGGATTGCAAATGATTATTATATTTTAACAATTCCTACAGGTTAGATAAGAATAAGATTATACAACAGTGAGCGGGGCCGTGCATTAGAATACAGGTACTGCACGATCCCCGCTGTCATTACTAATCCAGATGCCGGCCCCCAGCCCCTGGGGGTCATTCACACTGCAGGGACACTGTTATGGGGGGGGGGATCTGTGGATGGCACATAGCATAAGATCAGGCTCGGACTGGCCCACAGGGGTACAGGGGAATCCCCCGGTGGGCCCCTGAGCAAGGTGGGCCCCTAGTCTCCCACCCCCTGCACAAGTGGCACATAATACAGTAGACTTACTGCACTACATACATATATACAATGTACAGCACCTCAGCCAGCCTATGTTCATATAAAAACTTGTTAAAATATGTATTACATTTGAATGTATCCGTACGGTGGGCCCCCAAAATAAATTTTACTGGTGGGCCCTAGGTTCCCCAGTCCGACACTGCATAAGATACATATGTGTCATCCACAGATCCCACCCATCACAGTACCATCCACAGATCCCCCCATAGCAGTGTCACCCACAGATCCCCCCATAAGTGTTTGGATCACTTTGTTTCTTACACCGTTCACACAATTCTTATGTACAGGATTCGTAGGATTCGAGATTCGAAAGATTCAATAGATTTGAGAACCTTTTCGGATTCTGATTTGAAAAAAATTTGATTTGTCCCACTTCTATTGGTCACTCCTGAAAACCGATTCGGATATTTCTGGATTTATTCCAGATGCTCCAGCAATTACGTATAGATGTGGTCGCTATTTGAGAGATACCTTGGTTCACAGACATTTTGAGACTGATAAAAAAGAGACACGGCTAACCAATAGACAGACTGGTACCTTTCATTGCGGCTACTGTAAAGCTTGTCAATTCATCATTAGAGGGTTTCAATTCTCCGATTCTGGTGGACACAGGGTATACTATAGCCACTCTTTTGCCAACTGCAATACTGAGGGTTTAATATATGTATGTAAATGCATGCACAATTTGATGTATGTAGGTAAAATGTGCCGTGCATTTAAGAGATGGATTTTGGAACATGTGTGGGATGTGAGAAACAAACGTGATAACCCTATCTCTAGACATGTAACTTTGAAACATAATGGTGAAGTCAGAGTTCGGACCTTTTGTGTTTTAGAGACAATCAGGACAGGCATTAGAGGTGAAGATCTTGACACCATTCCGAAACAGAAATAAGCTAGATGGACATATAGGTTGAACACCATTACCCCGTGTGGTCTTAATGAATATATTGATTTTGTGTGCTTTATTTAAATAATTATGTGTTTGGACTGGCCCCTCTGTTTTTATTATTTGTATCTATGGGTGAGGTAGGGTGCTATTTTTAATTTTGCACCTAATATTCATCTTATAATATGAGGGATAGTCACCTCTCTCTCATTTTACCTCCCCATTTCCCGCCCGCTACGCTGACATGAAGTGACAATAATATATGGCAAAATACAAATTTTCAATAGTCAAATGATCTTCTTGTAGTAATAGGGTATAGTGGCAGCTCATCTGTACAATTATTTTTATGCCCAATAGTTTCTCTGTCCATTTTTCTGTATTATCAGTAATAGCTGTGATTTTCTTCCTGTATTTGGGTTCCACCATGCGTTCCACCGCCGACTTCCGGTTATGTGACTTCCGGTTTTCGGCGAGCGGGTATTTAGAGCGACACCGATTGCATGCTGACATGGACAGAGACCAGACTTTCCATCAAGATGGCCACCACTGCACCAACAATGCTCTTGTGCTAACCCAGGCTGATTCCTTATCGTACTCTCTCCAGGCTTGGCATCTCATCTAGGATTTGGGGAAGTATAATAATTTCCTCCCCTTTCTGTCATAGCAATTGTTATCTTGATTGGCCTATCCTGCTGCAATTTTGATTTTATTGAAAGCCATACTTTGATTATCAGTATTTAAATGCTGTGTGGTAGAATTTTAAAAGGGTCCCAGTAGTAGCAGCACTGTGGACATTTGGTATGTGATGCAGATGCATTATATTTGCTCCCAAATATGTGGGAATTATCTTTCTTTATGGCCATGAGATTCACCATGATCATTTGGTATTACTACAAGAATATAATCTGATTTGCACACATATTATTGCCTCCATTTCTGTATTTGTTTTTTTTTTTGAGTTTTTTAGTTATATGTGGTCCCCTGATGAACTGACCCCAGAGAACGGTTCAGAGAAACGCATCAGGACAAAGTTTGCATTCCTGGGACATATGGTATGTGCTCCTTTATTTTTCCACTGGTGATAAAAACCTGGACGCCACTAGTTTACTTGGGAGCATACACTATATGTATTATGTGTGATTATTTTTGTTGTAATTTTATGATTTCCTGATACATGCATTGACTTATGACATTATTATTGGACTGTAGTCATACTAGGTCTCTTCTTGGGTGGCGGTATTTATCCCTTGTTAGGGACATATAGGGCCTATCAGGAGGTTCCTGACATGGGATCGCCCCTTTTGGGGCAGGTATTCCGTTTTGCTAAGCAGGGCCTATAGTTTTATAGGGCAAGTGTGAGTCAATTTTCCTTTTCTTGTCCTGCCCAGCCTCATTGTTAATTGTTTTTTAAGGACACAAATTGGGTGATTTATAATGATCATCAGTAAAGGTTACGTTTTACACTGGTGAAGGTATTCTGTGATTACATTATATTTAAGTTACAATAGTGACTACCTGACATCTGATGTCTATACGTATCTATCAGAACTACTTTATTACCAGGAAAAGTTGTGTACACAGCATTCCACAAGCAGATGCCTACCCCCAGCATGAGGCTTCTCTGTGAGCCCAGCAGAGTCACCCATGTCCCGCTGTCTCCGCTACCACAAGCAGCTGAATCCACAACAGCCAGTTCAGTATTATCAACATGATGAAGCAATTCTTACATGTGCTACGCCAGGCTAAAGCAAATGAGCAAATGGAGATATATTGGCTCAACACCCAGGTTCAGTCGTACTTGGACTCTGGAATTTCGTCTTTGCATACAGTATTATGTTCACCGACTCTAATGGCAGATTGGAACAGTGGCCCAAACTGACCCAATATACTCTCTTTGTTCTGTCTTGTAAAGACTCCAGTGTTATCTCCAATAGGGTTTTCAGCATGGCAGGTTGCATCACAACACCTAAACAGGCAAAGTTGCCCTTCGACAATGTACAAAACATCACTTTTTCCAAGTATGATATCTCTGTTCTCTTTTGCCCAGCCACTTGTCATCTCAAAGAGGGGTTTCAGCATGGCTGGGTGTATCGAGACAAATAGACAAAGTTGACCGGCGCCGTTGTATAAAAACATAATTTTATTTAAAATGGACAAGACATGGATCTGTAAGGATTTTCACACTCTTCCTGCTGAGGCTAATTAATAGATATGCCCTGCCTACCATAATGGTCCTTACCATATGACTGCTTCTGCCACTGCTGCCACCACTGCAGCTGATTTTCCCTGTTGCTAATGCCCTACTGCCACTTCAATTACCCCTACTGCCATTACCATTACCGCTATACCCTACCTCTAATACTTCACACACACAAACACACACATCTACTGCCTTGTCTGTTCTATGCTGTGATGCTACTGCTGCCACTTCTATTGTAGTCACATGCCACTATTACACTACTCTTTCCATATCCACAATGTACTGCTGCTGCTCCTAATTGAAAAGGATAGTTTTTTCAGGCTTGTTCAGAACAAGCCACTCTTTCTTCTGACAATAACCACTTATGCAGGCATTCTTCCCCTGTTAAGGCATAATTTTTGGACGTTTGTGCAGAACAATCCACTCTTTCTTCTCACATTAACATGTGTGTATAAATAGGGACAGGAATCTGCCCCCATTGAGGCATAATATTTGGACTCTTGGTCCCAACAACCCACAGTTTTGTCCTATAATGCCTTGTGTGTTTAAACACCATCTACTCCCTGATAATGGTCATTACAATAAAGCATAACAAATGCAATGATGCAGTGTGTTTGTAAAAATGTTTTATAACAACGTCAAACATGCATTTACCTATATATCTATCTATCTATCCATATATATATATATATATATATATTGTAGGGATTATCTCTTATTCGGGGGTCATTCTCACAGAATTATCTTCATACCAACTGGGTTTTAGGTCCAAACAGTGCGATTTATTTGACACTCTTCACACACAGCATGGCATAAAACACCTGCCCGTCTAGGCTCTACCTAAACATAATAAACATTGTATCCCTAACTCGGCTATACGATAGCATTGACACATGGAACCAGGTGCGGCTTACCCCAGACATACAGTCCACCAGCCCTCAGGCTGTAACAAGTGCAGTACCTTTGGAGGGGGTTGTGGTCTAGCAGTCCTCCTTACTCTGACCTATCAAAACTTGTTCCTGGGCATCGCTGAGTCCCCAAAAGTCCAGGCTATTGCATAGCCTCGTGGCCCCTCAGCCTTGCCAGGCTGAGACTACACTGACAGAGCCTCACCAGGCCTCTGTCTGCACACTCTCCAGAGTGAGACACACCCAATTCCTGCAACCAGATTAAATGGAATCCCTGGACGTGAGCACGCCCTAAGTCCTGGACTGGAGCATGGCAATGTGCTGGGTGGGTGCCTGTTCCCAGTAAAAGCCCACCCCGTACTAGCTGGAACCAGCTATTCTAATTAAATTGGTGTCCACCAGCTAACTTAGTGGCCACCTATCTAGGGGCCCTTACTCCATGAAGGCCGGGCCCCTTGGTGACACGCTCCCGGTGCAAACAACACCCCTTTTATCATGCTTCCCTGGGACTTTACTGCACACCTCAATGTTCACATTGCCACATATCCCCCACTCTGTTCAAACCTGTGGGGGTGAACACATGTACCAACCAGATGCTCATGATATGGCATTATACTACCATCTTCTGGCTCAACGTTCCCTCTGGAAGAGATGGCCAGCGTCGCAGGCTTCCCTTTATTCTGCCAGACCCAGGCCATCAGAGCTCGGTTTGTCATAAACACTGCCTACCTACCTAGACTACAGTGTCTAAGGGCCTCCTCTTCGCTGGAGAACTTATCTTTCTGGCTTGCTTCTTTTCCAGATTTCTTTTAGGGCCACAACCTTTAACTTCCGCAACCTTTACAGCCGCGTTTTCCACGGAGAGCTCCCGCCTCCTCCTTTTGTTGGAGATCCGGCTGGTCATTTTTAAACAACCCTTTAGCCGCTCTAATGTTACCTGGTGTTCACACTCACTTTGTTTCTTTATTCTATCAACAGATAGCACTTCTCTTTTTTCTTTAGTCCCCACAGGGGTTGCCTCAGGTTTGGTTTCAGTATAAAAGTCCTCTGCTTCTTCAGTGGCTCTCCCCACTTCGGCAGACCTCTCTTCAGCCTTTTCCTTGGTCTCTGGAACATCTGAAGATTTCTCCCACTCCAACTCATAGGCCTTAGCTTCTTCAGCCTTTAAGTCTCCTTTAGAGTCTTCATTCACTTTGTTACCTTTCTCATCCTTCTCAGACACGGCATCATATCCTTCCAATCTGAACTCCTCCTCTTTCTCATTTTCCACCTGCTGCTCGAGAGCACGCTTAGATTTCTCTAACTCATAGACGTTTTTCCCGACGACATCTTTTGAGCTTATGAGATTTTCCATCTCTGCTCTGAGTTGCCTGTTCAGCCTCTCAAATTTATCTCACTCCTCAAGTGCTTTTTCAAGGGCTCTAGCCAAGGAGAGGGCCTTGGTCTCCTTCTACCAAGCATTAGCCTCTGCTCGGTCATGTTCTTCGGCATATCGAGCCGATATATATTTCTCTTCAACCAAGAGCTGGTCAAACTTCTTCTGTTTCTTCTCCAATCTAGACACAGTTTGTCTCTGGTGGTCCAGGTCCACCATCCGATCATACAACTCTTGATCAAATTGAGCCATCCTGGCTTCCAAATGTCTTTTTTAAGACCTCATCAACCAGCTCATCCCTTTCCTGCTCTGCATGACGTCTGGATCGCTCAGAAGCTGCAAGTTCCTCTTAAAGTTGGAGAATTTCTGCAGCGTCCCACTCAGTACACGTGGGAACTGCACATTTATTGCTTCATTGTCATTGCTGAATTGCATGTCATTTTGCATTACATCACCTGTTGCATCCCTGTTCAAAGGCTGGTCAAGTGTACTTTATACATCCCACCACTAGATGGGGATAGCACCACTCTGGGACATCTAGCCCAGCTCAGGTCTAATCTGTGTTCAGTCTTTTGTTAGTTAGAGAGTGTGCAGATCAAGAACAAGTCTGCTCAGGAGTAAAGTCTAGTCCAAGAAGGGACAAAGTAGAGAAAGGATTTAAACCAAAGGATAATAGCCACTACCCAGGCATCAAAGACCTTTGGGAATCCAGGTGAAGGATTCTTTAGCCACAGGCAACCTCACCAAAGTACACTGGATTTAAAAGGGATCAGAGACAAAGTAACCTACCAGTAAGACCTATACTGAACCACAGCCTGAGTTAGGACCTAGCCATGGCCTATTAACAGTGGATCAACAGAATTCCTCTATATACCAAGAGACTGTATTTCTGTCTGGATGTTTATGCTGCAACTAAAACCAGCTACAGTAAAAGTTGTGAGTTGTATCCACCGTCTACCTCATTCTTAATACTACCATTACAACTGGTTGTAACACCATAAACGGTACTGGCGTCACGACAAATACCACCAAGGGACCTAGCCGCCACGAGCACCCTAAACACCGCCGTCATCAAGGGCACCTCAACCTCCATCTTGGCTGGTGCTCCCCTACCACAGAGTGTGCCCGGAAGGTTTTGTGCTGTCTTCCTCATCACTGTGCTGCCGGCCCAGGGAGGCTTTCTGCTAACCGTGAGTAAACCGATGAATAGGGTTGAGCGAACCCGAACTGTAAAGTTCGGGTTCGTACCAAACTTTAGTTTTTTGGGACCTCGGACCCGAACCTGAACATTTCCGTAAAAGTTCGGGTTCGGTGTTAGGCGCTTTTTTGGCACTTTTTGAAAGGCTGCACAGCAGCCAATCAACAAGCATCATACTACTTGCCCCAAGAGGCCATCACAGCCATGCCTACTAATGGCATGGCTGTGATTGGCCAGAGCAGCATGTGACCCAGGCTCTATATAAGCTTGAGTTACGTAGCGCTGCACGTCACTCTGCTGTTACAAGTGTAGGGAGAGGATGCTGCTGGACTTGTGATTTCAGGGAGAGAATAGGAGAGAATCTAACTCAGCGATCTACCTAGAAATAGTTGTGTGGGTGCAGGACACAATCGTTTTACCCTGCCCTGAGGCCATTGACCAAAAAAAAAAAGAACTTTTATAATTCTTTTAGTTAGGTGGGTGGCAGCGGCGGCCATTTTATGCAAGCTCAGTGCACCAGCACTGCATCTGAGCTTTTGGGACATTGCAAATTACAATTTTTTTGGCAAACTACAACATCTGGATTAGTCAGTGTGCAGTTTAAGGTAGAAATACACCCATCATTTTCTGTGGTTTGAAAAACACACAATTTTTTTTCAAAAAACTGCATTTTCCAGATCTGCAAGTGTTAAATTCAAGTTTAATATATACAGCTTTCATATTCTGTTACCAAAAAAAGACTTTTTGGGCAATCTACAACATCTGTATTAGTCAGTGTGCAATTTAAGCTAGAAATACACCCATCGGTTTCTGTGGTTTGAAAAACACACTTTTATTTTCAAAAAACAGTATTTTCCAGATCTGCAAGTGTTAAATTCAAGTTTAATATATACATCTTTCATATTTCTGTTACCAAAAAAACAAAATTTTGGCAATCTACAACATCTTGGTTAGTCACTGTGCAATTTTAGCTAGAAATACAACCATCATTTTCTGGGGTTTGAAAAACACCCTTTTCAGGCCTTGCAGCATCAGCACGTGTGAAATTACAGGCTTATATACTGCTGTCAAATTCAGTTGTTAAGCAAACATTCATTTGGAAACAAAAATTTTAGTTGGCAGCCTTTGATACAGATGTCATTATGAGATACACCCTTAATACATTTGGGTTACAATCAGAGATTTTAAATACCGCCGTTTGGTGAACCAATATTGAATTCAGGCCTACACTGGTTCAGGCCGTGTAAGATACCCACTCTACATACAGGGGTTTGAATCAGGCATTTGAAATACAGCCATTTAGGGCAAATAAATATTTACTTCAGGCCTACACTGGTTCAGGCCCTGTGAGATACTCCCTCTACATAAAGGGGTTTGATTCAGGGATTTGAAATACAGCCATTTGAAATATATCTTTGCACAAGATGGCTATATTTACTTCAGGCCTACACTGGTTCAGGCCGTGTGAGTTACCCCCTCTACCTACAGGGGTTTCGATCAGGTATTTGAAATACAGCCATTTGAAATACAGCCATTTAGGGCAAAGAAATATTCAATTCAGGCCTACACTTGTTCAGGCCCTGTTTGATACCCCCTCTACATACAGGGGTTTCAATCAGGGATTTGAAATACAGCCATTTGAAATACAGCCATTTAGGGCAAAGATATATTTACTTCAGGCCTACACTGGTTCAGACCCTGTGAGATACTCCCTCTACATACAGGGGTTTCATTCAGGGATTTAAAATACAGCCATTTGAAATGTATCTTTGCACAAAATGGCTATATTTACTTCAGGTCTACACTTGTTCAGGCCCTGTGAGATACCACTTCTACTGACAGGGGTTTGAATCAGGCATTTGAAATACAGCCAGCCATTTTGTGCAAAGATATATTTACTTCAGGCCTACACTGGTTCAGACCGTGTGAGATACCCCCTCTACATACAGGGGTTTGAATCAGGGATTTTAAATACAGCCATTTAGGGCAAAGAAATATTTACTTCAGGCCTACAATGGTTCAGGCCCTGTGAGATACTCCCTCTACATACAGGGGTTTGATTCAGGGATTTGAAATATAGCCTTTTGAAATACAGCCATTTTGTGTAATGATATATTTTCTTCAGACCTACACTAGTTCAGGCCCTGTGAGATACTTCCTCTACATACAGGGGTTTGATTCAGGGATTTGAAATACAGCCATTTTGTGCAAATCTATATTTACTTTAGGCCTACACTGGTTCAGACAGTGTGAGATACCCCCTCTACATACAGGGGTTTGATTCAGGGATTTCAAATACAGCCATTTGAAATACAGCCATTTTGTGCAAAGATATATTTACTTCAGGCCTACACTGGTTCAGGCCGTGTGAGAAACCCCCTCTACATACAGGGGTTTGAATCAGGGATTTGAAATACAGTCATTTAAAATACAGATATTTTGTGCAAAGATATATTTACTTTAGGCCTACTCTGGATCAGGCCCTGTCAGATGCCCCCTCTGCATACAGGGGTTTGAATCAGGCATTTGAAATACAGCCATTTGAAATACAGCCATTTTGTGCAAATAAATATTTAATTTAGGCCTACACTGGTGTAGACTGTGTGAGATATACCCTTTACATACTGTCGTTCTATTCTACTATTATTTAAACAACTATTTAGTGCAAGCTCCTATATTCGAAAAATATAAGGAGAGCGTCAAATAAGGGACGTGGCCCAGGTCGTGGTGCTGCTGGTGGAGCTCCTGTTGCAGGGACCGGACATGGTCGATCTGTGCCAGCTACACGCACAAGTGAAACCCTTTTCTCAGGTGCGAGTAGGCGACAAAACCTGCAGCGGTATTTGGTCAGGCCTAATGCTGCTCTACGAATGGTGAGGCCTGAACAAGTACAGGCGATAGTAGATTGGGTTGCTGACATTGGATACAGTTCCTTCACATTGTCTCCCACCCAGTCTCCTGCTGAAAGTCCACAATTGGCACCTGCAGCCGATGTCCATCAGTCTTTCACCTCATCCCGTTGCAAATCAGCCAAGCAGTCTGAGCCCCAAGTCATGCAGCAGTCTCTTCTGCTTTTTGATGACTCTGTTAGCAGGGTTTCCCAGGGCCATCCACCTAGCCCTGCCCCAGAAGTGGAAGAGATTAAGTGCACCGATGCCCAACCACTTATCTTTCAAGATCTGGAGTGACAGTGCCACCTCGCACCCCCCAAAAAAGAGGATCTGCCAGCAACACCAACACCTGGGTCACCAAGCATCTCCACAATGTCCCACGGAAGCGTTCAGCTCTCCATATCCCAAACGCTGGAGAGGAAGAGCAAGTACCCCTCTACCCACCCGCGATCCCTAGCCCTGAATGCCAGCATTTCTAAATTACTGGCCTTTGAAATGCTGTCATTTCGTCTGGTGGAGACGGATAGTTTTAAATGCCTTATAGCGGTGGCTGTCCCACAGTACGTCGTGCCCAGCTTCCACTACTTTCCAAAGCGAGCCATCCCTTCCCTGCACAACCAAGTAGGGGACAAAATCAGGTGTGCACTGTGCAACGCCATCTGTGGCAAGGTGCACCTGACTATGGATACGTGGACCAGTAAGCACGGTCAGCGCCGTTATATCTCCATAACAGCACACTAGGTAAATGCAGTGGCGGTTGGGCCTGAGGCGGATAGCAGTTTGGCGCATGTCCTTCCACCACCGAGGATTGTAGGGCGCTTCAGTTTGCCTCCTGTTGCTTCTTCCTCGTACTCTGCTTCCTCATCCTCTACCTGTTCATTTTCCGGTCAGCGTAATACTTTCACCACCAACTTCAGCACAGCCAGGGGTAAACGACAGCAGGCAGTTTTAAAACCTATCTGTTTGGGGGACAAACCCCACACCACGCAGGAGCTTTGGACGGGCCTTGAACAACAGACCGATGAATGGTTTGTGCCAGTCAGCCTCAATCCCGGCCTGGTGGTGTGCAGGACTAGCCGGTTTGACGCACATCCCTTGCCTAGCGCATGTGCTGAATTTGGTGGTGCAGAGATTCCTTAAAACTTACCCCGATATGTCAGAGCTGCTGCTTAAAGTGCGGGCCATCTGTACGTACTTTCGGCGTTCTCACCCTGCTGCTGCTCGCCTGTCAGCGCTGCAGCGTAACTTCGGCCTTCCCGCTCACCGCCTCTTATGTGACATGCCCACAAGGTGGAACTCCACCTTGCACATGCTGGCCAGACTGTGCGAGCAGCAGCAGGCGACAGTGGAGTTTCAGCTGCAAAACGCACGGGTGAATCGCTCGGCAGAACAGCACCACTTCACCACCAATCACTGGGCCTCCATGCGAGACCTGTGTTCCTTGTTGCGCTGTTTTGAGTACGCCACCAACATGGCCAGTGCCGATAATGCCGTTCTCAGCGTTACTATCCCACTTCTATGCCTCCTTGAAAAAAGGCTCCTGGCGATGATGGAAGAGGATGTGGCACAGGAGGAGAAAGAAAAAGAGGGATCATTGTATAGGGTTTCCTGCCAGTCATTCATAAGTGGCTCCGAGGGTGGGTTCCTGCACCCACAAACCCAAGGTACACAATTGTCCAGCCAGGGCACCTTACTGGAGAATGAGGAGGTGGAGGATGAGGAGGTGGAGGATGAGGAGGAGGAGAGGCAGGAGGAGGAACCATGTTCATCGCAGGTTGGCACCCAGACCAGCTCATGGCCATCACTGGTGCGTGAATGGGGGGATACAGAGGACACAGACGATACACATCCCACAGAGGACAGCTTTTTGTTGCCTCTGGGCAGCCTGGCACACATGAGAGATTACATGCTGCAGTGTCTCCGCAACGACCGCCGAGTTGCCCACATTCTAACTTGTGCTGATTACTGGGTGGCCACGCTGCTGGATCCCCGTTACAAGGACAACATACTGTCCTTATTTCCGTCCCTGGAGCGTGATCGTAAGATGCGGTAGACGTACTGCTGGTGGCATTCCCACCTGACAGTGGGGGCACAGTGGAAGCACAAGGCGAAGGCAGAGGATGAGGAAGAGGTCGCCAACGCAGCTGGGAAACCGCCAGCACCTCAGAAGGCAGGGTTAGCATGGCCGAAATGTGGAAAAGCTTTGTTTGCACGCCACAACAACCAGTACCACCAGCTGATATGGAATGTCTTAGCAGGAGGCAGCATTTCACCAACATGGTGGAGCAGTATGTGTGCACATGCCTACACGTACTGAATGACGGGTCTACCCCTTCAACTTCTGGGTCTCCAAATTGGGCACATTGCCTGAGCTTGCCCTTTACGCCTTGGAGGTGCTGGCCTGAACGTGTGTTTAGCATGACTGGAGGGGGTTATCACAGGTTATATTTCCCAATGTTTTGGGGTGTACCCTAATTTTAAAAATAAAATTTAAAACCAAAAACTAGTGTAGGCTACCTCCTCCTCCACCGCCGCTTCCACCTACACCGCCACATCCACCGCCTCCTCAACCCCCTACTCCATATGGACCTCGTCCTCCTAGATCAAGATTAATATTTTTTTATTTTTACGTATTTTATGTATTTTATGTTATTTAAAGTCATTTTCCTCTCCACATTTGTTTGCAGAGCACTTGCCATGCTCTCAACCACATTTTGACGCAATTTGTAGCCCTCTAGCCCTTTCCATTACATTTTTAGAGCCATTTTAGTGCTCAAAAGTTTGGGTCCCTATTGACTTCAATGGGGTTCGGGGTCAAGTTCGTTTCCGAAATTCGGCCGAACCCGTCGAACCCGAACATCCAGGTGTCCGCTCAACTCTACCGATGAACTGTATTACTACTCCCCCTCATGGGCCCACCGTGCACCTCATGTGTCACCCCTGCGGTTCTGGCATACCACATTTCCGCTTCTATTTGTGACTCTAGATCCTTCAGTTCATTCATTCTGAGTCTCTTCCTGTGACTCCTCTGGAGCTATCTGCAGTTGCTCTACGAGAACCGCTAGTCCCTTCTCTAGTGTATCTAGGGACTGTGCAAAGCAAGCAAAAACATCTTCAAGTTTGTAGCTGTACTGACCTGTCAGGTCATCTACCCCTGCCTGGGTATGGGTCTGAGACACTAGGCTGCCGTCTCCCCACTCAGCTCTCGTCACGTCAGGTATAACTGTCATCTGGTCGCTAATAGTAACCACCTCAGTTTCGCAGGGTATTGACATGGCAGCCTCCCTCTCTGAGTTGCTATCGGTCACAGCACATATGTCCCATATACTGCTCATGTCATTATTAACGCTGACCTCTAGGGCCACAGATGAGCTAATTCCCACCTGGGACATTTTATAAATCGTAGGTACCTGTGGAAACTGCATATCCACCTCTGGCTCGTGGGGTACACCCCTCAGCATTGCCACAGTTTCCTGCACATTCACTACAGTGGGTTAACTCTGTGCTCTCAACACTTCTGCATCCTTAATAATTTTACCCGCAGCGGGCGCTATTCCCCTGATGACACCCTGCAGCGGAAAAAGCATGTCATTATTATCACATATTTCACATGACTTCATATTTTCATTATGCATTTCGGCAAACATTGTACCATCACTTTGCACCTTCTCAGCTCCACTGTTTCTAATGGTCCCTTCCTTTAAAGGGCTAGGTATCAGTTCTGCGGGAGTTACGTGACCGACCGCAGAAGTGTTTCTACCCCAAAAATCACAGAACAACCTTCTCTCATGTACGGGCGAATTTACGGCAGCAAGTCCATCCGTCCCAGCTGTCACTATAGCCTCACACTTAGTGAGAACTACCTGACAGTCCTCATTAACCGCATGTCTGTCCAGCATATTTATCACTTTATTAATCTCATGTTTCCATATTGTGCTACCTCTTACCCGGGCCATCAAAGGGTCTCTAATTATCGCCACCCCATGCCTAGCGTTGGTCACGGGCATTTTGGGCAACACAACAACCTTCTCCCCTGCAAAGTCCTGTGAGGGAGCAACCGCAACAGGCTTACCCGCCTGTTCAGACCCTGCATTTTCTCCAATGTCACACACTTCCGAGACAGTTCTTCGCCTCAGGGATTTATTACTCACCATCCCAGCAGGTATCCCCTGCCGACGGCTCACTGTTACTGGGTCTGTCACATAATTAATAACAGGAACGATCTTACCCAGCAATGTCACGGGTTCGGCAGTCCCAGGAGCCAAAGATACTCCAGGATCCTCCATTACAAAATCACCTGCAGCCTCCTGACTGCAGTGGTTGCTACAAGAAATGCTGTGACTCCATCCTCCTTCCAGATGTGGAGTCACACTCTTGAGAGACCTGTCCTTGGGATCTCCAGCCGCAGAATAGGAGCCACTTGCTCCGCTCCATAACTGCTGGTCAGCCGCACGCTGTGGTTGTTGGTTGCCCTTAGCAACAGCCTTGCAGATCCTCGGCACATCCTCTCTAGGACTCTGTCTCCACTGGTAGGGAACACTCAACCTCCTGAGAGCCGAACCGCTCCCCCCTCTTTATCTTCCAGATGGTTGCCCTTGGCAGCGGCATATCTTCGCTTATCCCCCGATAGTCCCGGCACACCACCAACCTCTTGGAACTTTGTACAGGGTCCATACAGCGTTGAGCACCCTTTTCTCAGTACCAGCTGCAACTGCGCCTCCAAAGCCTCTCGCTCTGCATCAAATTTCACCAATTCATTTTTAGTGTAGCCAATCGCTATGGCCATTTCTTCTTCCTGCTGTATGCGCCAGCGCCGACTCTTCCCCGAGACCCATGGTAGCAGGAAAAACTTTCAGTCACAAGCCCACTTTTGCTGGGATACTGGCCCTTTAATTTACTGCAGTTTTACTTGCACCACAACAGAATAGCTCACACTCTTATGAGTAGCACCTGCTCCACTAGACAAAAAAAAAGGCCTCCGGCCCTTTAACTCCACACACGGCAAAAACAGCTTTTAGCAGCACCTGCAGTCTCATCGTTGCCCCTAGGAAACCGACCATTGCCCTTCTCTTATGGACAACTTTCCCGCCTCCTCCACCATATTTAGGGATCGTCTCTTATTCGGGGGTAATTCTCACAGAATTATTATCACGAGGGTATCGAGAACCACGCCTGACTCCGTTATACCCGGGGTCAGGAAGTCGCAGCGGTTGGCTGCACGCTCTATTTAAGATAGGGCTGTTTTCCTTATGGTAGCTTTCTGGGTTTGCTTTGCAAACCCTTTTGGCTCACTCAGGGATCCGTAGCTCCTTCTCCTCAGCTGTTCCTTGTCCAGCACTCCCAAACCTCCTTATATTCCTCTCTCACACTTCTCTGGTTGCCAGAGATAGAGCTTCCTGCCTGGACATCTATTCTGACCCACTGGAGCTGTGTTGCTGCGTTCTCGGATGGTTGTTTCAGAATGCTACCCTCCGGATCCCTGTTGGACCTTTGTGGACTGCTGTGGTCGCCCACCTGGGTGTTTGTGTTTGTTTGTATTTGTCTGTCCTCTCCCTGGTGTTTCCCTCTTAGTGCAGTGGTGCGGACTAGCGATCCCACCGGCCCGTTCACTATCTAGGGCTCATTTCAGGGAAAGCCAGGGTTTAGGCACGTGATCGCCGCATGGGTGAGGAACCCGTCTAGGGACGTCAGGGCAGTCAGGTGCCAGCCGCAAGGTGAGTTAGGGGTCACCACCTTTCCCTCTACCTTGGGCAGGGCTTTCCCTGTTTTCCTCCCTGTGTGTGACACCGGTCATTACAATTATCTTCATAACCACTGCGACAATTTGACACTCTTCATACACAGCATGGCATAAAACAAAAGCCTGCCCATCTGGGCTCTACCTAAACATAATAAACATCGTATCCCTAACTCGGCTATATGATAGCATTCACACATGAAACCAGGTGCGGCTTACCCCAGACATACAGTCCACCAGCCCTCAGGCTGTAACAAGTACAGTACCTTTGGAGGGGGTTGTTGTCTAGCAGTCCTCCTGTCACTGACCTTTCAACACTTGTTCCCGGGCATCACTGAGTCCCCAAAAGTCCAGGCTATTGCATAGCCTCGTGGCCCCTCAGCCTCGCCTCGCTGAGACCACACTGACAGAGCCTCACCAGGCCTCTGTCTGCACACTCTCCAGAGTGAGACACACCCAATTCCAGCAACCAGATTAAATGGAATCCCTGGACGTGAGCACGCCCTAAGTCCCGGACTGGAGCATGGGGAACAGGCACCCACGCAGCACATTGCCTGTTCCCAATAAAAGCCCGCCCCAGACTAGCTGAAACCAGCTATTCTAACTATATTTTTTTCTGGTTTGCCTCACTGATTAGTGGTTTTCTTACGGCTACACAACTGTTCAGTCACAATCCCTTGAGTTCCCTTTGAATTGTGCGTGTGGAAATGCTCTTACTTTCTACTGTTGTTTTTCTTCGATTTGATTTCACCAAACGTTTAAGTGATCGCCAATCATGATCATTCAGGATTGTTTTCCCCGACACATTTCTTCCTTGAATAAGATGGGTCCCCACTATCCTTCCAGTTTCTAATAATACGTTGGACAGTTCTTAACCCAATTTTAGTAGTCTCCTTAGATTTTTTCTCTGCTTGATGCATGCCAATGATTTGACCCTTCTCAAACAGACTAACATATTTTCCACGACCACGAGATGTGTCTTTCTACATGGTTGTTTAAGAAATGAGAAGCAACTCATTGCACCATTTGGGGTTAAATAACATTGCCAGCTGAAAGATAATCACCCATGCAGCAATTATCTAATAGGAGGCTCATACCTATTTTTTTTTAGTTAAATCCAGGTGTTGACTTTTTTTTGGGGAGAGGCAGTGTATATATACACTCACCTAAAGAATTATTAGGAACACCTGTTCTATTTCTCATTAATGTGATTATCTAGTCAACCAATCACATGGCAGTTGCTTCAATGCATGTAGGGTTGTGGTCCTGGTCAAGACAATCTCCTGAACTCCAAACTGAATGTCAGAATGGGAAAGAAAGGTGATTTAAGCAATTTTGAGCGTGGCATGGTTGTTGGTGCCAGACGGGCCGGTCTGAGTATTTTACAATCTGCTCAGTTGCTGGGATTTTCACGCACAACCATTTCTAGGGTTTACAAAGAATGGTGTGAAAAGGGAAAAACATCCAGTATGCGGCAGTCCTGTGAGCAAAGCATTTGTGAAGCCACAACACGCACAACCTTGAGGCGGATGGGCTACAACAGCAGAAGACCCCACCGGGTACCACTCATCTCCACTACAAATAGGAAAAAGAGGCAACAATTTGCACAAGCTCACCAAAATTGGACTGTTGAAGACTGGAAAAATGTTGCCTGGTCTGATGAGTCTCGATTTCTGTTGAGACATTTAAATGGTAGAGTCCGAATTTGGCCATCCCTCATGACCATCATGTCCCCATCCTCTGATGGCTACTTCCAGCAGGATAATTTCAAATTGGTTTCTTGAACATGACAATGAGTTCACTGTACTAAAATGGCCCCCACAGTCACCAGATCTAAACCCAATAGAGCATCTTTGGGATGTGGTGGAACGGGAGCTTCGTGCCCTGGATTGTGCATCCCTCAAATCTCCATCAACTGCAAGATGCTATCCTATCAATATGGGCCAACATTTCTAATGCTATCAGCAGCTTGTTGAATCAATGCCACGTAGAATTAAGGCAGTTCTGAAGGCAAAAGGGGGTCCAACACCGTATTAGTATGGTGTTCCTAATAATTCTTTAGGTGAGTGTATGTGTATATATATATTTGTGGTCATGGCTACGGCCAAGAGGTATCCGAAGAACCCTAGGGAGAAAACAACGGGAACAACCTAACCCAGCTAGGCGTGTCTTAGCTGACCTGACTAAATGGCTTGTTGTGTGCCCTAAGCCATGATCGTGGGTAGGCCTATAAGTGGGCATACCCTGTGGAAATGAGAAGATAAGGGAGGGAGGGTGGGGCACCTGAAAACACACACCTGTGAGTGAGGGTGTGGCCCGTATATGAAGAGCCTCCGCCCCTCCCACAAATGCAGGCTGACTAATCAGCCTTACCAACTTGTGGTCATGGCTACGGCCAAGAGGTATCCGAAGAACCCTAGGGAGAAAACAACGGGAACAACCTAACCCAGCTAGGCGTGTCTTAGCTGACCTGACTAAATGGCTTGTTGTGTGCCCTAAGCCATGATCGTGGGTAGGCCTATAAGTGGGCAAAAACCAAGCCAAGTAGGGTAGAAAAGGAATTTGAATGGCATGTACAAACTAATCCCCAAGCCAACTGCAAGGCATCTGGGATCTAGAGCGAAAATTCGGGGTATGTGAGGCAAGACCAGTAGGAAACCTACAAGCCATCTTGTGGATGACAAGGCCAGAGACATGATGCTCAATATTGCAGATACTGCACCACAGCGGAATGGAGGATCGAGAAAACGTTGTGAAATGGATCATAAAAACCAACTGAAACTTGTAATGTTTGGTTCTAGTGCGACTACTGGCAATGCCCTAGCGTCAGGAGATCGTGGGACCAAAACCTAACTGCCTAGACTATGCAGGAATGAGGGCCAAAAAGAACCATGTAGATAGGAAGAGAATCCTTGAATAGTTACCCAGACAACAGCTATCTGCTAGCCGTGGTCCGCGCTTTGTTCTACTGTGCGCCCCTGAGAATTGTTTTTACGCTTGAGACGTGAAGACCGACCTACTATCTGAATCTTCTACCGTGAAAAAAAGCTGGACCTTGTCCAAAATCCGATTCAACGTGGTTTTAGGGAGTCGGAGGTTAGTGCGGCAAGAAGCTATGAAGCCATAATATACAAGATTCTGTCTATGCCCTCCCATGAGTGAAGAAATGCAATGTAATGAAGCTACTGGCGAAAATGAATTCCTGGTCGTGGTAAAAGGCAAAGACTTTGCGCGGGGACCTGGTTGACAAGATATGATCGACTACAATCAGAGACTGAAATGCTAGAGCGAATTGCCCTACTTGTTCTTCCTCTGGCAGGACCTGAAAGAAAGCATGAACAATTAAAGAAAGATGAAATATCTGCGTAAGACATGACAATAATGCTGTAGGGCGAACCGGACCAGTTTGCGGTCAAAACATAAAATGAGCAATCAACATGGATTATTAGGGAAGCAGGTATGTATGCGATACATAGGGGCCATGGAGCCAAAGCAGTCGTCGGGCCCCCGAAGCCATGGGGCCAAAGCAGTCGTCGGGCCCCCGAAGCCATGGGGCCGAAGCAGTCGTCGGGCCCCAGAAGCCATGGGGCCGAAGCAGTCGTCGGGCCCCCGAATGCCATGGATCAACATGGAGCGATCAACATGGATTATTAGGAAATTATGGAAGCAGGTATGTGTGCGATACATAGGGGCCAGCCTAGATGCACAGATGGACAACCAACCAGGCAATCAACCCAGCAGGACTGAAAACAGTCGTCGGGCCCCCGAAGCCAAGGGGCCGAAGCAGACGTCGGCCCCCCAAAGCCATGGGGCCAAAGCAGTCGTCGGGCCCCCGAAGCCATGGGGCCAAAGCAGGTCGTCGGGCCCCCTAAGCCATGGGGCCAAAGCAGGTCGTCGGGCCCCCGAAGCCATGGGGCCAAAGCAGGTCGTCGGGCCCCCGAAGCCATGGGGCCGAAGCAGGTCGTCGGGCCCCCGAAGCCATGGGGCCGAAGCAGGTCGTCGGGCCCCCGAAGCCATGGGGCCGAAGCAGGTCGTCGGGCCCCCGAAGCCATGGGGCCGAAGCAGGTCGTCGGGCCCCCGAAGCCATGGGGCCGAAGCAGGTCGTCGGGCCCCCGAAGCCATGGGGCCGAAGCAGGTCGTCGGGCCCCCGAAGCCATGGGGCCGAAGCAGGTCGTCGGGCCCCCGAAGCCATGGGGCCGAAGCAGGTCGTCGGGCCCCCGAAGCCATGGGGCCGAAGCAGGTCGTCGGGCCCCCGAAGCCATGGGGCCGAAGCAGGTCGTCGGGCCCCCGAAGCCATGAGGCCGAAGCAGGTCGTCGGGCCCCCGAAGCCATGGGGCCGAAGCAGGTCGTCGGGCCCCCGAAGCCATGGGGCCGAAGCAGGTCGTCGGGCCCCCCGAAGCCATGGGGCCCCCGAAGCCATGGATCAACATGGATTATTAGGAAATTAGGGAAGCAGGTATGTGTGCGATATATAGGGGCCAAATCAGCCTAGATGCACAGATGGACAACCAACCAGGCAATCAGCCCAGCAGGTTTGAAAACAGTCGTCGGGCCCCCGAAGCCATGGGGCCGAAGCAGTCGTCGGGCCCCCGAAGCCATGGGGCCGAAGCAGTCGTCGGGCCCCCGAAGCCATGGGGCCGAAGCAGTCGTTGGGCCCCCGAAGCCATGGGGCCGAAGCAGTCGTTGGGCCCCCGAAGCCATGGGGCCGAGTTTTTTGTTTTTTGTTTTTAGAATTATAACTATGAAAAGTGACATGAATAAGGTGCACGTGAATTAAACCATGAGCCTGACCGATGTGGCAGGCGATACCCAAGATAAACTACGTGGCCTGAATAACATGCAAGGCGAAATATCGTTAGGAACGAGACCTGACCGACGTGGAAGGTGACCCCAATAGTTCAACTGCATGACCTGAAAAGACGAAGGGAAACGTGACAGAAAATGGAGATAATAACGGACATTAACTAAAATTAATAACATAAGCTGGCAAGCAGGTAAAGATATGAGTCATTCAAAAGCATAGCTGCACAGGTGGACAGACAACCATTGGTCAGACCCCTGAAGCCATGGGGCTGAAGCAACCACCAGGGGCTTATGGGGCCGGGCAGCCGCCAGGATGCGAACCTTAGAATTAAGGACGGCTGGGGAAAAGATTGGGCCTTAATCCAACGGGTTTAGTAAGCAACCGGGACTCGATAACCTAGAAAGACAAAGACATGGACTCGCATAACCTCCAACAGAAATCTGGGACACTAACCAGCCTACAACCATGTCGTACCCTTAACAAACAAAACATGAAAAGCGGTCAAGGGGCCCCCGGAGCCATGAGGCCGGATCGGTCATAGGGCCCCCGAAGCCAGAGGGATGACGTTGTGGTGACGATAAGTAATTAAAACGTAAGCCGAACCTGATGGCATATGAAGCGACTTGAATGATTGGATTGGCTAGAAGGTGGCCTAAGGAACATGACTGCCAACAGGCGTTAAAAATATAGACATTAGTAATCCGAAGCACGTGCATACATAAAACACTAACCACCGCGAACCATAAACGTAAACATGAAATGCCTGGGGCATTGCAAGTTCGCTAAGAGAAGTCTCTTATCGTGACAAACAAATGAACAGCTTGTGAAAACATAGCAGGAAACGTACTCCTATCGGCCCACTGACCTCCGCTGAGGAGCTGTTTGGTGAACTGGGGCAGGAGACCAATCTGAGTGAATACGAACCAGAAGTAAAAGGAGACCAGTCTGAGTGATTATGAAACAGGATTAAACAGAAACTAGGCCTCTGGAATGTGACAGACCACGAGGAAGGGAGCGTAAGCCTGAAAAGAACGCAGTTATGTTTGTCAGGAGAGAGGTACCAGCGCGGTGGGTGCAGACTGCCCCGGTGAGATTGAGCAAAACCATGATGTAGCAATAAACAGGAGAATGCAGCTTTGAGTGGGAGCAGAGTACAACACATGATGTAACAACAAATGGGTGAATGCAGCTTTGGATGTGAGTGGTACCTAAAAACGTGGTATAGGCGCAGCTCTGAGTATGGGTAGCGCATGAAAAGCATGGTATAAAGCAGACGTATAACTGCAACCTGAAAGTGAGCAGAGTATTGACGTGGTGTGAAAGCAGACATGTGGACGCAGCTCTAGTAGTGAAAGGAGTATAGGACAAGATGTGAAAAGCAGACATGGGGACGCAGCTTTGGATGTGAACGGAATATTAATTTGATGTGACCGCAGACATGGAAAGCGGCTTTGGTGAGTGGGGTATACAACCTGGTGTAGCAGTAGAAGTGTGAACACAACTTTGGGTATAAGCAGAGCATGAAAATTGGTATAAACGCAGCTCTGGTTGTGAGTGGAGCAAGGTGGGAACACCAGGGTGGTGCGTCCAGAGCATGAAAACGGAGTAACAGTAGCAGCTATGGCTGTAAGTTGAGTATACAACATGTAATAACAGGCATGTAATACGGATTCGGCTGTCGGCTGGGGACCGAATGAGATGTAACAGCCAACAGGTGAGCGCAGCTTGAATGTGAGACCAATCTGAGTGAATATGAACCAAGAGTAGAAAAGTGCAGTACAGTAAGGACGTGCGGATGCAGCAGAAGACATTAAATAAAAGCCGGAAGTGTAAATGCCGCTCAGGATAACAGCAGAGCATGAAAGTATGAGATTGTGGATAAGCTCTGTCTGTATATTTATGTTTAAATTGTACTGGAGCTGTCATTTGGCATCCCGGGCACTAGAGGCCGCTGTTTTGCAGCACAGTCAGCATGCTTCTGGGTGAACCAGTAAATGTTGATCTGACGTGGTGGACGGATTGTGCTGTGAGGGGCTGAATCCGATTCCATCCTGGCTTGCGGATGTCCGGCAGTGAATGGACACTCAAAGGAAGGAGAGCATCTGCTGTCCCCTGTCTGGATCCAGCACTTTGAAAGAGAGGTTGTCCCAGGAAGACCAGTTCCAGTGTATGGACAGAAAACCTTAGCATCAAGTAAGGCCGCACGGTTGCTGAGAGCTTGGTGGCCATCCTGGGTAAGCGGCATCCTAGGGCCCAGAACGGACGCAGGTCAGTACACCTGATTACCAATTGTACTTTACTGTTTGGCGCCTAAAGTAACAGAGACTGGCCTAGGCCTTGTATGCGCTAGTTAGATAGGGTTATAGCTTTGTTAGGCCTTACTGTACTGGACTGCAGCACAGTAATTGACTTGCAGGCTCTGCTGCGTCTGCCACCGGTTAGGTGTGTCCTCTATAGTGGCACAGTACGACTTGTAGGCTCTGCTGTGTACGCCAACAGGCTAGGCCTGTCCCTCGGACGGTGACTGTGGGCCTGGGGTATTACTTATACTGTTTGTACTTGTGTTAATACTGTCTCCAAAGTAAAGTTTATATTCTTGCATATAAAGCTGGTGTCAGTGTTCCTTCCATGTCTGTGACTTTGCTGTATCCTGGGGAGCCCACCCCGGTACACGGCTTACGAAAGTGAAATACATGAAGTTTAAAGATGGTGGTAGCGGGGGGAAAAGGGGGGGGGGAAGACACATGGCAAGGAACAGCTACAGCAAAAGGCCCAAACAATAAACACTGCGTCCGATCTCCAAACATGACATCACGTGCAGCCGGGTAACTCTTACTTCAGCCGGATTGCTGTAAAGAAACTTTTCATACGAGACGAACAAAGCAAAGTGAAACTTGTAAGGTTTATAGGAACCAATTCTTATTACCAACAAACCAAAATGAAAAGCAAATAGAAGTATTTAGGCCCAAACAAGCAAACCTGAGGTAGCAGATTCTGAGGCGAAGCCTCCCGTTCGCTAGCAAAGTCAGATCCGAGAGACAGCCCCGGCCCAACCTACTTACGTAGTATGGCACGTGCATGCTACGGTAGCAGAGAGCAAAATAACACGCTCCATGCTGCAAAGAAAGAATCCTACCACCAGAGAAGCTAGTCTGCTAATGACACCCAGCGGCAGCTGTGCACCTGAAAACACACACCTGTGAGTGAGGGTGTGGCCCGTATATGAAGAGCCTCCGCCCCTCCCACAAATGCAGGCTGACTAATCAGCCTTACCAACATATATATATATATATATATATATATAAATACGAAAAATGGCGGCACTGACTGCAAAGATGGAAAAAGTGGGTGCACGTTCCGGGGGAATCGACCTCTTACCCCAATCAATGAATCCAGAAAAAGGACGGCACTCCGTTCTTGATGAAGTAAAATTTAATCAACCTTGCGGTACAACGTTTCGGCTCCAATACTGAGCCTTTCTCAAGCACGCCGTCCTTTTTCTGGATTGATAGATATATATATATATATATATATATATACTCCTGTGTCACTCTGACATTTTTTGCTATTGCTGTCTGCATTCAGGAGCTTAAAAGGGGGAGAGCAAACATTTTCAGATGAAATATTTTCATTAATAAAACATGAGTCCTAGGAGACTAGACGGTGTTATATATCAATTTTCTGACAAAATCTTTTCATAAAAATACATGAGTACTAGGAGACTAGAGGGTATATATATGAATTTTCAGGCCAAATGGATCAACTTTGATTCACAACGAATCGATTAGGATCCAAATCTAAGTTTTTGAAACATTTTTTTTAATCAAACACACTGCGAATTTCAAGGTGTGCTCATCTTTAATCTGTTATTACTTGCACATCTAAGGCTTTATTCACACAGTGTTCGGTCAGTGATTTTTATCAGTCATTATGAGCCAAAACCAGATGTGGGTCCAAAACATGGAGCAGGTGCAAATCTTTCCATTATACCAAATCTCTATTTACGCTCTGCTCCTGGTTTGGCTCACAATCACTGATGGAAATCACTGACCAAAACACTGATGTGTGAATAATGCCTTAATAGTAATTACAAATATTTGTAGTCTGAAATATTTTGCATGTATAAAACCTAATGGCAAATGAATACATGAAGGCTGTTTATGAGAACAACTTATCTGAGATGGTATTCAGTTATTTTTAACACTATTCTTTCCAGTGTTCAGTGTATGCAGAGAAATGATCTGATGTGTCTTACCTTAGTGGATTAGTAACACACAGCCTGACATCCAAACACGGAGAGAGAAATGGATACACAAAACAACAGAAGATTTGTAAGGAAAAGAACCACAATAACAAAGGTTCCACCCCCCTATAAGAATAAATGAGAATGAACAAATATTATTAATGGAATACATATCAATTAAAATAATAATAATTTGCTCTGGTTTTGTAACATATAACACATCATGAAGACATTAACATTTTGTATTGTCAGAGATCTATCTATCTATCTATCTATCTTTGGGTAAAAATGCTATAACAGGTACTGATGGGTGCTGCCTCCTTTATTATGCAGGTAGTGTAATGATATCACTGAACCACCTGTATGATTCTGAGGTAGCTAGGCAACTGTTGCATTTCCTTTTATTAAAAGCAACAGTAGCACAAAAATCGGTAATTATGGCCTGGGGGGGGGGGGGGGTGGGGGGGGGCGGCTCTGTTTGAGAACCCAACAATGAATTTAGCCTCCTTCATCAATAGTATAGTTTTCCTGCCCCTTCAGTCTTGCTCACCAGTGTCTCTTGACCCCTGTGGTTCAGCAGTCAATCAAACAGAGACTACTCTAGGAGGCAGCTGCCTAGTGGTTCCATGCAGCGGAGTCCAGATCCCTTTATGGAAAAGGGGACTGCCAGGATAACTCCCTTAGGAGTAGTTAAATATGTTTGGTTGACACAGTAGTTCCACACTCACTTTCTAACATTGTGGTGACATTCTGTGGTCTCTAAAGACTGTATGCAACTCATGTCAAGCTCTTTAACTCCAAGCCAGCATTAGTAATCTTATAGTGTCAGTGACATATGTATATGGCTATGGAAAAATGCATGGCTGCTGGTGGCAATAAACAGACCATTTACAAATAAACAGTACTCTATGATTGTTTATATTATGTTAAAAAGTATGGTTTGACAAATGTTGGCACATCACACATCCTACTGATCACATGACCTATGTGATCTGCTTTCTTCATCTTTCCTGTTTTCAAATTCGACCCAAATTTTGGGAAATTTTAGTTGAATTAGACTAATTTACCATTGATTCGCTCATCTCTAAATAAATTTCCACTCCATACAAGACTTTAAAGTGTAAGTACTGTTTGGGTTTATTTTTAATATTGTGTAGAGACACAGATTTTAAACATTTTTCTAATGTACTTTATTAGGGAATGATAATTCTGTGTAATAGAAATCACTGTGTAAAGAGTCTTATTTGTAAAGCTTTAACAGCGCTACTAAGGAGAGTCTGTGTTCAGTTTGCAGAAGATGCCTAGGTGTAACATACAAAGGCTTCCAGCCACCTCTTGTAACTACCTCAGTCCCTGACTATGGACCCTGTCCATCACCATGCCTATCTGACTTGGTACACACAGGCATCTTTAGTGCTCAATAAAACGCTGAAGACTGAAGAGACTCTTCTTAGAAATGCACAGTTACAGCTTTGATAGGAGACTCTAAACTGAAAGTTTAATCCCAGAACTCTAAATAAATTCGGATCTCAGACCAGAGTCTAAAATTAATCCAGACTCCAGCCCTCTAAATAAATTCAGACTACAGAACAGACCCACAAAATTAGGTCAGACCTCAGACTTCTAAATACATTCAGACCCTAGACCAAGTGTGACCATGCCCAGAAGCAAAGAGGAGTGAAGACTGGTAAGTGACGATGTAGGACATTCTGTACCAACTCATGATTGCTGCTCCCAATTACTGCTAGCATATACAAAACATAAATGCTGAGGCGTGTGATTGACTGCAATGGTCATGTGTCATCGCTCCTAAAAAAGACTAGGCGGGGATTTAACAAGTGAATAGTTTTACCATTTAACTCTCGGACAACTACTTTAAGTGTTGTATTTGATTTGGATCACTTATGCAAATCAAATCCAATAAATAACAGCCAGCGATAGGTCCCAATGAGTCCATGTTCCCTGTAGCAGCCGATCTAGTAGTAGTGAGCATATGTAATTTTATTGGTAGTCAACTTACAACCATTCTGAAATTTTCCAGTACTACTGGATGGTCTGTCCAGCCCTACTACATACATTCTATAGTGCTATACAAGCTTAATTATCTGACTGTCAGAGTGGCAAGTCAATGGTTGTGATCCAGGGAATCGGCGCTCTATTTAAATCCCCTCCTGGTCATACACAATTGCCAGTGATAGTCTTGTTTGGCTCTCTAGCTAGGTTCCTTGTTCCCTGTTCCTGCATTTGCATACTGAATCCTCTGTGCTTCTCACCTCGGCTTGTCTTCTGACCACCATTTGTCTCTTGTTTAGTAATGCAAAACCTGTCTGGTTCTGACCCGTTTCTGTATGACTCGGCCTTGGTGTTTGTTTTGTTTGTTGGTGCTTGCCTGTCTCTGCACTTATTTAGAGTAGGGACTGTGTCCAGTTGAAGTTCTGCCAAGTAGGGCCTATACTGCAAGAAGGTAGGGAAAGCTGGCTGGGTTCTAGGTTAGGGCACATTGTCCTTGTCTGTCCTTTCCTACAGGTGTTACAGTATTACCGGCCCCAATTTTTTTTTTCTGGGTGACCTACTCAGATATGGACTCCATATATGGCAACATTGGCCAATCAGATGAGGGGTATTGCCTAATTGTTTTTTTTTAACAGTCTGTGAAAGCTTTAAACTTTATTTGCATCTTAGGCGACACGCATCGGGTACGGAAGCAATGGGTGCTTCAGGGGGACCCTCAGAAGTGGGCGTTCTCGCTATGGAACAACTTTCCTGGACTATTTTCCACTTTCAGCCTTTTGCATGATGAGCCAGGTAGGGCAGCTTACTGTAAAAGTCAGCTTCTTTTCTTACGTCAAGTCAAACAACCAGTGGAAAATTATTGCCTCAATTCCAAAGTGGTGTACTGCCTCTGGCTGGAATGATCCAGCCCTTAGGTCACAGTTTAGACTGGGTCATTCTCATACTCTGAAAGACCTCTTAGTTAGTCATCCTATACCAGGGTCCCTAGAGGAGGCTATGTCTTTAGCTATTTGACTTAACAGAAGTCTTAGGGAATGTAAGTAGGAAAAGTTTGTCCTTATCCGTCCTTCATCTTTTCCCTCTGTTCCTCAAGCCTATGTATCCAAGGCATCAGTGGAGTCTGAGGAGCACATGCAAGTGGGTACCATGTCTTCTCAGCAACAGAAGGAACACCACCTGAAGAATGGCATTTGTTTCCACTGCGGCAGTCCTGCACATCAACTATGATCCTGTCCTTCTAGACCGAAGGTGGAAAACATTAGCATTAGAGTTGAGCGGACACCTGGATGTTCGGGTTCGAGAAGTTCTGCCGAACTTCCCGGAAATGTTCGGGTTCGGGATCCGAACCCGATCCGAACTTCGTCCCGAACCCGAACCCCATTGAAGTCAATGGGGACCCGAACTTTTCGGCACTAAAAAGGCTGTAAAACAGCCCAGGAAAGGGCTAGAGGGCTGCAAAAGGCAGCAACATGTAGGTAAATCCCATGCAAACAAATGTGGATAGGGAAATGAATAAAAATAAAAATAAAATAAATAAAAATTAACCAATATCAATTGGAGAGAGGTCCCATAGCAGAGAATCTGGCTTCACGTCAGCAGAAAATCAGTCTGCATGTCATAGCAGAGAATCAGGCTTCACGTCAGCCACCACTGCAACAGTCCATTGTCATATATTTAGGCCCAGCACCCAGGCAGAGGAGAGAGGTCCCGTAACAGAGAATCTGTCTTCATGTCAGCAGAGAATCAGTCTGCATGTCATAGCAGAGAATCAGGCTTCACGTCAGCCACCACTGCAACAGTCCATTGTCATATATTTAGGCCCAGCACCCAGGCAGAGGAGAGAGGTCCCGTAACAGAGAATCTGTCTTCATGTCAGCAGAGAATCAGTCTGCATGTCATAGCAGAGAATCAGGCTTCACGTCAGCCACCACTGCAACAGTCCATTGTCATATATTTAGGACCCAGCACCCAGGTAGAGGAGAGAGGTCCCGTAACAGAGAATATGTCTTCATGTCAGCAGAGAATCAGTCTGCATGTCATAACAGAGAATCAGGCTTCACGTCAGCCACCACTGCAACAGTCCATTGGCATATATTTAGGCCCAGCACCCAGGCAGAGGAGAGAGGTCCCGTAACAGAGGATCCGGCTTCATGTCAGCAGAGAATCAGTCTGCATGTCATAGCAGAGAATCAGGCTTCATGTCAGCCACCACTGCAACAGTCCATTGGCATATATTTAGGCCCAGCACTCAGGCAGAGGAGAGAGGTCCCGTAACAGAGGATCTGTCTTCATGTCAGCAGAGAATCAGTCTGCATGTCATAGCAGAGAATCAGGCTTCACGTCAGCCACCACTGCAACAGTCCATTGTCATATATTTAGGCCCAGCACACAGGCAGAGGAGAGAGGTCCCGTAACAGAGAATCTGTCTTCATGTCAGCAGAGAATCAGTCTGCATGTCATAGCAGAGAATAAGGCTTCACGTCAGCCACCACTGCAACAGTCCATTGTCAGATATTTAAGCCCAGCACCCAGGCAGAGGAGAGAGGTCCCGTAACAGAGAATCTGTCTTCATGTCAGCAGAGAATCAGTCTGCATGTCATAGCAGAGAATCAGGCTTCACGTCACCCAACATTGGAACAGTCCATTGGCATATATTTAGGCCCAGGCACCCAGGCAGAGGAGAGAGGTCCCGTAACAGAGAATCTGTCTTCATGTCAGCAGAGAATCAGTCTGCATGTCATAGCAGAGAATCAGGCTTCACGTCACCCAACATTGGAACAGTCCATTGGCATATATTTAGGCCCAGGCACCCAGGCAGAGGAGAGAGGTCCCGTAACAGAGAATCTGTCTTCATGTCAGCAGAGAATCAGTCTGCATGTCATAGCAGAGAATCAGGCTTCACGTCACCCAACATTGGAACAGTCCATTGGCATATATTTAGGCCCAGGCACCCAGGCAGAGGAGAGAGGTCCTGTAACAGAGAATCTGTCTTCATGTCAGCAGAGAATCAGTCTGCATGTCATTGCAGAGAATCAGGCTTCACGTCAGCCACCACTGCAACAGTCCATTGGCATATATTTAGGCCCAGCACACAGGCAGAGGAGAGAGGTCCCATAACAGAGAATCTGTCTTCATGTCAGCAGAGAATTAGTCTGCATGTCATAGCAGAGAATCAGGCTTCACGTCAGCCACCACTGCAACAGTCCATTATCAGATATTTAGGCCCAGCACCCAGGCAGAGGAGAGAGGTCCCGTAACAGAATATCTGGCTTCATGTCAGCAGAGAATTAGTCTGCATGTCATAGCAGAGAATCAGGCTTCACGTCACCCAACATTGGAACAGTCCATTGGCATATATTTAGGCCCCGGCACCCAGGCAGAGGAGAGGTTCATTCAACTTTGGGTAGCCTCGCAATATAATGGTAAAATGAAAATAAAAATAGGATTGAATGAGGAAGTGCCCTGGAGTACAATAAAATATGGTTAAGGGAAGGTAGTTAATGTCTAATCTGCACAAGGGATGGACAGGTCCTTTGGGATCCATGCCTGGTTCATTTTTATGAACGTCAGCTTGTCCACATTGGCTGTAGACAGGCGGCTGCGTTTGTCTGTAATGACGCCCCCTGCCGTGCTGAATACACGTTCAGACAAAACGCTGGCCGCCGGGCAGGCCAGCACCTCCAAGGCATAAAAGGCTAGCTCTGGCCACGTGGACAATTTAGAGACCCAAAAGTTGAATGGGGCCGAACCATCAGTCAGTACGTGGAGGGGTGTGCACACGTACTGTTCCACCATGTTAGTGAAATGTTGCCTCCTGCTAACACGTTGCGTATCAGGTGGTGGTGCAGTTAGCGGTGGCGTGTTGACAAAACTTTTCCACATCTCTGCCATGCTAACCCTGCCCTCAGAGGAGCTGGCATTGACACAGCTGCCTTGGCGACCTCTTGCTCCTCCTCTGCCTTGGCCTTGGGCTTCCACTTGTTTCCCTGTGACATTTGGGAATGCTCTCAGTAGCTCGTCTACCAACGTGCGCTTGTACTCGTGCATCTTCCTATCACGCTCCAGTGCAGGAAGTAAGGTGGGCACATTGTCTTTGTACCGTGGATCCAGCAGGGTGGCAACCCAGTAGTCCGCACACGTTAAAATGTGGGCAACTCTGCTGTCGTTGCGCAGGCACTGCAGCATGTAGTCGCTCATGTGTGCCAGGCTGCCCAGGGGTAAGGACAAGCTGTCCTCTGTGGGAGGCGTATCGTCATCGTCCTGCCTTTCCCCCCTGCCACGCACCAGTGATGGGCCCGAGCTGCGTTGGGTGCCACCCCGCTGTGACCATGCTTCATCCTCATCCTCCTCCACCTCCTCCTCATCCTCGTCCTCCTTGTCCTCCAGTAGTGGGCCCTGGCTGGCCACATTTGTACCTGGCCTCTGCTATTGCAAAAAACCTCCCTCTGAGTCACTTCGAAGAGACTGGCCTGAAAGTGCTAAAAATGACCCCTCTTCCTCCTCCTCCTCCTCCTGGGCCACCTCCTCTTGCATCATCGCCCTAAGTGTTTTCTCAAGGAGACATAGAAGTGGTATTGTAACGCTGATAACGGCGTCATCGCCACTGGCCATGTTGGTGTAGTACTCGAAACAGCGCAACAGAGCACACAGGTCTCGCATGGAGGCCCAGTCATTGGTGGTGAAGTGGTGCTGTTCCGCAGTGCGACTGACCTGTGCGTGCTGTAGCTAAAACTCCACTATGGTCTGCTGCTGCTCGCACAGTCTGTCCAGCATGTGCAAGGTGGAGTTCCACCTGGTGGGCACGTCGCATATGAGGCGGTGAGCGGGAAGGCCGAAGTTACGCTGTAGCGCAGACAGGCGAGCAGCGGCAGGATGTGAACGCCGGAAGCGCGAACAGACGGCCCGCACTTTATGCAGCAGCTCTGACATGTCGGGGTAGTTGTGAATGAACTTCTGCACCACCAAATTCAGCACATGCGCCAAGCAAGGGATGTGCGTCAAACCGGCTAGTCCCAGAGCTGCAACGAGATTTCGCCCATTATCACACACCACCAGGCCGGGCTTGAGGCTCACCGGCAGCAACCACTCGTCGGTCTGTTGTTCTATACCCCGCCACAACTCCTGTGCGGTGGGGGTCCTGTCCCCCAAACATATGAGTTTCTGAATTGCTACTGACGTTTACCCCGGGCTGTGCTGAAGTTGGTGGTGAAGGTGTGTGGCTGACTGGATGAGCAGGTGGAAGAAGAGGAAGCCGAGAAGGAGGAGGTGGCAACAGGAGGCAAAGAATGTTGCCCTGCGATCCTTGGCGGCGGAAGGACGTGTGCCAAACAGCTCTCCGCCTGGGGCCCAGCTGCCACTACATTTACCCAGTGTGCAGTTAGGGAGATATAGCGTCCCTGGCCGTGCTTACTGGTCCACGTATCTGTGGTTAGGTGGACCTTGCCACAGATGGCGTTGCGCAGTGCACACTTGATTTTATCGGATACTTGGTTGTGCAGGGAAGGCACGGCTCTCTTGGAGAAGTAGTGCCGGCTAGGAACAACATACTGTGGGACAGCAAGCGACATGAGCTGTTTGTAGCTGTCTGTGTCCACCAGCCTAAATGACAGCATTTCATAGGCCAGTAGTTTAGAAATGCTGGCATTCAGGGCCAGGGATCGAGGGTGGCTAGGTGGGAATTTACGCTTTCTCTCAAATGTTTGTGAGATGGAGAGCTGAACGCTGCCGTGTGACATGGTTGAGATGCTTGGTGATGGAGGTGGTGGTGGTGTTGGTGGTACATCCCCTGTTTGCTGGGCGGCAGGTGCCAACGTTCCTCCAGAGGCGGAGGAAGAGGCCGAGGCGGCGGCAGCAGCAGAAGAGGCCGAGGCGGCAGCAGCAGAAGAGGTAGCAGGGGGAGCCTGAGTGACTTCCTTGTTTTTAAGGTGTTTATTCCACTGCAGTTCATGCTTTGCATGCAGGTGCCTGGTCATGCAGGTTGTGCTAAGGTTCAGAACGTTAATGCCTCGCTTCAGGCTCTGATGGCACAGCGTGCAAACCACTCGGGTCTTGTCGTCAGCACATTGTTTGAAGAAGTGCCATGCCAGGGAACTCCTTGAAGCTGCCTTTGGGGTGCTCGGTCCCAGATGGCGGCGGTCAGTAGCAGGCGGAGTCTCTTGGCGGCGGGTGTTCTGCTTTTGCCCACTGCTCCCTCTTTTGCTACGCTGTTGGCTCGGTCTCACCACTGCCTCTTCCTCCGAACTGTGAAAGTCAGTGGCACGACCTTCATTCCATGTGGGGTCTAGGACCTCATCGTCCCCTGCATCGTCTTCCACCCAGTCTTGATCCCTGACCTCCTGTTCAGTCTGCACACTGCAGAAAGACGCAGCAGTTGGCACCTGTGTTTCGTCATCATCAGAGACATGCTGAGGCAGAGGCAGAGGAAAAGACAGAGAAAGAGGAGCAGGCCATGGACACTGGGATCACAGCTGAACAGGTGTGCCTACCTCTCACAAGCTCAGAAGATGAATTTGAAAGTGGAAGTAGTGGAGTCGGGGGAGGGCTCATGGCTGAGATTAAACGCCTGGAGTCACCCCGCTCCATGAAAGGAGTTTTTTGTTTACAGAAGAACTTCCAGATAAGGATGAAGATATTGAAAAGAAAAAAAAGAAGGGAAAAAAGAAGAAAGAAAAAAGCAGAGTGGAGGTGAGATATGTGCATGTTTCTCACCCCTAGCAATCCGGGCAGCTGAAAAGGCTGCTTGGATTGCAACCCCCACCATCCTCCCAGCCCCGGTCTCTGCTGTGGGACCGGGCGACGGGAGTGGGGAGAAAAAACACGAGGTGTCCAAGATGGCGGAGGACGCCGTCCTCACTTGCAGTAATGAGGGCGGCCCGAGAGAAGGCAGTTGAGGCAGGTAGAGGGGGGGGAGACGGTTCTGCTGCCCCTCCTGCGTCCGTGGCGCCTGGCAGAAGTTATGCCAGTGTGGCTGCGGCCGTAGGGGGGGGGGCTGGCCTCTTTGACTTCCTCACTCTCAGGGCCTGGTAATTGTGACTTGCAGCGGCGACTATTGGAGGCCCTCAAAAAGGGGGAGAGCTCCTTTTCCGTAGAGGGAGAGAAGGTGGAATGTTCATTCTGGTTCATGGCGTTCGGACCTTCCGAGAACAGAACGGGGGCGAGACCACCTGGTCTTCACCCACAACCGGCTCTGGAGCCAGACGGAATGTGGTCTGTCTCAAGTGGAGTAGCGATGAAGCTTGCCCTACTAGAAAGAGGGTAGTGGAGCTCCTGCTTGGGATGGGTTTCAAGGCTACTGACATCTTTGCCTTGATCCATCCTTTTGGCTCCAAGGAGTTTGACATCAGCTTTGTCCGGCCGGAGGGGCTTGAGCTCTTCTGGTCCGGATATGAGCTGGTGAAGAACATGCCGGACTGGCGTGGTTTCGTTGCAAAAGCGATAACCCGCCAGAGTGAGGTCAAGAGAGTGACCGTTCTGACCCGTAACGAGTCGCTCTCTTGTATTGACATCATAACCTGGCTGGGAAGGTACGGAGAGGTCCAGGGAATACCAGCTAAAAACCTGGACGAGTTCGGCATTTGGTCGGGTGCCTGGACGTTTAATATCAAGCTTAAGCGTCTGGGCAGTACAGTTTCCCACATTCCATCATCTGCTTTTATCGGCCGAGACAGGATCTTGGTTTTCTACAGGGGGCAGCCTAAGCTCTGTCACAAGTGCGGCAGCCCCACACACTTCAGCGCCAGCTGCCAAGTGCAGAAGTGCGCGTTGTGTGGGGGGACAGGTCATCTTGCTTCATCTTGTGAGGAGATTAGATGCAACCTGTGTGGGGAGCTCGGGCACCCCTTCAGTCGCTGTCCTCTATCTGAGGCCAATGCGGCCCGAGCTCATGCAGGAGCGGGCCGGGAGGTCCCTTCGGCTGAGGCGGGTGCTGGCAAAGGCAGTGGAGTTAAGGGGTCAGTGAGGAACCGGAACAACCCGTCCCGACAGAGGCGGTGAGAGAGGCGTCAGGCGGAGAGGGAGGGGGAGGAACAGAAAAGGCGTACTAAAAAAAGATCTAGCCCGATCAAAGTCGCCAAGGAAGGTGTAACCGGCTCCCCTCTGGAGCTCTCCAACCGGTACCTCATCTTGGATGAGACCTCTGCCTCCTCTGCTGAGGAGGGGGTTGAAGGTAAGGGGCCGGGGGCGAAGGAGGGAGAGCCTTCAGGGGGCCCCGTGCCCCCCTCTGGTGGGGATGCAAGGTCCTCAGGAGGGGTGGCAAAACCGGGCCCTGAGACTGAGAAAGCCAGGAGTGGTGCGCAGAGGGAGGTGGTGGTGGCAGAGATGGATACCACTATCTCCCTCAAGAGAGGTTGTGCTGCTCTAGAAGGCAGCCCCGGGAGGGGGGAGAAGGATGGGAAGAAGGCCATCTAATTTAATTACTCTTTATGGCGGTACCCGCTCTGCTGACTCTGGCGACCATTAATGTCGCCAGCATTAAGTCGGATGCGTCTCGTTTCACAGCCTTCGATTTTCTCAGCCGTGTTGAAGCTAACATTTTGTTTTTGCAAGAGACCAGGCTGCCAGATTTGGCAGCGATTTATAAAGCCAAGAGGGAGTGGAGACCAGGGCCCTCCTACTGGTGTCTTGCGGCTGAGCCGTATAGCAGAGTGGCGGTCCTTTTTACCTCACCGGTAGAATGCCGACGAGTAATTGAATTAGAAATGGGGAGGTGTTTGATCTTGGACGTCCTCATGAAGGGACAGGAACTGCGCCTGATTTATATCTACGGGCCCCAGGTGGGACAGGAAATGTCTCTTTATGAGGATTAAGCCTTTCCTTTTTACAAGCCGGCAGGTGGTTTTTGGTGGGGACTTTAATACTGTCACAAGGCCCCAAGACAGGGGAGGCACCAGAAACCGGCTGACTTATGATAATATTTTTCTGAATAGAGTAGCTAGTGAGGCTCGTCTGGAGGATGTCCACATTAGGCATACCCCAGGCCACGGGGGTTTCACTTTCTATAGAGGTAGTCAGATCAGGTCTAGAATAGATAGGTTTTATTTGAAGGAGGAGGCTACCTTTTCGCCCATAAGGGTTGTGGAGGTGGAATTTTCCAATCACTGTTTGATTATGTTTTCTCTGAATATTTCAGAATCCCCCCAAATGAGAAGAGGTTATTGGAAGCTGAATTCGGGTGTCTTTGAGGAAGCAGAGGTGAGACAATCCTTTGAGGACTTCCTTCAGAGTCAGGTACCTTTACTGGATCTCTGTGATACTAAGTCAGAGTGGTGGGAGATATTCAAAGATCGAGCTGCAAAGTTCTTCCGCCGGCTCTCGAGCCTCAGGTCCCTGGACAGGTACCGCCTGTATCAGGGTCTGAGGAGGAAACTCGAGCATCTGGTCTCGACTGGTGGTAGCCGCGAGGATATCTCCAGGGTGAAATCTTTGCTCAAGAGGTGCCAGTATGATAGGCACACATCTTTAGTTTTTGAGAGGGACTTCGGGAGGTACCGCTCGCCCGACCCCTACAGAAATTGTAAGATGTCAGTGAAGAGTAAGTTAGTGACGGGACTGGTCGATAGTACGGGATCTCTGAACAGGTCCAGATCAGGGATCCTGGAAGTTGTCAGATCCTTTTACTCGTGCCTCTTGGGGAGGAGGGATCTGGATCGGGACGTGATGTCGGCTTTCCTGGCTGGAGTCACCCCTGAGTCAGGAGCTCACCTCTCTTTTGACGGTTTGGTAGAAGAGATCAGGAAGGAGGAAGTTATCCTGGCGGTGGAAGGGTTAGCTCTGAAGAAGTCGCCAGGCCCGGATGGCTTAACATCCGAGTTTTATAAGACCTTTAAGGACTCTTTATGTCCCCTCTTGACTAAGGTATTCAATGAGTGTTTATCCTCGGGCACTCTGCCTCGGTCAATGAGGAGGTCAGCGCTGATCCTTCTATCAAAGGGTAAGGATCCGAGCCGTATTGAGAACTGGCGTCACATAGCACTTCTTAATACGGACAGAAAGATTCTGGCCAAGATACTTTTTAATAGGCTGGTGAAATTTGCACCCCAACTCCTTTCGGTGGCTCAGCATTGCTCGGTTCCAGGCCGCAGCACTTTGAGTGCTGTACTCGGTGTCCGAGAGGCAGTGGAGCAGAGTAGAGCAGGCTACTGGAGGGGGTACATGCTGTCCTTAGATCAAGCAAAGACGTTTGATCGGGTGAACCATGAGTACCTCTAGTCGGTACTTCTGAAGTATGGCCTTCCGGGGGGGTTTGTCGATTGGTTAAAGATCTTGTATGCAGGGGCAGAGAGTTTCCAGCTTGTGAACGGTTGCTCTGGCTGCTCTTTTGAGGTTGGGTCTGGCGTCCGCCAGGGTTGTCCTTTGAGCCCGCTTTTATACGTGTTTGCGATTGATCCCTTTCTTAAGCGATCGATCGTGGACCGTTAGCGGGAGTCGGGATGGATCGGGCGGCGCCGGAAGCCACTCTGAGGGTAGTAGCGTACGCTGACGATGTCACCATTTTCGTATCCTCAAGAGGGGAGGCGGAGTACGTGATGTCTGAAGTGGATCACTACTCGGAGGCATCCGGGTCCATGATCAATCGGGATAAGTGTGAGAGTCTCTGGCTGGGAGGGGGTGATCCAGTTTTTGATCTCCCGGACACCCTCCCAGAGCCAAAGTCCTAGACTTCATGTCAGGCTTCATGTCATAGCAGAGAATCAGGCTTCATGTCACCCAACACTGGAACAGGCCACTGTCAGATATTTTTAGGCCCCGGCACCCAGACAGAGGAGAGAGGTCCCATAGCAGAGAATCAGGCTTCATGTCATAGCAGAGAATCAAACTTCATGTCACCCACCACTGGAACAGGCCATTTTCAGATATTTTTAGGCCCCGGCACCCAGACAGAGGAGAGAGGTCCCATAGCAGAGATTCAGGCTTCATGTCATAGCAGAGAATCAGGCTTCATGTCACCCACCACTGGAACAGGCCACTGTCAGATATTTTTAGGCCCCGGCACCCAGACAGAGGAGAGAGGTCCCATAGCAGAGAATCAGGCTTCATGTCAAAGCAGAGAATCAGGCTTCACGTCACCCACCATTGAAACAGGTGTCACGGAAGGTGTACAGGAAACAAGACAATGCAAAATGAATATATGACTCACTGGATCCAAAACTAAGGAACAAAAGGGAGACCCCTGCATAAGACCTGGCACTCTCCCTGACTGCTCAGCCTATGCGAACACCCCAATGGTGGATGATCGCATATCCTCGTACCTCGACTATTTAACACCTGAACACCATACAATAGTGAGGGGACACGACCACCGGCTCCCTACACTAGACACGGAGAGAGTCAGGGTCACCTGGGATCCAGCAAACATAAAATTACAAATGAATGTACAACACTTATCTTGTAGACGACTGGGAAATAGGATCAGCATGTACACACACTCCAGGAAGTTGTATAAACCGCACACTAATGCATTATGGGGAGGAATTTAAAGGGATGCAATCAGTCCAATTACAAGACAGCTGAGAGAGGCTAACAAGATGAAGAACTAAAAAACCAAAACAAAGAAAGCTCAAGGAGGAGGTTCTGAAAGGCATCTGTCAGAGCTTCTCAAATGTCTGGTTGTGACAACAGGCCATTGTAAGATATTTAGGCCCCGGCACCCAGACAGAGGAGAGAGGTCCCATTGCAGAGAATCAGGCTTCATGTCATAGCAGAGAATCAGGCTTCACGTCACACACCATTGGAACAGGCCATTGTCAGATATTTAGGCCCCGGCACCCAGACAGAAGAGAGAGGTCCCATAGCAGAGAATCAGGCTTCATGTCATAGCAGAGAATCAGGCTTCATGTCATAGCTGAGAATCAGGCTTCATGTCACCCACCACTGGAACAGGCCACTGTTGGATATTTTTAGGCCCCGGCACCCAGACAGAGGAGAGAGGTCCCATAGCAGAGAATCAGGCTTCATGTCATAGCAAAGAATCATGCTTCATGTCACCCAACACTGGAATAGGCCACTGTCAGATATTTTTAGGCCCCGGTACCCAGACAGAGGAGAGAGATCCTATAGCAGAGAATCAGGCTTCATGTCATAGCAGAGAATCAGGCTTCAAGTCACCAACCACTGGAACAGGCCATTGTCAGATATTTTTAGGCCCCGGCACCCAGACAGAGGAGAGAGGTCCCATAGCAGAACTTCAAGCTTCATGTCATAGCAGGGAATCAGGCTTCATGTCACCCACCACTGGAACAGGCCATTGTCAGATATTTTTAGGCCCCGGCACCCAGACAGAGGAGAGAGGTCCCATAGCAGAACTTCAAGCTTCATGTCATAGCAGGGAATCAGGCTTCATGTCACCCAACACTGGAACAGGCCACTGTCAGATATTTTTAGGCCCCGGCACCCAGATAGAGGAGAGTGGTTCCATAGCAGAGAAACAGGCTTCATGTCATAGCAGAGAATCAGGCTTCATGTCACCCAACACTGGAACAGGCAACTGTCTGATATTTTTGGGCCCCGACACCCAGACAGAGGAGAGAGGTCCCATAGCAGAGAATCAGGCTTCATGTCATAGTAGAGAATCAGGCTTCACGTCACCCACTATTGGAACAGGCCATTGTCAGATATTTTTAGGCCCCGGCACCCAGACAGAGGAGAGAGGTCCCATTGCAGAGAATCAGGCTTCATGTCATAGCAGAGAATCAGGCTTCACGTCACCCACCATTGGAACAGGCCATTGTCAGATATTTAGGCCCCGGCACCCAAACAGAAGAGAGAAGTCCCATAGCAGAGAATCAGGCTTCATGTCATAGCAGAGAATCAGGCTTCATGCCACCCACCACTGGAACAGGCCATTGTCAGATATTTTTAGGCCCCGGCACCCAGACAGAGGAGAGGTTCATTCAACTTTGGGTTGCCCCGCAATATAATGGTAAAATGAAAATATAAAGAGGATTGAATGAGGAAGTGCCCTGGAGTACAATAATATATGGTTAAGGGGAGGTAGTTATAGATGTCTAATCTGCACAAGGGATGGACAGGTCCTGGGGGATCCATGCTTGGTTCATTTTTCTGAACATCAGCTTGTCCACATTGGCTGTAGACAGGCGGCTGCGTTTGTCTGTAATGACGCCCCCTGCCGTGCTGAATACAAGTTCAGACAAAACGCTGGCCGCCGGGCAGGCCAGCACCTCCAAGGCATAAAAGGCTAGCTCTGGCCACATGGACAATTTGGAGACCCAGAAGTTGAATGGGGCCGAACCATCAGTCAGTACGTGGAGGTATGTGCACACGTACTATTCCACCATGTTAGTGAAATGTTGCCTCCTGCTAACACGTTCCGTATCAGGTGGTGGTGCAGTTAGCTGTGGCATGTTGACAAAACATCTCTCACCATGCTAACCCTGCCCTCAGAGGAGCTGGCCGTGAAACAGCTGCGTTGGCGACCTCTTGCTCCTACTCTGCCTTCGCCTTGGGCTTCCACTTGTTCCCCTGTGACATTTGGGAATGCTCTCAGTAGCTCGTCTACCAATGTGCGCTTGTACTCGCGCATCTTCCTATCACGCTCCAGTGCAGGAAGTAAGGTGGGCACATTGTCTTTGTACTGGGGATCCAGCAGGGTGGCAATCCAGTAGTCCGCACACGTTAAAATGTGGGAAACTCTGCTGTCGTTGCGCAGGCACTGCAGCATGTAGTCGCTCATGTGTGCTAGGCTGCCCAGAGGTAAGGTCAAGCTGTCCTCTGTGGGAGGAGTATCGTCATCGTCCTGCGTTTCCCCCCAGCCACGCACCAGTGATGGGCCCGAGCTGCGTTGGGTGCCACCCCGCTGTGAACATGCTTCATCCTCATCCTCCTCCACCTCCTCATCCTCATCCTCATCCTCCTTGTCCTCCAGTAGTGGGCCCTGGCTGGCCACATTTGTACCTGGCCTCTGCTGTTGCAAAAAACCTCCCTCTGAATCACTTCGAAGAGACTGGCCTGAAAGTGCTAAAAATGACTCCTCTTCCTCCTCCTCCTGGGCCACCTCCTCTTCCATCATCGCCCTAAGTAATTTCTCAAGGAGTTATAGTGTACAGCTATGAAGATGGTGGTGGTGGTTTGCTGAGGGAAATTAAAATGCTGGAATCCCCAGTTGATTTCCAGGGCTTTGCATTTGGAGATGAACTGCTGGAAGAGAACAGTGGCAAAAAAAAGAGAAATAAAAATAAAAAGGACAAAGAGCAGACATGCTTGGTGTATGTGCCTGCGGAGCGCTCGGTGCGGGCTGACGGGTCCGTACCGGGTGCTCTGCCAGTAGTCGCAGTTGCGCTGCCTGGTATTGCACCAAGTTTGTCTGTATTAGAATCCGGCAGTGCGGCAGTCAATATGCCAAAGATGGCGCTGAACGCTGACATAGCAGGCAAGAGAAGCGTCAATTCTATTCAATCGGGGGCCTCTGGTGCTGATGGCCACTCCCCAGTGGGAGGGGGGGGTGGTCCGGCACCGGAGCTAGCCCCCGTGAAAGAGGTGGCCCCGCCTGCCGCTCTGCCTACTCTGCCCGCCGCAACGGGGGGTAGGGTGGTGCTGGGGCGGTGTGATGGGGTCACACAAAACGATACTGAACCTGAGACTCCGCCTGCAGCTGCAAAAGCGCGGGGTGTGTCCGGGGGTGCGTCTGGGCATCCCCCTATCGGCGCGCATGTGGGCATGGCCGGGGGGGTGCCCGGCCGTGCTTCCGGATGCGCTCCCAGGGTTGTAGGTGAATACGCAGGCGCAATGAACAAGCGCCTGCGCACTGAAGAAGCAGGGGCCGGAGCGGCCGGGAAACATCTGACAGCGGCACTCCGGTCCTCTGCAAAGTATACTAAAGGCTGGATATATTGCGCCGGAGAATGTAGCCATGTACGGAGCATGTAGCCATGTACTGTCTCTGCCTCCTCTTCCTCCAGCGCTGAACTAAGTGCTGGGGAGGGGGGGAGTGTGATCACCCATGCCCAAATCTTAAGGGCAGCAGAGGGGGGGAGTGGCTTGTCCAGGGGCAATGACAGTGGCAAAGTAAATATTGATAAGTGTAATAATAAAGGTAGTAATAATAAAGGTAATTATAGAAGTAGTTTGGTGACACCTGCTGCACCAGCTGTCCCAGCAGGGAGAGAGGGTGTATGTGAGCAGGGTGTTGGTAGGGGTATTGGTGAGGGTGCTTCGTCGGGTCCCAAAGGTAGGATGGATGCTGGGAGTCGGCGGGCTGTCGCTGAAAAAGTGGCGGCTGTGGCTCCTGATGTTCGCCTTCCGGAGGGATCCGACGTGGCATCTGGTACTACTGTAGTGGGGGGGGGGCGGTTTGGTTGCCCCTCCTGCGGTCGTAACACCTGGCAGAAGTTATGCAAGTGTGGCTGCGACCGTGGGGGGGAGGGGCTATCCTCGTTGGCTTCCTCATTCCCAGGAGTCACGGTTGGTGACTTGCAACGGCGACACCTGGAGGCCCTCAAAAAGGGGGAGAGCTCTATAACAGTAGAGGGAGAGAAGGTGGACCTATCCTTATGGATAAACAGGCATGGCCTGCGAGCTTTCCGAGAGGAAAGGGGGGGCGAGACCACCTGGTCCCTGCCTACAACCGGCCCTGGGACCAGGCGGAATGTAGTTTGTCTCAAGTGGAGAAGCAATGATGCCTGCCCTACGAGAAAGAGGGTGGTGGAGCTCCTGCTTGAGATGGGCTTCAGGGTGGCTGACATCTTCGCCCTGATACATCCTTATGGTTCCAAGGAGTTCGACGTCAGCTTTGCCTGGCCGGAGGGCCTAGAGCTTTTCTGGTCTGGGTATGAGCTGGTGAAGAACTTACCGGATTGGAAGGGTTTTTTCGCTCAGGCGATAACCCGGCAGAACAACGTCAAGAAGGTGACCGTTTTAACCTGTAACGAATCACTTTCTTGCGTTGACATTCTGACGTGGCTAAGCAGGTATGGGGACGTCCAGGGTGTACCATCCAAAAACCTGGACGAATTTGGCATTTGGTCGGGAGCCTGGACTTTCAATGTGAAGTTGAAATGTCTAGGAAGCACGGTTTCCCACATTCCATCCTCTGCCTTCATCGGCCGGGATAGGATCCTGGTTTTCTACAGGGGGCAGCCTAAGCTCTGTCACAAGTGTGGCAGCCCTTCACACTTCAGCGCCAGCTGCCAAGTGCAGAAGTGCGCGTTGTGTGGAGGGACAGGTCACCTTGCCGCAACTTGTGGGGAGATTAGGTGCAACTTGTGTGGTGTGCTCGGACACCCATTTAGTCGCTGTCCCCTCTCTGAGGTCAATGCGGGCCGAGCTCATGCAGGAGTGGGCCGGGAGGTCTCTTCGGCTGAGGCGGGTGCTGGCGGAGACAGTCAAGTTAAGGGGTCAGTGAATACCAAGAGCGGTCCGTCCCGGCAGAGGCGGAGGGAGAGACGCCAGGCGGAGAGGGAACAGAAAGAACCCCACCACAATGGGGTGATGTCTGCCCCTCCCCAAGTGGCTGACTCCCATAGTTCAGAGACCCTAGGGGACAGGGAGCTAAGGGCGGAGATCAGGAGACTAGAACGGGCCGATGAGACCCAGTCTTCACACTACGAAAGTGCAGCAGAGGGTAGTGAGACTGGGTCTAACATCAATAGAAGGAAACGGTACAAAAAAAAAAAAAAAGAGCCCGACCAAAGTAGCCAGGGAAGGCGAAACCGGCTCCCCTCTAGAGCTCTCCAACCGGTATCTCACTTTGGATGAGACCGCCGCCTCCTCTTCATCTGAGGGGGAGGTAAGAAGTGGGGTACCGGGGGGCGAAGGAAGGAGGGCTTTCAGGAGGCCCCGTGCCCCTCTCTGGTGAGGCTGTAAGGTCCCCAGAAGAGGAGGCAAATCCGATTCCTGGAACTGAGAAAGCCAGGGGCGGTACGCAAGAGGGAGCGGTGGTGACAGATGGAATGGACACCACCGTCTCCCTCAAAAGAGGGCGTGCCGCTTTAGAGGATAGCCCCGGGAGGGGTAAGAAGGTTGGGAAGGAAGGAGGACATCTAGCTTAAACTCCAAGTATGGCGGTACCCACTCAGCTGACACTGGCGACCATTAATGTCGCCAGCATTAAATCTGATGCGGCTCGTTACAGAGCCTTTGATTTTTTCAGCCGAGTTGAAGCTGATGTTTTATTTTTGCAAGAGACCATACTGTCAAACTTGGCGGAAGTCCATAAAAGCGAAGAGGGAGTGGAGATCTGGGCCCTCCTTCTGGTCTCTTGCGGCTGAGCCGTATAGCGGAGTGGCGGTTCTTTTCACCGTACTGGTAGAATGCCGACGGGTGGTTGAACTAGAAATGGGTAAGTGTTTGATCTTGTATATCCTCATGAAGGGACAGGAACTGTGCCTGATCAATATCTACGGGCCCCAGTCCAGGTGGGACAGGAAATGTCTCTTTATGAGGATCAAGCCTTTCCTTTTTACGAGCCGGCAAGTGGTCTTTGGTGGGGACTTTAATACTGTCATAAGGTCCCAGGATAGGGGAGGCATCAGAGACCGGCTGACTTATGATAGTATAGCTCTAAATAGTATAGCTAGTGAGGCTCGTCTAGTGGATGTCCACATTAGGCACACCCCAGACCACGGTGGTTTCACTTACTACAGAGGTAATAGGATTAGGTCTAGAATAGATAGTTTTTTTTTTTTAAGGAGGAGGCTACCTTCTCGCCCTTAAGGGTTGTAGAGGTAGAATTCTCTGACCACTGTCTGATTATGTTTTCTCTGAATATTTCAGAATCCCCCCAAATGGGAAGAGGTTACTGGAAGCTGAATGCGGGAGTCCTGGAGGAAGCAGAGGTGAGACAATCCTTTGAGGACTTTCTTCAGAGTCAGGTAGCTTTGCTGGATCTCTGTGACACTAAGTCAGAGTGGTGGGAGGTATTCAAAGACCGGGCCGCAAAGTTCTTCCGCCAGCTCTTGAGCCTCAGGTCTCTGGACAGGTACCGCCTGTATCAGAGTCTGAGGAGGAAACTCGAAGGTCTGGTCTCGACTGGAGGTAGCCGCGAGGATATCTCCAGAGTGAAATCTTTGCTCAAGAGGTGCCAGTATGATAGGCACACATCTTTAGTTTTTGAGAGGGACTTCGGGAGGTACCGCTCGCCCGACCCCTACAGAAACTGTAAGATGTCAGTGAAGAGTAAGTTAATAACAGGACTAGTTGATAGTACGGGATCTCTGAACAGGTCCAGATCAGGGATTCTGGAAGTCGTCAGATCCTTTTACTCATGCCTCTTGGGAAAGAGGGATCTGGATCGGGACAAGATGTCGGCTTTCCTGGCTGAAATCACCCCTGAGTCAGAAGCTCATCTCTCTTTTGACGTTTTGGTAGAGGAGATCGGGAAGGAGGAAGTTATCCTGGCGGTGGAAGGGTTAGCTCTGAAGAAGTCGCCAGGCCCGGATGGCTTAACATCCGAGTTTTATAAGACCTTTAAGGACTCTTTATGTCCCCTCTTGACTGAGGTATTCAATGAGTGTCTATCCTCGGGCACTCTGCCTCGGTCAATGAGGAGGTCAGCCCTGATCCTTCTATCAAAGGGTAAAGATCCGAGCCGTATTGAGAACTGGCGTCCCATAGCACTTCTCAATACGGACAGAAAGATTCTGGCCAAGATACTGTTTAACAGGCTGGTGAAATTTGCGCCTCAGCTCCTTTCGGTGGCTCAGCATTGCTCGGTTCCAGGCCGCAGCACTTTTAGTGCTGTACTCGGTGTCCGAGAGGCAGTGGGACAGAGTAGACCGGGCCACTGGAGGGGGTACATGCTGTCCTTAGATCAAGCAAAGGCTTTTGATCGGTTGAACCACGAGTACCTCTGGTCGGTCCTTTTGAAGTATGGCCTGCCGGGGGGGTTTGTCGATTGGTTAAAGATCTTGTATGCCGGCGCAGAGAGTTTCCCGCTTGTGAACGGTTGGTCTGGCTGCCCTTTTGAGGTTGGGCCCGGCGTTCGCCAGGGTTGTCCTTTGAGCCCGCTTTTATACGTGTTCGCGATTGATCCCTTTCTTAAGAGGGTCAATCGTGGACCATTGGCAGGAGTCGGGATGGATCGGGCGACGCCGGAAGCCACTCTGAGGACAGTAGCGTACGCCGACGATGTCACCATTTTCGTGTCCTCGAAAGGGGAGGCGGAATACGTGATGTCTGAGGTGGATCGCTACTCGGAGGCATCCGGGTCCATGATCAACCGGGATAAGTGTGAGAGTCTCTGGCTGGGAGGGGGTGATCCAACTTTTGATCTCCCGGACACCCTCCCAGGGCCCCAGTCGTCAGCCAAAGTCCTAGGCATCCATTTCGGTCATGGGGATTATCCCACTCAAAATTGGGACGACAGGCTTAAGATCGCCGCTCAGAAGGTCGACCAGTGGAAGGGCTGGTCTTTGACCCTCAGGGAAAGGGTGCACCTGATCAAGGCTTTCCTGCTCCCTTTGCTTATCTATTTGGGCAGTGTGTGTATCTTGCCAGAGCCTCTCTGGACTCGGGTTTACAGTGTGTTCTTTCAGCTCTTATGGGGGAATAGACTGAACCTGATCAAGAGGGAGGTGACTTACCGCACGAGGAGACTAGGAGGGTTATCTATGGTCAACCCCGTGGTGTTTCTTGTAAACACATTTGTTAAAGTAAATCTGGCGAACCTCTGGATGGAGAGGGCTTCTCCGTGGGTAGTCTCCTGCTGGGGGTGGTTTCGGCCTTTCTTCCAGGAATGGGAGACAGGAGGGCAAGTGAAGGACTTGCGTACGCCTCACGGATATCTTCCGGCTTACGTCACCCCGATTCTGAAGGCAATCCGCCGGTGGGGTTTCGAGGTAGGGGAAATCAGGACTCTGTCATGGAGGTCCCTTGACGAGGGGGTCTTGTTGTCCCACTTCCAGAAGCCCCTGGCCCTCAAGGATTGCCCAAGCCGGGATCTAGACAAGGGGTTACAGTTGCTAAATTCTGCAAGGATCCCCTTGAAGTTTTGGGACTTGGCTTGGCGTTGCTTTCACGGGAGGCTGTATGTAAGGGACAATCTGAAGTACAGGAACTCTGATGAAAGGGGTTGTCCCTGGGAGGAGTGCGGCTCCATACTGGAAAGTATGGAGCACTTCCTGCTTCAGTGTCCCTTTAATACAGAGGTGTAAAAACGGGTGGGAGCTTCCATTGGCTGGCCTAGGCCAGCCAGCCTCTCCTATGCGGAGTGGGCCTATGGAGTGCTCAGAGACCTGGGAAGAAGGGACCTGTGCACATGTTTTTTAGTTAGCATAGTGGTTAGGTACTACACGTGGAACGCACGGTATTTAGTTTCAACACGGCAGAAAGTCCTCCCAGTGGATGAGGTGTGTAGGAACATTCTGGGGGACCTGGTGAAGGTACGTTCTCTCGAGTACGAAAGACTGGGTACCAGCAGGGCCTCTCTCCTCTGGAGAGGTTTTGCTTTTAGTGTACCCATAGCCTAGTAGTACTCTTCCTGGTGGTGGGCTGATACTCTCACCCTAGATTTTTGTGTTGGATAAAGTGTATGGTTTTGAAAGGCTTGCAAAGGCTGAACTTGGTCCTTCGGGAGTGGTTATGTATGTTTATTGTATGGTATATTGTATATATTGTGTATATTATGTTGAAGGATAGGGTAAGCGGGGGTTAGTTAGTTAGGTTGGGTGGGTTAGGGTGAGGGGGGGGGACACTTACAAAATGTGGGGAGGCCTACATCCAGTCCTGGACTACGCGGACATGGGAGGACATGGGTGAGGCTGATGTGGGTGGTGGAGGTAGGGCTGGCCTCGGACTATGCGGACATGCAGAGGACATGAGGCGGAGGTCAGTCCTGGGGTATTTAGTTTAGGATAGGGAAGGGCTAGGGACAGGTTAAGTTAGGGAAAGTTTTCAGTTTGTAGTTTGTAGTGTTGTTTATATATAAAAAAAATATATATATAATAAAAAAATAATAATAATACAAAAAATACAAAAAAAATCAAATAAATATTTATGTATATAAAAATTATTTTTTTTTTTGCTTAGGGGTGAGTTGCCCGGATTTAAGTTACGGCGAAGTAGCCATATTTTTGTTTGAGTTTGTTTTTTTTATTCTGTGTTTTATTTCAATTTCTTTGGGTTATGTTATTTCAGCCGAACCGGCTGGGTAAGTTTTATTTATTTTAGGTTATTTATTGTAGGTTATTTATTGTAGGTTGTAGGTTTGTAGTTTTATATATAGGTATGAATGTGTGTGTGAATGTGGCTGGGGCAGCTGGAATGCTGTCTATGTTTAAGTTTTTGTTTGACTGTACTTGTAATTATATATGTAACGTTTTGTAATTTTATAATAAAAAAAAAAATACCATAACAGAGATTCAGGCTTCATGTCAGCAGAGAATCAGTCTTCATGTCATAGCAGAGAATCAGGCTTCACGTCAGCCAAAACTGGAACAGTCCATTGTCATATATTTAGGCCCCGGCACCCAGACAGAGGAGAGAGGTCCCATAACAGAGATTCAGGCTTCATGTGAGCAGAGAATCAGTCTTCACGTCAGCCAAAACTGGAACAGTCCATTGTCATATATTTAGGCCCCGGCACCCAGACAGAGGAGAGAGGTCCCATAACAGAGATTCAGGCTTCATGTCAGCAGAGAATCAGTCTTCATGTCATAGCAGAGAATCAGGCTTCACGTCAGCCAAAACTGGAACAGTCCATTGTCATATATTTAGGCCCCGGCACCCAGACAGAGGAGAGAGGTCCCATAGCAGAGATTCAGACTTCATGTTATTTATTGTAGGTTATTTATTGTAGGTTGTAGGTTTGTAGTTTTATATATAGGTATGAATGTGTGTGTGAATGTGGCTGGGGCAGCTGGAATGCTGTCTATGTTTAAGTTTTTGTTTGACTGTACTTGTAATTATATATGTAACGTTTTGTAATTTTATAATAAAAAAAAAAATACCATAACAGAGATTCAGGCTTCATGTCAGCAGAGAATCAGTCTTCATGTCATAGCAGAGAATCAGGCTTCACGTCAGCCAAAACTGGAACAGTCCATTGTCATATATTTAGGCCCCGGCACCCAGACAGAGGAGAGAGGTCCCATAACAGAGATTCAGGCTTCATGTCAGCAGAGAATCAGGCTTCACGTCAGCCAAAACTGGAACAGTCCATTGTCATATATTTAGGCCCCGGCACCCAGACAGAGGAGAGAGGTCCCATAACAGAGATTCAGGCTTCATGTCATCAGAGAATCAGTCTTCATGTCATAGCAGAGAATCAGGCTTCACGTCAGCCAAAACTGGAACAGTCCATTGTCATATATTTAGGCCCCGGCACCCAGACAGAGGAGAGAGGTCCCATAGCAGAGATTCAGGCTTCATGTCAGCAGAGAATCATGCTTCACGTCACCCAACACTGGAACAGGCCACTGTCAGATATTTTTAGGCCCCGGCACCCAGACAGAGGAGAGGTTCATTCAACTTTGGGTTGCCCCACAATATAATGGTAAAATGAAAATAAAAATAGGATTGAATGAGGAAGTGCCCTGGAGTACAATAATATATTGTTAAGGGGAGGTAGTTAATGTCTAATCTGCACAAGGGATGGACAGATCATGTGGGATCCATGCCTTGTTCATTTTTATGAACGTCAGCTTGTCCACATTGGCTGTGGCTGCGTTTGTCTGTAATGACGCCCCCTGCCGTGCTGAATACACGTTAAGACAAAACGCTGGAAGCCGGGCAGGCCAGCACCTCCAAGGCATAAAAGGCTAGCTCTGGCCATGTGGAATTTTTGGAAACCCAAAAGTTGAATGGGGCCAAACCATCAGTCAGTACGTGGAGGGGTGTGCACACGTACTGTTCCACCATGTTAGTGAAATGTTGCCTCCTGCTAATACGTTCCGTATAAGCTGGTGGTGCAGTTAGCTGTGGCGTGTTGACAAAACTTTTCCACATCTCTGCCATGCTAACTTTGCCCTCAGAGGAGCTGGCCGTGACACAGCTGCGTTGGTGACCTCTTGCTCCTCCTCTGCCTTCGCCTTGGGCTTCCACTTGTTCCCCTGTGACATTTGGGAATGCTCTCAGTAGCGCGTCTACCAACGTGCGCTTGTACTCGCGCATCTTCCTATCACGCTCCAGTGCAGGAAGTAAGGTGGGCACATTGTCTTTGTACCGTGGATCCAGCAGGGTGGCAACCCAGTAGTCCGCACACGTTAAAATGTGGGCAACTCTGCTGTCGTTGCGCAGGCACTGCAGCATGTAGTCGCTCATGTGTGCCAGGCTGCCCAGAGGTAAGGACAAGCTGTCCTCTGTGGGAGGCGTATCGTTATCGTCCTGCGTTTCCCCCCAGCCACGCACCAGTGATGGGCCCGAGCTGCGTTGGGTGCCACCCCGCTGTGAACATGCTTCATCCTCATCCTCCTCCACCTCCTCCTCCTCCTCATTCTCTTCGTCCTCCAGTAGTGGGCCCTGGCTGGCCACATTTGTACCTGGCCTCTTCTGTTGCAAAAAACCTGAGTCACTTCGAAGAGACTGGCCTGAAAGTACTAAAAATGACCCCTCTTCCTCCTCCTCCTCCTCCTGGGCCACCTCCTCTTCCATCATCGCCCTAAGTGTTTTCTCAAGGAGACATAGAAGTGGTATTGTAACGCTGATAACGGCGTCATCGCCACTGGCCATATTGGTGGAGTACACGAAACAGCGCAACAGGGCACACAGGTCTCGCATGGAGTCCCAGTCATTGGTGGTGAAGTGGTGCTGTTCCGCAGTGCGACTGACCCGTGCGTGCTGCAGCTGAAACTCCACTATGGCCTGCTGCTGCTCGCACAGTCTGTCCAGCATGTGCAAGGTAGAGTTCCACCTGGTGGGCACGTCGCATATGAGGCGGTGAGCAGGAAGGCCGAAGTTACGCTGTAGCGCAGACAGGCGAGCAGCGGCAGGATGTGAACGCCCGAAGCGCGAACAGACGGCCCGCACTTTATGCAGCAGCTCTGACATGTCGGGGTAGTTGTGAATGGACTTCTGCACCACCAAATTCAGCACATGCGCCAGGCAAGGGATGTCCGTCAAACTGGCTAGTCCCAGAGCTGCAACAAGATTTCGCCCATTATCGCACACCACCAGGCCGGGCTTGAGGCTCACCGGCAGCAACCACTTGTCGGTCTGTTGTTCTATACCCCGCCACAACTCCTGTGCGGTGTGGGGCCTGTCCCCCAAACATGAGTTTCAGAATGGCCTACTGACGTTTACCCCGGGCTGTTCTGAAGTTGGTGGTGAAGGTGTGTGGCTGACTGGATGAGCAGGTGGAAGAAGAGGAGGAGGATGCCGAGTAGGAGGAGGAGGCAACAGGAGGCAAAGAATGTTGCCCTGCGATCCTTTGCCGCGGAAGGGCGTGCGCCAAACAGCTCTCCGCCTGGGGCCCAGCCGCCACTACATTTACCCAGTGTGCAGTTATGGAGAAATAGCGTCCTTGGCCGTGCTTACTGGTCCACGTATCTGTGGTTAGGTTGACCTTGCCACAGATTGCGTTGCACAGTGCACACTTGATTTTATCGGATACTTGATTGTGCAGGGAAGGCACGGCTCTCTTGGAGAAGTAGTGGCGGCTGGGAACAACATACTGTGGGACAGCAAGCGACATGAGCTGTTTGAAGCTGTCTGTGTCCACCAGCCTGAATGACAGCATTTCATGGGCCAGTAGTTTAGAAATGCTGGCATTCAGGGCCAGGGATCGAGGGTGGCTAGGTGGGAATTTACGCTTTCTCTTAAATGTTTGTGAGATGGAGAGCTGAACGCTGGCGTGTGACATGGTTGAGATGCTTGGTGACGGAGGTGGTGGTGTTGGTGGTACATCCCCTGTTTGCTGGGCGGCAGGTGCCAACGTTCCTCCAGAGGCGGAGGAAGAGGCCGAGGCGGCAGCAGCAGAAGAGACCGAGGCGACAGCAGCAGAAGAGGTAGCAGGGGGAGCCTGAGTGAGTTCCTTGTTTTTAAGGTGTTTACTCCACTGCAGTTCATGCTTTGCATGTAGGTGCCTGGTCCTGCAGGTTGTGCTTAGTTTCAGAACGTTAATGCCTCGCTTCAGGCTCTGATGGCACAGCGTGCAAACCACTCGGGTCTTGTCGTCAGCACATTGTTTGAAGAAGTGCCATGCCAAGTAACTCCTTGAAGCTGCCTTTGGGGTGCTCGGTCCCAGATGGCGGCGGTCAGTAGCAGGCGGAGTCTCTTGGCGGCGGGTGTTCTGCTTTTGCCCACTGCTCCCTCTTTTGCTACGCTGTTGGCTCGGTCTCACCACTGCCTCTTCCTCCGAACTGTGAAAGTCAATGGCACGACCTTCATTCCATGTGGGGTCTAGGACCTCATCGTCCCCTGCATCGTCTTCCATCCAGTCTTCCTCCCTGACCTCCTGTTCAATCTGCACACTGCAGAAAGACGCAGCAGTTGGCACCTGTGTTTCGTCATCATCAGAGATGTGCTGAGGTGGTATTCCAATGTCCTCATCATCAGGAAACATAAGTGGTTGTGCGTCAGTGCATTCTATGTCTTCCACCGCTGGGGAAGGACTTGGTGGATGCCCTTGGGAAACCCTGCCAGCAGAATCTTCAAACAGCATAAGAGACTGCTGCATAACTTGAGGCTCAGACAGTTTCCCTGATATGCATGGGGGTGATGTGACAGACTGATGGGCTTGGTTTTCAGGCGCCATCTGTGCGCTTTCTGCAGAAGACTGGGTGGGAGATAATGTGAACGTGCTGGATCACACTGTCGGCCACCCAATTGACTAATGCCTGCACCTGCTCAGGCCTTACCATCCTTAGAACTGCATTGGGCCCCACCAAATATCGCTGTAAATTCTGGCGGCTACTGGGACCTGAGGTAGTTGGTTCACTACGACATGTGGCTATGGCAGAACGGCCACGTCCTCTCCCAGCACCAGAGGGTCCACTAACACCACCACGACCATGTCCGCGTCCTTTACTAGATGTTTTCCTCATTGTTAGTGTTCACCACAATAAGAAAAAATTATTTGGCCCAATGTATTGAATTCAAATTCAGGCCTTTTTTTTACAGACACCTAACACTATCTGGCCATCTATTTAGGTACCGTATTACACTAATACAGGCACAGCAGTAACGACAGATTTAGCTGAATATAAATTGTAGGCCTAGTATTTAGGCCCTGGATGACAGGTATACGTTTAAGGACAGAATTAGACTTGGAAATGCACCTTAGCCTGTGAAGTTATTGAGAATGACCCTATCCGCACCTTCAATTTAATATACCCTTTTATGGATAGATTTAAAGTAGGCCTGATACAGCAGAAACCACTAATTTAGGGAATTGCTAAGTTGGGAATTGTATTTCAACCCAGAACAAAAACTGTGCTTTAACAGACACCAAATAACTTGAGCAGCCACAGTAATAATGACAGATTTAGCTGAATATAAATTGTAGGCTTAGTATTTGGGCGCTGGATGACAGGTATACGTTTACAGACAGAATTAAACTTGGAAATGCACGGTAGAGTGTGAAGTTATTGAGGATGACCCTATCCGCACCTTTAATCTAATATACCCTTTTATGGATAGATTTAAAGTTGGCCTGATACAGCAGAAACCACTTATTTAGGGAATTGCTAAGTTGGGAATAGTATTTCAACCCAGAACAAAAACTGTGCTTTGGCGGACACTAAATGAATTGACCAGCCTCAGCAATAAACACAGATTTAGCTGAATATAAATTTTAGGCCTATTATTTAGGCGCTGGATGACAGGTATTTGTTTACGGACAGAATTAGACTTGGAAATGCACGGTAGCGTGTGAAGTTATTGAGAATGACCCTATCCGCACCTTCAATCTAATATACCCTTTTATGGATAGATTTAAAGTAGGCCTGATACAGCAGAAACCACTGATTTAGGGAATTGCTAAGTTGGGAATTGTATTTCAACCCAGAACAAAAACTGTGTTTTGGCGGACACTAAATGAATTGACAAGCCACAGCAATAAACACAGATTTAGCTGAATATTAATTTTAGGCCTATTATTTAGGCGCTGGATGACAGGTATACGTTTACGGACAGAATTAGACTTGGAAATGCACGGTAGCGTGTGAAGTTATTGAGGATGACCCTATCCGCACCTTCAATCTAATATACCCTTTTATGGATAGATTTAAAGTTGGCCTGATACAGCAGAAACCGCTGATTTAGGGAATTGCTAAGTTGGGAATTGTATTTCAACCCAGAACAAAAACTGTGCTTTGGCGGACACTAAATGAATTGACCAGCCTCAGCAATAAACACAGATTTAGCTGAATATAAATTTTAGGCCTATTATTTAGGCGCTGGATGACAGGTATACGTTTACGGACAGAATTAGACTTGGAAATGCACGGTAGCGTGTGAAGTTATTGAGGATGACCCTATCCGCACCTTCAATCTAATATACCCTTTTATGGATAGATTTAAAGTTGGCCTGATACAGCAGAAACCACTTATTTAGGGAATTGCTAAGTTGGGAATTGTATTTCAACCCAGAACAAATATATATTCTTTGCCAGACAGCAGATAGTATTACAATTGGCTAGCCACAGCTGAAACACCAGATTTAGGGTACTGCTATTTTGGCAATTGTATTTCACCCCTCAATAAAATAGCAAGCACAGCCAAGCCCCTGATGTAGGATATAGCAAAAAAATAACCACACTATTGATGGTTAAATGGACTTGGTGGCAGCTTGTGCTGGCGCACCACAAGACACAAAATGGCCGCCGATCACCCCAGAAAAAAGTGACATAAAACGCTCTGGGCAGCCTAAAAACAGTGAGCAATTAAATAGCAGCAGTTCAATGATCCACAGCTGTAGATCGATCACTGAATTAAGTGTTTTTGCTGAGTTAATCACTGCCTAATCTCGCCCTAACAGCAGCTGCAACCTCTCCAGAGCAGAGTGACGTGCGGCGCTACGTGACTCCAGCTTAAATAGAGGCTGGGTCACATGCTGCACTGGCCAATCACTTGCCATGCCAATAGTATTAATGGCTTTTATGGCCTCTTGGGGCAAATAGTACAACGCTTGTTGATTGGCTGCTTTGCAGCCTTTCAAAATGCGCCAAGAAAGCGACGAACACCGAACCCGAACCCAGACTTTTACGAAAATGTTCGGGTTCGCTCATCCCTACCTGCCAGACCGTATGAGGGCCTAATTCTGTATATATTGTGTAATAGCAAAATTGTTACTGTTACGGAAGTGGAAGACCCCGGACATTCCAGATATCTCTGAATTAATATCTACACTTAACATTACCTACTCTTATGAGAAGGTTATTGCTATGGGTGGAGAGGGATATAACAGATTCCAGCTGAATTGGAAACCCTGGTCGAGCTCCTCATATGGTTCCCCATCTTAGAAGCTCCACAGATCTTCCACTTTTTCTGTCCTAAACCAAATCCTCTAAAATAACAAGATTTGAAGTGTGGGCTTTTTGCCATTGGTCTCCTGAGACATGACATAGGTGGCCACATTTCTCAGCACAACAACCACTTTCTAGCCACAGGCATCACAAGTTAATGTAACTCTTCAAGGTTTCTTCATATTGAAGATTGATTTTTAATTAATGTTGCTAAGATTCTATGTAACTCTTGTATGTATCCATCGGGTATGCCCGATATACCCTTGTAATTGTTAAATATAATAAAAAAACAATTGAAACAAATAATACGTCACTAAAAGCTTTTAACGCAAATAACTGCAACAGTTAAACAATCATCTCCCATGCCTAAAGTATGTAAGACTGAAACCAAAGACAAAAAGGAGAAGGTGAGGATTCATAGTAAGCAGCTGTTGGTGGGCGATTCCATCATAAGAGGTGTGAAGTTTGAGGAGAATGGTGTTGTGAGATGTCTCCCTGGTGCTACCGCTAGCAGGGATAGACAACGGATCCTAAACATGGTTAGGCAAACAAAGCAGGAAAGGGAAGTGGATGTTATTCTCCATCTTGGGACAAACGATCTGGCATGCAATGAGGTTTCAAAGGTGAAGGAAGCTTTTCACACACTTGGAAAGGATATACGGGAGGTTGCATCAACTGTTTCATTCTCTGCAGTTTTGCCTGTGCAGAACCTTCAGCATGACAGGAAGAGGCGCATTAAGGAATTCAATGTATGGCTTGGTGAATGGTGTCGGAACCAAGGGTTTGGCTTTGTGTCTCATGTTAGCTCTTGTTGGAATGGAAAAGAACTGTACAAGAAAGATGGTTTGCATCTTTCTCTCAAGGGAATGAATGTCCTCGGTGAACAGTTCCAAGTATTTGCTAAGAAGCATTTAAACTAGGAAAGAGTGATAATCCAGCAGTCCGACTGCCCCCCGGAACAATGTCAGAAGAGGCCAGTAGCACAAAGGTTAAGAAATGACAAGCTCAGAGTCTTGTCTACAAATGCTCGCAGTCTAGGGAATAAGATCAATGAACTTGAGGCTATAATGGCATCTGAGAATATAGATGTAGTGGCTGTTACTGAGACGTGGTTCAAGGGGAGTAATGACTGGGATACATCAATACCAGGGTTCTCTCTATACAGGAAAGACAGAGTAGGCAAGAAGGGGGGAGGGGTGGCCCTGTATGTGAAAGATAGCATAAAATCTAATTTGATACAAGTTAGCGAGAACAATTTGGAGACAGTTTGGGTTACCTTGCAGCTTGATAATCATAAGGTAACTCGTGTAGGTGTGATATATAGACCACCTAGCCAAGTCAAAGAATTAGATGATCTACTAGTTGAGGAAATAGCTAAAATGACATTGAAGGGGGAAGTTATCATTATGGGAGACTTCAATCTTCCTGATGTAAACTGGAAAACCAAAATAGCTAGTTCTGCCAGGAGTACAGGTATTCTAAATTCCCTACTGGGATTATCTCTACAGCAAGTAGTGGAGGAGCCAACCCGGAAGGAGGCCATTTTAGATTTAGTATTCACAAATGGGAATTTGGTATCTGATATTACTGTAGGGGAAAGCTTGGGATCTAGTGATCACCAGTCAGTGTGGTTTACTATAAGTACAGTGACTGAGTCACACCACACAAAAACAAAAGTTTTAGATTTTAGAAAAACTGACTTTTCTAAAATTAGATTAGTGGTAATACGGGTCCCTATCAGACTGGAACAGTTTCATTGGAGTCCAGGAGAAATGGGACTACTTAAAAGTGGCACTATTGAAGGCAACAGAAAATTGCATTAGGCTTGTCAGTAAAAGCAAAAAAAGGAAGAGACGACTGTGGTACTCAGCAGAAGTGGCCAAAATTATTACAAACAAAAAGATAGCATTTAGGAATTATAAAAAAAAAAAAATATGAGGATTACAGACAAATTTATAAGATTAGGCAGAGAGAGGCCAAACAAGTTATAAGAGCTTCTAAAGCACAGGCAGAAGAGAAATTAGCTCAGTCAGGGAAAAAAGGCGATAAGGCATTCTTCAGATACATAAATGAAAAAAGGAAACTAAAACAAGGAATTACCAAATTAAAAACTAAAGGAAGGTATATAGAAGAAGATAAAGAACTAGCTGACTGCCTCAATGAATACTTCTGTTCAGCTTTTACAAAGGAAAATGAAGGAGAAGGACCTCAGTAAGGAAAGAAGACTAATGAATCTTTTGACGCATGTGTCTTTACAGAGGAAGAGGTTCTAAGTCAACTGTCTAAAATTAATACAAATAAGTCACAGGGGCCTGATGGGATACACCCAAAGCTATTAAAAGAGCTCAGCGGTGAACTAGCAAAACCATTAACAGATTTATTTAACCAATCACTGGCAACAGGAGTCGTCCTAGAAGATTGGAAATTAGCAAATGTTGTGCCCATTCACAAGAAAGGTAGTAAGGAGGAATCGGGCAACTATAGGCCAGTAAGCCTGACATCAATAGTGGGGAAATTAATGGAAACCATACTTAAGGAGAGGATTGTGGAACATCTAAAATCCCATGGATTGAAAGATGAAAAACAGCATGGGTTTACTTCAGGGAGATCATGTCAAACTAATCTTATTGATTTTTTTGATTGGGTGACTAAAATAATAGATGGAGGAGGTGCAGTAGACATCGCTTATCTAGACTTTAGTAAGGCTTTTGATACTGTCCCACATAGAAGGCTTATCAATAAAGTGCAGTCATTGGGCTTGGACTCCCATATTGTTGAATGGATTAGGCAGTGGCTGAGGGACAGACAACAGAGGGTTGTAGTCAATGGAGTATATTCAAACCAAGGTCTTGTTACCAGTGGGGTACCTCAGGGATCTGTTCTGGGACCCATATTGTTTAATATCTTTATCAGCGAAATTGCAGAAGGCCTCGATGGTAAGGTGTGTCTTTTTGCTGACGATACAAAGATTTGTAACAGGGTTGATGTTCCTGGAGGGATACACCAAATGGAAAAGGACTTAGGAAAACTAGAGGAATGGTCAAAAATCTGGCAACTAAAATTTAATGTTGATAAGTGCAAGATAATGCACCTGGGACGTAAAAACCCAAGAGCAGAATATAAAATCAGTGATACAGTCCTAACCTCAGTATCTGAGGAAAGGGATTTAGGGATCATTATTTCAGAAGACTTAAAGGTAGGCAGACAATGTCACAGAGCAGCAGGAAATGCTAGCAGAATGCTTGGGTGTATAGCAAGAGGAATTACCAGTAGAAAGAGGGAGGTGCTCATGCCGCCCTACAGAGCACTGGTGAGCCCTCATTTGGAGTATTGTGCTCAGTACTGGAGACCATATCTCCAGAAGGATATTGATACTTTGGAGAGAGTTCAGAGAAGAGCTACTAAACTGGTACATGGATTGCAGGATAAAACTTACCAGGAAAGATTAAAGGAACTTAACATGTATAGCTTGGAAGAAAGACGAGACAGAGGGGATATGATAGAAACTTTTAAATACATAAAGGGAATCAACAAGGTAAAAGAGGAAAGAATATTTAAAAGAAGAAAAACTGCTACAAGAGGACATAGTTTTAAATTAGTGGGGCAAAGGTTTAAAAGTAATATCAGGAAGTATTACTTTACTGAGAGAGTAGTGGATGCATGGAATAGCCTTCCTGCAGAAGTGGCAGCTGCAAATACAGTGAAGGAGTTTAAGCATGCATGGGATAGGCATAAGGCCATCCTTTATATAAGATAGGGCCAGGGGCTATCCATAGTATTTAGTATATTGGGCAAACTAGATGGGCCAAATGATTCTTATCTGCCGACACATTCTATGTTTCTATGTTTCTATGTTTTAGCGCAAATATCCACAACAGTGAACTGCGTATATATTTTTCTTATAGTACGTCACCAAACGCTTTTACCGCAAATAACTGTAGAAAGTCTACTGCGTATATATTTTTCTTTTTGTACTTAAATACTTCACTAAACGCTTTTACCGCAAATAACTGCAGAAGTGAACTGCGTATATATTTGTCTTGTAGTACAGAAATAGGCCACGAAATGCTTTTACCACAAATATCTGCAACAGTGAAATTCGTATATATTTTTCTTGTAGTATAGAAATACATCACCAAACGCTTTTACCGCAAATAACTGCAGAAGTGTACTGCGTATATATTTTTCTTTTTGTACTGAAATACATCACTAAACGCTTTTACAGCAAATAACTTTGCCAAACGACATCTAAAAAAGCCTTCACAGTACCAGAGTGATAAGAAGAGAAGAGTATGGAGAAGGAAAGAAACTGCTCATGATCCTAAGCATACCACCTCATCAGTGAAGCATGGTGGTGGTAGTGTCATGGCGTGGGCATGTATTGATGCCAATTGAACTGGTTCTCTTGTATTTATTGATGCTGTGACTGCTGACAAAAGCAGCAGGATGAATTCTGAAGTGTTTCGGGCAATATTATCTTCTCATGTTCAGCCAAATGCTTCAGAACTCATTGGATGGCGCTTCACAGTGCAGATGGACAATGACCCAAAGCATACGGCAAAAGCAACCAAAGAGTTTTTTAAGTGAAAGAAGTGGAATGTTATGCAATGGCCAAGTCAATCACCTGACCTGAATCCGATTGAGCATTCATATCACTTGCTGAAGACATAACTGAAGGGAAATTATGTAATTCCTACACCGTTCACCTGATTTGGATGTAAATACCCTCAAATTAAAGCTGACAGTCTGCAGTTAAAAGACATCTTGTTTGTTTCATTTCAAATATATTGTTGTGGTGTATAGAGCCAAAAATGTTAGAATTGTGTCGATGTCCCAATATTTATGGACCTGGCTGTATATATTTTTCCTGTAGTATATAAATACATCACTAAAAGCTTTTTCCACAAATAACTACAACATTGAACTGCGTATATATTTTTCTTGTAGTACAAAAATAGACCACAAAACGCTTTTACCGCAAATAACTGCAACAATGAACTGCGATATTTTTCTTGTATTACAAAAATACGTCACTAAAAGCTTTTACCGCAAATAGCTGCAACAGTAAACTGCGATATTTTTCTTGTATTACAAAAATACGTCACTAAACGCTTTTACCGCAAATAACTGCAGAAGTGTGCTGCATATATATTTTTCTTTTTGCACTGAAATACGTCACTAAACACTTTTACCGCAAATAACTGCAGAAGTGAACTACGTATATATTTTCTCTTTTTGTAATGAAATACATCACTAAAATCTTTTCCGCAAATAACTTCAACAGTGAACTGCATATATATTTTTCTTGTAGTACAGAAATAGGCAACAAAACTAGAGTTGAGCGGACACCTGGATGTTCGGGTTCGTCAGATTTGGCCGAACTTCACAAAAAAGCTCGAGTTCGTGACCCGAACTTGACCCCGAACTCGAACCCGAACCCCATTGAAGTCAATGGGGAATCGAACTTTTGAGCACTAAAATGGCTCTAAAAATGTCATGGAGAGGGCTAGAGGGCTGCAAAATGTGGTTCAGAGCATGGCAAGTGCTCTGCAAACAAATGTGGATAGGGAAATGACTTATAATAACATAAAATACGTAAAAATATTAAATAATAATCTTGATCTAGGAGGACGAGGTCCATATGGAGTAGGAGGTTGAGGAGGCAGTGGATGTGGCGGTGTAGCTGCGATGGAGGAGGCAGCCTACAATAGCTTTTTGGTTTTACATTTTAATTTTATTTTTTAAATTAGGGTACACCCCAAAACATTGGGAAATACAACCTGTGATAACCCCCCTCCAGTCGTGCTAAACACACATTCAGACAATACATTGGCTGCAGGGCAGGACAGCACCTCCAAGGTTTAAAGGGCAAGCTCAGGCCATGTGCCCAATTTGGAGACTCAGAAGTTGCAGGAGGCAGAACCATCAGTCAGTTTGTGTAGCTATGTCGCACGTCCCCGTAATGTTCACGATCCAATTGGATATCTGCTCTATAAATTTTCGATGTTCTTTTCTGTGCCTACCATGTTGATCACGGTTAGTGGCGAATCAGGGTTCCATGCTGGAGAAGGAGCGTGAGAAAGGGATTGCACATCCAAGGGAGATTAATGGATGAAATTGAATTGTGATTAAGCGGAAATGTGGGAGAAGCTATTAAAACGGAAGAATCGAAGGAAAGGTGGGCGCGAGCGGCAATTGCCCACTCCCGACCCGGGGAGGTAGTGACGATAAATAACAATACAGGACTCTTAAGATGCACTGTTATTGTAATGATTATTAAAAAATGATAGGGAATGTCACTGGGGTATTTTGGATTTGGAAACGTTAGACAGGTGAAGCCATGCTGCCACTTTGTTGACTCTAGATAACTTCTGCCTGATCGCATGTCCCTGTGACGTCCACGATACATTTGGATATCTTCTCTATCAACTTTCGATGTTCTTTTCTGAGCCTACCATGTTAATCACGGTTATCGGCGAATCAGGGTTCCAAGCCGGAGAGGGAGAAAGAGAGACGACATCCAAGGGAGATTAATTGTTTGAAATTAAATATCATTGAGCAGAAAAGTGGGACAAGTTGTTAAAGTTTAAGCATTGAATGAAAGGAGGGTGCGCGCATCAATTAACCACTTAAGGACCACAGGTTTATACCCCCCTAGTGACCAGGCCCTTTTTTACAAATCGGCACTCCACAACTTTAGCGGTTTATTGCTCGGTCATGCAACTTACCACCCAAATGAATTTTACCTCCTTTTCTTCTCACTAATAGAGCTTTCATTTGGTGGTATTTCATTGCCGCTGACATTTTTACTTTTTTTGTTATTAATCGAAATTTAACGATTTTTTTGCAAAAAAATGACATTTTTCACTTTCAGCTGTAAAATTTTGCAAAAAAAACGACATCCATATATACATTTTTCGCCAAATTTATTGTTCTACATGTCTTTGATAAAAAAAAAATGTTTGGGCAAAAAAAAAAATGGTTTGGGTAAAAGTTATAGCATTTGCAAACTATGGTACAAAAATGTGAATTTCCGCTTTTTGAAACAGCTCTGACTTTCTGAGCACCTGTCATGATTCCTGAGGTTCTACAATGCCCAAACAGTAGAAAACCCCCACAAATGACCCCATTTCGGAAAGTAGACACCCTAAGGTATTCGCTGATGGGCATAGTGAGTTCATAGAACTTTTTATTTTTTGTCACAAGTTAGCGGAAAATGATGATGATTTTATTTTTTTTATTTTTTCTTACAAAGTCTCATATTCCACTAACTTGCGACAAAAAATAAAAAATTCTAAAAACTTGCCATGCCCCTCACGGAATACCTTGGGGTGTCTTCTTTCCAAAATGGGGTCACTTGTGGCGTAGTTATACTGCCCTGGCAATTTAGGGGCCCAAATGTGTGAGAAGAACTTTGCAATCAAAATGTGTAAAAAATGACCGGTGAAATCCAAAAGGTGCACTTTGGAATATGTGCCCCTTTGCCCACCTTGGCAGCAAAAAAGTGTGACACATCTGGTATCGCCGTACTCAGGAGAAGTTGGGGAATGTGTTTTGGGGTGTCATTTTACATATACCCATGCTGGGTGAGAAAAATATCTTGGTCAAATGCCAACTTTGTATAAAAAAATGGGAAAAGTTGTCTTTTGCCAAGATATTTCTCTCACCCAGCATGGGTATATGTAAAATGACACCCCAAAACACATTCCCCAACTTCTCCTGAGTACGGCGATACCAGATGTGTCACACTTTTTTGCTGCCAAGGTGGGCAAAGGGGCACATATTCCAAAGTGCACCTTTCAGATTTTGCAGGCCATTTTTTACACATTTTGATTGCAAGGTACTTCTCACACATTTGGGCCCCTAAATTGCCAGGGCAGTATAACTACCCCACAAGTGACCCCATTTTGGAAAGAAGACACCCCAAGGTATTCCGTGAGGGGCATGGCGAGTTCCTAGAATTTTTTATTTTTTGTCACAAGTTAGCGGAAAATGATGATTTTTTTTTTTTTATCTTTTTTCCTTACAAAGTCTCATATTCCACTAACTTGCGACAAAAAATAAAAAATTCTAGGAACTCGCCATGCCCCTCACGGAATACCTTGGGGTGTCTTCTTTCCAAAATGGGGTCACTTGTGGCGTAGTTATACTGCCCTGGCAATTTAGGGGCCCAAATGTGTAAGAAGTACCTTGCAATCAAAATGTGTAAAAAATGGCCGGTAAAATCCGAAAGGTGCACTTTGGAATATGCGCCCCTTTGCCCACCTTGGCATCAAAAAAGTGTGACACATCTGGTATCGCCGTACTCAGGAGAAGTTGGGGAATGTGTTTTGGGGTGTCATTTTACATATACCCATGCTGGGTGAGAAAAATATCTTGGTCAAATGCCAACTTTGTATAAAAAAATGGGAAAAGTTGTCTTTTGCCAAGATATTTCTCTCACCCAGCATGGGTATATGTAAAATGACACCCCAAAACACATTGCCCAACTTCTCCTGAGTACGGCGATACCACATGTGTGACACTTTTTTGCAGCCTAGATGCGCAAAGGGGCCCAAATTCCTTTTAGGAGGGCATTTTTAGACATTTGGATCCCAGACTTCTTCTCACACTTTCGGGCCCCTAAAAAGCCAGGGCAGTATAAATACCCCACATGTGACCCCACTTTGGAAAGAAGACACCCCAAGGTATTCAATGAGGGGCATGGCGAGTTCCTAGAATTTTTTTTTTTTTTGCATAAGTTAGCGGATATTGATTTTTTTTTGTTTTTTTCTCACAAAGTCTCACTTTCCGCTAACTTAGGACAAAAATTTCAATCTTTCATGGACTCAATATGCCCCTCACGGAATACCTTGGGGTGTCTTCTTTCCGAAATGGGGTCACATGTGGGGTATTTATACTGCCCTGGCTTTTTAGGGGCCCTAAAGCGTGAGAAGAAGTCTGGAATATAAATGTCTAAAAATGTTTACGCATTTGGATTCCGTGAGGGGTATGGTGCGTCCATGTGAGATTTTATTTTTTGACACAAGTTAGTGGAGTATGAGACTTAGTAAGAAAAAACAAAAACAAAAACAAACAAAAAATTTCCGCTAACTTGTGCCAAAAAAAATGTCTGAATGGAGCCTTACCAAGGGGGGGGGGGGGGGGGGGTGATCAATGACAGGGGGGTGATCAATGACAGGGGGGTGATCACCCATATAGACTCCCTGATCACCCCCCTGTCACTGATCACCCCCCCTGTAAGGCTCCATTCAGACATCCGCATGATTTTTTACGGATCCATGGATACATGTATCGGATCCACAAAACGCATGCGGACGTCTGAATGGAGCCTTACAGGGGGGTTATCAATGACAGGGGGTGATCAGGGTAATCAGGGTGATCACCCCCTGTCACTGATCACCCCCCCTGTAAGGCTCCATTCAGACATCCGCATGATTTTTTACGGATCCATGGATACATGTATCGGATCCACAGAACGCATGCGGACGTCTGAATGGAGCCTTACAGGGGGGTTATCAATGACAGGGGGTGATCAGGGTAATCAGGGTGATCACCCCCCTGTCACTGATCACCCCCCCTGTAAGGCTCCATTCAGACATCCGCATGATTTTTTACGGATCCATGGATACATGTATCGGATCCACAAAACGCATGCGGACGTCTGAATGGAGCCTTACAGGGGGGTTATCAATGACAGGGGGTGATCAGGGTAATCACCCCCCTGTCACTGATCACCCCCCCTGTAAGGCTCATTGAGACATCCGCATGATTTTTTACGGATCCATGGATACATGGATCGGATCCACAAAACGCATGCGGACGTCTGAATGGAGCCTTACAGGGGGGGTTATCAATGACAGGGGGTGATCAGGGTAATCACCCCCCTGTCACTGATCACCCCCCCTGTAAGGCTCCATTCAGACATCCGCATGATTTTTTACGGATCCATGGATACATGGATCGGATCCACAAAACGCATGCGGACGTCTGAATGGAGCCTTACAGGGGGGTTATCAATGACAGGGGTGATCAGGGTGATCACCCCCCTGTCACTGATCACCCCCCCTGTAAGGCTCCATTCAGACATCCGCATGATTTTTTACGGATCCATGGATACATGGATCGGATCCACAGAACGCATGCGGACGTCTGAATGGATCCTTACAGGGGGGTTATCAATGACAGGGGGTGATCAGGGTAATCAGGGTGATCACCCCCCTGTCACTGATCACCCCCCCTGTAAGGCTCCAATCAGACATGCGCATGATTTTTTACGGATCCATGGATACATGGATCGGATCCACAAAACGCATGCGGACGTCTGAATGGAGCCTTACAGGGGAGTGATCAATGACAGGGGGTGATCAGGGAGTGTATATGGGTGATCACCCGCCTGTCATTGATCACCCCCCTGTAAGGCTCCATTCAGACGTCCGTATGCTTTTTTGCGGATCCGATCCATGTATCCGTGGATCCGTAAAAATCATACGGACGTCTGAACGGAGCCTGACAGGGGGGTGATCAATGACAGGGCGGTGATCAATGACAGGGGGGTGATCAGGGAGTTTATATGGGGTGATCATGGGTGATCAGGGGTTTATAAGGGGTTAATAAGTGACGGGGGGGGGGGTGTAGTGTAGTGTAGTGTGGTGTTTGGTGCGACTGTACTGACCTACCTGAGTCCTCTGGTGGTCGATCCTAACAAAAGGGACCACCAGAGGACCAGGTAGGAGGTATATTAGACGCTGTTATGAAAACAGCGTCTAATATACCTGTTAGGGGTTAAAAAATTCGGATCTCCAGCCTGCCAGCGAGCGATCGCCGCTGGCAGGCTGGAGATCCACTCGCTTACCTTCCGTTCCTGTGAGCGCGCGCGCCTGTGTGCGCGCGTTCACAGGAAATCTCGCGTCTCGCGAGATGACGCCTATTGGCGTTAGTGTGACCTGGGAGCGCCGCAGCATTGACGCCTTTCGGCGTTAGTGTGACGGGAGGAGGTTAAAGAAGAATAGTTTAAATTTAATTCTCTGTCACCTATGCAGAGCAGGGGTTTGTATATCGCAAAAATAGTCAAATGTCACCCAAGAATGTAACAGACAAATTAGTGATTTTTCTTTTACCTGTCTACTATCACAGCCAAAAATTTGTGAATTTCATACGAGAATGTAACAGACGAATAGTGAAATTTGTTTACCTGTCTGTTACATTCTTGGGTGACATTTGACTATTTTTGCCATATACAAACCCCTGCTCTGCATAGGTGACAGGGAATTAAATTTAGAAAATTCTTCTTTACAGCAGGGGTATATTACACCCAAAAATTGGTGAATTTCACCCGAATATGTAACAGACAAATTAGTGTTTTTTTTTACCTGTCTACTAGGTATAGCAGTGTTATATCACACCCAAAAATTGGTGAATTTCACCCGAAAATGTAATATACAAATTAGTAAAATGTTTTTACCTGTCTACTAGGTGCAGCCAGGGTAGATCACGCCCAAAAATTGGTGAATTTTACCCGAATATGTAACAGACAAATTAGTGAAATGACATAAAATAAAATATGTACAAATAAATAAATAAAAATTGATTTATGAGGTGGAGTTCCATATGGAGTAAGATTTGAGGAGGCGGTGGACGTAGCGATGTAGGTGGAAGTGGTGGCGCTACTGAGAGCATTTCCAAATGTCACAGGGGAACAAGTGGAAGCCCAAGGCCAAGGCAGAGGAGGAGCAAGAGGTCGCCAACGCAGCTGTGTCACGGCCAGCTCCTCTGAGGGCATGGTTAGCATGGCAGAGATGTGGAAAAGTTTTGTCACCACGCCATGGCTAACTGCACCCCTACCTGATACGGAATGTGTTAGCAGGAGGCAACATTTCACTAACATGGTGGAACAGTACGTGTGCACACCCCTCCACGTACTGACTGATGGTTCAGCCCCATTCAACTTCTGGGTCCCCAAATTGTCCACGTGGCCAGAGCTAGCCTTTTATGCCTTGGAGGTGCTGGCCTGCCCGGCGGCCAGCGTTTTGTCTGAACGTGTATTCAGCACGGCAGGGGGCGTCATTACAGACAAACGCAGCCGCCTGTCTACAGCCAATGTGGACAAGCTGACCTTCATAAAAATGAACCAGGCATGGATCCCACAGGACCTGTCCATCCCTTGTGCAGATTAGACATTTATAACTACCTCCCCATAACCATATATTATTGTACTCCAGGGCACTTCCTCATTCAATCCTCTTTATTTTCATTTTACCATTATATTGCGGGGCAACCCAAAGTTGAATGAACCTCTTCTCTCTCTGGGTGCCGGGGCCTAAAAATATCTGACAGTGGCCTGTTCCAGTGTTGGGTGACATGAAGCCTGATTCTCTGCTATGACATGAAGCCTGATTCTCTGCTATGGGACCTCTCTCCTCTGTCTGGGTGCCGGGGCCCAAAAATATCTGACAGTGGCCTGTTCAAGTGGTGGGTGACATGAAGCCTGATTCTCTGCTATGACATGAAGCCTGATTCTCTGCTATAACTTAAAGCCTGATTCTCTGCTATAACATGAAGCCTTATTCTCTGCTATGGAACCTCTCTCCTCTGTCTGGGTGCCGGGGCCTAAAAATATCCGACAGTGCCCTGTTCCAGTGTTGGGTGACATGAAGCATGATTCTCTGCTATGACATGAAGCCTGATTCTCTGCTATGGGACCTCTCTCCTCTGTCTGGGTGCCGGGGCCTAAAAATATCTGACAGTGGCCTGTTCCAGTGTTGGGTGACATGAAGCATGATTCTCTGCTATGACATGAAGCCTGATTCTCTGCTATGGGACCTCTCTCCTCTGTCTGGGTGCCGGGGCCTAAAAATATCTGACAGTGGCCTGTTCAAGTGTTGGGTGACATGAAGCCTGATTCTCTGCTATGACATGAAGCCTGATTCTCTGCTATGGGACCTCTCTCCTCTGTCTGGGTGCCGGGGCCTAAAAATATCTGACAGTGGCCTGTTCAAGTGGTGGGTGACATGAAGCCTGATTCTCTGCTATGACATGAAGCCTGATTCTCTGCTATAACTTAAAGCCTGATTCTCTGCTATAACATGAAGCCTGATTCTCTGCTATGGAACCTCTCTCCTCTGTCTGGGTGTCGGGGCCTAAAAATATCCGACAGTGCCCTGTTCCAGTGTTGGGTGACATGAAGCATGATTCTCTGCTATGACATGAAGCCTGATTCTCTGCTATGGGACCTCTCTCCTCTGTCTGGGTGCCGGGGCCTAAAAATATCTGACAGTGGCCTGTTCAAGTGGTGGGTGACATGAAGCCTGATTCTCTGCTATGACATGAAGCCTGATTCTCTACTATGACTTAAAGCCTGATTCTCTGCTATAACATGAAGCCTGATTCTCTGCTATGGAACCTCTCTCTTCTGTCTGGGTGCCGGGGCCTAAAAATATTTGACAGTGGCCTGTTTCAGTGGTGGGTGACATGAAGCCTGATTCTCTGCTATGACATGAAGCCTGATTCTCTGCTATGACTTGAAGCCTGATTCTCTGCTATGACATGAAGCCTGATTCTCTGCTATGGGACCTCTCTCCTCTGTCTGGGTGCCGGGGTCTAAAAATATCTGACAGTGGCCTGTTCTAGTGGTGGGTGACATGAAGCCTGATTCTCTGCTATGACATGAAGCCTGATTCTCTGCTATGACTTAAAGTCTGATTCTCTGCTATGACATGAAGCCTGATTCTCTGCAATGGGACCTCTCTCCTCTGTCTGGGTGCCAGGGCCTAAATATCTGACAATGGCCCGTTCCAGTGGTGGGTCACGTGAAGCCTGTTTCTCTGCTATGACATGAAGCCTGATTCTCTGCTATGGAACCTCTCTCCTCTGTCTGGGTGCCGGGGCCTAAAAATATCTGACAGTGGCCTGTTTCAGTGGTGGGTGACATGAAGCCTGATTCTCTGCTATGACATGAAGCCTGATTCTCTGCTATGACTTGAAGCCTGATTCTCTGCTATGACATGAAGCCTGATTCTCTGCTATGGGAATGTAACTATAAGGAATGTAACTATCCCCAAAAAAAAAAAAAAGACTTTTCTGGGGTGACAGAAGCCCTTTAAGTTTTTCCTCAGTTAAGAAGGTGGATTGTGTCTTAGCTGGGTTCCATCTTACTTCCTGTTTCATATATAAGCCTCTCAAGCCTGTTACTCATTGCTTGAGTATTGTGTTTTAGCTCCTGCTTGTGCAGTCCTCTCGCCTGGAACTTGCTCTCTGGTTTGTTCCTTCTCCTTGCGGTTTACCCTGCTACTCCTGGACACCTGCCGACCATTCTCGTCTGAATCCCTGCCTTTATCTGCATTCCTGCTACCTCCGGTTCAGGACTCCGGTTCCTCCTGTGTTAAGGCCTTGTCCCTGGCATTGGATTCCAGCAGTATTCCACTAGTATCGTGATAGCACAAGTGAACTGTGTATATAGTTATCTTTTTCCACAGATATAAGCCACTAAAGGGTGTTCAACATAGAACTTGCACCCCAAGAACAAATTGCTGGAATGACAGAGCTGTATAATGGCTATTTGGATTTCCAAATTATATTTCCCTGCACTTGTAAATCGCTTTTCTAGCACTGTCCCTAGTGTCTTCTGATGTCTCTCCCTGCACTAAGATGCTGTGAAATGATTCCACCCTATCCTTTCCCTGCACTTGTAAATCGCTTTTCTAGCACTGTCCCTAGCGCCTTCTCTCCCTGTACTAATATGCTGTGAAATGATTCCTCCCTATTATTTCCCTGCACTTATAAATCTTTATTTTTTTTCACAATGAGGCTTTTCCAATTGCTGTCCCTAGTGCCTTCTCATGTCTGTCCCTGCACTCAGAACGCTGGAAAATGTCAGATTCTTAGATGGCCGCCATATTTATAGGGCTGTGACATCACAGGGCTGGCTGCTGATTGGCTGCATCATGCATGTCAGTCTCGGTGATCCCGCCTTCCCATACTTCCTTTCTCCATGTCTTCACACTTGCAGCAGCCATTTTAGGAAAAATGCAATTTGTTTCCACGAAACGCGAGGAAATTCGCATTCGTTGTGAATCAAATTTTTCCTAAAATTCTGATCGAATTCCAGTTTGTCAGCTTTGATTCGCTCATCTCTAATCACCACCTTACTATACAGAGTCCCACAATGCCTATCTTCCATATCCTCCTTCTACTCCTCTCGCTTTCTTAAAGGATAACTGTCGTATTATTATTTTTTGGAGTATTGGATTGTGGTAATTAATATCACTTTGGTGGCCCTATTTCAACTTTTCACTGTGTATTCAATTACCCCTTAATTCCACATTATTGTTCCCTGTACTGCTATTTGTACCTGTGCTTAAAATAGGGTTGCTAGGCATGGTCCGTCTGTCTGCTGATAGACGGAGCACGCAGTGTGCAGGGTCACATTACTGACAGCCAGGGACTGTAAGTAAATGATTAAAGCCAGGTCCTCCCCAGCATCTGATAACAGTGCATAGGCTGTGTGCACTTCTCCCTGTCTCTGCGCTTGGCAGACGCTCCCTCACTCAGCAGAGCTGTAGAAGTAGAGTTGAAGCAGCGCAGACCAGGGAAGGGAGATCTGCCATCTGCTCAGTGTATAAATAAAAGCAACATGTGGTAAGAGGACCACTTTGTGATGCAGGAGATTAAGCCTTTAGGGGGTAGAGCTCTGGTTACTGACACTTTTGGGGGGCTATTGTTACTGGCTAGTGCATGTGAGGAGCTCAATGCATTGTGGGTAGTGAGGGCAGGCGGGATTAGCCTCAGGGTGAGGGCAGTAGCGGCCATCTTAACTGAATAGTGAAATTGCAGTTTTATGCAAACTGGTTGCTAAGGGCTGAATCTTATTAAATATGGGGTAAGTCAGTCTAATAGTAACTGATTCGGGAATATCATGTTATTAGTAACTACATATATGAAAATTGAAATTAGGGTCTAAATGTGACAGTTATCCTTTAAACGTAACATGGATAAAACAGAATTTAGCATCTTTCCCCATCTTGGTCAACCACACCAACAGACCTATCTATCATGATCAATGGCTGCCTTGGAGTGACCTTGGATTCTGCCCTCTGTTTCAGACCACACATCCAAGGCCTTTCCACCACCTGCCTCCTCCAACTCAAAAATATCTCCCGCATTCCGCGCATTTCTCAATCATGAGTCTACAAAAATGCTAGTACATGCCCTAATCATCTCCCGCCTAGTTTACTGCAACATCCTCCTCTGTGGCCTTCCATCTAGCACTCTTGCACCCCTCCAATCTATCCTCAACTCTGCTGCCCGACTAATCCACTTATCCCACAGTTACTCCTCTGCTTCTCCCCTCTGCCAATCCCTTCACTGGCTCCCCATTGCCCAGCGACTTCAGTTCAAAATTCTAACAAATACGTATAAAGCCGTCCATAACCTGTCCCCTCCCTACATCTCTGAGCTACTTTCCCGATAATCCCCACACATAATCTCCGATCCTCACAAGACCTCCTTCTCTTCTCTTATCACCTCTTCCCACAACCACCTCCAAGATTTCTCCCGTGCATACCCCATACTCTGGAACTCTCTACCCCAACATATTAGACTCTCACTTACAGTGGAATCCTTCAAAAGAAACCTGAAAACTCACCTCTTCAGACAAGCCTACAACCAGTGACCCTTCTGCTGCTATACAGCTATGAACAGTTTTACCCTCACCTATTGTGTCCTTCCTCCATACCTTGTAGATTGTAAGCCCTCACTGGCAGGGCCCTCTCTACTTCTGTACCAGTCTGTAACTCGCCTTGCTCATGCTCAGTGCAATTGTCTGTATTAGGGTACTTTCACACTTGCATTGAAACTGTCGTTGAAACTGCCTGCTGGATCCGGCAATCTGTATGCAAACGGAAACCATTTGTAGACGGATCCAGATGCGGATCCATCTCACAAATGCATTGCAATACCGGATCCGGATCGCCGGTGTCATCTGGAAAAACAGATCCGTATTTATATTTTTACACTTTTAAAGGTCTGCGCATGCGCAGACTGGAAGACCGGATTGGTCCATGGGGCAATTTTAATGCGGCACTAATACATTCCTATGGAAAAAAATGCCGGATCCAGCATGCCGGCAAGTGTTCAGGATTTTTGTCCGGAGAAAAAAATGCAGCATGCTGTGGTTTTTTTCTCCATCCAAATACCATAAAATGACTGAACTAAAGACATCCTGATGCATCCTAAACGGATTGCTTTCCATTCAGAATGCATTAGGATAAAACTAGGATGGAACTCAATACTGGAAAACTTTGACGCAAGTGTGAAAGTACCCTTATGGATGTACCCCACTTATCATATGTATAGCGCCATGGAATAAATGGTGCTTTAATAATTAATAAAAATTAGTTGAGCGCGAATATTCGAATAGCGAATATTTATCGCGAATATCGCCACTTCGAGAATTTGTAAATATATAGAATATAGTGATATATATTCGTTAAATCAAATATTCATAATTTTTTTCCATCTGAACACATGATTCCTCCCTTTTACTTGCTTTTGGACTAATGAGAAGGAAGCAATGTCAAGTTCACAACAATACTTAGTGCACCAATCAGTAATATGTAGTCAGACCTGCTAAAATGTGAAGTTGCATGTAGTGCGAAAAAATATTCTAATCACTACCGATTAGCGCAATCACAAATATATTGGAGCACTCTATCTGCATATAAAGCTGTTATAATGTTCTGCTCTGCCAACCATTTTCTCCAGTCTCAGTAAACTTCTAACAGCTTGGAAAATGTAGAAAAAGTGACCCACGCCTGTATTTCGCGTTACAAATTCACATTTTGCGATTTTTACATTGCCGATTTTTGACATTTAATTAAATTATCTTGAATTCTCAAATTCCTGAATATATGACAGTATTCGACAGAATATGGGTCCATTCACATGTCCGCAAAAGGGTCCGCACCCGTTCCGCAATTTTGCGGAACGGTTGCGGGCCCATTCATTCTCTATGGGCCCGGACGTGAAGCGGAGAGCGCGCTATGTTGAAGCGGAGAGCACACTATGTGCTCTCCGCTTCCGCATTTGCCCCGAACTTCCGGTCCGCAGCTCCGCAAAAGATAGAACATGTCCTATTCTTGTCTGCAGCTGCGGACAAGAATAGGCATTTCTATAGCGGGTGCCGGCCGGGTGTGTTGCGGATCCGCAATTTGCGGGTCCGCAACACACCACGGACGCGTGAATGGACCCTATACGTGAAATATTGCGAATTCGAATATAGTCCCTGCCGCTCATCACTAATAATAATAATAAAAATAGGAAATATACAAACAGCATTGCACAGCCCGCTGTGCTATTTCTGTAACTCCGGTTAGTTGGCAAGTATGTATACAGCTGGATATTCTGATCTCAGACTTGAATGGTGTTATAAAGTTGCAAATTATACAACCTGGCATATTTTTTTGCTTCTTTCCTAAAGTGGCAAGAAAAGAGGATGGGGCTTTACCATAGGGGATTGCTGAATTTACTATAATTTCCATCAGAAACTGGCATACATGATAGCTCATATCTACTCCAGCCCCTAGCTGGCATATTTTATGTTCAGAGATTCCATTCAAAGTTCAAAGTTTTGGGATTTTTGGGGTTGGAGTAGTTTTGTATGAACTAAAGCCCCCCACACACATTAGTCTATTTTCTTGACAGTTTCAGACAACAATCTAATGAGCTCAGGGATAGTGGGAGTGAGCTCCCAAATATCCCTGACCTCCCCCCAATGATATCACACAAATGCTCGGCTCAACTGAGTATGTATGTGTATACAGGAGTTGAGAGGGAAGTCCAGAGAGATAGTTATTCCGCTGACAGCTACTGAATGCTTATGGTCACCTATAAGCAAAAGTGACTCATATACAGTAGAAAAGCTTCAAAGTAAGTCAAATTGCAGTAATTTAACACCATCTTGTGGATGATTATGCATTTACATTTTAAAAGCGGCTGGAAAAAAATCCTGACAATACTGAAAATCCAACCATAGCCCATCTAACTAATAACACTCCATATTCTGGAAGATTTAGAGAGGAAAAGGGTCAATCTGGAAAATAGGTGGAGTGTCTTAGAATGACAAAAAATGTGTTTGTGATTACAGCCTAAAATAAGAATTTCATATAATGATGATTAATTCCATTGAAGTAACAATAGTTTCAATTAAACTAGCCACTAGATAAAGAGTGTGTGACATGAATGCTACAATACTTACATTTGCGCCTTTAATAAATACTAGAAATATAGATAAAGTATTAATAGTATTTAAATCCACACAGGTCACAACAAAGCCAATGAAGCTCAAGATTGCAGTGATGATGTTAAAAGCCAGGGAACATTGTACCTGTAAAAGCAGAGTAGTTAGTGCCGTCAGATTCGCCAATACTCTTAAGCCCGGTTCACATTAACATTTATTTTTCTGTTCTTCTGATCCGTCAGAAGAACAGAAAAATAAACAAAGAAACGGATCCTGTACTTTAAGCATCTATTTTGCTTAGTTGTACACATTTTGCATCCGTTTTAGCCATTTCTGTCTGAGATCCATTATTTTAGACAGAAAAAAGTCCTGCATGAAGGATCCGTTTTCTTGTTTATTTTTCTGTCCTTCTGACAGATCAGAAGAATGTAAAAATAAACAGTGATGTGAATCCGGCACATTTAGGCTACTTTCACACTTGTGGCAGGACGGATCCGACAGGCTGTTCACCATGTCGGATCCGTCCTGCCGCTATTTCGCCGTGCCGCCGGACCGCCGCTCTGTCCCCATTGACTATAATGGGGATGGGGGCAGAGCTCCAGCTGAGCTCCAGCGCAGCACGGCGGTGCACGGCGAAAGCCGCCGGACTAAAAAGTCCTGCATGTCCGGCGAAATAGCGGAAGAACAGATCCGACATGGTGAACAGCCTGTCGGATCCGTCCTGCCGCAAGTGTGAAAGTAGCCTTATTAAAGCTGTATATCAGTTTTCTGGCTCCCAAAAGTTAAAATTTTTCTGCAAACAGCATTTTGCTAAAAAATGTACTACTTTTTGAGACTTTAGACTTAGCTGAATGGGGTGAGGTCTCCATGCTCCAACACATTTACCACAATTTACACAAAAAAATGTATGTAAATTATAACTGAAATTGGTATATACTAGAGATGAGCAAATCAATTTTAAACTAATCGGGTTTGATTCCAATTTTGACTTTTTGCTGATTTGATTCGGCCAAATTTTGTAGGGGTGTGATTAATAAAAAAGTTTTTCAAAAAGGGAGAAACAACAAAGAATATGATACACAAATGTGTAGGCCAGTTAGAGCAAATTCAGTTCAGGTGGAATAGATTGGGATCCTAATCAAATTAATTGACTGAATCAAACCCAAATCAAATTTTTAGTGATTTGCTTATTTCTAGTCTTTAGTAAATGTGCCCTTTTTTGTTAAGATACAGCTATACTGGAAAATTTAGAAAAAAGGGTAAGAAGGAACACTATAGCTAATAACTCTAGAACAAGCAATTTTTCTCTGATACGAGTCAATAAACATCCCTCAAAGAGAAGTCCTTTCCCAGCTAATTTATATTTTCAGTTTGAATACTGGCTTGGCATTTTGAGTAATTTCTCTTTGAAGAAGGTTTTGACTAGATAGTTACATGAGTTATGTAACAGTAAGGCCTCCTGCACATGAACGTGTGCGCTCCAAAATGCAGGCTGCAATGCACGAACACCATCCGTGGGGCAGCCGCAGCGGATCGCGGACCCATTCACTTTAATGGGTCCGCAATCCGGCCGTTCCGCAAAAAGATAGGACATGTTCTATCTTTTCGCGGAATGAAAGTACGGACGAAACCCCACAGAAGCACTCCGTAGTGCTCCCGTAGGGTTCCGTTACGTGCTTCCATTCCGCACCATTCCGCATCTCCGGATTTAAGGACCCATTGAAGCGGAACGGCGCTCGTGTATTGCGGATCCGCAAACGCAGCCGCAATACGGCAACGGGAAGCACACGTTTGTGTGCAGGAGGCCTAAGGCAGGAACACCTAATACTGATTGCTGTAGGAAACAGTTTATTTAAAACTTCTCACTCCTCGTTTTTAGTCAAATATAAGCTGAGTACATAAATTTAAATTTTTGCTGAGTACATAAAGTAAAAAACATGCTGAGTAAATATGAATTAAAAACCAAAAATAAATAAACTATGCATTTAATAAAATCATGGATAACGAAATCCCCCCAAGACAAAAAAGAAGGTTATGAAAATATACGGTTATTTCATATATGCTGGATACATGATAGAACACTATCTATGTTACTTGTGTGTATCGTATATAGAAGTCAATAAAAGGTGATGTAAAGCTGACTCACATATGCTTCACACAGATCAAATACATGAATACTCAGTCCTCAAGATATCCTCAGAGTCCAGATATGTTGGTCTTGTATATATATATATGTATGTATGTATGTATATTCCAGCAAGATATATATAGAAGAAGAATATGGCATCCAACACATCCCCAAGGAAATATAATATCCTACAGGATTAAACCAAGTAGCTACCGGCTGTATACTAAATGTTCAATGTTTAGATAGCATTCAAATCACATTATTATGATAGCAGTTTCATTTGATGGTCCAATTGTTTGTTTTTAGCTATCAGACCTGCGGATAAATAATATATGCCTCAGCTGAGGCTCTTACCCCACTCCTGTATGTGGTGTCTTCTTATTTGGGGTGGATGCCCGCACGCTGTTTGGAGAGATCACGTGATCCAACCATGCACCACTCGGTGCACAGAGGATAAGCTGTAGAAGTATAGCGCTATTTTAGTAAAATGTATTTGTGCTTTACTTGGTCCGGACCTGGCAATTTCTAGCTGGATGACACAGAATAACGGCAAATGCGTTTCAGGGCTTCTTGCTCCTTCATTGGTGGCCACTGATGAAGGAGCAAGAAGCCCGAAACGCGTTTGGTGCTATTCTGGGTCATCCAGCTAGAAATTGCCAGGTCCGGACCAAGTAAAGCACACAGACATTTTCATGAATTTGATCTGTGTGAAGCATATGTGAGTCAGCTTTACATCACCTTTTAATGGTGTAACACCCCAGAGTTGTGTTACGAAACTCTTTTACCCCGCCACAATCTGTTAAAAGCATTTACGTTGTCATCTAGTGTAATTTCACATCATATTCTCGCAAATGTGCATTGTAAGCCTTGTTACATGTATATTGCTGTAATTTCCATGTTCACCAGTAGGTGGCAGCAATGTGTTAGCAAGGAATTAGAGCCAGTTTAGTGTTTCTGAGCTGGAATAGTTTAATCCAGTTCAGCTCCCCCCTCTGTGAGCAAAGTGGGTTGCTCCCATATCCTGCCTCATGGGGAGAGAAGGAAGTTAGTGTTAGTGTGCCAGCCACCCCTGCTAGGGGAAGGCTGTGCGTGTATTAGCTCCCAGATATAGGGATCCAAAGCCAGGATCTTGTCTCGGCTGAGACAATTGATCATCATCCCCAGCCTGAGCCTTGCAGCCTCAGCTGCAAGAAGCAAGCAGACGACTCCAGAATTCCAGGAAGAAGCATGCCCTGAGACAATAGCTGTGAGTACCGTCCAGAGACCCAGGAGAAGCCATATGCCTCCTTAGCTAGTCAGTCCCTAAGACAGCAGAAGATAGTCAGTGCAGAAGCCAAATTCCTGCCACATTACAGAGCTAATAAGCAGACGTCCTTGTCCTGCAAAAGCTCCAGGCACATGATAGAGCAAAAGATAATTTCCTGCCACACATTGCCAATACCTGCTGGGACCAAAGACTAATGCTGTACCTTGCTCGGATGAAAACTACCACTAGTAAAGACAAGTTTGAACTTTACCCAAGGTCTGGATCTCAATTACTGCTGCAAATTCCTCTATTACTACTACTAGCAACACACTCATTTTACTGCAAGTGAGCCAGGATCCAGGAGTCCAGCCGTACCCAGGTAGGAGACACTGTTGACACTATTACTGCTACCATACAGATAAAAAAGAGGGTTAAGCAGCACTCCAGGTCCCAATATAGGGACAGTTGCCAATAGAAACCTGGATAGGTTGGTGCTCGCGGATCAGGATCCTGGCTAAGGGTCCCATAAGTATACAAATAGAAGAAAATCCACAGCACTCCTCAGTTCTGGTGAATAAGCTGGTTACTTTATTGGTAACAGCAGCATTGGAATAGCAACGTTTCAACCATCTCTGGTCTTTATCAAGCTATGATAAAGACCAGAGATGGTTGAAACGTTGCTATTCCAATGCTGCTGTTACCAATAAAGTAACCAGCTTATTCACCAGAACTGAGGAGTGCTGTGGATTTTCTTCTATTTGCTACCATACAGAGACATTGCCCCACTCTGGCATTCCTAACCTGGTACGTGAGTTACAACACCTTAAAGGGCCCTGTGTTAGTACCCTGCGCACGCTGCAATTGGCGTCACAAACAAAACTATAAACTACCACTTACACCTGACCCAGCCATTGCATATTATTGGCGTCAGAGTGCATACATCCGGTGGCTCTATTGCACTGGCTCCTTTATACGATACACACAACTAACATAGATAGTGTTCTATCATGTATCCAGCATATATGAAATAACCGTATATTTTCATAACCTTCTTTTTTGTCTTGGGGGATTTTGTTATCCATGATTTTATTAGATGTGTAGTTTATTTATTTTTGGTTTTTAATTCATATTTACTCAGCATGTTTTTTACTCTATGTACTCAGCAAAAATTTTAATTTATGTACTTAGCTTATATTTGACTAAAAACGAGGAGTGAGAAGTTTTAAATAAACTGTGTTTCCTACAGCAATCAGTATTGGGTGTTCCTGCCTTACTGGTATGCAAACATTTTCTAATTTTTGGATTCTGGGTGAACCAAACAAGACAGAGAACCCTTTAATATCCATTTTTTCTAGTGTGAGCTCCCTCAATCAGTATTTTTTACTATGAGTTATGTTACACCAGTGGTCCTTACGTAACAGTACCCTTATGCTCCTGGAGGTTACTCACTAAAATGTTGCTTCTTCTGTGCCTTTGCAGTGGGCATTACCATCGTAATCCTGATGCCGCTACAATAGGCCTATGCAGCATGTTATTTCCTGCAGGCAGCCTTTCCTCCTAAGGCAGGCATGCATGTTCCTCTAACCCTCTTAAAGGGCAAACGCATGCACGTCTTCATCTGTCCCCAGCCTATGGCAGTCTACATTTGGATCAGATCTAGCTAGTCCCTGCAAAAGTGCATAGTACTGTTTGTTTGCCCATATACCAACCTCTGCATGTTAACCAGAGCTAATCCTTTGCTGCCTGGTCTGTTACTTGTTTGTGCACTGTGCTGCCCCCCCCCCCCCCCCCGACCTTTGGATTATTTATCGGGTTGTACTAATGTTGCCTGCCCTGACCTTGGCTCCTAACTATGGTCCCTATATTGCTTGATCCCTTGGTGCTCAGTACCCAGTGGGTTAGAAGTCACTGAACAGAGACTAATGCAAAAGGTAGCAGCCTCGTGGTTCCCCTGCAGCAGAGTTTAGATCTCTGTATATGGGCTCATTCATACAGCCGTATGTTTTTTTCCGCACTCGTTCTGCATTCTTGCAGAACGGGTGTAGACCCATTCATTTCAATGGGCCACAAAAGATGCGGACAGTACACCGTGTGCTGTCCGCATACGTTTCTCTTCAGGGACCCTTTGGACCCGGGATTTAAATTTATAGGGTTCAGATAGCCAAACGGCTAATGGTTTCCCATTTAAGGTCAAATATAAAATATAACATTTATTAGGTATTCTTTAAAATGAACGGGAAGATAGAAAAGAAAAGGTATCTAAAATTACAGTGTTCTAGTGCTTGGTGACAGTATACACTTCTTTTGTTAGTGGTTTCTGCTTTTATTTGCAGTCTTTCCCATGGTGTATCTCAGTCCTGAGGAGTAGATCCTATTATGTTTTCCTCCTCCGGTCTAATAGGATTGTGACAAGATGTATACTCTCTCAGCCCTGCACCGGGGTGAATAGAGTACGTGTAACTCTATCCCTAAATTCCTCTTTAAGGACTGAGTAGAACTTGTTCAAATCGGTAAGCCCAGTGTCTGCAGCGCACCAGGGGCCGATCACCTTGCACACTACACTGATCTAAAACCTAGACTTGCAGCTCCCCCGACATGTTTCACCACAGATGTGGCGTCTTCAGGGGCTATGGAGCATTTGCAAAGAAGAATAGGCATTTTCTATGAGAGGACAGACATTTGTTGTCTGCAAATTGCGGAAAGCACACAGGCCGGTATCCATGAATGAGCCCTATGGGTTAAAGGACCAAGGGGGTCACTTAGATAGTGGCACAATGGATCCTCATATACATCTGGTACAAGTTAAAAGCAAGATTTTTTTCAAAGGTTATGTATTGAGCTCTGCACTTATTGTATGTACAGTTGCAATAAAAAGTATGTGAACCCTTTGGAATTATATGGATTTCTGCACAAATTGGTCATAAAATGTGATCTGATCTTCATCTAAGTCACAACAATAGACAATCACAGTCTGCTTAAACTAATAACACACAAAGAATTAAATGTTACCATGTTTTTATTGAACACACCATGTAAATATTCACAGTGCAGCAGGAAAAAAGTATGTGAACCCCTAGACTAATGACATCTCCAAGAGCTAATTGGATTGAGGTGTCAGCCAACTGGAGTCCAATCAATGAGATGAGATTGGAGGTGTTGGTTACAGCTGTCCTGCCCTATAAAAAACACACACCAGTTCTGGGTTTGCTATTCATAAGAAGCATTGCCTAATGTGAATAATGCCTTGCACATAAGAGCTCTCAGAAGACCTACGATTAAGAATTGTTGACTTGCATAAAGCTGCAAAAGGTTATAAAAGTATCTCCAAAAGCCTTGCTGTTCACCAGTCCACGGTAAAACAAATTGTCTATAAATGCAGAAAGTTCAGCACTGCTGCTACTCTCCCTAGGAGTGGCCATCCTGTAAAGATGACTGCAAGAGAACAGCACAGACTGCTCAATGAGGTTAAGAAGAATCCTAGAGTGTCAGATAAAGACTCACATAAGTCTCTTGCATATGCTAACATCCCTGTTAGCGAATCTACGATACGTCAAAAACACTAAACAAAAAAAATTACATGGGAGGATACCACATAGGAAGCCACTGCTGTCCAAAAAAAACATTGCTGCGCGTTTACAGTTTGCACAAGAGCACCTGGATGTTCCACAGCAGTACTGGAAAAATATTCTGTGGACAGATGAAACCAAAGTTGAGTTGTTTGGAAGAAACACACAACACTATGTGTGGAGAAAAAGAGGCACAGCACGCCAACATCAAAACCTCATCCCAACTGTGAAGTATTGTGGTGGGGGCATCATGGTTTGGGGCTGCTTTGCTGCCTGGACGGATTGCCATCATTGAAGGAAAAATGAATTCCCAAGTTTATCAAGACATTTTGCAGGAGAACTTAAGGCCATCTGTCCACCAGCGGAAGCTCAACAGAAGATGTGTGTTGCAACAGGACAACGACCCAAAGCATAGAAGTAAATCAACAATAGAGATGACCCGAACTATTCGCCGGCGAACAGTTCCCGGCGAACATCGATGTTCGGTCCGCCCCCTATACGTCATCATTGAGCAAACTTTGACCCTGTACCTCACAGTCAGCAGACACATTCCAGCCAATCAGCAGCATACCCTCCCTCCCAGACCCTCCCACCTTCTATCAAAAAGCAAGGACAGCATCCATCTTAGATTCATTAGGAAGATGCAGTGTTAGTGAGGGCAGGGACAGTGCAGCTGCTGCTGATTTATTAGGGAAATCGATAGCTAGGCTAGTGTATTCAGTGTCCACTCCAATCCTGAAAGAATCATCTGATCTGCAGTAAGGACAGCGTCCTGACAGCACCCCAAAAAGCCCTTTTTAGGGCTAGTACATCAGTCTGCTTTTTTTTTTTCTCTGTAATCTAATTGCAGTTGCCTGCCAGCGTGTGTGTCAGGCCCACAGCGTGTACTGTGCCCACTACTGCCAGTGCCCAGTTGCACCACTCATATCTGGTGTCACAGTAGCTTGCATTTAAATAAATAAAACAATTTTTTCACTGTAACATAATTGCAGTTGCCTGCAAGCGTGTGTGTCAGGCCCACAGCGTGTACTGTGCCCACTACTGCCAGTGCCCAGTGCCACCACTCATATCTGGTGTCACAGAAGCTTTAGTACAACTAATCGGAAAAAAAATTACAGGCAGAGGTAGGCCACCCCGCAGGGGCCGTCGTGGTCGTGGTGCTGTGATTTCCTTTGGCCCTAGAATAATGCCCAGTGTTCAGAGGCCACGTACCCTAAACTCGGAAAGTTCTGAGGACATAGTTGACTGGCTAACACAGGACACCCAATCTTCTACAGCTTCCGCTCGGAACCTTGAAGCTCCATCCTCCTCCAGCTCAGCTTCGGGCAACTCTCAAGTTACCACTCGCCCGTCTGCCACCACCACCAACACTAGCACCACAGCTGCTTCACTTGATCTGTCAGAAGAGTTATTTACACATCAGTTAAAAGAAATGAGTGATGTGCAACCATTATTGCCAGAGGATGTAGATAACAGGGATATGTCTCAGTCAGGCAGCATTACACACATGGACGTACGGTGTGATGATGATTATGTTGTACCCGCTGCTGCTTCCTTTGCTGAGTTGTCAGATACAAGTGAAGCGGTTGATGATGACGATGTGTCCGTGGATGTCACGTGGGTGCCCGCTCGAAGAGAAGAAGAACAGGGGGAAAGTTCAGATGGGGAGACAGAGAGGAGGAGGAGACGAGTTGGAAGCAGGGGGAGGTCGTCGCAAGGAGCTAGTGGCACAGTCAGACAGCATGTATCGGCACCCGGGGTCAGCCAGACAGCACGCCAATCAACGCATGCTGTTGCCACCACCAGAATGCCGTCATTGCAAAGCTCAGCAGTGTGGCATTTTTTTGTGTGTCTGCCTCTGATAACAGCGATGCCATTTGCAACCTGTGCCAAAAGAAACTGAGTCGTGGGAAGTCCAACACCCACCTAGGTACAACTGCTTTGCGAAGGCACATGATCTCACATCACAAACGCCTATGGGATCAACACATGATGAGTACAAGCAGCACACAAACTCAAAGCCACCATCCTCCTCCTGGTCCAGCATCTTCAGCCACGTCAACCACTGCTGTCCTCCTTGCCCCCTCTCAACCACCCGCCACTCCGCCTCTCACCTTCAGCAGTTCCTGCTCATCTGCCCACAGTCAGGTGTCTGTCAAGGAAATGTTTGAGTGTAAGAAGCCAATGTCACAGAGTCACCCCCTTGCCCGGCGTCTGACAGCTGGCTTGTCGGAACTCTTAGCCCGCCAGCTTTTACCATACAAGCTGGTGGAGTCTGAGGCCTTCAAAAAATTTGTAGCTATTGGGACACCACAGTGGAAGGTACCCGGCCGAATTTTTTTTCACAAAAGGCAATCCCCAACCTGTACTCTATTGTGGAAAAGGAAGTCATGGCATGTCTGGCACACAGTGTTGGGGCAAGGGTCCATCTGACCACTGATACCTGATCTGCAAAGCACGGTCAAGGCAGATATATCACGTACACTGCGCATTGGGTAAACCTGATGACGGCTGCCAAGCATGGAATGCGTGGCTCTGCAGAGGAGTTGGTGACACCGCCACGACTTGCAGGCAGGCCTGCTGCCACCTCCTCTACTCCTCCTACTCCAGTCCTCTTCTGCTGCTGCGTCTTGCTCCACATCAACTCCCCCCCCTCAGCTCCCCAGGGGCTATTCCACCTCCCGGATACAACATTGTCACGCCGTCTTGGGGTTGACTTGCCTGAAAGCAGAGAGTCAAACCGGACCAGCACTCCTGTCTGCCCTGAACGCACAGGTGGATCAGTGGCTGACTCCGCACCAACTGGAGATCGGCAAAGTGGTGTGTGACAACGGAAGCAATTTGTTGGCGGCATTGAATTTGGGCAAGTTGACACATGTGCCGTGCATGGCACATGTGTTGAATCTGATCGTACAACGCTTTGTGCATAAGTACCCAGGCTTACAGGACGTCCTCAAGCAGGCCAGGAAGGTGTGTGGCCATTTCAGGCTGTTCCTACACGGCCATGGCGCACTTTTCAGATATTCAGCGGCGAAACAACATGCCAGTGAGGCGCTTGATTTGCGACAGCCCGACACAGTTGGAATTCAACACTCCTAATGTTCGACCGCCTGCTGCCAACAAGAAAAAGCCGTCAACGAGTATTTGTATGACCGGGGTGCTAGGACAGCCTCTGCAGAGCTGGGTATTTTTTTGCCACGTTACTGGACGCTCATGCGCAATGCCTGTAGGCTCATGCGTCCTTTTGAGGAGGTGACAAACCTAGTCAGTCGCACCAAAGGCACCATCAGCGACATCATCCCATTTGTTTTCTTCCTGGAGCGTGCCCTGCGAAGAGTGCTGGATCAGGCCGTAGATGAGCGTGAAGAGGAAGAGGAAGAGTTGTGGTCACCATCACCACCAGAAACAGCCTTATCAGCATCGCTTGCTGGACCTGCGGCAACGCTGGAAGAGGAGTCTGAGGAAGAGGAGTCAGAGGAGGAATGTGGCTTTGAGGAGGAGGAAGACCAACCACAGCAGGCATTCCAGGGTGCTCGTTGTCACCTATCTGGTACCCGTGGTGTTGTACGTGGCTGGGGGGAAGAACAGACCTTCAATGAGATCAGTGAGGACGAAGAACGGGACATGAGTAGCTCGGCATCCAACCTTGTGCAAATGGGGTCTTTCATGCTGTTATGCCTGTTGAGGGACCCTCGTATAAAAAGGCTGAAGGAGAACGACCTGTACTGGGTGGCCACGCTACTAGACCCCCGGTATAAGCAGAAAGTGCCTGAAATGTTACCGAATTACCGGAAGTCGGAAAGGATGCAGCAGTTCCAAAACAAGTTAAAAAGTATGCTTTACACAGCGTATAAGGGTGATGTCACAGCACAACGGGAATCTAACAGGGGAAGAGGTGAAAGTAATCCTCCTCCTACCACGACCACGCCGGCAAGGACAGGACGCTTTACAGACGTGTTGTTGATGGAGGACATGCAGAGCTTTTTAAGTCCTACGCATCGCCACAGCCCTTCGGGGTCCACCCTCAGAGAAGGACTCGACCGACAGGTAGCAGACTACCTCGCCTTAACTGCAGATATCGACACTCTGAGGAGCGATGAACCCCTTGACTACTGGGTGTGCAGGCTTGCGATAGAACTTCTGGCCTGCCCCGCTTCAAGTGTCCTGTCAGAAAGGACCTTCAGCGCAGCAGGAGGTATTGTCACTGAGAAGAGAAGTCGTCTAGGTCAAAAAAGTCTAGATTACCTCACCTTTATAAGATGAATGAGGCATGGATCCCGAAGGGACTGACAGTGGGGGATGCATTTGACTAAAAAAGGCCTGATGAGATGCCTTGGGCTAAAATGGTCCACACGCTGCTGTATTTAATCTCTGCATGCCGGATGACTTGCGTGACTTCTCCGCCACCAACTAGGGTTCAAGCGCAATGTTTTAGTGCACTTTCTGCCTGGGAAAACATAATTTTTCTGGCCGCTGCTACAGTACCAATTTTTCAGGCATGTGTACATGCCTAATTTTTTCTGGCCTCTGGTGCTGCACTGTGGCTGCTAAAAACAAAACAAAAAAAAGGCACATACATGTGTCAATTCCCCTTTGTGATCGTTACCCTTGTTGTGGTGAAGGGGCTTGCGTATCACAATGAAGCGATCACCTCTATGAGTGTGTTGGCAATGGCAATGTTGGCACATTCCAAATGAGATAAGGTCGTTGCTTCATTGTGAACAGACCAAAAGCGATCGACTGGATAATTTTGCATAGAAAAAACATTAATTTTCTTTGTGATCATCTAAGGTGATCATTAAAGCCTACTAGGCCAACAATGGGCCCACACTGCAGAATCATTGTTTTCTGGGTCACTTAACTGTCACTGAACTACCTCAGCACGACCATAGGCTTTGAAAAACCGCCATCGCCTGCAATCTCCCAAACGTGCGCACGAGCACAGTCATCACTACACCAAGATTGACGCATAGAGGAATAAAATTTATGTCATGAGTGTGTCAACTATTGACAACTCTTTGCAGTTGTCTAAACTCTATTCCATACATGTCCCCTGATAGGGGACATAACAGGGATTAAACTGATAGGAATAGTACTACTTAACATACCACTCAGATCAGGTAGCACAGTACATTGCACAGCGCACGCGCAGTGCCCCACATTGGGAGTAAGAGGACCAACCAAGCATCTTTTTCCATCTCCCGTTTCCTAAAATCTATTCCATACACTGGCCCCTGATAGGGGACGTAACAGGGATTAAACTGATAGGAATAGTACTACTTAACATGCCACTCATATCGGGTAGCACAGTACATTGCACGGCGCACGCGCAGTGCCCCAGATTGGAAGTAAGAGGACCAACCAAGCATCTTTTTCCATCTCCCGGCTCCATACACCACACCGGCCCCTGATAGGGGACAAAACAAAGATTAAACTGGTAAGAACAGATTTTTTTAATAAAAAAAAAAAAGAGGACAGCCTCTGCGGATCTGGGTATTTTTTGGCCGCGTTACTGAACGCTCATGCACAATGGCTGTAGGCTCATGCGTGCTTTTTCGGAGGTGACAAACCTGGTCAGTCAAACCAAAGGCAACATCATCGACCTCATCCCATATGCGTTTTTTCTGGAGCGTGCCCTGCGAAGAGTTGAGATGAGCCATAGATGAGCATGAAGAGGAAGAGTTGTGGTCACCATCACCACCAGAAGCAGCCTTGTCGTCATCGATTGCTGGACCTGCGGCAACGCAGAGAGAGGTGTCTGAATAAGAGGAGTCAGAGGAGGAAGGTGGCTTTGAGGAGGTGGAAGACCAACCACAGCAGGCGTCCCAGGGGACTTGTTGTCACCTTTCGGGGACCCTTGGTGTTGTACGTGGCTGGGTGGAGGAAGAGACCTTCAATGACGTCAGTGAAGACAAGAAACGGGACATGGCTAGCTTGGTATCCAACCTTGTGCAAATGGGGAGTTTGCGTTTGTGCAAATGGACTGTTTGCGGTGCGTTAAACAGGGAGTTTGGTCTGTCATAGTTTGGTCTGTCACTGTGAAGTGTGCGTAACCCTTACACTACCTGATTGATACAACATCATACCTGATGTTTTAAAGCACGTTATTCCAAACAATTTAGGAATGTTAGGTGATTTATGCCCTTTATGGATTAAAACCCGACTCTGCATCAACTATGCAATTTTCCATGGGAGTTTTGCCATGGATCCCCCTCCAGCATGCCACAGTCCAGGTGTTAGTCCCCTTGAAACAACTTTTCCATTATTATTGTGGCCAGAAAGAGTCCCTGTGGGTTTTAAAATTCGCCTGCCTATTGAAGTCTATGGCGGTTCGCCCGTTCGCAAACATCTACGGAAATTTGCGTTCGCCTTTCGCGAACGGAAAATGTTATGTTTGCAACATCTCTAATCAACAACAGAATGGCTTAAACAGAAGAAAATACGCCTTCTGGAGTGGCCCAGTCAAAGTCCTGACCTCAACCCGATTGAGATGCTGTCGCATGACCTCAAGAAAGCGATACACACCAGACATCCCAAGAATATTGCTGAACTGAAACAGTTCTGTAAAGAGGAATGGTCAAGAATTACTCCTGACTGTTGTGCACGTCTGATCTGCAACTACAGGAAACAATTGGTGGAAGTTATTGCTGCCAAAGGAGGTTCAACCAGTTATTAAATCCAAGGGTTCACATACCTTTTCCACCTGCACTGTGAATGTTTACATGGTGTGTTCAATAAAAACATGGTAACATTTAGTTCTTTGTGTGTTATTAGTTTAAGCAGACTGTGATTGTCTATTGTTGTGACTTAGATGACGATCAGATCACATTTTATGACCAATTTGTGCAGAAATCCATATCATTCCAAAGGGTTCACATACTTTTTCTTGCAACTGTATTTCAAAAACTAGTTAGATCTATATGAATGGTCTTTTTGGAAGGGATTATGGTCTCTCTGCCTCTCCAGGGGGTCTTTAGACTCTTTGCATACTTTTGTACATTTTTTGATGAGTTGGTTGCAATATGGAAACATACTGATGTCCATAATGGATTTTGTTAGATTTCCCTAGGTTGTTTTTTTAATGCTTTTGGAAAATTTGATATAAACTTTTTTTTAAACACCCCCAGATGGAAATCTCTATTAAACACTGCAAATTGAAAGTGATTTAGGTATCCTCCTGCACCAGAGGTTATAAGGGAGTTAATGATAACCTAAATGTACAGAGGGTTTAATATATACACAAAAGCAAATACACCATAGCAGGGAGAGGTAATTATTAGATTGGCTTATATAAAAGATGTCTTCATGGCTTCTAATTTTGGAGTCAGTAGCATAGCTGAAAGCACATGGGCAATGCAAAAATTTAGCTTTGATATTGTGAAAACATATTATCCTGACGTTTGATGAAGGAATCTGCATTAGGCAGATTCCAGAGAATAATACCTACCAGAATGAATACCGTCTACTGTAAAATTTGGTGGAGGAGGGGTAATAGTAAGGGGATGTAGTTCAGTGTTTGGTCTAGTTTCTTTAATTTGAGTGAAAGGTAATTTTACAACTTTGTAGCTTTTTCTGTTCAACATGACTGTGCACGTATGCATAAATTTTGGTCTATAAAGATATAATTTGATCAGTTCGGAATGGAAGAAATCTAGTGACCTGTATAAAGTTCAGACCACAACCACCTAAAATATCCTTTGGGTGAATTGGATCTCTTATTTTGGTTAAATGGGAACAAATTCCTACAGACACTCCCAAATCTTGTGGAAATCCTTCAGAATTCATTGTTGCAATGATGACCAACATCTTATGACATACTGTATATCGATTTGTATAAGCGTTTCGAGGTACTCATATTCCTTAGCCTTAGGGCTCATGCACACCACCATATGTATTTTCCAGTCCGCAAAACATGTATCCGCAAAAATAACGGATGAAATCCATTGTAACAATGCCTGAGCTTGTCTGCAAAACAGATAAGAATAGGACATGTTCTATTTTTTGGTGAAACGGACATACAACCATATGGAAATGGAATGCATACGGAGTCATTTCCGTTTTTGCAGACCCATTGAAGTGAATGGTTCCGCATACGGACCTGTAGAAAACCGGAAATGGAAAGAAAATACGTTTATGTGCATGAGCCCTTATAGGGGTGCTTGAACTATACTGTATCTGAAATATTTTTGGAGGACAATAGGATTAGAGTAGAGCGAATCAAAGTATCCGAAGTGGACTTCGATCTGAATTTCAGGGAAAATTTGATTTGCAGATAAGCCGATTTTCCTCATGCTTCCTGGTAATATAGTAACATAGTAACATAGTTTATATGGCTGAAAAATAACATCTGTCCATCCAGTTCAGCCTGTTATCCTGCAAGTTGATCCAGATGAAGGCAAAAAAACAACAACTGTGAGGTAGAAGCGAATTTTGCTCACTTTAGGGGAAAAAAATCCTTCCAGATTCCAATCAGGCAATCAAACTAACTCCCTGGATCAACGACCCCTCTCTAGTAACTATAACCTGTAATATTATTACACTCCAGAAATACATTCAGGCCCCTCTTGAACTCTTTTAGTGAGTTCACTATCACCACCACATGGGGCAGAGAGTTCTATAGTCTCACTGCTCTTACAATAAAGTCACTGCTCTTACAGTTCCCCATCATTGCGCACACTACTTACAAAAATAAAGCTAATTTCTTTAGAAATTTGGCAAAGCAGCCAAATAAAATTTTTGTAAACTTCACTCATCCCTAATTAGGATAGCAACCATGATAAACTTCATTAGTCTTTGATACCAAACAATGGCTAATGGCATTATCGCTAAACCTTTCCAGACTGAATTTTGATTCATCATAAACAACTCCATTATTTCCAATGGTGGTCTCTAGTATCTTCTTGCTACAGAAAACAACTTCAAAGCACCATGAGTCATTAATTCTTGATTGCTGAAAATTTGGGCAAAAATGAATTACATTGGCATATAACTTTTTCAGGATATTACTTATCTTTTTTTGATCCTGCATTATTTTCTAGAAAAGTAACTTCTGTATAGATACTGAACTAGCTAACTCAAGAAAGTATTCATGTGAATTATTGTTTGTGATGTCTGATATTTGATGAAGTGATGTTTTCTGAACTTTAAGGTCTATAAAAAAAAGTGTATGAAAAGATACCACCTTTGTAAGACTGAATGGCCTGTCATGTTGGGCATGTTTTTGGGGGTTACCAATTGTACAAATGATCAGATTTATTACTCATCAGCCACATACCAGATACTGGGTAAGCGTTTTCAGGGAAACATACCAAATTACATTCCAAACATTTACCAAACATACCAAACTAATTTCCAATATTAATTAATAACAGCATTGTCATGAACCATAAAACCTCCAAGAAGCAACAGCAAGGCACTGGGTAAAAATGTATAGGGTGGGTATAAAGTAAATGTTTTTATCTACAAATTATTCCTTTTAAACACCTGTAAAACCACTATAATCTATGGACATCCTTAAGGAGTATTACCACCTTAGACATTTATGTCAAATATCTGATAGATAAGGTCCCACCTCTGGGACCAGCAATTGTCTCCTGGACTGAGGCCCTTGGCAGCTGTATCCAGGTAGAGAATGAAAAGAGAAGCGGATGTGCATCGCTCTCTATTAATTTCTTTAGGAGTTACCAAAATAGTCAAGCAAGGCTGCCTCACTTGGAGGAATTGGGGTGGTGGACCTTCATTCTAAAGATAATTGTGGCTCCTAGAGGTGGGACCCACATCTATCAGACATTTAAATACAGGTTTATATTAAGTAATACCTCCCTAGATGTAAGCTAGTAAGCAAAAATCTGAAATTTTGCAAAACTTGTTTATGACTCACCAAACATATATTCGGTGAAGCATGTGCTGCAATTGTGAGGGCTCCAGCAGTTATGTACTATAAAAAAAACACAACAGACATTATAAGTTATAATTAACTGGTGTACAGTTATATAAATATACTCTATATACTGCATACATTGTGTTACATTTATTCACCCCCAAATTAAAATATATTTTAGCATTTTCCCAAAGTTCTATCTAAATAGTTGAATGCACTTTCTGCTTCTTCTGATACGGGGAATGCCAAACACATTCACGGATCCACTTGAGGTACGTGTTCTGGGGTAGCTCGAAAAAGCACCAGCAGCTGATTTTGTATAATAAAAACTGTATGTCTTGATCTGCACATTAGTTCTTTGTGGTTGTTTTATTGCTGTAGAATTCATAGTTTTTTTTTTAATCAACAGCATTATTTTTGCCATCATCAAGATACTTTTGATCAAAAACATATCTCTAGCTCCAGATGTTTGTCCACACATATCCACTGATCCTCCACCATGCTAGACTAATGGTTGTAGTGATTCTTCAGCTCAATTAACTGATTTCCATTATTTCCTTTTTTTCTTTTTGTTTCTTCTCCACCTTTTAGCAATACTTTCTAGACAGCTTTGTATTCCTTCAGACGAATAGTGCAGAGTTGTCTTCTCACAGTGAAAACATGGACAGAAAAATGACAGAAACATGGATTTTCTCACATTTGAAGCAAGACAAGAGCTTGTTATTATTTTATCTCACCTGCTGTTTATCTAGTGTAGACAGTCTTGGTGGTCAAGCAGATTTTGTATCTATTTTCTCAACCCTTCTTGAACCTATCATGCATCTAATCCAGTTAGCATCATGACAGCTAAATTGTATTACTGCTCTGTCTATCCACTCTGGTATCTCCTTGTTCCAGCTGCACAGACCATTGGCCTTGCTCCCTTCTCCTCCTTCCCGACAGGCCTGGATGCAAGTTCTTCCATGAACGGCTGTGGTCTGCTTCTCATTGGCTAGGACTCTCTCTTTATAACAGTAACATAATGTCACTGATTTTTGTGATAAAACCTTTTGTTGGGAAGACACTGTAACAGCTTGGTTTTAAGTTTAGGAGAATGAAAGAGCTAACATACGTTGTGTCATGAAGACGATCCCTACTTGTATGCCCTATTAGGTAGGGTTGCTAACCATCCAGAAATAGATGGATATTTTCTAGTGTCTGTTTATTATTTTTTTGGGCTAGTGGTGTTTGAGCAGGTCCCTGAGACTACAGTTATCATTATTTTACAGCTCAGAGTAAATGTTGGTTTTGCAAATATTGATATTAATTTTGGTCTAGCTCTTCCCCCTCCCTGGTGAGTCCTGTTTAAATGTTTGTGTGTGCACATCTATGTTTGGTCATCTAGGGCCTTTGAAGTTGCCTTCTAGCTAGCCACACCTTGGCAACCCCAGATAACACAGGGCTGGGGTCATGAAACTCAATAATCAATCTATCTATCTATCTATCTATCTATCTATATTCAGATCCTCCACAGTGACGTCAGAGGATGGGGGATGGATATTGAAAGAGAACATTACATAAGGTATGAAAAACCATAGATTGGTGTCATTTCTTGGAGTTCACCGAATTAATGAAGATTTGTCCTGGTTTTCTGCCTGCCCCAGCACCGGAGCCTAAGCCATCAGAGTGTTTCTGGTTTATTTCCTTTTATTTTTAGAAAATGCTGGGCATTATATTTCTGTATGTCTTTTATTCCTATATCTATATATCTATATATATATTGTAAGCATCCAAAGGGTGAGGTTATTGATGGTAGGTATGTGTCACTGAGGTTGCTGCTCTCAGTGATGTAAATCCCGGAGGTAAATGGCAACCAGTGATGTTAGATTGCTGAGTTGGTGGTAGCTGGAATTTGGGTCTGACTGAATTTGGGTCTGAGTGACTGAAGAGTTTGGGTGGGAAGGTCACTCCCATACTCCATCTCGGGTGTTACCACCTCACCCAGCTGGAAGCTAATTTAAAAGACTCACTGTCAGTGTGTGGTTGGTGTTGGTCTGCAGAGGACTTAGGAGCATTTATCTCCACAGTGTCCATGAGAAGGGAAAAGACAAGATTCTGCACAAAGGTGACTCCTGTATTTTTGCCTGTTTAAAATTTGAACAGTTATATGACACATGAGGGCTGAAGATAAGTGCTTTATGTGACTGAACTTTGATGGGCTGAAGCCAAGCCATCCTGTTGGAACAAATTTGAGGGTTTTTTTTCCAATAAAACCCTTACGTTGCATCCAATCCTGCCGACTGCCTACCATTTGTACAGCTAACCTCCACATATGGTGTCGGATGCGGGCAAGTGGTTGATAAGGGCTGCATAATTTTTATTTTATTTTTTGACTCTGTAGCCTGCTTATGTCCTGGATAAAGGCTGCTACATTGTTGCCCAGTGAGACTCCTGCCATGGAGGAGCTGGTTAAGCAGTTTGTGCAGGTCAGTGCTGCCCAGCAGGAAACCAACCGTCTGTTGCTGGACCAGATCACAGTCCTGAGAGAGAGTGTGTCAGCTCAGCCAAGGAATATGGAGGAGTTAGCTGGGACTGTGAATGTAAAAAAAGCAGTGCACCGCGCCTTGCAAAAAATGACCCGGCTGGGAGTCACCTTATCTGTGCGTGCTTGCAGAGTCCATGAATGGCGGTTTGAAGAGAAAAACACCTTGTGCGCAAGTGGCTACAACCCGAGACACTGAGTCCAGCAGACATTGTCGAACGAATCGTGCTCGACCACTATGTGAGTGAACTTCCTTGGGACATTCACCGCTGGGTTGCTCAAGGAGACCCCAAAACCCTGGATCAATTGGTTTCACTTGTGGAGCGGTTTACGACTACCGAGACCTGTCTGAGGCCTGAAAGTAAACCACAGCAGTTCGTGGGATCCTCTGGTGGTCGTCAACAGAGAGGAACCTCCACAGCCATTTCTACCTCTGAGCAGGAGGACCGAGCCAACAGACAAAGCCTGGGTGGCTCACCCCGGGGAAAGAGGTTTTTCATTCCAAGAAAGGTACCCTCCCGTTCTGAAGCCCCCCTCGAAGGCCGACCTGAGGTCCGTTGTTGGAAGTGTCAACAACCGGGGCATATTTCAGCACACTGTTCCCAGGGGGAGGAGCCGATGGAGTGTGGTGCCACCCACCGCCTCTCCATGTTTGCTCATCCTGTTTGCACTGCTACACCCCTGCAGGAACCAGGTCCCCAGGAGCGTCAACTCCAGGTAAATGGGGTTAGTGTTATGGCCCTTTTGGACTCGGGTAGCCTAGTCACCCTCTTGTGTGCTGCCGTTCCCCATCCCTGAAAGGCGGGTGGGGGTGGTTTGTATCCATGGGGACACTAAGCATTATCCGCTGGCCAAAGTTACTGTAGGGACTGGCTGCTGGACAGTGACCCATGAAGTGGGTGTGGTACCAGACTTATTACATCCATTGATTGTGGGACGTGATTTTCCGTTGTTCTGGGAACTCTGGTCTCATTCCCATTGTAATGATACGCCTGTTGCATGTTCACCGTCTTTCAGCCCAATTTCTTTAGGGGAAGAAGCCCAAACAGATGCTGTAGGGGTGACCAATGAGGTATCAGACAGTTTTCCCCTTGCAGTGTTGGCTGGGGATGAGGGTGAGGAGTCTAACCCTGAGCAGAATGTACCAGACTTGGAAGTGTCACGGGAGAACTTTGGGACTGCTCAGTTACGAGACTCCACCCTGAAACATGCATGGGAAAATGTAACCGTACTAAATGAGGTACCTCAGGAGCCTAATGCTGATCAAAGGTTTCCTCATTTTGCTGTCAGTGATAATTTACTTTATCGTGTTACTAAGATGCGTGATGAAATTGTGGAGCAATTGGTGGTACCCATACCTTATAGAAGGATGGTCCTTGATATGGCCCACACCCATTTACTTGGGGGTCATCTGGGGACTGATAAAACAAAGGAAAGAATCCTGCAAAGGTTCTATTGGCCAGGTTGTTACCAAGAGGTTGAAAGGTTTTGTCGGTCCTGCCCAACCTGCCAAGTAACGGCTCCTGTAATCCTGTGAGTTACTTTCGGAGCCCCTTGGTTCCCCTGCCAATAATTGAGATTCCATTTTACAGAATAGCTATGGATTTGGTGGGGCCATTAGTTAGGTCTGCCCGTGGCCACCAGTATATTTTGGTAGTGCTGGACTATGCCACCAGGTATCCTGAAGCCATTCCGTTGCAGAATACCTCCTCCAAGTGCATTGCTCGGGAGTTGGTTCATATATTTTCCAGAACTGGCCTACCAAAAGAAATACTGACTGACCAGGGTACACCTTTCATGTCTAAAGTTATGAAAGAGCTTTGCAACCTGATGAAAATTAAGCAGCTAAGAACCTCTGCATATCATCCCCAAACAGATGGCCTCGGAGAGAGGTTCAATAAAACCTTAAAGGATGGGAGGGACTGGGATTGTCTGTTGCCATATCTCATGTTCTCCATCCGAGAGGTCCCCCAGTCCTCCACTGGCTTCTCTCCATTTGAGTTATTATATGGGAGACATCCCACGGGATTGCTGGATATTGCCAAGGAGACTTGGGAGAGTGAGGCTACCCCTTACAGAAGTGTGATACAACACGTGGCCCAAATGCAAGATCGCATCAACAGTATTATGCCCATCGTGAGGGAACACATGCAGAAGGCCCAAGAGTCCCAGAGCAGGGTGTACAATAGAGCGGCCCGGGTGAAGCAGTTCAACCCTGGGGACAGGGTACTAGTGCTGGTTCCCACGGTAGAAAGCAAATTTCTGGCCAAGTGGCAGGGTCCTTTTGAATTAGTAGAAAGGGTTGAAGAAGTAAATTATAAAATACATCAGCCTGGGAAAAGAAAGCCCATCCAACTCTCACGTCAATTTAATCAAACCTTGGAAGGATAGAGAGTCCCTGGTAGCAGCCACAAAACCCCAAATGGATTGTCACACAGATATTGAAAAGGTTGCAATAGGTGACACCCTATCCAAACCCCAAAAACAAGAAACCAAGGAGTTTCTACAGCAGAACAGGGATATTTTTACAGACCTGCCAGGCACTACAGATGTCATTCAGCATGATATAGTCACTGACCCCAAGGTAACGATAAACATTAAACCATACAGAATCCCTGAGGCTCAGAGACAAGCGGTCTCTGAGGAGGTAAAGCGTATGTTAACTCTGCAGGTTATTGAGGAATCCAAAAGTGGGTGGTCCAGCCCCATTGTATTAGTGCCTAAACCAAATGGGACCTGGCGGTTCTGCAAACTTCCGCCGTCTAAATGAAGTCTCTAAATGCGATTCCTATCCTATGCCCCGGGTGGATGAATTAATTGAAAGGTTGGGACCAGCTAGGTATATTACCACACTTGACCTCACCAAGGGGTACTGGCAGATTCCCCTATCAGAGGAGGCAAAGGAAAAGACTGCCTTCTCCACCCCAGATGGGCTCTTTCAATATACCAGGATTCCCTTTGGGTTACAAGGGGCACCCGCCACTTTCCAGAGAGCAATGGACAGGGTCTTGGGGCCCCATAAAAGGTACGCAGCAGCATACTTAGACGATATTGTGGTCTTTAGCACAGACTGGGAATCCCATCTAGGTAAGGTACAGGCCGTACTGGATTCCCTCAGGAAAGCTGGCTTTACTGCTAACCCGGAGAAGTGCGCTATTGGGTTGGAGGAGGCTCGCTATCTGGGGTATATTGTAGGTAAGGGCACAATAAGACCACAGGTAAACAAAGTGGAGGCAATTCAGAAGTGGCCACAGCCTCGGACAAAAAAACAAGTGAAGGCGTTCTTGGGGATTGTTGGCTATTACCGCAGATTTGTCCCGAACTTTGCCTCCATTGCAGCACCATTAACAGACCTCACAAAAGGGAGAAAGTCAGTAATGGTACAGTGGTCTCAAGAGACAGAAAAGGCGTTTCAGGACCTTAAAAAAGCACTATGCAGTCAGCCTGTGCTGATCGCACCAGACTTCTCAAAAAAGTTTATTGTCCAGACCGATGCCTCAGAGGTTGGGTTACGGGCAGTAATGTCACAAGAGGTAAATGGGGAAGAACACCCCATCATATATTTGAGTAGAAAACTCACCTCCTGTGAGAGAAACTACTCAATAGTGGAGAGGGAGTGTTTGGCAATAAAGTGGGCCCTCGTGGCTTTGCGGTACTATTTGGCAGGTAGGAAGTTCTTCTTGGTATCTGACCATGCCCCTTTAAAATGGATGTGCTGAAATAAAGGAAACAATGCAAGGGTAACACGGTGGTTCCTGGAGTTGCAGGACTTTAATTTAGTGGTAGAGCACAGGGCAGGGAAGCTTTGTGTTAATGCTGATGCCTTGTCAAGGATTTACTGTCTATCAGGGTCAAGTGCCCAGTTCCCTGGCCTTGGGCAGAGGAGGGGGATATGTAAGCATCCAAAGGGTGAGGTTATTGATGGTAGGTATGTGTCACTGAGGTTGCTGCTCTCAGTGATGTAAATCCTGGAGGTAGATGGCAACCAGTGATGTTAGATTGCTGAGTTGGTGGTAGCCGGAATTTGGGTCCGGGATTTAGGAGTGACTGAAGAGTTTGGGTGGGAAGCAGTGGCGTACCAAGGGGGGGGCGGGCCGCCCCGGGTGCCACTCACAAGGGGGGTGCCAGGCCGCCTGTCTTTAAAAAAAAAAAATTATATTTTTTATTCTTCAGGGCCGCACCGCCGATCGCCACAGGCGGTGCGGCCCTGGATGTAATTGCGGCCGTGCTGTGGGGCAGGGGAGGGAGAGGCGTGTCCCTCCCCTGTTCTTCTGATAGGCCGCAGGCACTAATGCCTGCAGCCTATCAGAGGCCGGCTCAGGCAGCGTGATGATGTCATTATCATCGCAACGCCTGACTCCGGCAGCACACAGCAGGGACACAGGCCGGAAAAGGCTTGCATCGCTGCTGAGCTGATGGAGGTAAGTATTCGTTTTTTTTGTTTTTTTTTCCTCTTTGCGGAGGGGGCCTGGCACTATGGGGGGGGGGAGATCTGGCACTATGGGGAAACTAGCACTATGGAGGGGCACTATGGGGGAACTAGCACTATGGGGGGGCACTATAGGGGTAGCTGGCACTATAGGGGGAGCTGGCACTATGGGGGAGATCTGGCACTATGGGGGAGATCTGGCACTATGGGGGGAGATCTGGCACTATGGGGGGAGATCTGGCACTATGGGGAAACTAGCACTATGGGGGGGCACTATAGGGGGAGCTGGCACTATAGGGGGAGATCTGGCACTATGGGGGGAGATCTGGCACTATGGGGGAGATCTGGCACTATGGGGGGAGATCTGGCACTATCAGGGGAGATCTGGCACTAAGGGGAAACTAGCACTATGGGGGGGGCACTATAGGGGGAGCTGGCACTATAGGGGGAGATATGGCACTATGGGGGGAGATCTGGCACTATGGGGGGAGATCTGGCACTATGGGGGGAGATCTGGCACTATGGGGGGAGATCTGGCACTATGGGGGGGAGCTGGCACTATGGGGGGAGATCTGGCACTATGGGGGAACTAGCACTATGGGGGGGACTATAGGGACAGCTGGCACTATAGGGGGAGCTGACACTATAGAGGGAGCTGGCACTATGGGGGAGATCTGGCACTATGGGGGGGGGCTGGCACTATAGGGGGAGCTGGCACTATAGGGGGAGCTGGCACTATAGGGGGGCTGGCACTATGGGGGGGGTCTGGCACTATGGGGGGGGGAGCTGGCACTATGGGGGGGGAGCTGGCACTATGGGGGGGAGCTGGCACTATGGGGGTATTTCTTACTGGCACATTATGGGGGGGCACCATGGGGGAGAGGAGCACTATGGGGGTATCTGTGGGCTTTTTTTATTATTGGCACATTCTGGGGGGCACTATAGGGGAGAGCAGCACTATGGGGCATCTGGTGTTACTATAGGGGCATTATTTGGGGGCACTATGGGGAAGTGGGGGCTCTAAAGTGGTCTTTTGTATTGGAACATTATGGGGGGCACTGGCATTTGGTGGCACTAAGGGGGCATTTTTTACTGGCACATTATGGGAGGCACTATAGGGGAGAGCGGCACTATGGGGGAGTGGAGCACTATTGAGGCATATGGTGGCACTAAGAAGGGGCATTTTTTTACTGGCACATTGTGGGGGAGGAGCACTATAGGGGCATCTGCTGGGGGCACTAAGGGGCATTTTTTTACTGGCATATTATGGGGGACACTATGGGGAAGGGGGAGAGGAGCAGTATGAGGGCATTTACTGGGGCACTATATAGGGGTATTTTATACTGGCATACATTATGGGGACATTAGCTCAACTGCGGGCACTAAGTGGGGGTATTTCATGTACTGTCATATTATAGGGAAAATTAGTACCACTAGGGGGTATTATGGGGAGCTTTACTACTACTGGGGGCTATGAGGAACATGATTACTAGGGCACTATAGTAGTATTCCCAGGGGGACTGTTTCTGCAGTATAGTATTGGGGGTGGCAGGAAACTAATGTCTGTTTCTCAATCTCTGCAGAGACGGGAGATGGCAGAAAAATCATCATGGCGGTCTGGTCTGAATGGAGAAGATGAGGAAAGAGAACGTCTACATCAAAGGTGACATCACTGGATGTAAGAGGTATGTAGCGCTATGTAGGAGAGGAGATGCCCCTTATGAACCACTGATCACCCCATATAGACTCCCTGATCACCCCCCTGTCATTGATCACCCCCCTGTAAGGCTCCATTCAGAGGTCCGTATGATTTTTACGGATCCACTGATACATGGATCGGATCCGCAAAACACATGCGGAGGTCTGAATGGAGCCTTACAGGGGGGTGATCAATGACAGAGGGGTGATCACCCATATAGACTCCCTGATCACCTCCGTCATTGATCACCCCCCTGTAAGGCTCCATTCAGACGTCCGTATGATTTTTACGGATCCACTGATACATGGATCGGATCCGCAAAACACATGCGGACGTCTGAATGTTTTGTAATAAATATTATTGAAAACATTGAAAAAAGTTTGTGCATGTTTTCTTAACTTTCTTGGGGGGGGGGGGGGGGGGGGGGTGCCAAACAAAGGGTTCGCCCCAGGTGCCAAATGCTCTAGGTACGCCCCTGGTGGGAAGGTCACTCCCATACTCCATCTCGGGTGTTACCACCTCACCCAGCTGGAAGCTAATTTAAAAGACTCACTGTCAGTGTGTGGTTGGTGTTGGTCTGCAGAGGACTTAGGAGCATTCATCTCCACAGTGTCCCTTAAAAGGGAAAAGACAAGATTCTGCACAAAGGTGACTCCTGTATTTTTGCCTGTTTAAAATTTGAACTGTTATATGACACATGAGGGCTGAAGATAAGTGCTTTATGTGACTGAACTTTGATGGGCTGAAGCCAAGCCATCCTGTTGGAACAAATTTGAGTTGTGGTTTTTTTTTCCAATAAAATCCTTATGTTGCATCCAATCCTGCCGACTGCCTACCATTTGTACAGCTAACCTCCACAATATATATATATATATATATATATGAATTGTGACTATTTTTGTCATATTAAACTCCCTTTAATAAGATGTGGCTTGTGTTCTTGAACAAATCTACATGCTAAGCTCGGAGCATATAAGGTTACCTGTTTAGATTACCTGTTTGGGAGGAAATTGTAGTATTTAACAAATTTGCATTGTATAGAGATAGTAGGGAGTAACCTAAGGCTTTCTGTTAGAGTGTGAGCTCTTGAAACAAACCTTATGGTTGGCAGTGTTGAGGTATTACTGGGGTATAGTAATAATTTAGATAAATCAGTTGTTTTTATATTGGCCATCGAGCCAAACCTACACATCACATGAACTCCAGTGAGGGTGATCGTGACAGCTAGTAATCAGGTTATATTGACCTATATGCATGTATTATGCAAGATCAAAAGTTTGAGACCACTTGAAAAATGGCAAAAAATCATATTTTACATTTTTGGATCTTAACAAGGTTCCAAGTAGAGCTTCAACATGCAACAAGAAGAAATGAGAGTGAGACAAAACATTTTTAAACTGAAACAGGCTGTTTTTCAGCTGATCCAAATTTTAGGACCACATTCCTATAAAAGGCCAAATCTGTGCAAAGATGTGGATTCATTGTCATTTTCTGTCAGGTAGTCACACGTTGTGATGGCAAAGGCAGAAAAACTCTCCCATTTTGAACGTGGTCGGGTTGTTGAATTGCATAAGCAGGGTCTCTCACAGCGAACCATCGCTGCTGAGGTGGGACACAGTAAGACCAGTCATTTGGAATTTCTTAAATGATCCTGAGGGTTATGGGACAAAAAAGTCAAGTGGAAGACCCCAAAAAATGTCATCAGCACTGAGCCGGAGGATCCAATTGGCTGTCTGTCAAGACACTGGACGATCCTCGACCCAAATTAAGGCCCATACTGGTGCTGACTGCAGCCCCATAACCATCAGACGGCATCTGAGACTGAAGGGCTTCAAAAACAAAAAACATCTTCAAAAACCTCGTCTCCTTGAACGCCACAGAACTGCTCATTTGGACTTTGCAAGAGAGATGAGAAAAAAATTTAACCTTGATGGTCCTGATGGTTTCCAACGTTACTGGCATGACAAGCAGATCCCACCTGAGATGTTTTCTACGCGCCACAGTGGAGGGGGCGCCATAATGGTCTGGCTTTTTTTCTTCAGTGGAACAATGGAGCTTCAGGAAGTGCAGGGGAGTCAAATGGCCGCTGGCTATGTCCAGATGTTGCAGAGAGCATTCCTCATGACTGAGGGCCCTCGTCTGTGTGGTAACGACTGGGTTTTTCAACAGGACAACGCTACAGTACCCAATGCCCGCAGGACAAGGGACTTCTTCCAGGAGAATAACATCACTCTTTTGGCCCATACTGCGTGTTCCCCTGATCTAAATCCAATTGAGAACCTTTGGGGATGGATGGCAAGGGAAGTTTACAAAAATGGACAACAGTTCCAGACAGTAGATGGCCTTCGTGCGGCCGTCTTCACCACTTGGAGAAATGTTCCCACTCACGTCATGGAAACGCTGGCATCAAGCATGCCGAAACTAATTTTTGAAGTGATAAACAATAACGGTGGGGCTACTCATTACTGAGTTAATGTTTGGAAGTTGGATTTCTGTTTTGGGGGGTTTAGTTTTTTTTGGAGGTGTGGTCCTAAACTTTTTATTCAGCTGAAAAACAGCCTGTTTCAGTTTATTCATTGTTTTTATTAAATTGAATGCACGTCACTCTGCTCTGATCAGTGTAGGGATAGGATGCAGATGCTGCTGTTAGGGCCAGATTAGGCAGTGATTTACTCTTCAAAAACACTTAAAGAAGTGATCGATCTACAGCTGTAAATCATTCAGCCTCTGCTATTTAATTGCTCACTGTTTTTAGGCTGCCCAGAGCGTTTTTCTGGGGTGATCGGTGGCTATTTTGTGTCTTGTGGTGCGCCAGCACAAGCTGCCCCCAAATACATTTAACCATCAATAGTGTGTTTGTTTGTTTTTTGCTATATCCTACATCAGGTGCTTGGCTTTGCATGGTATTTTATTGAGGGGTGAAATACAATTGCCAAAATAGCAGTACCCTAAATCTGGTGTTTCAGCTGTGGCTAGCCAATTGTAATACTGTCTGCTGTCTGGCAAAGGATATATTTTTGTTCTGGGTTGAAATACAATTCCCAACTTAGCAATTCCCTAAATCAGTGGTTTCTGCTGTATCAGGCCAAGTTTAAATCTATCCATAAAAGGGTATATTAGATTGAAGGTGCGGATAGGGTCATCCTCAATAACTTCACACGCTACCGTGCATTTCCAAGTCTAATTCTGTCCGTAAAAGGGATACCTGTCATCCAGGGCCTAAATACTAGGCCTACAATTTATATTCAGCTAAATCTGTCGTTACTGCTGTGCCTGTATTAGTGTAATACGGTACCTAAATAGATAGCCAGATAGTGTTAGGTGCCTGTAAAAAAAGGCCTGAATTTGAATTCAATACATTGGGCCAAATAATTTTTTTCTTATTGTGGTGAACGGTAACAATGAGGAAAACATCTAGTAAGGGACGGGGACGAGGACATGGTCGTGGTGGTGTTAGTGGACCCTCTGGTGCTGGGAGAGGACGTGGCCGTTCTGCCACAGCCACACGTCCTAGTGAACCAACTACCTCAGGTCCCAGTAGCCGCCAGAATTTACAGCGATATTTGGTGGGGCCCAATGCCGTTCTAAGGATGGTAAGGCCTGAGCAGGTACAGGCATTAGTCAATTGGGTGGCCGACAGTGGATCCAGCACGTTCACATTATCTCCCACCCAGTCTTCTGCAGAAAGCGCACAGATGGCGCCTGAAAACCAAGCCCCATCAGTCTGTCACATCACCCCCATGCATACCAGGGAAACTGTCTCAGCCTCAAGTTATGCAGCAGTCTCTTATGCTGTTTGAAGACTCTGCTGGCAGGGTTTCCCAAGGGCATCCACCTAGCCCTTCCCCAGCGGTGGAAGACATAGAATGCACTGACGCACAACCACTTATGTTTCCTGATGATGAGGACATGGGAATACCACCTCAGCACGTCTCTGATGATGACGAAACACAGGTGCCAACTGCTGCGTCTTTCTGCAGTGTGCAGACTGAACAGGAGGTCAGGGAGGAAGACTGGGTGGAAGACGATGCAGGGGACGATGAGGTCCTAGACCCCACATGGAATGAAGGTCGTGCCACTGACTTTCACAGTTCGGAGGAAGAGGCAGTGGTGAGACCGAGCCAACAGCGTAGCAAAAGAGGGAGCAGTGGGCAAAAGCAGAACACCCGCCGCCAAGAGACTCCGTCCTGCTACTGACCGCCGCCACCTGGGACCGAGCACCCAAAGGCAGCTTCAAGGAGTTCCCTGGCAGTGGCAGCTTCTTCAAACAATGTGCTGACTGACAAGACCCGAGTGGTTTGCACGCTGTGCCATCAGAGCCTGAAGCGAGGCATTAACGTTCTGAACCTTAGCACAACCTGCATGACCAGGCACCTGCATGCAAAGCATGAACTGCAGTGGAGTAAACACCTTAAAAACAAGGAAGTCACTCAGGCTCCCCCTGCTACCTCTTCTGCTGCTGCCGCCTCGGCCTCTTCCTCCACCTCTGGAGGAACGTTGGCACCTGCCGCCCAGCAAACAGAGGATGTACCACCAACACCACCACCTCCGTCACCAAGCATCTCAACCATGTCACACGGCAGCGTTCAGCTCTCCATCTCACAAACATTCGAGAGAAAGCGTAAATTCACACCTAGCCACCCTCGATCCAGCCCTGAATGCCAGCATTTCTAAACTACTGGCCTATGAAATGCTGTCATTCAGGCTGGTGGACACAGACAGCTTCAAACAGCTCATGTCGCTTGCTGTCCCACAGTATGTTGTTCCCAGCCGCCACTACTTCTCCAAGAGAGCCGTGCCTTCCCTGCACAACCAAGTATCCGATAAAATCAAGTGTGCACTGCGCAACGCCATCTGTGCAAGGTCCACCTAACCACAGATACGTGGACCAGTAAGCACGGCCAGGGACGCTATATCTCCCTAACTGCACACTGGGTAAATGTAGTGGCGGCTGGTCCCCAGGCGGAGAGCTGTTTGGCGCACGTCCTTCCGCCAGCCAAGGATCGCAGGGCAACATTCTTTGCCTCCTGTTGCCTCCTCCTCCTACTCGGCTTCCTCCTCCTCTTCTTCCACCTGCTCATCCAGTCAGCCACACACCTTCACCACCAACTTCAGCACAGCCCGAGGTAAACGTCAGCAGGCCATTCTGAAACTCATATGTTTGGGGGACAGGCCCCACACCGCACAGGAGTTGTGGCGGGGTATAGAACAACAGACCGACGAGTGGTTGCTGCCGGTGAGCCTCAAGCTATAGTGCATGGTGTGCGATAATGGGCGAAATCTCGTTGCAGCTCTGGGACTAGCCGGTTTGACGCACATCCCTTGCCTGGCGCATGTGCTGAATTTGGTGGTGCAGAAGTTCATTCATAACTACCCCGACATGTCAGAGCTGCTGCATAAAGTGCGGGCCGTCTGTGCGCGCTTCCGGCGTTCACATCCCACCTTGCACATGCTGGACAGACTGTGCGAGCAGCAGCAGGCCATAGTGGAGTTTCAGCTGCAGCACGCACGGGTCAGTCGCACTGCGGAACAGCACCACCAATGACTGGGCCTCCATTCGAGACCTGTGTGCCCTGTTGCGCTGTGTCGAGTACTCCACCAACATGGCCAGTGGCGATGACGCCGTTATCAGCGTTACAATACCACTTCTATGTCTCCTTGAGAAAACACTTAGGGCGATGATGGAAGAGGAGGTGGCCCAGGAGGAGGAGGAGGAAGAGGGGTCATTTTTAGCACTTTCAGGCCAGTCTCTTCGAATTGACTCAGAGGGAGGTTTTTTGCAACAGCAGAGGCCAGGTACAAATGTGGCCAGCCAGGGCCCACTACTGAAGGACAAGGAGGACGTGGAGGAGGAGGATGAGGATGAAGCATGTTCACAGCGGGGTGGCACCCAACACAGCTCGGGCCCATCACTGGTGCGTGGCTGGGGGGAAACGCAGGACGATGACGATATGCCTCCCACAGAGGACAGCTTGTCCTTACCTCTGGGCAGCCTGGCACACATGAGCGACTACATGCTGCAGTGCCTGCGCAACGACAGCAGAGTTGCCCACATTTCCAACGTGTGCGGACTACTCGGTTGCCACCCTGCTGGATCCCCGGCTCAAAGACAATGTGCCCACCTTACTTCCTGCACTGGAGCGTGATAAGAAGATGCGCGAGTACAAGCGCACATTGGTAGACGCGCTACTGAGAGCATTCCCAAATGTCACAGGGGAACAAGTGGAAGCCCAAGGCGAAGGCAAAGGGGGAGCAAGAGGTCGCCAATGCAGATGTGTCACGGCCAGCTCCTCTGAGGGCAGGGTTAGCATGTGAAGAGGGGGTTTTGGCTTCTTGGAAAATGGAGATTTATGTATATCTCCGTTTTCCATCCCTTCTATTCTATTCCTAGCATGTTGCACTTGTTTTCCATACAACCCGATTATTCTATGTATAATTACACCTCCCAGTCCTTCATATACCCCAGGAGCAACACACAACCCTCGCAGATACTTATATATAAAAATAGTTTACTGATAACATAGAGATGACAAAGCAATGGACGTTATACATAAAGATACAGATAACACAATTCATAGAGGACACCACCACACACAGCCACCTCAGTTCCTGCCCACCCTGGATGCTAAGCAAATGTGGCTAATAATGTGTATGTATATACAGTATATCCAGAGTCCACCAATATACAGTCTACTGGATCTACTCTTCTAATCAACTCACATCCAGTACCTGACCATTAGTATATGTACATATAGAGACTCCTGCATAAACAGCATATATCATCTAACTGGTAATGCAATTGCCGACTACAAATATCTATATGTACACATATAAAGTCTACTGGGATATTATACTTATATACATACCCACATACGCACACATATAACTTAGCTTGCTCCTGAAGTGCTGTTGTTCCAGTGGGTGGCAGGAAGAGAGAGACCCTGCCTCACTCCCAACTTTCACCTATATCTTCCTGTGTCCCAGCCACCCACCATCGACTCCACCCTGTGACCACCCAAAGATCTCCCCCCATCTCTTGGTCAAGAGGATGTTGTTCAACTGCCTTAGATATGCTAACAAGGGACACACTGCTACTAGCCATACTGAATGGGTGAATACCACTGGGTCCAATTATTAGGCATATTTGTGTGGTCATCAGGATGAGGTTCTGGCTGAAAGCCATATTTCCCTTAACATATCCCCCTGTTGTCGGTATACAGACACACTGTGTTGGAAGCCTGGTCTGTGTGTGGAAGTGTTTACAATAAGAACAAACACAATACATTATAAGCTCATTTATGTTGCATTTTTGACCAATCGGTTGATTCATCTTCTTGTGTATGGATGGTTCTGATGTTCATCTGGAATTTCATCTGGTGGCTTTCTGATGGGTACAGATGTCTGGTCATCTTCTTAGATCAAGGGCAATCATTGTGTCTCTGGGCATTTCTCCACCTGGAATCATATTAAACAGTCTCCCTCAGGGGAGCACACATCAACAGCTGCAGTTCTGAAAATCCATCAGGAGATATCATGGCCTCCCCCTGTTGACAGTATCTGTAGATAACACTTGGCACTCTTAGTAGCTACATTACAAACTGAGGCTATATATCACAACCCAGTGGAAGCTCCCACTTGCCACAGCTGCGCCCAAGTTCTGCGTCCGACTGGACAGTCGTAATTTATACAAAGCGCCTCTGTGGATCACCGTGGGGTCAACCCACTCCCTCGCAGAATCCCCAATAGGGAGAGCTATGCCCCACAGCCTACTGGCTGCGCCGCGGACTTTGTAGGCTAGCACCCAAATTACACGCAATGTATCCATGGTAGTTATTTACTACCGTTAATAGGCCCAGTCAGTTTTGGCCTGACTGAACGCCTACTTATAAGTGCCAGTGACAGACAGGGAGATAGACTGCCATTTCTCCATACTCTTTAGTGACCCCATTCAGAAGCTGACAGTACAGAGTTTACTTGAGTAAGACACACTGGAGATATGCAATGACATGTCCTTATGATGACACTCTGTGCCAAGTTTAGGGAGCAACAGACCTTGGCACCAAAAATTAGAACCATATATTATATGTCGTCCTAGTGATATAGGCGAGGGCCGCCTCACAACCAGACTTTGTTATTTATTTATTTTTTTTACCTGCCCAACATGAAAAGAGCACTTCCAGACTAAACTGTTCAAGAAGTTCTTCTTTATGAACTAACAGTATTGCCAATTGGTGCAAGCAAGAGAGCTCATTTAAAATCCATTGTCTTCTCATGGTTGAGGGACAATACCATTTGTTTGTGAGCTGTATGGCCTTAAATTCCTAACAGCTCCCCCAACAGACACCTGGGTGTAGAGATTAAATACAAGAACTCTATCACATTTGCATTACACACTGAGGACAAACAAACAAAAGTTCTGCAACAGTAAACCTAATCCCTCCCCCTGTGTTGGTGGCCATGTCCCCATGCACTGGGGCTATTATAGGTTTACATTGATTGCATGCTCTGACCAGTATATGGGGGACCCCTGAGTTACATATTATGGCCAGATCTTTAGGGATCCCCACCACAAATCTATTATAACAGATTCCCAGTACGGATATCTGTTGTAATAGTGTCTTTTTGCAGCCCTGTTTCATGTGTAGCCTGTTGGCTCACAAATGAAACAGGTCTCTGTCTCTGCAATTGTATGTGTGGTTGAAAGCCACCCCGCCTTAAATCTCTGTGCGGACAGAGTCGTTTTATGTGTCCAGATTGCAGACAATGGAAACACTGTATATTCTCCCACTTTCTTCTTTGAAGAGCACTAGAATACACAGATATTTTGTTAGCTGCCATCCCCTTTAACATGCAGCCATCTTGCATTTTTTTTATTAAATGCTACCTTCTTCCTGATTTTTATAGATTTGTGACTCTTTAGCAAATCCTGCCTGACCTGCTTCTATTACCATTGCTGCTTCTATCAGTGATGTCTCCTTAGCTGCAGTTAAACGAATTGTGGTATCAAGATATGGAAACTTCTCCACAAACATACGTATCATGCCTTGTGGGGCTCCTACACCATGATCCTTTGTCACCTTCCTATACATGGCCTCAAACCTTCCACAAAGCGACAAGGGATCCTCATGGATGGTAGGCCCTGAAGTTACTTAGGACCTCTGGGCTGACGTCCATATGCCCTGTTACCAATTTCATGAGAGTGGAAAGCCTGTCTTCCTCATCATGAAATAGGCCATTCCTGGAGACAATTTTTTCTATGACCTCATATCTTTGAAAAAGATGTGTAGGCAACCATAACTTGAACAGTTCCATGCAATATTCTGGAGGGACAGAACATTTCTGGCAATGTCCCTCAAAAGTATCACAGGAAGTGAAAGGATCTGTGTCTGGATTATATGTAGGGATCAGTTTACATATCTTTAGCAGAAATTGCATCCTCTCCATGTTATGGAAAGAATGCAATTCTGCTGCATTGCTAGTGACACGTCTGTGAGTTGGAAGTGGTCTGTAAATATCCCATGCCACCTCCTAAACCACAAATGGTGTCACCAGCAGCACTTTGTACAGCTATTGGAGTGGAATCAGTCTGGAGGCAGCCATAGGAGCGGTCTCACTCTCATCTGTCCCCCTGTTTGCACTCAAAACACAAATTTGCTTTGAGTGCAAATCTTTGTGATGTGAGAGCTCAGTTATGGTCTTCTGCATGTTGCTAATTTTCTCATCCCTCTCAGTTAACTCGGTCCTCAGGTCAGCCATTATCACCTCTGTAGAGGCTGCTTTTTCCTTATAGCCTGTTATCTCCATATACAGCTGTATAAAAACTTTATCAACATCTGCATAGTATTTTTCTTTCTCAGCTAACTGAGACTGCAGCATGCTGATCTGACTGTCTTTGTCTTTGTGTTGTGTTTCTAGACTAGAAACCTGTTTAACCGCTTCTGCACAACAATAACAATGCAAATTTACAGGGGGCTTTGTCTCTTCAATGATTGCACCTTCTCCAGCTTGCTAATGGCATTGTCAAATATACACATCAGCTTAGCAAGCATGTGAAGGCGCTTGGACGTTTGTTTGAGTACACCACGCTTAGCAATGTGCAATTTGTCATAGGAATCAGCTTGATCTACCAGAGATTCCCATAACAGCTGCACAGATTCATTTGATCTAGGCAATACAGGGTTAAACGTACTGTATCTACTTAACTTTTCAAAAGTCCCATGTCCTGCTTTGTCACTCATGGTTATCTCTGCAATCTGTGTGTAACTCCTGAAAGCCTCTTTTACCAACCAGCAGATTCCACTGAAGGACTGGAAAAAAAATGAACGAAACACAAAACAAACCACACAGGTTATAATGGGAAACAATCAGTAACCCAGGAATGTCCCTTAAATAGGTTCTCTGTAATTAATTGAACTCACACTAGGACTCAATGAAACTGTGTTACCTGTCCGAAAATCACAGTATAACAGCAATTTCAACAGTATATCCTAACAGAGATCAATTAAAACATTTGGGCCTAGCTCGCCATTGAAGAGGGGGTTTTTGCTTCTTGGAGATTGGAGATTTATGTCTATCTCCGTTTTCCATCCCTTCTATTCTATTCCTAGCATGTTGCACTTGTTTCCCATACAACCCGATTATTCTGTGTATAATTGCACCTCCCAGTCCTTCATATACCCCAGGAGCAACACACAACCCTCGCAGATACTTATATATAAAAATAGTTTACTGATAACATAAAGATGACAAAGCAATGGACATTATACATAGAGATACAGATAACACAATACATAGAGGACACCACCACACACAGCCACCTCCGTTCCTGCCCACCCTGGATGCTAAGCAAATGTGGCTAATAATGTGTATGTATATACAGTATATCCAGAGTCCACCAATATACAGTCTACTGGATCTACTCTTCTAATCAACTCACATCCAGTACCTGACCATTAGTATATGTACATATAGAGACTCCTGCATAAACAGCATATATAATCTAACTGGTAATGCAATTGCCGACTACAAATATCTATATGTACACATATAAAGTCTACTGGGATATTATACTTATATACATACCCACATACGCACACATATAACTTAGCTTGCTCCTGAAGTGCTGTTGTTCCAGTGGGTGGCAGGAAGAGAGAGACCCTGCCTCACTCCCAACTTTCACCTATATCTTCCTGTGTCCCAGCCCCCCACCATCGACTCCACCCTGTGACCACCCAAATATCTCCCCCCATCTCTTGGTCAAGAGGATGTTGTTCAACTGCCTTAGATATGCTAACAAGGGACACAATGCTACTGGCCATACTGAATGGGTGAATACCACTGGGTCCAATTATTAGGCATATTTGTGTGGTCATCAGGATGAGGTTCTGGCTGAAAAACATATTTCCCTTAACAGCATGGCAGAGATGTGGAAAATTTTTGTCACCAAGCCACAGCTAACTGTACCACCACCTGATACGGAACATGTTAGCAGGAGGCAACATTTCACTAACATGGTGGAACAGTACGTGTGCACACCCCTCCACGTACTGACTGATGGTTCGTCCCCATTTAACTTCTGGGTCTCCAAATTGTCCACGTAGCCAGAGCTAGCCTTTCATGCCTTGGAGGTGCTGGCCTGCCCGGCGGCCAGCGTTTGTCTGAACGTGTATTCAGCACGGCAGGGGGCATCATTACAGACAAATGCAGCCGCCTGTCTACAGCCAATGTGGACAAGCTGACGTTCATAAAAATGAACCAGGCATGGATCCCACAGGACCTGTCCATCCCTTGTGCAGATTAGACATTTATAACTACCTCCCCTTAACCATATATTATTGTACTCCAGGGCACTTCCTCATTCAATCCTCTTTTTATTTTCATTTTACCATTATATTGCGGGCCAACCCAAAGTTGAATAAACCTCTCCTCTGTCTGGTTGCCGGGGCCTAAAAATATCTGACAGTGGCCTGTTCCAGTGTTGGGTGACATGAAGCCTGATTCTCTGCTATGACATGAAGCCTGAATCTCTGCTATGGGACCTCTCTCCTCTGTCTGGGTGCCGGGCCTAAAAATATCTGACAATGGCCTGTTCCAGTGTTGAGTGACATTAAGCATGATTCTCTGCTATGACATGAAGCCTGATTCTCTGCTATGGGGCCTCTCTCTTCTGTCTGGGTGCCGGAGCCTAAATATCTGACAATGGCCTGTTCCAATGGTGGGTGACGTGAAGCCTGATTCTCTGCTATGACATGAAGCCTGATTCTCTGCAATGGGACCTCTCTCCTCTGTCTGGCTGCCGGGGCCTAAATATCTGACAATGGCCTGTTCCAATGGTGGGTGACGTGAAGCCTAAATCTCTGCTATGACATGAAGCCTGATTCTCTGCTATGGGACCTCTCTCTTCTGTCCGGGTGCCGGGCCTAAATATCTGACAGTGGCCTGTTCCAGTGGTGGGTGACATGAAGCCTAATTCTCTGCTATGGGACCTCTCTCCAATTGATATTGGTAAATTTTTATTTATTTTATTTTTATTTCGATTAATTTCCATATCCACATTTGTTTGCAGGGGATTTACCTACATTTTGCTGCCTTTTGCAGCCGTCTAGCCCTTTCCTGGGCTGTTTTACAGCCTTTTTAGTGCCGAAAAGTTCGGGTCCCCATTGACTTCAATGGGGTTCGGGTTCAGGGCGAAGTTCGGGTCGAGTTCGGATCCCGAACCCGAACATTTCCGGAAAGTTCGGCCGAACTTCTCGAACCCGAACATCCAGGTGTTCGCTCAACTCTAGTCTTAAACTTTTGATTGATCGTTTGAGAATTTTTTTCTACATTTCCAATAAATAGGTGTTTTCTGCTTTTTCTGACTCTGTGGCCCCAATTTTGGACTATTATATACAATAATACATGCGTAGCAATGTAGATAAGGAGTCCAGATCACTATTTTTTATTCTCCTACTGCCCTCATTTCCCCCACTGTCAGTCAGAGCTGTACTGAAATACACAGTCCGGATTTCCGTGCTGTTCTAACATTATAGAGAGGACTCATGTGCTCATGCACAGCAGTCCTAACCATGTATTTCAATGCAGCTCTAAGTGCTGACAGTGGGGGAAAGGGAGGCTGTAGGAAAAAAAAAAATTGTGATATGGACTAAATATCTGCAGTACTACTCATTCATTATTCTAGATAATGGTCCAAAATAGGGGTGACCGATTCCTTTTAATTACAATTGTACAATTGAAAAATATAACCCATATGCACAAAAAATGTTGTGTATAAATACATTAAGATAATTCACAAGGGTGAACAGGTATGTTAACTTATTAGAGTAAAAAATGTGCAATAACATATAGCAAACTAGTTGTTTTACTTCATAAAGCATACTTTAAACTAGTTATAGTACTTACAAACACTGGGCCCCAGAATGGTATAGCGACTACTACAGAGAGAGCAAATATAGTGTATATACTTGCAATTCCCATAGCAACCTGCAGGACAGCAGTCACAATCAGCACAATCTAAAAACAAAATAATGCATTAATAGAGTTTGGACTCTTTTTTTATTGGTTGCTTACATCTTCATCATTTTCATATGGTTCTTCAGGTTATGTAGAAGAACCTAAAATCATATATTAATTTATTTAGTGTTACTCATGCTGTAAGGGGTCTTGCTTTTCATAGGAAAAACTGTGTTTTTACATAAATTTCAATGTTTAATCTATTGTGCACTGTAGCACTTAGGGACAGGGTCAAAAGCTTTTCAGGATGGGTTTTCCAATATTAATGTAGGAGTTAGCAGGGCTAATGCCCTACAACTGAAGAAGGCTGGGAGGACATGAGATGTGGGTCATCTCAGCATTCACTTGCATTTGAGTCCCATGCTAAATACAACCCTCATTTGAGCTTTGTTTTAGTACTTTTTATAACAGAGTTAACCATTTCTGATTACTGTATGTGTGAGACGTTATGTGTGAGGCTCTCTTTTGAAGTGAATTATACTTCTGAAACAGCCAAGCAAGCTGCCTAACACGTAGATGCAAGTAGTACTCACTCCCAAAGGTTTTGGTTTTCCCATCAAAAAAGTCTGGTGGAAGTTTGATGCAGGCATAAATTGGGGGATGACCCCATGTTGATGAGCTTCATTGGGAATGGTGAACACTGTAGGAATGGTTGTGGAATATTCTCCAATTCCATGTGATGCCATTATGATACCTTCTTAAAAACATAAAGATGTGGTTATAAGAACAAAGCATTTAAAAAACATGAATGATGTGCTGATGATAAAACCTAGCTCACTAAAGTATATGAGACATGGGCATGAAGAGTACATGTGTGCATGTATTTTCCTATATTCCTTGTTTCTTCTTCTCTTTGATTCTCTTGCTTACCCATACATCAAAATAATTAATATCTCCTTATATTTTATGCTCTGTTAACATTAGAGTTGGGTCCCTTGGCTTGACAGGATCCATATCATGTTTAACCCCTTCAGGACCCTGCCATTTTTCACCTAAAGGACCAGGGCATTTTTAGCAAATCTGACATGTGTCACTTTATGTGGTGATGACTTTAAAATGCTTTTACTTATCCAGGCCATTCTGAGATTGTTTTCCCGTGACACATTGTACTTCATGACAGTGATAAATTTGAGTCAAAATATTTCATTTTTATTTATAAAAAAAATACCAAATTTACCAGAAATTTCTAAATTTCAATTTCTCTACTTTTAAAATAGATAGTAATACCTCCAAAAATAGTTATTACTTTACATTCCCCATATGTCTACCTTATGTTTGGATCATTTTGAAAATTACATTTTATTTGTTTGGGACGTTAGAAGGCTTAGAAGTTTAGAAACAAATCTTAAAATTTGTAAGAAAATTTTCCAAACCCAATTTTTTAAGGGCCAGTTCAGTTATGAAGTCACTTTGTAGGACTTACATATTAGAAACCACCCATAAATCACTCCATTTTAGAAGCTACACCCCTCAAGCTATTCAAAACTGATTTTACAAACTTTGTTAACCCTTGAGGTGTCCCGCGAGAATTAAAGGAAAATGGGAATAAAATTTCAAAATTTTACTTTTTTAGCAGATTTTAAATTTTAATACATTTTTTCTGCAGCACATCAAGGGTTAACAGCCAAACAAAACTCTAAATCTATTACCCTAAATATGGAACTTACAGAAACACCCCATATGTGCTTCAAAACTGATGTATGGACCCACAGCAGGCTTCAGAGTGGAAGGAGCACCATATGGCTTTTGGAGAGCGGGTTTAGCTGGAATGGTAATTGGGAGCTATGTCGCATATGAAGACACCCTGAGGTGGCCCCACAGTGGAAACCCCCAAAAAGTGATCCCATTTTTGGAAACTACACCGCTTAAGGAATCCTTCAAGGTGTGTAGTGAGCACTTTGACCTCAAAGGTGTTTCCTAGAATTAGGAAACACTTGACAGTGAAAAAGAAAAATTGAATTTTTTTCACAAAATAGTTGCTTTACACCCACATTTTTCACTTTCCCAAAGGGTAATAGGACAAAATGCACCCCACATTTTGTTTCCCATCTCCCCCCAATTATGGCAAAACCCTATATGTGCTCAAAAATGATGTATAGGCACACAGCAGGTTTCAGAGTGGAAGGAGCACCATATGGCTTTTGGAAAGCGGATTTAGCTGGAATGGTAATTGGGAGCCATGTCGCATATGAAGACAACCTGTGGTGGCCCTACAGTGGAAACCCCCAAAAAGTGACATTTTGGAAACTACACCGCTTAAGGAATCTTTCAAGGTGTGTAGTGATAGTGAGTACATTGACCTCAAAGGTGCTTCCTTGAATTAGGAAACACTTGGCAGTGAAAATGAAAAATTGCATTTTTTTTCACAAAATAGTTGCTTTACACTCACAATTTTCACTTTCCCAAAGGGTTACAGGACAAAATGCACCCCACATTTTGTTCCCTATTTCCCCCCGAATATGGCAACACCCCATATGTTCTAAAAAAATGATATATGGGCGCACAGCAGGGCTCTAGAGTCAAACAGCAAAATATGGATTTTGCTGACCTGAATTGGCAGACAATGATTTTAGGTGCCATGTCGCATTTAAAAGATTTCTGAGGTCCTCAGAAATTATAAACCCCAAGAAGTGACCCATTTTGCAAAGACCACCCTGTACGAACATATTAAGGGGTGGAAAGGGCACTTTTGACCTAACAGGTGTTTCACAGAAATGAATATGTAGTTGTTGGTGAAAAGGATCTGTAAGCTATGCTGACTAAATCAGTGATATAAGGTGGTAAAACTACAGGGTACATCATGGATGAAATTTAATACTCCATGGATGAGTGGTAGATTATAAAACACTCCTGCATGCACAGGCCAGGTTTTTAGGGCAAGTTTCTCAGTGGTAAATGGTGTCTTTCCTTATCCCCCTTTTAGAACACAACATGCATCTTTTTTGGGTCCTTTTCTTCCTTGCTGTCTGGGGGACTTGACCTGGAAAATGTTGCCCTGGTACAACACAGGCACCATGACTTCCTGAAGTAATGGGACCCTCCCCAGCCTGGCTTTGAAAAATTAGGGCCTTGATAACCACCTCTTGGAACTGAAGGAAAGTTCCTGTGTGGCCTGCAGATTGAAATAGCACGTACGCAGCTTTTTGTACCACAGCCAGCTTTTTGTACCACACTTTCATTTTTCGTGTGGCACTGTAGGGCTTCAGAAGTTGATCTGAAAGATCCACCTGTCCCATGTGCCTGTTGTAGTCCAGGATGCAAACTGGTTTGGGGGTAGTTGTTGTGGTACCTCGTACAGGAGCAGGGGAGTTGGTGTTAGTTTAAATGATATGGTGGTCAGTACAAGGACGTCTCTCTTGTCCTTGTACTTAACCACTAGCATGTTCTCATGGAGGAGATCCCTACTTTCACCCATTCTCAATGGTTGCCCCATCAGGGATCTAGGGAGGCCTCTGATTTTTGCACACTATGCCGCAAGCCACAGTACCTCTGGCAGTTAGGGGCATGAATAGGGGTATGCTGGTATAATAGTTATCCACATAGAGGTGGTAACCCTTATCCAGCAGTGGGTTCATTAAGTCCCACACGATCTTCCCACTAACTCCTGGGGGTTCTATCTGGGAATCTTTCCCTTCGTAAATGCAGAACTTGTGAGTGTACCCGGAGCTACTCTCACAAAGTTTGCATAACTGTATGCCATACTTTGCCCGTTTGCTAGGCAGGTACTGGTGGAAACTAATCCTCGATTTGAAAAGTAATAGGGACTCATCTACACTGACATTTCTATCTGGGTTGTACACCTCAGCAAACTTGGTGTTAATGTGGTCAATGACAGGCCTAACTTTAAACAGACGGTCAAATGTTGGGTTGTTTTGGGGTGGGCACTGTGCATTGTTGTTGTAGTGTAGGAATTTCCTAATTGACTCAAATCGCTTCCGGGTCATTATCTAACTGTAAATTGAAGTCTGGCAGAAAATGTCCGAACTTCAATATCGTCTAACATTTGTTATTTTTTTACAACGCCCATATGCAGCACGAATCCCCAAAACTTCATAATCTCTGCTGCACTTACTGGGGTCCAACCTAGGGGTCTAGCGTATGCCGATGTAGGGTTCTGATTAGAGTTGAGCGGACACCTGGTTGTTCAGGTTCGGCCGAACTTCACAAAAAAGTTCGAGTTCGGGACCCAAACTTGACCCGAACTTGACCCCGAACCCCATTGAAGTAAACAGGGACCCGAACTTTTGAGCACTAAAATGGCTGTAAAAATGTCATGGAAAAGCCTAGTGGGCTGCAAATGGCATCAAAATGTAGTTGTTTGCAGAGCACTTGTCATGCTCTGCAAACCAATGTGGATAGGGAAATTACTTTAAATAACATAAAATACATAAAAATTAAAAATAAGAATCTTGATCTAGGAGGTCCATATGATCTAGGAGGTCCATATGGAGTAGGAGGTTTAGGAAGCGGTGGATGTGGCGGTGTAGGTGGAAGTGGCGGTGGAGGAGGAGGAGGTAGCCTACACTGCTTTTTGGTTTTAAATTTATAAAAAAAAAATAAATTAGGGTGCACCCTAAAACATTGGGAAATATAACCTGTGATAACCCCCTTCAGTCGTGCTAAACACACGTTCAGACACTGGCTGTAGGGCAGGCCAGCACCTCCAAGGCATAAAGGGCTAGCTGAGGCCATGTGCCCAATTTGGAGACCCAGAAGTTGCAGGGGCTGACCCCTGTCAGTCAGTTCGTGTAGGCGTGTGCACACATACTGCCCCACCATGTCACACGTCCCCGTGATGTTCACAATCCAATTTGATATCTGCTCTATCAACTTTCGATGTTCTTTTCTGCGCCTACCATGTTGATCACTGTTAGCGGCGAATCAGGGTTCCACGCCAGAGAGGGAGCGTGAGAAAGGGAGACCACATCCAAGGGAGGTCAATGGATGAAATTTAATTGTGATCGAGGGGAAATGTGGGAGAAGCTATTAAAACGGAAGAATAGAAGGAAAGGAGGGGGCGAGTGCAGGGGCGTACATAGTAATCATGGGGCCCCATAGCAAAACTCAGAATTGGTTCCCCCAAAGGGTTAAAATGGCAGAACTGGACCTAGTTCACACCTGTCAGTTTGAGCAATATATTAGCTATATAGTTGACACCAAAATGTGATCACTGTGCTACACATCTACAGAGCAGAAAACGGTTAAAGAAAACTGATGTAAAGTAGAACTGGCTTAGTTGCCCATAGCAACCAATCAGATTCCTCCTTTCATGTTCTAAAGGAGCTCTCTAAAATTAAAGGTGGAATCTGATTGGTTGCTATGGGCAACTAAGCCAGTTCTACTTTACACCAGTTTGCAGGAGGCCTATTAGGCCTCCTGCACACGAACATGTGCTTCCCGTTGCCGTATTGCGGACCGCATTTGCGGATCCGCAAAACACGGGCGCTGTCGCGTGGCCATTCCGGATCACGGATGCGGGCCCATTCACTTCAATGGGTCCGCAAATCCAGAGATGCGGAATGGTGTGAAACAGAAGCACGTAACAGAACCCTACGGGAGCACTATGGAGTACTTCCGTGGGGTTTTGTCCTGTACTTCCGTTCCGCAAAAAGATAGAACATGTCCTATCTTTTTGCAGAACGGCCGGATCACGGACCTATTAAAGTGAATGGGTCCGTGATCCGCTGCGGCTGCCCCATGGACTGCAGCACGACCAGGGGGTGCACTCGTTCGTGTGCAGGAAGCCTTAGAAATACGCTATTCGGCAATGAGGGGCAAAGACTGAATTCCCAGAATTTCAATCATGTGTCTGTGAGTGGTAGAAAGCATATGTAGGCTCCTGTGTAGTCAGTAAGCAGTGTGTGTGTGTGTGTATATATATATATATATATATATACACACACACACACACAGTATATAAAAAAAAAACACACCACTCCTACTAATAACCCTGTCCTTGCTACACATATATGACACATCGAGCCTCAGCCAGCAGACACAGCAGTCACCTATGATTATTGTAGTGAGCTCACTGTCTGCTGGGTCTGTACTGGCTCAGTTTGGTCCCTGGAAGAGTTAATCCCTACCTCTGCGGGTCACTGGTCGGGAGGAGGTCAGAGCAGTGAAGCTCTGCTGAAGTTGCCGGCCTCCCTCTGTAACGGAGCTCAGGGCCATGACCTGAAGACTGGAGGACAGGTCAGGTCATGGCCCCGAAAATTCAGCTGGTCAATAAGCAGAGCAGGAAACACAGCATCTCCCTGATTATTGACCAGCTCAGTATCTTGGGCAGATGGCAGCAGCTGCAGGGGCCCAGGAAGAAGGGAGCTGTGCATTGGGCGGGGTCATTTAGCCTGGCCAGGCCCTTCACACTCCCGGGCCCCATAGCAACTGCCTAGTCTGCCCATATGGGTGGTACACGCAAGTGGGCGAGCGGCAATTGCCCACTGTCGACTCGGGGGTAGTGATGATAAATAACAATACAGGACTCTTAAGATGCACTGTTATTGTAATGATTATTAAAAAATTATAGGGAATGTCACTGGTATTTAGGATTTGGAAACATTAGACAGGAGAAGCCCTGCTGCTGCTTTGTTGACTCAAGATAACTTCTGCCTGATCGCACGCCCCCTTGACGTCCACGATCCATTTGGATATTTTCTCTATCAACTTTCGATGTTCTTTTCTGAGCCTACCATGATGATCACGGTTATCGGCGAATCAGGGTTCCAGGCCGGAGAGGGAGCGTGAGAAAGTGATACCACATCCAAGGGAGGTCAATAGCTGCAATGTGATCAAGCTGAAATGTGGGACAAGTTATTAAAGCAGAAGGATCGAATGAAAGGGCCAATTAAAGACGAATGTTACATGTTAAATTCCCTGTCACCTATGCAGAGAAGGGGGTTTTCATTGCCAGAAATGGGTTAATGTCACCCACCAATGGAACAGATGAAATTCAAAATTTCGGTCCCTGTCACCTATGCAGAGCAGAGGTTTATTCACGGCAAAAATGGTAAAATGTCAACCAAGAATGTAACAGACAAATTTGTGAAATTTAATAACCTGTCTACTAAGTAGAGCAGGGGTATATCACAGCCAAAAATTTGTGAATATTACCCGAATATGTAACAGACAAATTTGTGAAATGTTACCAGTCTACTAGGTAGAGAAGGGGTATATCACACCCAAAAATTGGTGAATTTCAGCCGAAAATGTAACAGAAAAATTAGTGAAATATTTTTACCTGTCTACTAGGTACAGCTGGGAATTATCACATCCAAAATGTGGTGAATTTCACCAGAAAATGTAACAGACAAATTAGTGAAATGACATCAAATAAAATACGTACAAATAAAAAAAATTAACTTGATTTATGAGGTGAAGTTCTATATAGAGTAGGAGTTTGAGGAGGCGGTGGACGTAGCAATGTAGGTGGAAGCGGCGGTGGAAGAGGACGGGGTAGCCAACACTGGTTTTTTGTTTTATTTATTTATTTGGGTACACTCCAAAAAAGTGTGAAATATCCAAAATACAAGAATGAGCAATTGCGCTGTAGTATAACAATGGCTGGTTAAGGCCGGTATACATATCTATTCTGCACAAGGTACGGACAAGTCCTGTGGGATCCATGCCTGGTTCATTTTGATGAATGTGAGCTTGTCCACATTGGCTGTTGACAGGCGGCTGCGCTTGTCTGTGATGACGCCCCCTGCCGTGCGAAACACACATTCAGACAATACACTGGCTGCAGGGCAGGCCAGCACCTCTAAGGTATAAAGGGCAAGCTCAGGCCATGTGCCCAATTTGGAGACCCAGAAGTTGAAGGGGCAGACCGGTCATTCAGTACGTGTAGGCGTGTGCACACATACTGCTTCACCATGTTGCTGAAATGCTGCCTCCTGCTAAGACATTCCATATCTGCTGGTGGTGCTGGTTGTTGTGGCGTGCTGACAAAGCTTTTCCACATTTCGGCCATGCAAACCCTGCCTTCTGAGGTGCTGGTGGTGCCCTTCTGAGGTGCTGGTGGTGCCCCAGCTGCGTTGGCGACCTCTTCCTCCTCCTCTGCCTTCGCCTTGTGCTTCCACTGTGCCACTGTCAGGTGGGAATTCCAGCAGTAGCGCGTCTACCAGCATGCCCTTGTACTCGTGCATCTTACGATCACGCTCCAGTGACGGAATGAGGGACGGTACATTGTCCTTGTAACGGGGATCCAGCAGTGTAGCCACCCAGTAATCAGCGCAAGTTAGAATGTGGGCAACTCGGCGGTCGTTGCGGAGACACTGCAGCATGTAATGCCCAGAGGCAACGAAAAGCTGTCCTCTGTGGGAGGTGTATCACCTGTGTCCTCTGTATCCCCCAGCCACGCACCAGTGATGGCCCTGAGCTGGTTTGGGTGCCACCCTGCTGTGAACACGGTTCCTCCTCCTCATCCTCCACCTCGTCATCCTCCAGATCTGTGCACTGGCTGGACAATTGTGTACCTGGCGTTTGTGGGTGCAGGAAACCACCTTCAGAGCCACTTGTGAATGACTGGCTGGAAACCCTATGAAATGATTCCTCTTCCTCCTCCTCCACCTGTGCCACATCCTCTTCCATCATCGCCAGCAGCGTATTTTCAAGGAGGCATGGAAGTGGGATAGTAACGCTGAGAATGGCGTTATTGGCAATGGCCATGTTGGTGGAGTACTCGAAACAGCGCAACAAGGAACACAAGTCTCGTCTGGAGGCCCAGTCATTGGTGGTGAAGTGGTGCTGTTCCGCAGAGTGACTCACCCGTGCGTGCTGCAGCTGAAACTCCACTATTGCCTCCTGCTGCTCGCACAGTCTGGCCAGCATGTGCAAAGTGGAGTTCCACCTTGTGGGCACGTTGCATATGATGCGGTGAGCAGGAAGGCCGAAGTTTTGCTGCAGCGCTGACAGGCTAGCAGCAGCAGGGTGAAAACGCCGAAAGCGAGCACAGATGGCCCGCACTTTATGCAGCAGCTCTGACATACTCATGTGTACTCATGTACTCATCTTGAAAAATAAGTGGTTGGGCATCGGTGCACTCAATCTCTTCCACTTCTGGGGCAGGGCTATGTGGATGGCCCTGGGAAACTCTGCTAGCAGAGTCATCAAAAAGCAGAAGAGACTGCTGCATTACTTGGGGCTCAGACTGCTTGGCTGATTTGCAAGGGGGGTGAGGTGAAAGACTGATGGACATCGGCTGCAGGTGTCAACTCTGATCTTTCAGCAGGAGACTGGATGGGAGACAATGTAAAGGAACTGGAGGCACTGTCAGCAACCCAATCTACTATCGCCTGTACTTGTTCTGGCCTCACCATTCATAGAGCCGCATTAGGCCCGACCAAATACCGCTGAAGGTTCTGTCGACTACTCGCACCTGACGAAGGTGTTTCACTTTTGCGTTTAGCTGGAACAGATCGACCACGTCCTCTCCCTGCAACAGGAACTCCACCAGCAGCAATTTTATTTAAAATTCCTATACGATTCCCACTCCTTCCAGGCAACTTTGAACTTAGCGTGTGTCCTGTTTTCCAGGCCGCAATTTCGTCAAATCTGTAAATAGTATCTACCTTACAGATCCATTGATCATCTAAGGTGATATCAGTAGAGAGCCAATAACTCGGTACTAGAAGACGTGCCGCCATTATTAACTTGTTAAATAATGGAGGAATCCTAAGGGGTGTGTCGGATGAATGGGAACCTAGGGGAGCTAATTGAGGAGACAGCGAAATAGCTGAATTACAGATTTTGTTGCTCCTTGAGAATATTTTTTCCCACCAATTGTGGATAAGTTGGCACGTCCATCATATGTGGAAGAAGGTTCCCTTTTTTTCACCGCAGTGCCAACATACATCTGAGCCTCCCTTACCATATCTACAAGTTATATCCAGTGTCTTATACCACCTTGTTAAGACCTTTTAACCGTTCTCCTGGATCCTCACACATTGAGAGGAAGTATGAGGCTTCAAGAGAATGCGGAAAAGTTCTTCAGGGGAAAACGTGTGGTTCCGATCTTTCTCCCAATGATTAATGTAAGCCGGTTTGGGCGGCAGAATAGGTGAGCTAATTCTTTTGTAAATTTGCGAAATGGCTTTGCTTGGGGGTGATTGGTTCTGTATCAGGGATTCAAACCACGTGAGAAGTCTGATCAGAGAACGGTATGGTATGTTTTTGGAGATGTAGTTCCATAAAAAGGAGATGACAAGGGGGTTAGTTGCATGTGCTTGGATAGCTTATAAAAAGGCCTCACCTTCCAACAAAGTCCCAGAGTCATTGAACACTGACCTGATGGGGATTGTTGAGTGGCAGAGTGGGAGCGGTATACATTTTTTCAATTCTTCAGAGGCTAGGTCTAATATGTCCCTAATTTGCACAATAGGGGAGAGGACAGGATTTCCATAATTGGAGTCCTGGAACCATGTCCATGTCTTCAAGGTAGCCCCAAACGTTGGACCAGTTTTTAGAACCCTTGAAGGGAAGTTCTGAGTGTCTACCAAAAGACCCTAAGTGAGTGATTCGAGTGGGAGGTTTCCATCCCCACCCACGATTTGTGGGGTGGTTGTCTAAACCAGTCGAGGGCTCTTGTCAGGAGAATAGCTCTGTTATATAAAAGTGGGTGGGGAAGTCCAATACCACCAAAAGCTCTGGGCCTCTGGAGTGCTGCTATGGAAATCCTAGATTTTTTTTTGTTCCAAACAAAGACTAGTTTTGAGAGAGAGTCATAGTATTCTTTTGGGATGGGGATGGGGAGAACCAGCTGTAGGTAATAGAGTCTGGGAAGGACCAGGGACATAACCATATTTTTTCGGCCAAACCAGGATAGTGTTGGCGAATGTAAATTGTCCAATTGGTCTTGCATTGACTTAAGGAGGGGGATGTAATTGAGTGCAAACAGTTTGTTTATATCCTGAGGTATTTTAACCCCAATATATGGGAGAAAGGGAGCTTCCCAATTAAAAGGGGACTATTTGGCCAATCTTTGTTTTCCATAATTAATACAAACATAAGGGGAGATAGGGGGCAACCCTGCCTAGTTCCATTCTTAATAACAAAGGAAGGGGAAAGGGATTTGTGCACACTCACCGATGCTGAGGCATTCAAATACATTGAAAGGATTGCCATAATGTAAGCTGATGGGAATCTAAATTTTTCTAGTGTGAGGGTCATGAAGTCCCATTTTAACCTATCAAATGCATTCTCAGCATCGGTGCTGAGAAAAACAAGGGGGAGGGAATATTTTCTGGCATGGAATAAGGCATTAATTAATCTGGCAGAGTTATCTTTACCCTCTCTTCCAACTACAAATCCTGTCTGGTCTCTGTGGATGAGCTTCGGGAGGTAGAGGGAAAGATCGTTAGCCATCATTTTGGCTAAAAGCTTCAAATCTAAGTTCAAAAGAGATATGGGGCGGTAATTCGCACATTGAGTTGGGTCTTTCCCTTCTTTGGGGATGATAGTTATATGTGCCTTAGTCATGTCTGGGGACAGGGGAGTGCCTTGTAGTGATAAGTGGCAATTTTTAGGAGGTGCGGGATCAGAGATCCACTTAATGTACGGTAGTATAAAGCTGGAAGACCATTTGGGCCAGGAGCTTTGTTTTTAGGAAGGTTTTTTTATAGCTAGGGCTAATTCTTCAGATGTGAATGGGGAACTTAGCACCTTCTTTTGGGATTCTTCTAGCTTAGGAAGAAGGATGTTTTGGAGGAATTGTTTAATTGGATGACAGGAGGAGGAAGGATCTGCGTCCCTTTCTTTCTGGGGAATGTTGTAAAGGGCCTGATAATATTCTTGGAAAAGCTTGGCTATTTCTTTTTTTTTTTAAGGCAAGGCTCTCGTCTGGCCTGGTTATTTTGTTGATATAGTTATGTGCTCTTCTCTTTTTGATCCTATTCATCATGAATTTGGAGGCCTTGTCCCCATGTGCAAAAAATTTGTATTGTGAATGTAAGAAGAACTTAGCTGATTGTGTGTTCAGGTAATTTTTTAGTTCGGCCCGAAGACTACAAAGCCTGGATAGTTGGGCATCCTGAAGGGATTTTTTGTGGAGAGTTTCAATTTTTGGGATCTCCGATAGCAACAAGTCTAGGTGTGCTTTTCTTTTCTTTTTAAATATTGAGCCTGCGTTGATAAACTGTCCTCTCATGTAGGCTTTATGGGTATCCCAGACCACATGAGGGGAGGTATCTGGGATACCCATAAAGGAAAAATTCCTCCATGAATTCCTGTAATCTAAGTATCTGCTCCTTTGAGGAAATTAACTGCTCATTAAGTCTCCAGATACTAGATCTGGGGGACATTTAAGGGGTAGCTATGGATGCCATGACTGGAGAGTGGTCAGAAAGGTGAATTGAAGGTGGAGATGTTCTTTAGAAATCAAGATATGGTCCAACCTATGGTAGGAGCCATGGACATGTAAGAAGAATGTGTAGTCTCTGGTTTTGGGGTTGAGGGTTCTCCAGATATCTATAAGGTGTTGGTTATGGAGCTGTTTTTTTTATAGCGTTTAATGCTTTGTGAGAAAGGGTTGATTTATGTGAAGTCGAATCCATTTGAGGGTCTAATGTCACATTGAAGTCTCCTTCCATAATAACTATGCCCTCTTTAAACGTGTCTATTATTGGGGTGATAATCTCAAACCAGTCTCGTTGGTTGGTATTAGGGGCATAAATATTAATGAATGTATAGACCTGGTTGGATATATGTCCCTTGACTAAAAAATATAGCGACCATCTGGATCCTGTATATGAGAGCAGTATTGGAAAGGCACATCCTCCCCTAAATCCCACACTAACGCCTCTTGAGGCTGCTGAATTTCAGCCACAATGAAACCAGAGTGGATATTTGGAATGTGATAGGTTTGGGTAGTGGTTAAATTTGAAATGTGTTTCCTGTAGTAGCAGGATAGAGCAGGTTTTTTTTTTTTTTTTCAGGAATGAAAAGATTTGGCATCTTTTGGATGGGGCGTTAAAACCCTTGACGTTATATAAGACTATAGTTAAATCTGCCATCATAAATTGATAATAGGGGAGGGGTCAGCCTTCCAGAAGCTGCTCTCATCATCAACATAAGCAATTTTAGTCAGATATGTCTAATCTACTTGTAGTATAAACATTGAGAAACATTATAAACCTGGAACAACAAAGCCACAATACTATTTGCATTATTATTAGCAACAATAGAATGTGGTGTATAGATTGAGAAATTGTAGATCACTTGGTAAAGATGGATAATAAGTAATCAGAGATCAGGGGGAAGGAGGTAGAAAAATGTTTTGGTGCCTTTTTTTTTCTTCATTTTTTTTTTTAGATACTGGACAGGTGAGATCAGAAGGGGCTAAGGATTGTAGTTGTCCTATGGGAGAAGAGATGGATAATAGGACATAGGAAAGGGTAGAGACAGAGAGAGACATTGAATGGCATAGCCTGGATTAAACCAAAGCTGTTTGATCACCTAAGTGGTAAATTCTTAATCTCCTAGCGGTAGTCTTTTCGGAGTAGATTTTTGCACTCCTCATCTTCCTCTTTGCTGTTTAGGAGTAAGCTGTTTGTCCGAAGATCCGGATGGAGGAAGGGCTGGTAGTCCCAATATGTCTTGAACTGGGTCCCAGTCCTGGATGTCGAGTGGGTTGATGTTCAGATGGTCATAGATGGTATCCAGATCCAGATGAGATGTAATGGACATCCTGCGACCCTCAAATACAAAAGTGAGACCAAAAGGGAATGTCCATCTATAGGGAATTTTCCTGCCCCTGAGCCATTCTGTTAGGGGCTTGAGGGCTCTCCTTTTCTTAAGAGTGGTTTGAGTCTGGAAGATCATAATATCCTGGCCATACCATTTAACAGCTTGCAAGTCTCTTGCTTTAGAGAGGACAGCTTCTTTTACTGGGAAGCTGAGAAATTTGCAGATGATGTCTCTCGGTGGTGCTGTGGGAGCTGGCTTGGGTTTCAGGGCTCTATGGGCTCTTTCAAGCAGCACTTCATGTACCGAGTCGGGACCCAGAAGGGATAGGCAAATTTGTACAATTGTATTAGAGATATCTCCCTGGGCAACCGTTTCGGGTATACCTCTGAAGCGCAGGTTATTTCGTCGTCCACGATTTTCCTGATCCTCAATTGCACTATATATGGAGTTCAGTTTAATTGGACTGCTTGTAACTTTTGTGTGACCGCTGTTTGATGATCTATCAGGGCCATTTGTGAGTCCTCTAACACCTCCACTCTGCTCCCTATGTGGCGGACATCTTGCTTAATAGTGCAAATATCAGCACTGAGCAGCTCCAAGGCAGAGACTAGCGATGAAGACAGGGTATCTCTCAGGTAAGAGCGGGATATCGGGAGGATGTCGGGTTTATCCTCACCTCCCTGTGTGCCTTGAGAAATCTCTGCATGCTTTCGTCTGGCTGAGTGTGGAGACGCCGGCGCCATCTTGGCTTCCCTGCTCACATATGTAGCGGCAGCTTTCTTTATAAATTTGTCCATTTCTCCACTGTTGGTGGATGATTTGGATTGATTCGCCGGCTCACCCGTTTTAGGGCCTCCAATCTTCACCATATTTCGACCTGACAGGCGGATTTACAGGCTGAAAGGGCACCTTTTCAAACGGAGCTCTAGCTTCACACAGCCATCCGACTCAGACGCTAACTCCACCCCCCCAATGGGTGTTTTTTTTAATAGCAGAAAAGAACAACAGTATCTAAAGGGTGTATCTCACATGTACAGATGCAGACAAGGCCGCAAATTAAGATTTTTGCCCAAAATGGGTGTCTTTTAACAGCAGAATAGAACAACATAGAAACATAAAAACATAGAATGTGTCGGCAGATAAGAACCATTTGGCCCATCTAGTCTGCCCAATATACTGAATACTATGGATAGCCCCTGGCCCTATCTTATATGAAGGATGGCCTTATGCCTATCCCATGCATGCCTAAACTCCTTCACTGTATTTGCAGCTACCACTTCTGCAGGAAGGCTATTCCATGCATCCACTACTTCCTGGTATTACTTTTAAACCTTTGCCCCCCTAATTTAAAACTATGTCCTCTTGTAGCAGTTTTTCTTCTTTTAAATATTGCATTATCTTGCACTTAGCAACATTAAATTTTAGTTGCCAGATTTCTGACCATTCCTCTAGTTTTCCTAAATCCTTTTCCATTTGGTGTATCCCTCCAGGAACATCAACCCTGTTACAAATCTTTGTGTCATCAGCAAAAACACACCTTACCATCAAGGCCTTCTGCAATTTTGCTGATAAAGATATTAAGCAATATGGGTCCCAGAACAGATCCCTGAGGTACCCCACTGGTAACAAGACCATGGTCTGAATAAACTCCATTTACTACAACCCTCTGTTGCCTGTCCCTCAACCACTGCCTAAGCCATTCAACAATATGGGAGTCCAAGCTCAAAGACTGCAATTTATTGATAAGCTTTCTATGTGGGACGGTATCAAAAGCCTTACTAAAGTCTAGATAAGTGATGTCTACTGCACCTCCACCGTCTATTATTTTAGTCACCCAATCAAAAAAATGAATAAGATTAGTTTGACATGATCTCCCTGAAGTAAACCCATGCTGTTTTTCATCTTTCAATCCATGGGATTTTTAGATGTTCCACAATCCTCTCCTTAACTCCGCTTAAGGACACAGGGCGTACAGGTACGCCCTTGTGCCCTGGTACTTAAGGACACAGGGCGTACATGTACGCCCTGTGTATTTTCAATCACCGCCGCGCGGCCGGCGGCGATCGGAACCCCGTGCCTGCTCAAATCATTGAGCAGGCACTTGGGGCAAATGCGTCGGGGGGTCCGGTGACCCCCCCCATGTATGCGATCGCAGAAAACCGCAGGTCAATTCAGTCCTGCGGTTTTCTGCGTTTCCGGGTTATTCGGGTCTCTGAAGACCCGATAACCCGGAACAGGATGGTGATGGTGGTGTGATTTCACTCCACCAATCACCATCCAGCGATCCTGAGTGGTGATGGTGACATCACCACTCAGGATCGCTTTCTGATTGGTCTGTGGGCGGTCCGGCGGCAGATTCAAAAGAGGCAGGCGCTCCTCTCCTCCTCCTTTTGTTTTCCGGAGCCGGAGGAGAGAGGAGCTGCCTGCACGTGTCTGCCACCGCTGCCTGCACCCCGATCTGTGCCCCCAGGACCTGATCTCTGCCCCCAGCACCCCATCAGGTACATAGGGACAGCTACGGAAAGTTTGGGTTAGGCAGGGAAAGGTAGTTTTTTTGAACTTTTATTGCATCACCCCAGTTAGGGTGTCTGGGGTCCACAGCACAGCTGTGTGACCCTAGACCCCCCCAGGGGTGCTGCCACTTGCCCCCCTCCCCCTGCCACTTGCCCCCCCCCCCCACCTTTTTTGGGGTGCTTTTTTTTTTTTTGCGTACGCTGACTGTGGCCGGCACTTAGCGTCCGGCCACTGTTAGCGCATCGCACACCCCACCGCTGATCAACTTCGGACGGTTGATCAGCAGTTTTGAATTTTTTTCCCAAATTTTTTGCCCTTTTTTTTAGTTAGTTTATTTATTTTTTCTGTTAGTTTTAGGGTGAGTTCGTGAACACCCGTGCCCCCACACACACCAAATAAAGAGTTATACACACGCACATATATACGCAGACACACACTCCCCTATGGCCCGCCGGACGTTCTCGGCCGAGGAGGCATACGCCCAGCTTGCCTCCGACTCCGAGAGTCCCAGTGAGGATGAGGATGACCCCACATTCCTGTTGTCATCCGCATCCTCCTCATCATCTAGCGATGATGATGAGCCCCCAAGGCGGCAGAGACGCCGCCAGGCGGAGCAAGGGGACCGCCATGTTAGGGACCTTGTGGCCCACACTAGTACGAGCAGCTCTGGGGCTCGTACTGGTTTCCCGGCCCACCAGTTAAATCCACCGGAGCACCCTGCCGGTGAACTTGTCTGGTGTAGCCCAGAGCGATACGAGCCCGTGATTCCTGATTTCGTAGGCCAATCAGGAATCCAGATTTCCACAGTGGGCTACACTGAATATGACTTTTTTTGTCATTTTTTCAGTGACCCACTGGTAAATCTGATGGTGTAGCAGACGAATCTGTACGCCCAACAGTTCGTCGCTCAACACCCGGGCTCCTTTTTGGCCAGGCCCGGTGGCTGGACGCCGGTCAGTGCAGCCGAAATGAGGACATTTTGGGGCCTCGTGCTGCACATGGGCCTGGTCAAGAAACCTAGTGCCAGGCTGTACTGGAGTGGGGACGTCCTATATCAGACCGCACTTTACAGTACGGTTATGACACGCTCCCGGTTTGAGGCCATCCGGAAATGTCTGCATTATTCCGATAATGCAGCATGTCCACCCCGAGGTGATCCTGCCCATGACCGTCTGTATAAGATACGGCCGGTCATCGATCACTTTGGGGCCAAATTCATGGAGGCCTATGTACCTGGAAGGGAGGTCGTGGTTGATGAGTCTCTCATTGCGTTCAAGGGGAGACTCATTTTCCGCCAGTATGTGCCTTCCAAGCGGGCGAGGTATGGCGTGAAGCTATACAAAATTTGTGAGAGTACCTCAGGGTACACTTACAAATTTTGTGTATACGAGGGGCGAGATTCCCGGATTCAACCCCCAGAATGTCCCCCCACTCTGGGTGTTACCGGGAAACTTGTGTGGGACCTTATGCACCCACTGCTGGATAAGGGTTACCACTTGTACGTGGATAACTTTTATACCAGTATCCCCTTGTTCCAGTCCCTTGCCGCCAGATCCACGTCCGCTTGTGGGACCGTGCGGAAAAATCAACGCGGCCTCCCTGCCCACCCCCTCCAGGTACCTATCCCCAGGGGTGAGACCCGTGCCCTTACCACTGGAAACCTGTTGCTGGTCAGGTATAAGGACAAGAGGGATGTCCTTATGCTGTCCACAATTCATGGTAACGGCATCACCCCTGTCCCTGTGCGAGGTACCGCGGCAACGGTCCTCAAGCCCGATTGTATCGTCGCCTACAATCGGTATATGGGAGGAGTTGATCTCTCGGATCAAGTCCTCAAGCCATATAACGCCATGCGCAAAACCCGGCATGGTACAAAAAATTTGCGGTCTACTTGGTACAGGTTGCCATGTACAACTCTTTTGTACTATCCCGAAGCGCTGGCAGCACAGGGACATTCCTCCAGTTCTATGAGGCAGTCCTCAAGGCCCTGATCTTTTCGGACCGGGAAAGAGCAGGCCGGAGTACCTCGGGAACTGTAGGCGCCCGGATCGTCCCTGGCCAACACTTTCCAGGTGTGGTCCCCCATACTGGAAAGAAGGGACGAACCCAAAAAAAGTGCAGAGTGTGTCGCAGGAGGGGGATACGGAAGGACACGACTACTCAGTGCGACACATGCCCCGATCATCCGGGCCTCTGCATTGACGGTTGCTTCAGGGAGTATCACACTTCCATGGAGTACAAAATTTATATCCCAATTTAGCACTGACATCGGATAAAAAAAAAAATGGTTCTCAGACTTTTGTCACCTTACATAATAAAAAGTTTAATAGCAAGCGATCAAAAAGTCATATAGCCCCCAAATTAGTGCCAATAAAACCGTCATCTCATCCCGCAAAAAATGAGCCCCCACATAAGATAATCGGATAAAAAAAAAAAATATAGAAAATGACTCTTAGACTTTAGAGATACCAAAATTTTTTTAGGGTATCAAAAAGGATAATATAGTCTAAAACCTAAATAATTGTAAAAAAAGTTGACTTATTAGGTATCGCCGCGTCCGTAAGAATCTCCTCTATAAAAATACCTCATGACCCAACCCCCCAGATTAACACAGTAAAAAAAATAAAAAGAAATAGGTGCAAAAAAATATTTTTTTTGTCACCTTACATAATAAAAAGTTTAATAGCAAGCGATCAAAAAGTCATATAGCCCCCAAATTAGTGCCAATAAAACCGTCATCTCATCCCGCAAAAAATGAGCCCCCACATAAGATAATCGGATAAAAAAAAAAATATAGAAAATGACTCTTAGACTTTAGAGATACCAAAATTTTTTTAGGGTATCAAAAAGGATAATATAGTCTAAAACCTAAATAATTGTAAAAAAAGTTGACTTATTAGGTATCGCCGCGTCCGTAAGAATCTCCTCTATAAAAATACCTCATGACCCAACCCCCCAGATTAACACAGTAAAAAAAATAAAAAGAAATAGGTGCAAAAAAATATTTTTTTTGTCACCTTACATAACAAAAAGTTTAATAGCAAGCGATCAAAAAGTCATATAGCCGCCAAAATGGTGCCAATAAAACCGTCCGCTCATCCCGCAAAAAATGAGCCCCCACATAAGATAATTGGATAAAAGAAAAAAAAAATGACACTTAGACTTTAGAGATACCCCAAAAAAATATTGTATCAAAAAAGATAATATAGTCAAAAACCTAAATAATTGTAAAAAAAAAGTAGACTTATTAGATATTGCTGCGTCTGTAAGAATCTCCTCTATAACAATAGCCCATGACCTAACTACCCAGATTAACGAGGTTAAAAAAAAAAAAAAAAAAACGGTGCCGAAACCGCTATTTTGGGCACTTTTCCATTTCAGTCCGTTTTTTCCGGGAACAAAACAAGGGCTAACAACCAAACAAAAGTTAAAATTTATTACCCTGATACTGCAGTTTACAGAAACGCCACATTTGTGGTCGTAAACTGCTGTATCCGTAAAAGGGAGTCCGCAAAAGGAAAGGACCGACATGGTTTCTGGAAGGCCGATTTTGATGGCCTTTTTTATTGACACCATATCCCTTTTGAAGCCCCCCTGATCCCCCCTAGAGTAAAAACTCCCTAAAAGTGACCCCATCTAAGAAACTACACCCCTCAAGGTATTCAAAACTGATTATACAAACTTTATTAACCCTTTAGGTGTTCCTCAACAGTTAATGGCAAATGGAGATGAAATATCAGAATTTCAATTTTTAGTAACCTTGCCTCACAAAAATGCAATATAGAGCAACCAAAAATTATATTTACCCTAAAAATACTCCCCAAAAAAATGCCACCTTATCCCGTAGTTTCCAAAATGGGGTCACTTTTAGGGAGTTTCGATTCCAGGGGTGCATCAGGGGGGTTGAAACAGGACACGGTGTAAATAAACCGGTCCATAAAAATCAGCCCTCCAAAAACCAAAAGCCCCGCTGTGTGGCCGTACAGTAGTGTACGGCCACATATTGGGTGTTTCTGTAAACGGCAGAGTCAGGGTAATAAAGATACAGTCTTGTTTGGCTGTTAACCCTTGCTTTGTTAGTAGAAAACATGGGTTAAAATGGAAAATAAGGCAAAAAAATGAAATTTTCTAATTTCATCCCCATTTGCCAATAACTCTTGTGCAACACCTAAAGGGTTAACGACGTATGTAAAATCAGTTTTGAATACCTTGAGGGGTGTAGTTTCTTAGATGGGGTCACTTTTAGGGAGTTTCGACTCCAGGGGTGCATCAGGGGGGTTGAAACAGGACACGGTGTAAATAAACCGGTCCATAAAAATGAGCCCTCCAAAAACCAAACGGCGCACCTTTCACTCTACACCCCGCTGTGTGGCCGTACAGTAGTGTACGGCCACATATTGGGTGTTTCTGTAAACGGCATAGTCAGGACAATAAAGATACAGTCTTGTTTGGCTGTTAACCCTTGATTTGTTAGTGGAAAACATGGGTTAAAATGGAAAATAAGGCAAAAAAAGAATTTTTCAAATTTCATCCCCATTTGCCAATAACTCTTGTGCAACACCTAAAGGGTTAACGACATATGTAAAACCAGTTTTGAATACCTTGAGGGGTGTAGTTTCTTAGATGGGGTCACTTTTAGGGAGTTTCTACTCCAGGGGTGCATCAGGGGGCTTCAAATGGGACATGGTGTAAATAAACCAGTCCATAAGAATCAACCTTCCAAAAACCATACAGCGCACCTTTCACTCTACGCCTCGCTGTGTGGCCGGCCGTACAGTAGTTTACGGCCACATATTGGGTGTTTCTGTAAACTGCAGAGTCAGGGCAATAAAGATACAGTCTTGTTTGGCTGTTAACCCTTGCTTTGTTAGTGGAAAAAATGGGTAAAAATTTAATATTAGACAGAAAAATGAAATTCTCAAATTTCATCCCCATTTGCCAATAACTCTTGTGCAACACCTAAAGGGTAAACAACGTATGTAAAATCAGTTTTGAATACCTTGAGGGGTGTAGTTTCTTAGATGGGGTCATTTTTGGGTGGTTTCTATTATATAAGCCTCGCAAAGCGACTTCAGACCTGAACTGGTCCCTAAAAATTGAGTTTTTGTAAATTTCAGAAAAATTTCAAGATTTGCTTCTAAACTTCTAAGCCTTATAACATCCCCAAAAAATAAAATATCATTCCCAAAATAATTCACACATGAAGTAGACATATGGGGAATGTAAAGTCATCACAATTTTTGGGGGTATTACTATGTATTACAGAAGTAGAGAAACTGAAACTTTGAAATTTGCTAATTTTTTTGACTTAATTTTACTAGTGTCATGAAGTACAATATGTGACGAAAAAACAATGTCAGAATGGCCTGGATAAGTCAAAGCGTTTTAAAGTTATCAGCACTTAAAGTGACACTGGTCAGATTTGCAAAAAATGGCCTGGTCCTAAGGTGTAAAAAGGCTGTGTCCTTAAAGGGGTTGTCTAAGTCAGTGTTTCCCAACCAGTGTGCCTCCAGCTGTTGCAAAACTACAACTCCCAGCATGCCTGGACAGCCTTTGGCTGTGCGGGCATGCTGGGAGTTGTAGTTTTGCAACAGCTGGAGGCACACTGGTTGGGAAACACTGATCTAAGTTATATTTATTGATGACCTATCCCCAGGATAGGTCATCAATATCAGATCGGCCGGGGTCCGACGCCCGGCACCCCCTCCAATCAGCTGTTTGAAGAGGAGACTCGCACGGTGTCAGCGTTGCCTCCTCTTCACTGTTTACCTTCTATCCGTTGCATCTGCAGTGGTGAGCAGGTGTAATTACACCCAAGCCTTCCTATTGAAATGAATGGGACGGCTTGGGTGTAATTACACCTGCTCACCACTGCAGATGCAACGGCTAGAAGGTAAACAGTGAAGAGGAGGCAGCGCTGGCATGAGGCCCGCCTTCTCTTCAAACAGCTGATCGGAGGGGGTGCCGGGTGTCGGACCCCCACCGATCTGATATTGATGACCTATCCTGAGGATAGATCATCAATAAATATAACTTGGACAACCCCTTTAAGGGGTTAAGTAACAACAGTATCTAAAGCGTGTATCTCGCACGTACAGATGCAGACAAGATCGCAAATTAAGATTTTTGCCAAAAAAGGGTGTTTTGTTAATACCAGAATAGCACAGCAGTATGTAAAGGGTGTATCTCACAATGACAGATGCAGCAAAGGCTGTAAAATTAAGTTTTTTGCCCTAAATGGGTGTTTTTTTAATAGCAGAATAGAACAACAGTATCTAAAACGTGTATCTCACATGTACAGATGCAGACAAGGGCGCAAATTAAGATTTTTTCCCCAAATGGGTGTTTTTTTAATACCAGAACAGCACAGCAGTATCTAAAGAGTGTATGCCACACGTACAGATGCAGACAAGGCCGCAAATTAAGTATTTTGCCCAAAATGGGTGTTTTTTTAATAAAGGAATATGAAAGCTGTATATAACGCTTGAATTTCACACGTACAGATGCAGCAAGGGCTGTAAAATTGAGTATTTTGCCCAAAAAAGGTGTTTTTTAAAACCCAGAAAATTATAGCTGTATTTCTAGCTTAAATTGCACACTGACTAATGCTGCAGAGGCCCCAGATGGAGAGTATTGCCAAAAATTGGTGTTTTTTAAAACCCAGAAAATTATTGAAGTATTTCAAGCTTGTTTTTAACAATCACAGATGCAGCAAGGGCTGCAATATTAAGAACTTTGTCCAAAATGGGTGTTTTGTTTAATAACAGAATATGACAGCAGTTTATAACGCTTGAATTTCACACTGACAGATGCAGCAAGGGCTGTAAAATTGAGTATTTTGCTCAAAAAGGGTGTTTTTTAAAACCCCAGAAAATTATTGCTATATTTCTAGCTTAAATTGCACACTGACAAATGCTGCAAAGGCACTAGATGTTGGATATTGCCAAAAATGGGTGTTTTTTTAAACCCAGATTATTATTGCAGCATTTCATGCTTGGATTTGAATGTCACAAAAGCACATATGCTGTGGCGGTGCACTGAGCTTGCATAAAATGGCCACCGCCGCCCACCTAACTAACAGACAGATAAAAGTTATTTTTTTGTGTCACTGGGCTCAGGGCAGGGTAAAAAGATTGTGCACTGCACCCACAAAACAAAATCTAGGTAGATCGCTGAGTTAACAAGCTCTTCTGATTAAAGATTCTTTCCTATTCTCTCCCTCACAGCAGCATCATCCTCTCCCTACACTAGTAACACTAGTTAATCTCGCCCTAACATCGCAGCTGCAACCTCTCCCTACACTGATCAGAGCAGAGTGATGTGCAGCCCTACGTGACCTCAGCTTATATAGAGGCTGGGTCACATGCTGCACTGGCCAATCACAGCCATGCCATTAGTAGGCATGGCTGTGATGGCTTCTAAGGGCACAGAGTTAATCGCTTGTTGATTGGCTGCTCTGCAGCCTTTCAAAAAGCGCCATAAAATAGCCGAACCCGAACTTTTACTGAAATGTTCGGGTTCAGGTCCGGGGTCCAAAAATCCTAAACTTTCGCTCAACCCTAATTCTGATCAATAAATTGTTGGGCGTATAAATTGGTTTGGGCCGCCATTAAATTTACAAAATGTTCACAGAAAATTTCACTATCTGAATTCTGGACCTGCCCTCAAAATCTGGAATTTGGGGTCGATAGTTCTCAGGGGGTAGGTTCTATAAGGGTTCACTCTGGGGGGCTGCCTCCCCTGCTACCCTGGGGCACCTTCTAGAGGGTCCCTCATTAGCGAATGATAATGATGATGATGAGGAGGTAGAGGAGTAGAGGAAGGTGGCCAGGGCTGGCCTTCGGTGTGTGCGAGCTGTGCGGCCGCACAGGGCGCCATGGCAACAGGGGCGCCCGGTGGCCGAAACAGCTCGCAGTCGGTCACTCTCTACTCTCTCTTGGGCACACCCTAATCACACCCCTGTCTGTGCTCCTGCACTGCCGTCTTAACCCAGTAAGTTAGTAATAGATAGTACAACTTGGTACAACTCAAGTTTAATTACAAGTTGTAATTTACAACACTTTACAGGAATGCGGCGGGTTCTAACAATAGTTGCTGTCCTCCACCTGTTGGGGGTCACTGTCAGGGACACTGTTATGGGGGGGGGGATCTGTGGATGATGACACATATTTAGCACAAGATGCTGCTATATATGTGTCATCCACAGATCCCCCCACATAGGTGTCAGATTCCACACAGATGCCCCCATAACAGTGCCATCCACAGATATCCCCTTAATAGACTGTTAAGGGTATATCTGTGGTCTGTGGATGACACTGTTATTGGGGATCTGTGGATTACACTGTTATAGGGGGTATCTGTGGATGATACTGTTATGGGGGCATCTGTGTGGAATATGTCACCTTTTATGGGGGGATCTGTGACTGACACTGTTATGGGGGGGATCTGTGGATGATACTGTTATTGGGCGGATCTGTGGATGATGCACTGTTAATAACAGTCCATCATCCACAGATGCCCCCATAACAGTGCCATCCACAGATATCCCCTTAACAGTGCATCATCCACAGATGCCCCCATAACCGTGTGTCATCCACAGTTCCCCCATAACCGTGTGTCATCCACAGATGCCCATAACAGTGGTCATCCATAGATGCCCATAACAGTGCGTCATCCACAGATGCCCCCATAATAGTGCCATCCACAGATATTCCCTTAACAGTGCATAATCCACAGATATACCCTTAACAGTGTATCATCCACAGATGCCCCCATAACAGTGTTATCCACAGATGCCCCATAACCGTGTGTCATCCATTGATGCCCATAACAGTGTCATCCACAGATCCCCCATAACAGTGTGTCAACCACAGATCCCCCATAACAGTGTGTCATTCACAGATCCCCATAATACTGTGTCATCCACAGATCCCCCATAACAGTGTGTCATCCACAGATCCCGCATAACAGTGCACCTGCGCACTGAGGAGAGACTGAAAGGAGGGGAAGATCCGCAGAAGCAAGCAGAGGACAGCACAGCAGACGACTGAATAGCTGTCACAGCGGACAGGAACTCAGATACACAGACAACCAAAAGTGTCTAGGCTAGATGCAGGGGACAGGTCACCTCTTAGCACATCCCTGACTTCTCTCCCTATGCTGCTAAGCCCACGTTCAGACCTTAATGGTAGGAATGAAGTGTCCTCGTGCCTGGACTGCAAACACCCTAGAATCCCTGAGATGGTGAAAGGGGAGAAGGGGCAGAAGACACACAAATAGCCTAGACCGCAAACAGCACAAACAGAAATCAAACTTATCTGAGCTGGAACAGACAATCCTTCCTTCCTTGAATCCAAGGCCAGACAGAAATCTATAACCCTCACGGCCCTCTGGGATAGAAGGCAATTTAAGCCAATGACCCTACCCAGAGCACCTGAAGGAAGGCGGATCCAGCATGATTCCAAAACAAACAAAAGGTTAGACACATGCTGCCAATCTGACAGACCTCCGCACACTGTCTGAGCAAGGCATGACAATAGCTTCTTTTGTAAGTAAATTATTTTATTATAGTGCTGAAACTGCTTTAAACTCTAAAGAAAAGTTTTGGAGAGTGTTTCTCTCTCTTTCTCAGGTCTGAAGCAATACCGAGGAAGAAAGGAAAACTCTTGAAAGCTTGTCTTTTAAATATTAGAATAGTACAATAAAAAGGTATCCCTGCATACCGCAATACTCTCGTGTTTTGTAATCTTATTTATATATACTTATTTTGTTTTTTTCAGTAGTATGATTAAGTGGTGAAAATTATTAGTGCCCCCCCTATATATTGCTCCTAGAGTCGCCACTGAGCAGAGGCGGAGTCAAGGCAAAGCTATGGTGTGCACGGGGCGTGTGTGTTTGTCCTTTAGGGTGCACACCCTAATGCAATAGGCTGCGCACGCCTATGGTTAGCGGCGAGGCGACTAGGCGAGCCTGGGCCTGGTGAGTGGCGAGCTGAGGCTGAGCTGCTGGTTCCGGATCGTGGAGGAGGAACTTGTTTTTCTCTTTGTGTATGTTTAGGTGCACGGGGGGGCGCCACAAGATTAGCTCGCACAGGGCATCTGAACACCTAAGGCCAGCCCTGAAGGTGGCATTCTCTTCTCCCTCACTGGCAGACTCAGTATTGGAGGCAAGCATGGCGTATGCCTCTTCAGCTGAGTATACTCGTTGAGGTGGACAGGCCATTTTTATTTTATTTTGTTGTGATGTGTGAAATGTTTAAACCTTTATTTAGTGTGAGGGGTGTGTATGTTGTGTTTTCACATGTAAAGGATCTTGGAATAAATTTGAAATATAGAGAAAAGGACTAGAGAAAAAAAGTTCAAATTTTTTTTTAGGATACATGCACGCACAAAGAGTGCAAATAGTCAGGATTTGCTCTCTCAAGCAGGGCGGCGATGACAGATTCTTGTGCCGACAACAGGATGAAGTTCAAATAAGGTTCCACTTTATTGTGGTACAAAGAGCAAAATTAATAGCCTTTACACTTCAGGCAAAACTGCAAAACAAAATTCTTCTCATCTGCACACTAGGGTGAACGGGAGGGCGCCACAAGATTAGCTCGCACAGGGCATCTGAACACCTAAGGCTAGCCCTGAAGGTGGCATTCTCTTCTCCCTTTTTAACTAGAGAAAAAGAGTTAAAAAAAAAATTGTAGGACACATGCACGCACAAAGAGTGCAAAAATCTACACTAACACTACCTAACTAAAACTTAATTCTATCTATATGTATATGGAGATTTATATATATATATATATATATATATACACACACACACACGCAGGTGTATGTATGTATGTATATATATATATATATATATATATATATATATATATATATATACATATAGGTAGCAAAAGAATGAGGCAGCACTCCGACATAAGGTGAAAGCAAACGTGGATCCTTTATTCCCCTCTGCAACGTTTCAACCGCTCATTGCGGTCTTTATCAAGCATAGTTTACAAGTGTCATACAGGGGTATATATACCCAAGGTGCATTGTGATAATACAAGTGGAAATTATTCAATTATATGAATATAAACATAGAAAAACAGCTCAATAAAACAAAAAATTATCACAGGGATAAAGCCAGCATCCCAGTAATACCATACAATTTGTACATATAGTGAAAAATATTTAGTATACACGATCATATAAATGCCATAGCATAAGTACTCTAAATAGAACTCATTGTATAAGTGGTACACCACATGTGTAATCGTGTCGATAATAATCATGATTAAAAACATTAAGCAAACTCACACAACGGTAGATGACCACCGGCGCCAAAATCCGCGTCCTCATTAACCAACAGCGCATGTCCAGTCACCTAGCAACAACCCCCAAACAGAACAAGTCAAGCGGCGTCACGCAAGTCACGGGACAGATCACATGCTCAACCACATGACTATCGCAACACACAGATGACACGTCAGAGGGCGGCGTCAGACCACGTCACTGAGGAGGGGGAGCACCGAAAGTCAAGGTGAAAACGACGTCAGCTAGCTGGCGTCGTTGCCACGGTGACCATCCGCACAAGCCCGCCCAGAAGACGCGTCAAAGCTAGGGAAGGAAATGCGCCACTGGAAAACACAGAGAGTAGGAGAAAACAAAGGGCACAATCCAATTAAATATTCAGATTAAGTAATCAGCAAAACAGAGATATATCCATATACAACTGTCCACATCAGAGCTGTGTAGACTATATATACTAGATTGCTGTGATGGCTAATCAAAAATAGAGTGGACGTGGTTCAGTGTATATCAGCACCATATAAGATCAATTTAAGATCGGTGCCATACAACTCAATATACTAGAAGAAAAGAGAAAAAGAAGGGAGGAGCCAACGGTTAACTCATTTCCATGATAATAACCAGAAGCTCATTCAGGGTAAGAGGTCAAGGACATATCAGTGCCCCGTACCCCAACACCCAATTACACCCCATAATCTCAAAAGGATAAACAAGAAGAGGACCACCACTACATGTATAGAGCCATCAACAGACAACCATTATAGTAATCATAGATATTTATTTTCATATATATCTCAGTTGTGTAATATCCAGTTATTGTGCCCCATGGATCCCCCCAATCATAAGATGACATAAACGGAGAACCGCAGGATTCCAGGACCGCAGTACATCAAAACCGCTGCCAAAGCATTGATAAAAGTAATCTAAAAGAGAAAACAAAGAGCGGTTTAAACAACTGTAAAACCAAAAATCATAGCAAATAGTGAGATAGATGACACTTATACATCTCACACATACACAGGCACAATAAGAAAGAGAAAGGAGCAGAGTCGATAGGCGAGCAACACATTATATCACACTCCACTTAAAATCAACGTTAAGACCAGTGGGTCTAAGAGTGTTGAGGCGATGGATCCATCTAAGCTCCCTCTGTTTGAGGGCCCTAATCCTATCACCACCCCTCCTGGACTGAGTGATCTGATCCAGAATCATAAATTTAAGGTCCTTCTCTTTATGATTAGCTTCAACAAAATGTTTAGGGACTGGCAGATCTTTTCTCTTACGTCTAATGGAGAAACGATGATTGTTGAGACGTGTCTTCATGTCACATGTGGTCTCCCCAACATATAGGAGACCACATGGACAGGAGAGCACATACACGACAAACGAACTGTCACATGTCAGATAATGACCAATAGTATAGGGGACACCTGTCTGAGGATGGATAAACCTGTCACCCTTGGTCATGTAAGAACAATTTACACAACCAAGGCAAGGATAACTACCTTTTTTGCGTGATCCGATGTATGTTTGTGTCAACACTTTACTTGGAATATCAGCCCTGACCAGTTTAATCACGAAAACTGGTGGGGCGTTTATATGAAAAAAGTGGGGGTACAGTAAACGCAGTGATGTTAGGGAGATTGCTCTTGAGGATGGGCCAATGTTTGCGGACAATTTTAGCAATGCATCCACTCTGCTCAGAATAAGTGGATATAAATGGAATTCTCTCCACCTTGTTTTGTTTCACCAATGGTGATTGATGTATACTTGTAACCTTATTGAGATGTTTCTCAATGACCTGGGAGGGATAACCTCGTGCCCTGAACTTCTGTGCCATTTGTGCATATCGAACAGGTAATTTATCAACATCCTGTATCACCCTCTTGACCCTAAGAAGTTGACTGTACGGCAATGAGTTGATAGTCGACCTGGGATGACAACTGCTATAGTGCAATAATGTATTGCAATCTGTAGGCTTAGTATAGATATCGGTCAATAGTTTATCTCCAACTACCGTAACAGTAGTGTCGAGAAATTGTACTTGGGTCTCAGAATAGACCAGGGTAAATTGAATGTCAGGATCCAACACATTCAAGAAATTATGAAATGACTCCAGTGAAACTGGGTCACCATGCCAAATGAGGAAGACATCGTCTATGTATCGCCACCACCCCAGTACCTTACTGAAGTGGTGGGACACATAGACAAGGTCTTCCTCAAGGGCCGCCATGAAGACATTGGTGTAGGTGGGCGCCACATTAGACCCCATAGCGGTCCCTCTCAATTGCAGATAGAAACTATCCAGGAACAAAAAATAATTGTTCTTTAGAACCAGATCCAACAACTGGACAATGAAGTCCTGACAATCACAAGAGTAGTTACCTCCAGATAATTGTCTCTGGACAGCAGATAAACCTCTTGCATGGTCGATGGAGGTATATAAACTGGTGACGTCAAAGGACGCCACCAGACATCCATCAGGTAGTTTGATATCAGAGATCTTGTCAAGAAAATCCCCAGTGTCCCTGATGTAGGATCTGGCACCGACTGCAAAGTGGCGAAGCAAACGATCTAAAAAAATAGAGATGTTAGAAAAAATGGATCCGGTTCCAGCAACAATGGGCCGGCCAGGTGGGTCCATCATAGATTTGTGTATCCTAGGCAACACATATATGACGGGTGTCCGTGGCTGTGGTATGATCAAAAAAGAATGAAGCTCATTGTCAATGATGCCCTGACACAATGCTGCATCAAGGACCCCCCTGATAGAACGGGCAATATCAAATCTCGGATCACCCGTCAGGACCCTATACACATTAACATCATTCAATTGTCTCCCAATCTCCTGTATATACTTAGGGGTGTCCATAACAACAACCGCACCCCCCTTGTCAGCAGGTTTAATCGTGAGGCCGTTGTTATGGCATAGTCCCTCAAGTACAGCAATCTCAGAAGTGGTCATATTAGGATGCCTCAATGGCATATCAACAACCTCATTATGTAGGGCGGCTATATCAACAGCAATAGCCTTTTTGAAGGTGTCAAGTACCGGTAAATTACTAGATGGTGAAAAATCACTTTTGGTAAAAAGACCTAATGCCCCCAGTTTCAACTCAGAGTGAGTCAAACGATCAGTGGATTGGTCAGAAGGAGGACGATCAGCAAACCATAATTTCAATTCAATATTTCTATACAGGCGCTGCAGATCGACCTCTAACTGAAACCAATCCACTTTGGTGGAGGGACAGAAGGACAAACCTTTAGAAAGAACTTTAATCTGTACATCAGATAAACATACTGAAGAGATATTTACCACAGTTAACACATAATCAGATGCACTAGTCATAGGACTTAATTCGCTTTCCTGCGCCGAGCCATGGGTTGCACCAGTTTGGGCGATTTTTGCTTTCCGCCATCTATGATGCCTGGTGCCACCCCGTCTGGTTCTTTTGACGGCAATGGGCCCATCTCTAAAAAAGGCTGAGTGGAGGAAGGATCATAAGTGGATGTTGCCCCGGAATGTCCAGGTGGTTGTGATTTCCGATTGAAAGGCCGATATGCAGACATTGGTTTCTTAGGCCCATCAATCTGCCATGTATAGATTTTCCCCTTTATATAATCATCCACATCACGCTGCCACTTTTTTCTTTTGGTGGATTCTTGTTCTTTAATGAATTTAGCTAAATGTTCCATACAACAGTCATCATAAGTTTTCCAATCCTCAGGTCCCATCATGGTTTTAAGAGCTGACATAGTTTCAGATTGTCGTTTCTTACTTATCGACAGTTCCTGCTGTAAATATTCAAGGTTGAGCAAAATTATATTGAAGGCATATTTATTAGAAATCTGGATAAATTTTTGAGCAAAGGCTGATTCCGCCGGGAATAAATTAGGTTTGAGTTGTGAGCGGATCCCTCTAGGGATTCTATGCTCTTTGAAATATTGTCCCAGAGTCATTAGATGCAGATCAGTTGAGGCAATTTTCTTGGCATCAGCCTCATAGCATTTTTTCAGATCAATCAAGGTCGGAGTGGATAAAAATAACGGCTCACTTACCAGACCCTGTAAAATCCTTTCCTCATCGTCTCTAGTGTAAGTGAAGACATCAGGGGGATCCATTAAGGTAATAATAAAGCACTTAAGAGTTGGTGCAAGCTGGAAAGAGTCCAAGTAATACAAATAACAAAAAAGAGAGAACCAGCAGCACAAGACAAAAATTGTGGCAGGTGCAGTATCCTCAAAGCCGCAGGCTCAAACGGCTATACGTAGATCTAGGTAGCAAAAGAATGAGGCAGCACTCCGACATAAGGTGAAAGCAAACGTGGATCCTTTATTCCCCTCTGCAACGTTTCAACCGCTCATTGCGGTCTTTATCAAGCATAGTTTACAAGTGTCATACAGGGGTATATATACCCAAGGTGCATTGTGATAATACAAGTGGAAATTATTCAATTATATGAATATAAACATAGAAAAACAGCTCAATAAAACAAAAAATTATCACAGGGATAAGTCAGCATCCCAGTAATACCATACAATTTGTACATATAGTGAAAAATATTTAGTATACACGATCATATAAATGCCATAGCATAAGTACTCTAAATAGAACTCATTGTATAAGTGGTACACCACATGTGTAATCGTGTCGATAATAATCATGATTAAAAACATTAAGCAAACTCACACAACGGTAGATGACCACCGGCGCCAAAATCCGCGTCCTCATTAACCAACAGCGCATGTCCAGTCACCTAGCAACAACCCCCAAACAGAACAAGTCAAGCGGCGTCACGCAAGTCACGGGACAGATCACATGCTCAACCACATGACTATCGCAACACACAGATGACACGTCAGAGGGCGGCGTCAGACCACGTCACTGAGGAGGTGGAGCACCGAAAGTCAAGGTGAAAACGACGTCAGCCAGCTGGCGTCGTTGCCACGGTGACCATCCGCACAAGCCCGCCCAGAAGACGCGTCAAAGCTAGGGAAGGAAATGCGCCACTGGAAAACACAGAGAGTAGGAGAAAACAAAGGGCACAATCCAATTAAATATTCAGATTAAGTAATCAGCAAAACAGAGATATATCCATATACAACTGTCCACATCAGAGCTGTGTAGACTATATATACTAGATTGCTGTGATGGCTAATCAAAAATAGAGTGGACGTGGTTCAGTGTATATCAGCACCATATAAGATCAATTTAAGATCGGTGCCATACAACTCAATATACTAGAAGAAAAGAGAAAAAGAAGGGAGGAGCCAACGGTTAACTAATTTCCATGATAATAACCAGAAGCTCATTCAGGGTAAGAGTTCAAGGACATATCAGTGCCCCGTACCCCAACACCCAATTACACCCCATAATCTCAAAAGGATAAACAAGAAGAGGACCACCACTACATGTATAGAGCCATCAACAGACAACCATTATAGTAATCATAGATATTTATTTTCATATATATCTCAGTTGTGTAATATCCAGTTATTGTGCCCCATGGATCCCCCCAATCATAAGATGACATAAACGGAGAACCGCAGGATTCCAGGACCGCAGTACATCAAAACCGCTGCCAAAGCATTGATAGAAGTAATCTAAAAGAGAAAACAAAGAGCGGTTTAAACAACTGTAAAACCAAAAATCATAGCAAATAGTGAGATAGATGACACTTATACATCTCACACATACACAGGCACAATAAGAAAGAGAAAGGAGCAGAGTCGATAGGCGAGCAACACATTATATCACACTCCACTTAAAATCAACGTTAAGACCAGTGGGTCTAAGAGTGTTGAGGCGATGGATCCATCTAAGCTCCCTCTGTTTGAGGGCCCTAATCCTATCACCACCCCTCCTGGACTTAGATAGGAATTTGGGGTTTTCATGAGCTGTATGCCAAAATCATCAATATTAAAACAATAAAAGGCTTGAACTACTTCAGTTGGTGTGTAATGAATCTAAAATATATGAAAGTCTAATGTTTATCAGTACATTACAGAAAATAATGAACTTTATCACAATATGCTAATTTTTTTAGAAGGACCTGTATATACATTGTCAGGATTTGCTTTCTCAAGCAGGGCGGCGATGACAGATTCTTGTGCCGACAACAGAATAAAGTTCAAATAAGGTTCCACTTTATTGTGGTACAAAGAGCAAAATGAATAGCCTTTACACTTCAGGCAAAACTGCAAAACAAAATTCTTCTCATCTGAGCACTAACTAACACAGGTCCGTATCTTGCTCACCTATTAAACACAGGTCACACTGAGCATCAGGCTTTTTTAGTCAGGACGGCAGCCAGCCTCCTGAACTTGTCTCCAGACATCACTCCCCCCAGACTGACAGCCTGGGACAGGTTTTTATTTCCACTCAATGATCGCAGATGGCTACACCTGGAGGTTTGATTTGAGCGGACACATGGATGTTCGAGTTCGACGGGTTCGACCGAACTTCACAAAAAAGTTTGAGTTTGGGACCGAACTTGACCCCTGAACCCGAACCTCATTGAAGTCAATGGGGACCCGAACTTTTAAGCACTAAAATGGCTCTAAAAATTTAATGGAAAGGGCTAGAGGGCTGCAAAAGCCAGCAAAATGTGGTTAAGAGCATGGAAAGTGCTCTGCAAACAAAAGTGAATAGGGAAATGACTTTAAATAACCTAAAATATGTAAAAATAAAAAATAATAATCGTGATCTATGAGGACGAGGTCCATATGGAGTAGGAGGTTGAGGAGGCGGTGGATGTGGCAGTGTAGGTGGAAGCGGCGGTGGAGGAGGAGGTAGCCTACACAGTTTTTTGTTTTTAAATTATATATTTTTTTTAAATTAGAGTACACCCCAAAACATTGGGAAATATAACCTGCGATAACCCCCTCCAGTCGTGCTAAACACATGTTCAGACAATGCATTGGCTGCAGGGCAGGCCAGCACCTCCAAGGCGTAAAGGGCAAGCTCAGGCCATGTGCCCAATTTGGAGACCCAGAAGTTGAAGGGGGCAGACCCATCATTCAGTACGTGTAGGCGTGTGCCTACATACTGCTACACCATTTAGCACGTCCCCGTGATGTCCATGATCCAATTGGATATCTTCTCTATCAACTTTCGATGTTCTTTTATGCGCCTACCATGGTGATCATGGGTGGTGAAGATTCAGGGTTCCAGGACGGAGAGAGAGTCTGAGAAAGGGATACCACATTCAAGAGAGGTCAATGGATGAAATTAAATGTAATCGAGCGGAAATGTGGGACAAAGTATTGAAGCATAAGCTTTCAAGTTAAGGAGGGGGCGTGCGGCAATTACCCACTCCCCACTCGGGGAGGTAGTGACGATAAATAACAATACAGGACTCTTAACCTCTTCAGGACACATGACATACCGGTACGGCATGTTGTCCTGGTACTTAAGGACACAAGAGGTACCGGTATGTCATGTATCGTTCCGATCACTGCCGCCCGGCGGGCGGTGATCGGAACCCGGTGCCTGCTCAAATCATTGAGCAGGCACCTTGGCTAGATGCACCGGGGGGTCCTGTGACCCCCCCATGTTGGCGATCGCAGCAAACCGCAGGTCAATTCAGACCTGCGGTTTGCTGCATTTCCGAGTTATTCAGGTCTCTGAGGACCCGATAACCCGGAACAGGATGGTGATCGGTGGTGTGATTTTACCCCACCAATCACCATCCTGCGATCCTGAGAGATGATGTGACATCACCTCTCAGGATCGCCTCTGATTGGTAGGTGGGCGGGCGGGCGGGAGATTCAAATGTTGCTAGCGCTCCTCTCCTCCTCCTTTTGTGTCCCGGAGCGGAGGAGAGAGGAGCGCTGCAGTGCACGTCGTCGGATCTGAGCCATCATCCCCCCATCTGTGCCCCAGCACCCATCCTTGCCCCCCAGGACCTGATGTGTGCCCCAGCACCCCCCATCTGATCAGCAGGTAATTAGGGAAAGTCTAAGGAAAGGTTGGGCTAGGCAGGGATAATATAGGGAAAGTTAGTGTGAAAAAAGTTTTATTGCATCACCCTAAGTAGGGTGTCTGGGGTCCACAGCACAGCTGTGTGACCCTAGACCCCCCAGGGGTGCTGCCACATGCCCCCCTCCCCCCCAACTTTTTTGGGGCGCAGGCATATTTTTTGGGGGGGTTTTGCACTCTTAGCGTCCGGCCACCGTTAGCGCATTGCACACCCCACCGCTGATCATCTTTGAACGGTTGATCAGCGGTTTTGAAAAAAGTTTTAACTTTTTTTTGTCCTTTTTTTAGTTAGTCCTTTTTTCCTGCTAGTTTTAGGGATAAGTCCTCGAACACCTGTGCCCCTCACACACACGCATACCAAATAAAGATTTACACGCACGCACATACACACGCAGACACACACTCCCCTATGGTATGCCTCCTTCTCGGCCGAGGAGGCATACGCCCAGCTTGCCTCCGAGTCCGAGAGTTCCAGTGAGGACGAGGATGACCCCACTTTCCTGTTGTTATCCGCGTCCTCCTCGTCATCTAGCTTTGATGATGACCCCCCAAGGCGGCGGAGCAAGGGGACCGCCATGTTATGGACCCTGTGGCCCACCCTAGTACGAGCAGCTTCCGGCCCAACAGTTAAATCCACCAGAACTTGTCTGTTATACCCCAGAGCGATTTGAGCCCGTGATTCCTAATTTTGTAGGCCAACCAGTGGGCTTCACTGAATGTGACTTTTTTAGTCATTTTTAAAGTGACCAACTGGTAAATCTAATGGTGGAGCAAACGAACCTGTATGCCCAACAGTTCGTTGCTCAACACCTGGGCTCCTTTTTGGCTAGGCCCGGTGGCTGGACACTGGTCAGTGCAGCCAAGATGAGGACATTTTGGGGCCTCATGCTGCATATGGGCCTAGTCAAGAAACCTAGTGTCAGGCATTACTGGAGTGGGGACGTCCTCTACCAGACCCCACTTTACAGTACAGCCATGACATGCTCCCAGTTTGAGGCCATCCGGAAATGCCTGCATTATTCAAATAATGCAGCATATCCCCCCCGATGTGATCCTGCCTATGACCGCCTGTACAAAATCAGGCCAGTCATCGATCACTTTGGGGCCAAATTTGTACAGACCTATGTACCTGGAAGGGAGGTCTCTGTTGATTAGTCTCTCATTGCGTTCAAGGGGAGACTCATTTTCCGCCAGTATGTTCCCTCAAAGCGGGCGAGGTATGGCGTGAAGCTGTACAAACTTTGTGAGAGTACCTCAGGGTACACTTACAAGTTTCGTGTGTACGAGGGGCGAGATTCTCGTATTAAACCCCCAGAATGTTCCCCCACTCTGGGTGTTAGCGGAAAACTTGTGTAGGACCTTATGCACCCACTGCTAGATAAGGGTTACCACCTTTACGTGGATAACTTTTATACTAGTATCCCCTTGTTCCAGTCCCTCGCCGCCAGATCCACGTCCGCTTGTGGGACCGTGCGAAAAAATCAACGCGGCCTCCCTGCCCACCCCTTCCAGGTACCTATCCCCAGGGGTGAGACCCGTGCCCTTACCACTGGAAACCTGTTGCTGGTCAGATATAAGGACAAGAGGGATGTCCTTGTACTGTCCACAATTCATGGTAACGGCATCACCCCTGTCCCTGTGCGAGGTACCGAGGCAACGGTCCTCAAGCCTGATTGTATTGTCGACTACAATCAGTATATGGGAGGAATTGATCTCTCTGATCAAGTCCTCAAGCCATATAATGCCCTGCGCAAAACCCGGCATGGTACAAAAAAGTTGTGGTCTACTTGGTGCAGGTTGCCATGTACAACTCTTTTGTGCTGTCCCGGAGCGCTGGCAACACAGGGACATTCCTTCAGTTCTATGAGGCAGTCCTCAAAGCCCTGATATTTTCGGACCGGGAAAGAGCAGGCCGGAGTACCTCGGGAACTGGAGGCGCCCCGATCGTCCCTGGCCAACACTTTACAGGTGTGGTCCCCCATATTGGAAAGAAGACACGGACCCAAAAAAAGGTGCAGAGTGTGTCACAGGAGGGGGATACGGAAGGACACCACTACTCAATGTGACACGTGCCCCGATCATCCAGGCCTCTGCATTATTGGTTGCTTCAGGGAGTACCACACTTCCATGGAGTACTAAATTTATATTCCCAATTTAGCCACTGACTATCGGATAAGAAACTGGTTCTCAGACTTGACACCCAAAAAATTTTAAAAAACTAAAATAATTTTAAAAAGTATACAAATTAGGTATCTCCGCGTCGGTAATAATCTCCTCTATAAAAATACCCCATGACCTTAACATGGTCCAAAAAAAAAAAACACTGCAAAAAAAGTTTTTTTTTTTGTCACCTTACATAACAAAAAGTTTAATAGCAAGCGATCAAAAAGTAATATAGCCCCCAAAATAGTGCCAATAAAACCGTCCCCTAATCCCGCAAAAAATGAGCCCCTACCTAATACAATCGGCAAAAAAACTAAAAAAAAAAAATGATAGACTTTAGAGATACAAGTTATTATTTTTTTGTATCAAAAAGGATAATATAGTCTAAAACCTAAATAATTGTAAAAAAAGTAGACTTATTTGGTATCGCCGCGTCCGTAAGAATCTCCTCTATAAAAATACCCCATGACCTAACCCCCTAGATTAAAAAAATAAATAAAAACGGTGCAAAAAAAGAACGTTATTTGTCACCTTACATAACAAAAAGTTTAATAGCAAGCGATCAAAAAGTCATATAGCCCCCAAAATAGTGCCACTAAAACGGACCTCTCATCCCGCAAAAAATTAGCCCCTACATGAGATAATCGGCTAAAAAAAATAAATAATGACTCTTAGACTTTAGAGATACAAAAAAAAAATGTTTTGTATCAAAAAGGATAAAAAAAAACTAAAACCTAAATAATTGACTTATTAGGTATTGCCGCGTCCGTAATAATCTTCTCTATGAAAATACCCCATGACCTAACACCCAGATTAACACGGTCCAAAAAAAATAAAAAAATGGTGCCAAAACAACTATTTTTTCATTTCATTAATCAAGTATTAGGTCGCACTACTGTGTGGGGTGACGCAGGATGGGTGCTCACAGCCAATAGATTCACCCAATCTATAAGCCGAACAATAATGAAAAGAAAGGGCTGGGCACTCTCTATATCTGGAGTCAATGGTACTTTTATTCAATAATAAAATACAATATATTAATATTAATCAGAATGTTAAAAGTTGAATTATAATATACATAAATAATACACAAGTCTGGCCAGACTAAAAAGTACCTACAAACACTTGTTCAACCACTCAATTTCTAAACACAATGGTTTTTTTGTAGACCAATCTTCAGATTGCATATGAATTTCCAAATAAATTCGAATATATAGTCACAAGAGAAATTCGGATATGTAATCACAAGAAAAAATTTGAATAATTGATCACAGGAAAAAAAAAATATTCGGATATATGATCACAAGGAAAAATATCAGATATTCGATCCAAATGTTCGATCTAATGTCCAACACCTTTTCAATATAAGCTTGTCCAGTTTTCGCTGTAAGTTTAATTAGTCTCTTTAGTCACTAATATGACATCAAACCACATCTGTCGATTATATGCCGATTATATTTTCATCGCTAAGTGCTTGTTTTGTCTACTCACATACCAGGTACACGTGAGCGGCTCCGATCAACGGTCCGCGGCGTCCCGCGTGTCAATCAGAATAATGTCTTCCGCTGTTGCTTGTACGTGTGAGTATCGACTTATTATAAGGCAAAATATGCAAGCACAATTATGCGATGTATCCAAGGATTTTCGACAGATTGTCCTTTATTATAACCCTGTGGGTTTTAACTTACTGGCGCCAGCGATTTCCTTCTAGTCCACAGCTTTGCAAATGCATACGGTGCAGTCTTAATGGATTTCCTCCAAATAGGTTCAAAGCTGCAAAGGTTAAAAAGGTTGATGCTCCTTGTGTTGAATCGGGGGGGGTCCAATACCAGACGCGTTTCGGGGCTCTTAGTGGCCCCTTCCTCTTGTGACTATATATTCAAATTTATTTGGAAATTCATATGCAATCTGAAGATTGGTCTACAAGAAAACCATTGTGTTTAGGAATTGAGTGGTTGAACAAGTATTTGTAGGTACTTTTTAGTCTGGCCAGACTTGTGTATTATTTATGTATATTATAATTCAACTTTTAAGGGCTCTTTCACACCTGCGTTATTGTCTTCCGGCATAGAGTTCCGTCGTCGGGGCTCTATGCCGGAAGATTCCTGATCAGGATTATCCTAATGCATTCTGAATAGAGTGAAATTCGTTCAGGATGCATCAGGATGTCTTCAGTTCCGGAACGGAACGTTTTTTGGCCGGAGAAAATACCGCAGCATGCTGCGCTTTTTGCTCCGGCCCAAAAAACTGAAGATTTGCCGCAAGGCCGGATCCGGAATGAATGCCCATTGAAAGGCATTGATCCGGATCCGGCCTTAAGCTAAACGTCGTTTCGGCGCATTGCCGGATACGACATTTAGCTTTTTTAGAGTGGTTACCATGGCTGCCGGGACGCTAAAGTCCTGGCAGCCATGGTAAAGTGGAGAGGGGAGCGGGGGAGCAGCATACTTACCATCCATGTGGCTCCCGGAGCGCTCCAGAGTGACGTCAGGGCGCCCCAGGCGCATGGATGACGTGATCGTATGGCACGTCATCCATGCGCATGGGGCGCTCTGACGTCATTCTGGAGCACCCCGGGAGCCGCGCGGATGGTAAGTATACCGCTCCCCGCTCCTACTATGGCAACCAGGACTTTAATAGCGTCCTGGGTGCCATAGTAGCACTGAAAGCATTTTGAAGACAGATCCGTCTTCAAATGCTTTTAGTACACTTGCGTTTTTCCGGATCCGGCGTGTAATTCCGGCACGTGGAGTACACGCCGGATCCGGACAACGCAAGTGTGAAAGAGGCCTAACATTGTGATTAATATTAATATATTGTATTTTATTATTGAATAAAAGTACCATTGACTCCAGATATAGAGAGTGCCCAGCCCTTTCTTTTCATTATTTCTTCATTTCAATCCGTTTTTTCCGGTAACAAAGCAAGGGTTAACAACCAAACAAAACTTTACCCTGATACTGCAGTTTACAGAAAGGCCACATTTGTGGTCGTAAACTGCTGTATCACTAAAAGGCAGGGGGCGCAAAAGGAAAGGACCAACAATGTTTCTGGAAGGCCGATTTTGATGGCCTTTTTTTATTGACACCATGGTCCTTTTGAAGCCCCCCTAAAAGTGACCCCATCTAAGAAACTACACCCCTCAAGATATTCAAAACTGATTTTACAAACTTTATTAACCCTTTAGGTGTTCCTCAACAGTTAATGGCAAATGGACATGAAATTTCAGAATTTAAATTTTTGGTAACCTCACCTCACAAAAATGTAATATAGAGCAACCAAAAATCTTATGTACTCTAAAAATAGTCTCAACAAAACCGCCACCTTATCCCGTAGTTTCCAAAATGGGGTCACTATTAGGGAGTTTCTACTCCAGGGGTGCATTAGGGGGGTTGAAACAGGATACGGTGTAAATAAACCGGTCCCAAAAAATCAGCCCTCCAAAAACCACACGGCGCTCCTTTCCCTCTACGCCCCACCGTGTGGCCATACAGTAACGTATGACCACATATGGGGTGTTTCTGTAAACGGCAGAGACAGGACAATAAATATACAGTCTTGTTTGGCTGTTAATCCTTGCTTTGTTAGTGGAAAAAATGGGTTAAAATTGAAAATTTGGCAAAAAAATGAAATTCTCAAATTTCATCCCCATTTACCAATAACTCTTGTGCAACATCTAAAGGGTAAACGATGTTTGTAAAATCAGTTTTGAATACCTTGAGGGGGTGTAGTTTCTTAGATGGGGTCACTTTTAGGAAGTTTCTACTCCAGGGGTGCATCAGGGGGGTTGAAACAGGACACGGTGTAAATAAACCGGTCCATAAAAATCAGCCCTCCAAAAACCACACAGCGCTCCTTTCCCTCTACGCCCCGCCGTGTGGCCGTACAGTAGTGTACAACCACATATGGGGTATTTCTGTAAATGGCAGAGTCAGGGCAATAAAGATACAGTCTTTTTTGGCTGTTAACCCTTGCTTTGTTAGTAGAAAAAATGGGTTAAAATTGAAAATTTTGAAAAAAAAAAAATTCTCAGATTTCATCCCCATTTGCCAATAACTCTTGTGCAATACCTAAAGGGTTAACTAAGTTCGTAAAATCAGTTTTGAATACCTTGAGGTGTGTAGTTTCTTAGATGGGGTCACTTTTATGGAGTTTCTACTCTAGGGGTGCATGAGGGGGGGCTTCAAATGGGACATGGTGTCAAAAAAACAGTCCAGCAAAATCTGCCTTCCAAAAACCATATGGCTCACCTTTCCCTCTACGCCCTAGTGTGTGTCCGTAGAGTAGTTTACGGCCACATATGAGGTGTTTCTGCAAACTACAGAATCTGGCAATAAATATTGAGTTTTATTTGGCTGTTAACCCTTGCTTTGTTACTGGAAAAAAATTATTAAAATTGAAAATTTGCCCAAAAATCTAAATTCAGAAATTTTATCTCCATTTGCCATTAACTCTTGTGGAACACCTAAAGGGTTAACAACGTTTGTAAAATCAGTTTTGAATAGCTTGAGTGGTGTAGTTGGGTGGTTTCTATTATGTAAGCCTTGCAAAGTGACTTCAGACCTGAACTGGTCCCTAAAAATTGTCCCTAAACTTCTAAGCCTTGTAACATCCACAAAAAATTAAATATCATTCCTAAAATAATCCAAACATGAAGTAGACATAAGCGGAATGTAAAGTAATAACTATTTTTGGAGGTATTACTATGTATTATAGAAGTAGAGAAATTGAAACTAGGAAATTTGCTATTTTTCACACATTTTTGCTAAATTTGGTATTTTTTTATAAACAGAAATTATTATTTTTTTACTTCATTTTACCAGTGTCATGAAGTGCAATATGTGACGAAAAAACAATCTCAGAATGGCTTGGATAGGTCAAAGCGTTTTAAAGTTATCACCACTTAAAGTGACACTGGTCAGATTTGCAAAAAATAGCCTGGTCCTTAAAGGGGTTATCCCATTTCGCATTTTCATACTTACCTGCTGCCTGCGCACCTTTCACTTCCTGGATTCTGGCTGGGGGCGGGCTTCATCTTGATTGAAGTCTTCTCCCGGCCGGGCCACGCACTGGACTAAACGCGCACTGGACTAAACGCGCACGCCGCAGCGCTGTTATCAGCGAATCGGGGTTCCACACCGGAGAGGGAGCATGAGAAAGGGAGACCTTATCCAAGGGAGTTTAATTGTTTCAAATTAAATATGCTAGAGTGGAAATATGGAACAAAGTATTGAAGCGCGAATGTGGGACAACTTGTTAAAGTTTAAGCATTGAATAAAAGGAGGTGGCGCGCATCAATTAAGGAAGAATTTGTGAAATTTTATTCCCTGTCACCTATGCAGAGCAGGGCTTTATTCACGTCCAAATTTGTAAAATGTCAACCCAAGAATGTAACAGAAAAATTTGTGAAATTTATTAAGCTGTCAACTAGGTAGAGGAGGGGTACATCACACCCAAAAATTAGTAAATTTCACCCAAAAATTTAACAGACAAATTAGTGATATTTTTTTTACCTGTCTACTAGATATAACAGTGGTACATCACACCCAATAAATAGTCAATTTCCCCAAAAATGTAACAGACAAATTTGTGAATTTTTTAAACCGGTCTACTAGGTATAGCAGTGGTGCATCACACCCAAAAATTGGTGAATTTCACCCGAAAATGTAACAGACAAATTTGTGAATTTTTTTTTAACCTGTCTGTCTACTAGGTATAGCAGTGGTACATCACACCCAAAAATTTATGAATCTCACCCGAAAATGTAACAAAATTGTGAAATGACATAAAATAAAATGCGTACAAAAAATAAAAAAAGTGATTTATGAGGTGGAACACCATATGGAGTAGGAGTTTGAGGAGGCAGTAAACGTAGCGGTGTAGGTGGAAGCAGATTTGGAGGAGGACGAGGTAGCCAACACTGGTTTTTGGTTTTAATTTTATTAATTTTTTTAAATTAGGGTGCACTCCAAAAGAGTGTGAAATATCCAAAATACAACAATGAGCAATTGCGCTGCAGTATAACAATGGCTGGTTAAAGTCGGTATACATGTCTATTCTGCACAACGTATGGACAAGTCCTGTGGGATCCATGCCTGGCTCATTTTAATGAACGTGAGCTTGTCCACATTGGCTGTGGACAGGCGGCTGCGCTTGTCTGTGATAACGCCCCCTGCCATGCTAAACACATGTTCAGATAATACACTGGCTGCAGGGCAGGCCAGCACCTCCAAGGCGTAAAGGGCAAGCTCAGGCCATGTGCCCAATTTGGAGACGCAGAAGTTGAAGCGGGCAGACCCGTCATTCAGCACGTGTAGGCGTGTGCACACATACTGCTCCACCATGTTCCATATCAGCTGGTGGTGCTGGTTGTTGTGGCGTGCTGACAAAGCTTTTCCACATTTCAGCCATTCTAACCCTGCCTTCTGAGGTGCTGGTGGTGCCCCAGCTGTGTTGGCGACCTCTTCCTTGTCCTCTGCCTTCGCCTTGTGCTTCCACTGTGCCCCTGCTGTCAGGTGGTAATGCCACCAGCAGCGCGTCTACCAGCATGCGCTGGTACTCGCGCATCTTCCAATCACGCTCCAGTGAGGGAATTAAGGACGGTACTTTGCCCTTGTAACGGGGATCCAGCAGCGTGGCAGCCCAGTAATCAGCACAAGTTAGAATGTGGGCAACTCGGTGGTTGTTGCAGAGACACTGCAGAATGTAATCGCTCATGTGTGCCAGGCTGCCCAGAGGCAACGAAAAGCGGTCCTCTGTGGGATGTGTATCGTCTGTGTCCTCTGTATCCCCCAGCCACGCACCAGTGATGGCCATAAGCTGGTCTGGGTGCCACCCTGCTGTGAACATGGTTCCTTCTCCTCCATCTCTTCATCCTCCACCTCATCAACCTCCAGAACTGTGCCCTGGCTGGACAATAGTGTACCTGGCGTTTGTGGGTGCAGGAACCCACCCTCAGAGCCACTTGTGAATGACTGGCTGGAAACCATACGAAATGATCCCTCTTCCTCCTCCTGTGCCACATCCTCTTCCATCATCGCCAGCAGCGTTTTTTCAAGGTGGAATAGAAGTAGGATAGTTACACTGAGAAAGGCGTTATCGGCACTGGCTATGTTGGTGGAGTACTCGAAACAGCGCAGAAAGGAACACAGGTCTCACAGGGAGGCCCAGTCATTGGTGGTGAAGTGGTGCTGTTCCGCAGAGCGACTCACCCGTGCGTGCTGCAGCTGAAACTCCACTATCGCCTGCTGCTTGCACAGTCTGGCCAGCATGTGCAAGGTGGAGTTCCACCTTGTGGGCACGTCGCATATGAGGTGGTGAGCGGGAAGGCCGAAGTTACGCTGCAGCGCTAACAGGCAAGCAGCAGGGTGAGAACGCTGAAAGCGCACACAGACGGCCCGCAATTTATGCAGCAGCTCTGACATATTGGTGTCATTTTTAAGGGAATCTCTGCACCACCAAATTCAGCACATGCACCAGGCAAGGGATGTACGTCAAATTCCAGAGCTGCTACGAGATTTTGCCTATTTTCGCACACCACCAGGCCGGGCTTGAGGCTCACTGGCACAAACCACTCATCGGTCTGTTGTTCAAGGCCCGTCCACAGCTCCTGCGCGGTGTGGGTTTTGTCCCCCAAACAGATACGTTTTAAAAAAATGCCTGTTGTCGTTTACCCCTGGCTGTGCTGCAGTTGATGGTGAAGGTGTTACACAGACCGGATGAGGAGCCGGTAGAGGATGAGGTAGCAGAGTAGGAGGAGGAAGCAACAGGAGGCAAACTGAAGCGCCCTGCAATCCTCGGTGGTGGAAGGACATGCGTCAAACTGCTATCCGCCTCAGGCCCAGCCGCCACTGCATTTACCCAGTGTGCTGTTATAGAGATATAACGTCCCTGACCGTGCTTACTGGTCCACGTATCCGTAGTGAGGTGTACCTTGCCACAGATGGCGTTGCGCAGTGCACACCTGATTTTGTCCCCCACTTGGTTGTGCAGGGAAGGGATGGCTCGCCTGGAAAAGTAGTGGCGGCTGGGCACGATGTACTGTGGGACAGCCACTGCCATAAGGCTTTTAAAACTCTCTGTCTCCACCAGACGGAATGACAAAATTTCAAAGGGCAATAATTAAGAAATGCTGGCATTCAGGGCTGGGGATCGCGGGTGGGTAGGGGGGTACTTTCTCTTCCGCTCCAGTGTTTGGGAGATGGAGAGCTGAAAGCTTCCGTAGGCCATTGTGGAGATGCTTGGTGACCCAGGTGGTGTTGTTGCTGGCAGATCCTCTCTTTGCGGGGTGGCAAGTGGCACTGTCACTCCAGAGGTGGATGAAAAGGCTGAGACTGCAGGAGAAGAGGAAGCAGGAGGAGCCAGAGACCTTTCTTTGTTTTTGAGGTGTCTACTCTACTGCAGCTCATGCTTTGCACTTAAATGCCTGGTCATCCAGGTTGTGCTCCGGTTGAGAACGTTTATGCCTTGCTTCAGGCTCTGATTGCACAGCATGCAAACCACTCGTGTCTTGTCGTCAGCACATTGTCTGAAGAACTGCCACGCCAGGGAACTCCTTGGAGCTGGCTTTGGTGTGCTCGGTCCTTTGCTGCGGTGGGCAGTAGCAGGCGTACTGTCTAGAGGACGGCCGCTCCACTTTTGCCCCATGCTCCCTCTTCTGCTGTGCGGGTGGCTTTGTGCGACCACCGCCTCTTCCTCCAAACTACATAGGTCACTCGCATGACTTTGATTCCATGTGGGGTCGAGGACCTCATCGTCCTCCACATCACCTTCCACCCAGTCTTCACCTCTGCCCTCATTGTCAGTCTGCACACTTTCGAAAGCCCCAGCAGTTTGCACCTGTGTTTCCTCATCATCCGAGACATGCTGTGATGGTCCTCCCATGTACTCATCTTGAAACATAAGTGGTTGGGCATCGGTGCACTCAATCTCTTCCACTTCTGGAGCAGGGATAGGTGGATGGCCCTGGGAAACCCTGCTAACAGAGTCATGAAAAAGCAGAAGAGACTGCTGCATGACTTGGGGCTCAGACTTCTTGGCTGATTTGCAAGGGGGTGAGGTGAAAGACTGATGGACATCGGCTGCAGGTGCCAACTCTGATCTTTCAGCAGGAGACTGGGTGGGAGACATGTGAAGGAACTGGAGGCACTGTCAGCAACCCAATCTACTATCGCCTGTAATTGTTCTGGCCTCACCATTTGTAGAGCCGCATTAGGCCCGACCAAATACCGCTGCAGGTTCTGTCGCCTACTCGCACCTGAGGAAGGGGTTTCACTTGTGCGTGTAGCTGGCACAGATCGACCACGTCCTCTGCCTGCAACAGGAGCTCCACCAGCAGCACCATGACCTGGGCCACGTCTCTTATTTGACGCTCTCCTCATATTTCTGAAATTTAGGATCTTGCCCTAAATGGGTGTTTAATTAATAGCAGAATGGAATGACAGTATGTAAAGGTTGTATCTCACAAGTACAGATGCAGACTAGGCCGCAATTAAAGTTTTTTGCCCAAAAAGGGTGTGTTATTAATAGAAGAATATAACCACAGTATCTAAAGGGTGTATCTCACACATCCTGATCCAGACTAGTCCGGAATTTTAGTTTTTTGCCCACAATGGCTGTTTTTCAAATAACTGAATAGAAGCACAGTCTGTAAAGGGTGTATCTCACACATCCTGATCCAGACTAGGCCGGAATTTAAGTTTTGTGCACAATATGGCTGTTTTGCAAATATCTGAATAGAACCACAGTATCTAAAGTGTGTATCTCACACGGACTGATCCAGAGTAGGCCGCAATTAAAGTTTTTTGCCCAAAATGAGTGTTTGTTTAATAACTGAATATGACAGCAGTATATAACCCTTGAATTCCACACATGCTGATGCTGCAAGGGCTGTAAAATTGTGTATTTTGCCCAAAAAGGTTTTCATAATAGAAGAATATAAGGGAAAATAATAATGATCGTGTTTCCATCCCGATCGTCTCCTAGCAACCGTGCGTGAAAATCGCACCGCATCCGCACTTGCTTGCGGATGCTTGCGATATTCATGCAACCCCATTCACTTCTATTGGGCCTGCGTTGCGTGAAAAAATGCACAAAGGGGAGCATGCTGCGATTTTCACGCAATGCACAAGTGATGCGTAAAAATCACTGCTCATGTGAACAGCCCCATAGAAATGAATGGGTCACGGTTCAGTGCGGGTGCAATGCGTTCACTTCACGGATTGCACCCGCGCGGAATACTCGCCCGTGTGAAAGGGGCCTAAGGGTTGACAGACCAAACTCCCCTTTTAATGCACCGCAAACAACCAGAAACAGTCCATTTGCCCAACCGCAAACTCCCCATTTGCACAAGGTTGGATACCAAGCTAGCCATGTCCCGTTGATGTAATTGAATGTTTCTTTCTCCACCCAGCCACGTACAACACAAAGGGTCCCCGAAGGGTGAATTGAATTGATTTTTCGAATGGGGAGATGGTTAAAAAATGCTGGCTCCCTCCCCTTTGTTTTAATCCACGGTCACTGCGCCTGCGCCGTGCAATTTACTGTCACACCCGATATGAGTGGCATTTTCTGTAGTTCTCTTCTCATCAGTTTAATCCCTGTTACGTCCTCAATCTGGGGTCCATTTATTGCAAATGCGATTATATCACAGAGAAATAATATAAATTTAATTATTTTTATCTGCAAGGTATTGTCTGTGACACCCTGTATGGATGGTGTGCACATAGTACTGTCTGTGGGCCACACAGTCACTCACTGGCTTGCAAATGCGATTATATCACAGAGAAATAATATAAATTGAATTATTTTTACAAACCGGATTCCAAAAAAGTTGGGACACTATACAAATCGTGAATAAAAACTGAATGCAATGATGTGGAGGTGCCAACTTCTAATATTTTATTTAGAATAGAACATAAATCACGGAACAAAAGTTTAAACTGAGAAAATGTACCATTTTTAGGGAAAAATATGTTGAATCAGAATTTCATGGTGTCAACAAATCCCCAAGAAGTTGGGACAAGGCCATTTTCACCACTGTGTGGCATCTCCTCTTTTTCTTACAACACTCAACAGACGTCTGGGGACCGAGGAGACCAGTTTCTCAAGTTTAGAAATAGGAATGCTCTCCCATTCTTGTCTAATACAGGCCTCTAACTGTTCAATCGTCTTGGGCCTTCTTTGTTGCACCTTCCTCTTTATGATGCGCCAAATGTTCTCTATAGGTGAAAGATCTGGACTGCAGACTGGCCATTTCAGTACCCGGATCCTTCTCCTACGCAGCCATGATGTTGTGATTGATGCAGAATGTGGTCTGCCATTATCTTGTTGAAAAATGCAGGGTCTTCCCTGAAAGAGATGACGTCTGGATGGGAGCATATGTTGTTCTAGAACCTGAATATATTTTTCTGCATTGATGGTGCCTTTCCAGACATGCAAGCTGCCCATGCCACAGGCACTCATGCAACCCCATACCATCAGAGATGCAGGCTTCTGAACTGAGCGTTGATAACAACTTGGGTTGTCCTTGTCCGGATGACATGGCGTCCCAGATTTCCAAAAAGAACTTTGAATCGTGACTCGTCTGACCACAGAACAGTCTTCCATTTTGCCACACTCCATTTTAAATGATCCCTGGCCCAGTGAAAACGCCTGAGCTTGTGGATCTTGCTTAGAAATAGCTTCTTCTTTGCACTGTAGAGTTTCAGCTGGCAACGGCGGATGGCACGGTGGATTGTGTTCACTGACAATGGTTTCTGGAAGTATTCCTGAGCCCATTCTGTGATTTCCTTTACAGTAGCATTCCTGTTTGTGGTGCAGTGTCGTTTAAGGGCCCGGAGATCACGGGCATCCAGTATGGTTTTACGGCCTTGACCCTTACGCACAGAGATTGTTCCAGATTCTCTGAATCTTCGGATGATGTTATGCACAGTTGATGATGATAGATGCAAAGTCTTTGCAATTTTTCGCTGGGTAACACCTTTCTGATATTGCTCCACTATCTTTCTGCGCAACATTGTGGGAATTGGTGATCCTCTACCCATCTTGGCTTCGGAGAGACACTGCCACTCTGAGAAGCTCTTTTTATACCCAATCATGTTGCCAATTGACCTAATTAGTGTTAATTGGTCTTCCAGCTTTTCGTTATGCTAAAATTTACTTTTTCCAGCCTCTTATTGCTACTTGTCCCAACTTTTTTGGGATTTGTTGACACAGTGAAAATTTGAATCAACGTATTTTTCCTTTAAAATGATACATTTATTTGGATTAAACATTTGATCTGTCATCTACGTTCTATTACAAATAAAATATTGACATTTGCCATCTCCACATCATTGCATTCAGTTTTTATTCACAATTTGTTTAGTGTCCCAACTTTTTTTGAATCCGGTTTGTATCTGCAAGGTATTGTCTGTGACACCCTGTATGGATGGTGTGCACACAGTACTGTCTGTGGGCCACACAGTCACTCACTGGCTTGCAAATGTGATTATATCACAGATAAATAATATAAATATAATTTTTTTTTATATGCAAGGTATTGTCTGTGACACCCTGTATGAATGGTGTGCTCACAGTACTGTCTGTGACTGAGCCTGCAGCCTCTCACACACGGGCAGGCAACTGCAATGTATATATATATATATGTATATATATAAAAATAAAAAAAAGCAGACTGATGTACCAGCCCTGTCCTTACAGCAGATGAGTCTGTGGACACAGAACACTGCCCTAGCTAACGCTTTCCCTATTGAATGAGCAGCAGCACTCTCCCTCCTCTCACTGTGAATGCAGCTTCCGAATGAATCTAAAATGGATGCTGTCCAGGAGGTGGGAGGGTCTGGCAGGGAGGGTCAGCTGCTGATTGGCTGGAGTGTGTCTGCTGACTGTGAGGTAACGGGTCAAAGTTTGCTCAATGATGATGTATAGGGGTGGACCGAACATCGCATATGTTCGCCCGCCGCGGCGAGCACGAACAAGCTATGTTCACCGTGAACTGTTCGCTGGCGAATAGTTCGGGACATCACTAATTACCACTATATATATCTACATAGATGTATAGATAGACAGATAGATAGATAGATAACTACATAAAAAAAAAACAAAAAAAACTAATCTGCACAGTAAACTGAGCAGACCGATCAGAAAAATTTATGTTTCTGATCAGCGCTCAGCAGGTGCAGGATGCACGCACGCACACAGATATTATGTGTGTGCAAAAATCTACACTAACACTACCTAACTAAAATTGATTTATATATACAGTACAGACCAAATGTTTGGACACACCTTCTCATTCAAAGAGTTTTCTTTATTTTCATGACTATGAAAATTGTAGATTCACACTGAAGGCATTAAAACTATGAATTAAAACATGTGGAATTATATACATAACAAAAAAGTGTGAAACAACTGAAAATATGTCATATTCTAGGTTCTTCAAAGTAGCCACCTTTTGCTTTGATTACTGCTTTGCACACTCTTGGCATTCTCTTGATGAGCTTCAAGAGGTAGTCACCTGAAATGGTCTTCCAACAGTCTTGAAGGGGTTCCCAGAGATGCTTAGCACTTGTTGGCCCTTTTGCCTTCACTCTGCGGTCCAGCTCACTCCAAACCATCTTGATTGGGTTCAGGTCCGGTGACTGTGGAGGCCAGGTCATCCGGCGCAGCACCCCATCACTCTCCTTCATGGTCAAATAGCCCTTACACAGCCTACACCATCACACCTCCTCCTCCATGCTTCACGGTGGGAACCAGGCATGTAGAGTCCATCCGTTCACTTTTTCAGTTTTTTTTTTGTTGGAACCAAAGATCTCAATTTTGGACTCATCAGACCAAAGCACAGATTTCCACTGGTCTAATGTCTTCTGCTTGTTGCCTGTCCTTAGCAGTGGTTTCCTTGCAGATATTCTACCATGAAGACCTGATTCACACAGTCTCCTCTTAAAGAGGACCTTTCACCGATTATGACACTGTGAACTAGGAATACAGACATGGAGAGCGGCACTCGGGGATCTCACTGCACTTACTATTATCCCTGGGCGCCGCTCCGTTTTCCTGCTATGCCCTCCGGTATCTCCGGTCACAAAGTTATGGTCGGCGGAGTCTACCCTTGTTCTGCTGTAGCGCTGGCCAATCGTATTGCAGAGCTCACAGCCTGGGAGAAAATAACCTCCCAGGCTGTGAGCTCTGCACTGCGATTGGCCAGCGCTAGAGCAGAACAAGGGCAGACTCCGCCTACCATAACTTAGTGATAGAAATCTCTGCCTACTATAACTTAGTGGCCGGAGATACCGGAGGGAATAGCGGGAGAACGGAGCGGCGCCCAGGGATAATAGTAAGTGCAGTGAGATCCCCGGGCGCCGCTCTCCATGTCTGTATTCTTAGTTCACAGTGTCATAATCGGTGAAAGGTCCTCTTTTACAGTTGTTCTAGAGATGTGTCTGCTGCTAGAACTCTGTGTGGCATTGACCTGGTCTCTAATCTGAGCTGCTGTTAACCTGCGATTTCTGAATCTGGTGACTCGGATGAACTTATCCTCCGCAGCAGAAGTGACTCTTGGTCTTCCTTTCCTGGGGCGGTCCGCATGTGAGCCAGTTTCTTTGTAGCGCTTGATGGTTTTTGTGACTGCACTTGGGGACACTTTCAAAGTTTTCCCAATTTTTCGGACTGACTGACCTTCATTTCTTAAAGTAATGATGGCCACTCGTTTTTCTTTACTTAGCTGCTTTTTACTTGCCATAATACAAATTCTAACAGTCTATTCAGTAGGACTATCAGCTGTGTATCTACCTGACTTCTCCACAACGTAACTGATGGTCCCAACCCCATTTATAAGGCAAGAAATCCCACTTATTAAACCTGACAGGGCACACCTGTGAAGTGAAAACCTTTTCAGGTGACTACCTCTTGAAGCTCATCAAGAGAATGCCAAGAGTGTGCAAAGCAGTAATCAAAGCAAAAGGTGGCTACTTTGAAGAACCTAGAATATGACATATTTTCAGTTGTTTCACACTTTTTTGTTATGTATATAATTCCACATGTGTTAATTCATAGTTTTGATGCCTTCAGTGTGAATCTACAATTTTCATAGTCATGAAACTAAAGAAAACTCTTTCAATGAGAAGGTGTGTCCAAACTTTTGGTCTGTACTGTGTATATATATATATATATATATATATATATATATTGTGGTGATGTGTACAGTAAAAGTCATGGAAGGTTCCTTTACTGTGTGAGATAAGTAAAACCTAGGAAGATGGTGCTGGCTTTGGCAAACATAGTTGCTAGAGCTATTTGCTTTGTTAGTACAAGGGCTGGATTTTATTTGGACTGGGAAGGTAGGTTTGGTAGTGGGACCTTCCCAGTCTATTCCGATTCCAGGGCATGTTTTCCCCTAACCTGAGGTGATCGCAGGTGAGGCCTGCTATAATCAAGGAGGCATACAACCAACCATCTGTTTGTCAGTCAGGGGAGAGAGGACATGGAAACAGAGGCCTGAGAGGCTGGGTGGTCTCAGCCAGGAGGTCTGAGGGGCCACAAGGCTGTGTATAGCCGGATCCCTTCCCTGTCTGGACTTGTGTTTGTTGAGCGGACCTGCTAAGGGTTGGAGCCTTAGACCATGTGTATAAGCTGTGCTTAGAGGAGAGTCAGGTAAAATAATGTTGTGTTAGTTAGAGCCCAGATGGACAGGAGTTTATTTCAGTATGTTTGTGCTGGTGCCAAAATAAAGCCTCATTTGGACTTTAAATACATTGTCTAATGACACGTCTGTGATTGCGACCCCCTGAGAGAGAGTGATCCCTAAAAAGGATGGATAGGCTGTGGGGGAGGGAGGGGGGCGGTTACGGACAGTGATGGAGGGTGGTTTAGGGATCTGGAACAGCTGCAAATGAAAAAAATAAATCTGTGCAACAATTCCAGATGTTGTTCTTTTTTTCTTTCTTCTTTCAGCCCTTTTCTGTGATGCTATAGCGCTGCCATTGGCTGAAGCATTGTGCCAGCCAATCACTGCGCTGGCAGGGGACACAAAACACTGGAGTCGCCTGCCTGACCTAGGAGGAGACTGACTAGTTCAGCAACGGTCACCTCCCCATGATCTCCTCTCCCCCCCGGCCCGACCCACAGCTTACTTCTGCTTCTGGCGCTGCGATGTGCCGGTCTTCATTGACCGGCCAATCGCACTGCTTGTAGCTGCAGGAGAGCGAAAAGATACCATACTGCCCTTACCCGGCATGGATGCCTGCCGGTAATAGCAGCCATGGTGCCACGATTCCCCCGCGATCCTGCCCCAGCACCTGGCGGACCTTGCTCCGTACATGTCCAGAGCTGATCCTTAAGTCACGTCCAGCTGCACCGTACATGTATGGCGCGGGTCCTTAAGGGGTTAAAGAAGTTTCTTGTTTGAAAGAGTCACTGTAGACAATGATTTCCACTTTGGAGACTCTGGCTTATCTATGCATTAAAGGCATACTGGTTTTTAATGCACAATTTGTTATACTTCGTTTTTCTATGTCACCGGTGGGAGATCCTATAATCAGTCCATCTGTGGTGACCTGATATGTGGTATGTGGATAATAAAAATGGACAAATATTTAGGTCTAAACATGATCTCATTAGGCATACATGCATCCGTATGTATAGGTTTGTAGAAGCGTATATAATGTATATTATGGTGCAATGCAGGAAATTCAGTTGCTTTTAATGAGACTTTACTATATAATCTGCACACATTTTATGTTTTTAGGGTATATAATGATATTTGAGCAAAATATGTGTGAGAAAGTCACATACAATTTTACAGATACAGTAATACAATCCTTAGCCTCAACCCATGCAATAAAAATCCAGGCAAAAATGAACTTTTGCTAAATGAGGTATCTCAATCAGTAACTTCCTTGAAATATGGTACAAGGGTTGCAAATAGTGTTGATCGAGCACCAAAGTGCTCATGTGCCTATAATCAGTCCATCTGTGGGGACCTGATATGTGGTATGTGGATAATAAAAATGGACAAATATTTAGGTCTAAACATGATCTCATTAGGCATACGTGCATCCGTATGTATAGATTTGTAGAAGTGTGTATAATGTATATTATGGTGCAATGCAGGAAATTCAGTTGCTTTTAATGAGACTTTACTATACAGTCTGCACACATTTTATGTTTTTAGGGTATATAATGATATTTGAGCAAAATATGTGTGAGAAAGTCACATACAATTTTACAGATACAGTAATACAATCCTTAGCCTCAACCCATGCAATAAAAATCCAGGCAGTAACTTCCTTGAAATATGGTACAAGGGTTGCAACTAGTGTTGATCGAGCACCAAAGTGCTCATGTGCTCGGGTGCTCGAGTAGAACACTTCGCGATGCTCGGGTGTTCCACCGAGGGAAGGGTGTCGGGACTCTAGTTTGGCTTAGGAGTCCCTGCTCTGACTCCATATATAGCTATTTCCATATATAGAATCAGTGCTTGAGGACACCCCAGTGTATTTAAATCTAATTTAGCCTGTATTTCAGAAAAGCTTCTGCCGGGATTCAAACTCACGACCTCCTGATTAGAGGCAAGGCACTTAACCATTCCGCTATAATAGCTAGTTACTTTAAAAAAATAAAAAAATAAACACTTCTACTGTACTGTACTTCTATTGAGACTTATACAGTAGAAGTCTCATATTATTTTTTTTTCACCTGTGTGAAGTTGGCACCCCATGTTCTGAAAAGATGAATATAAATAGACCATTTGTTTGTGCTGCGCTTGTGCCGCAAAAATGAGCACTTGCTGGTTCGGTTCCTGAGATATTGCGCGTTAGATTTTTATGAAGCCCCGCCCACTTTCCACCCCATGTTCTTAAATTGCAAAAAGAGATACACCATTCGTTTGTGCTGCAAAAATGAACACTTGCGCCGCTTTGGTTTCCGAGATATTGTGCACTTGATTTGCTGAAACCCCGCCCACTTTCCACCCCATGTTCTTAAATTTCAAAAAGAAATACACAATTCGTTTGTGCTGCATTTGTGCTGGTTTGTGGCGCAAAAATTTGCGTTTGTGCCAGTTTGATTCTTGAGATATTGCGTGTTACATTTTTATGAAGCCCCGCCCACTTTCCACCCCTTGCTCTTAAATTTCAAAAAGAAATACACCATTTGTTAGTGCTGCGTTTGTACTGGTTTGTGCTGCAAAAATAAACGTTTGCGCCGCTTTGGTTTTCGAGATATTGTGCGCGCCATATGCTGAAAAAAATACACCATTCGTTTGTGCTGAGTTTGTTCCGCAAATCACTGTAACTAATGCATGGATAAAAGGAAAGAAAAAGAATTGAAAAACACTCGGTGCCATAGAAATTTATAATAAGAAAAATGTATAAAGGACTAAACCCCATACTTCAGTTCCTGCTTCTGATGCCGCTCCCCTATGCTGGGCACTTTCAGCACCACACACTGTACCTTGGGGAAAGTCATAAGCAAATGTATGCTTAACAAATTGACTACTAGCTGAGAGACTCCAGGGAAAATTAAGTGTACCTACTTAGGCTCCATTCACACATCCGCAATTCCGTTCTGCATTTTGCTGAACGCAATTGCAGACCCATTCATTTCTATGGGGCCGCACAGATCCGGAAATGCGGACCCGCACTTCCGGGTCCGCATTTCTGTTTCCGAGAAAAATAGAACATGCCCTATTCTTGTCCGCAATTGCGTTTTTTGTGCAATTTTGTGTCTAGAAAAAGCGCAAAAAAAGGCGCAAACAGGGTTTATTTTCTCCTTTTTTGCGCCTTTTCAAATAGACAATTCTGCAGTTATTGACCTGCAGTGACTCTTCACTTTTGTCGATGCAGCGCTCACAAATTTACTAACTGCGCCTTTTGACAAAAAGGCGCAGTTTGGGGTGCAATGTACACCAGGGAAGCGCAACAAGCCATATCCACACAGTGTTTTTTTTATTTGGCGTTTTTTTTTTCATTTTCAGTTTTTCGGCTTTTTATGCCTCAGTGGCAGTTTCAAAAATGACCTCTTGTTGTTGAGACTCTTGCGTTTTTTTCCGCAAAATCTCGGCATTTTTCTCCCCTAGAAGTACAAACCGGATTCCAAAAAAGTTGGGACACTATACAAATCGTGAATAAAAACTGAATGCAATGATGTGGAGGTGCCAACTTCTAATATTTTATTCAGAATAGAACATAAATCACAGAACAAAAGTTTAAACTGAGAAAATGTACCATTTTAAGGGAAAAATATGTTGAATCAGAATTTCATGGTGTCAACAAATCCCCAAAAAGTTGGGACAAGGCCATTTTCACCACTGTGTGGCATCTCCCCTTCTTCTTACAACACTCAACAGACGTCCGGGGACCGAGGAGACCAGTTTCTCAAGTTTAGAAATAGGAATGCTCTCCCATTCGTCTTGGGCCTTCTTTGTTGCACCTTCCTCTTTATGATGCACCAAATGTTCTTTATAGGTGAAAGATCTGGACTGCAGACTGGCCATTTCAGTACCCGGAACCTTCTCCTACGCAGCCATGATGTTGTGATTGATGCAGAATGTGGTCTGGCATTATCTTGTTGAAAAATGCAGGGTATTCCCTGAAAGAGATGACGTCTGGATGGGAGCATATGTTGTTCTAGAACCTGAATATATTTTTCTGCATTGATGGTGCCTTTCCAGACATGCAAGCTGCCCATGCCACACACACTCATGCAACCCCATACCATCAGAGATGCAGGCTTCTGAACTGAGCGTTGATAACAACTTGGGTTGTCCTTGTCCTTTTTGGTCCAGATGACATGGCGTCCCAGATTTCCAAAAAGAACTTTGAATCGTGACTCGTCTGACCACAGAACAGTCTTCCATTTTGCCACACTCCTTTTTAAATGATCCCTGGCCCAGTGAAAACGCCTGAGCTTGTGGATCTTGCTTAGAAATGGCTTCTTCTTTGCACTGTAGAGTTTCAGCTGGCAACGGCGGATGGCACGGTGGATTGTGTTCACTGACAATGGTTTCTGGAAGTATTCCTGAGCCCATTCTGTCATTTCCTTTACAGTAGCATTCCTGTTTGTGGTGCAGTGTCGTTTAAGGGCCCGGAGATCATGGGCATCCAGTATGGTTTTACGGCCTTGACCCTTACGCACAGAGATTGTTCCAGATTCTCAGAATCTTCAGATGATGTTATGCACAGCTGATGATGATAGATGCAAAGTCTTTGCAATTTTTCGCTGGGTAACACCTTTCTGATATTGCTCCACTATCTTTCTGCGCAACATTGTGGGAATTGGTGATCCTCTACCCAGCTTGGCTTCTGAGAGACACTCCAACTCTGAGAAGCTCTTTTTATACCCAATCATGTTGCCAATTGACCTAATTAGTGTTAATTGGTCTTCCAGCTCTTCGTTATGCTCAAATTTACTTTTTCCAGCCTCTTATTGCTACTTGTCCCAACTTTTTAGGGATTTGTTGACACAGTGAAAATTTGAAGCAACGTATTTTTCCTTTAAAATGATACATTTACTCGGATTAAACATTTGATCTGTCATCTACGTTCTATTACAAATAAAATATTGACATTTGCCATCTCCACATCATTGCATTCAGTTTTTATTCACAATTTGTATAGTGTCCCAACTTTTTTGGAATCCGGTTTGTATATGGGAGTAAAAAAAACGCCATGAAAAACACCAAGTGGGTTTTAACATTGGCTTTTTTGCGATTTTTATTCTTTCTTCTACTTTTGGACAATAGACTCTTCCATGATGGGAGGTGTAGTCCAGAGGCTGAGGGAAAGATCACAGCAGGTCTCACTCCTGAGACCCGCCGCAATTCGAACTTATTAACTGCATAAGCGAGCGGCATTCATTCACTATTCTCCGCTACACTGAACTGACAGCTGATCTCTGTCATAATTCATAATCCCCGTTGGGAGCTCTGATTGGTCAGTACCTATTCACCAATCACAGCTCCCGGCGGGATTATGAATTGTGACAGTGCAGAGATCAGAGACAGTGAATGAATGTTGCTGGCTTATACAGTTATATACAGCAGGGAAAAACTGTGGCAGTTGTTTTTGCAGCTTTTCTGGCATTTTTTTTCAAAACAAAAAACTCAGTGGAATCCTAGCCTTATAGTAGTTTGCAATGTATGTGCTACTTCAGAGCATTGTTTACTATGATTACTATAAATTAAGCTCATGATTCTATAGCCAATGAGTGGTGGTTGCTTTCAGCAGCTGGCACTCATTTTTAGGGTACGTTCACACATAGTAATATGCTGCTGGAAATCCACAGCATATGCTACTCGATAATTTTCCATATATTACACTGAATGTAAATAATGAAACTAAAAAAAACATTTTTGTTTCTATCAGATTACCACCTCTGCCAGGTATAACCTCACTGACCGGTCTCGGTGTATAAAGTAATAACTGTGTGTATATCATAATAAATCATATACTGCTACGTTAATCCCTTAATGCTAAATTAACTTCTCCGATCTCAGAAACTGAACCGGCACAAACGCAGCACAAACAAATGGTGTATTTATTTTCATCTTTTGCGAACATGGGGTGCCAACTTCTCACAGGTCCCAGTGCCACTCTCCAGCCCCCAGTGCCTCTCCACCAGCCCCCAGTGCCTCTCCACCAGCCCCCAGTGCCTCTCCGTCAGCCCCCAGTGCCTCTCCGTCAGCCCCCAGTGCCTCTCCATCAGCCCCCAGTGCCTATACACCAGCCCCCAGTGCCTATACACCAGCCCCCAGTGCCTATACACCAGCCCCTAGTGCCTCTCACCAGCCCCCAGTGCCTCTCCATCAGCCCCCAGTGCCTCTCACCAGCCCCCAGTGCCTCTCATCAGCCCCCAGTGCTTCCCCATCAGCCCCCAGTGCCTCTCCACCAGCCCCCAGTGCCTCTCCACCAGCCCCCAGTGCCTCTCCATCAGCCCCCAGTGCCTCTCCATCAGCCCCCAGTGCCTCTCCATCAGCCCCAGTGCCTCTCCACCAGCCCCTAGTGCCTCTCACCAGCCCCCAGTGCCTCTCCATCAGCCCCCAGTGCCTTTCACCAGCCCCCAGTGCCTTTCACCAGCCCCCAGTGCCTCTCACCAGCCCCCAGTGCTTCTCCATCAGCCCCCAGTGCTTCTCCATCAGCCCCTAGTGCCTCTCCATCAGCCCCTAGTGCCTCTCCACCAGCCCCCAGTGCCTCTCACCAGCCCCAGTGCCTCTCCACCAGCCCCCAGTGCCTCTACATCAGCCCCCAGTGCCTCTCACCAGCGTCCCCCCAGTGCCTCTCCATCAGCCCCCAGTCAGTGCCTCTCCATCAGCCTCATAAAATACAAAATAAAAAACCCACTTACCTCTCCTGCTCCTGGACGCCGCCGCTTCTCTCCTCCTACGTGATCTGCATCCTGCTGTCGCTGTGCTGTGAAGGCTGCACACAGCGTGACGTCACAGAGCGCCTCAGCCCTCATGCCTGTGCACAGCCGAAAGCCGAGGACCAGGAAGCGGTGAGTACAAAGCTGTTAGAGATATGTGAATTTTATTCTATATTTTTTGTATCTCTAGGATTGTAACTGGTTAATCTTAAGTTGTTAAAAACTTCTTATCTCAAGAGCCTCCCCCATCCCCTTTCTGCTGTTAGTCGAGCTCTGTCTATGCAATGCTATGAGGAGAAGAAAGGGGGGGGGGCAGAGAACTGTGGGCAGCATTTGTCTTCTATCTCCCCGCAGATGCTTTGAAGAAGATGTTTGCACTGTGCAAGGATGCTAAGCCAATCTCTTGCGTGGATAAATATGATATACACATATTACTCACTGCCTATAGAAGAACGCCTCTTTGAAGTGTCATATATGATGTGTGCAGTATTATTGTTAGGATAGACACCATTACAACATGGCGACGATAACCAGATGTTTACATTAGTTCACATTCCAAAGTAGTGCCCAGTGCGCAGATGCTAGAGTATCTCCTCTCTCTTATCTCTTCTTCCTTTTGAGACAATGAAATAATGCCTGGGCCTCAGAAAGTACTGCCCTTTTCTGAAGATGTATATACTGCTTACTTTCTGTAATAAATTAGAGATTGAATTAACCATTTATATGCCAGCGTCTAGTCTCTCAGCCACGCGTGGATATTAACCCCTGGGGGTACTTTGATTTGGAGCACCAGAGTGTATCTTAAAGGCTTTAATTAAAAGCTGCTTTAACAATTGGCACCCCAGATGGGACCCCAAGGCGAAGGGAGCATCAACAGCCGACATACAAGAGGCCCCAGGACTTGACGAAAGGCAGAGAGGAGATTGCCGGCTTTAATAGAACGGCAAGAAAACTCTTACCCGCCTTTCTGCCATTTAGTTTGTCACTTCATGTTGGCTTAGTCTGCTGTGAGGTGGTACCCATGTAAGTATAGTAGTCGGCTAATATGCTGAAAGCCTGGGGTCCATAGAACCATAATCTGAATTGATAGATCACTCTGGTGTGTATAGGTGTTTATTTGTGTCAGTATGGTCCGAGGAGTGAATTGAGCATGGACAGTAAGACTACAGACAAAGCAAGGGGACAGTAACCTCCTGGTTTGGAAGGGGGCGCTGTAGCGCCGAGGTGTAGGACAAAGTAAACTCCGGCTGACCTGGCCAGGAAGACACGTGGATCCACATGACCCTCTAAAAAGGGAAGACTGAGGAGATATTCTCCACCTGACCTGGCCCCCAGGAAGATGCGTGCGGAGCCGCCTGACCCCCGGAGAGGGGAAGACGTGCGGGGAGTCCCAGCTGACTAGTCAGACATGATAGTCAGATTTGAGCCAACCAGAGGGGAGGGTGAATCCTTTGTCTGTGGAGGAAAGGGTTAAAGGTGCCTCTTTACTCCTCTGTTTTGTGTGCGTCAGTCTGAAATACTGCTGTTGAAATAGGTCAGTCCCAGTATTATGAAGGAGAAAATACAGCCCCTAGCTAGTAGCGAGGGAAGAGGGAGATTATAGGATGTGATATTAATGGAGAATTAAAAGTTAAAATGTGAAAAAGAATGTTACAGAGAAAGTGTGGCCCCGGACAGCAGGTCGCCTGGCTGGCAACAGGGATGAAAATCTGTAAGAATCTGTGAAGTTAGAGCTTACAGACTGTGGACATCATAACTCCTGTGATGTTGAGATGGGGGGGGGGTTCTAATGAGTGAGAAAACAGAGCAGTGTCAGAAAGTTAATTGATGGCACTAGCAAGAAAGAAAGTGCCCCCGTGTCTGCAATCAGAAAGGCGCTTGTGTTAAATGTTCCGAAATAAACTGGTTAAGTTTTGTTACCCTAATAATATGTGTGTGTTTAAATAGGGAATCATGCAGAGTAAGTGATGTGTAATATATTACACAAGACGAAGAATGGGTGTGGCTTTGAGTTGTAGTTGAGTCGGAAATGTGGGAAGACTGATGGATGTTTTTAGCAGAGCTGTGTATGCAATTCATATTTTATGTATAAGGGTGTGGTTATGAGCTGTTTGTGAAAATGAGTACATGAAAATGTAAATGCATATTGGGTACGATATTTGTTTTTAAATAATATGCGCATTGAGAATTTTATTTTATTTTTCTTGGAAGAGTTTTGGTTTTTTATTGGTGCCAACAGTGTTGATTGAGCGGTACATTTTTTTTTTATTGAAGTCAATGAAAAGTTTCTTATGGGCCCTTTTGTGTTTTCATGTCTGTATTGTCAGATCTGTTTGTTTCAATGTTTGAAGTTACGTGTTACATGTTAAGTGTTGTGCTTAACATCAGAGCTCTGTTCTTATGGACAGCTGGGACACTACTGACGGACAGAAGGAGGATCACAGCGTCCGACTGAAAAGGGGTGTATTTAGATGACTCAGAGTATTTAGATGACTTACAGAACCAGATAGGGAAGGAGGAAAGGGACTGTGGATGGAAAAGGGGGGACTACAAATAAGAAGGGCCTAAAACAGTTCTAAGGGAAACTTTGTCTTCCCAGGTCCCTCTACTTCATGATACCACAGGCAACCCATGGAGTGATGCACCGGACAAAAACTGCTATGTGTGATTTAGTACGTAGCATATGGTACGCCCCAGGGTTCAGCACTGTAACAGTCAGATATACTCAAGGATAAATGATTTGTGCCCAGAACAATGTGGGCAAGGTGGTTAAGGTACCCAAGAAACACGTCTTGCTTTTTGTATCTGTTTCAACGTTTGCAGACTACCTTCAACTACCCAAGGTGGGCATGTATGAGTATGTATTGATATGTGATGACTTGTTTCCAGGATGGCCAAAACCATACCCAAAGAAGTAAAGAAGATTATGACCGAAGTTGTGTGCAGGTATGGGGTACCTTAGATCATTGAAAGTGACACAGGTGTTCACTTCACAGGTGAAGTGATGCAGGAGATGATGAAGGTTTTGGGTGTAGGACAGGCCTTACATGCTTCGTACCATCCACAAAGCAGCAGTAGAGTAGTGAAAAGGAACTGAACAGGACACTAAAGTTAAAGATTCAAAAGCCTTAATAGAGTGCCTGCTGGTAGCCCTCTTTTAGTAAGGTATACGCCTAACCGTGAGACAGGCTTTTGTCCCTATAAGGTCCTTTTTGGGTCAGCGCCTAGGATAGGATTTTTTATTTCCCACAGCAGCTCCAGATGCAACATGGTTGTCTGACAGATTATGTGATCAGTTTTGTACAAGCATTTGACTAAAGTATATTTTCGAGTTTTTGCTTCACTTCCAGGTTTTGATAAAGTACTAGAAACCCACCCACTTGTGTCTGGAGATTGGGTGGTAGTAATAGACACGTTAGAAAAGTCCTAAAACCCTGGTTTGATGGTCTATTCCGAGTGTTGTTGACCATAAGCTCAGTGAAGCTCAAAGAAAAGCATAATTGGATTGATTTCAAGGAAGTGTTGAGACTGGTTTTCCCTTGTGTGACTGTTGATCATGACTCAAAGAATATGGAAAAATTGTATGAAAACTTCAGTCCAGTCAAATCAGAAGCACTGATGACCTCCAGTCTCCTCCATATGATGTCAATGCAAACTAGGGAAAGATCATCTGACTTCCCCGTGCTCAAATCCAGTGTCATGGGAGGCTGTTCACTAGGAATGGCTTGTCATGGAAGCTGGTGAAGAGGAGGCGGAGCATTGGGACAGATGTTTAGGTTTAGGGAGAGAATTAAAATTCAAGGGGGGACTGTTAGAGATGTGTGAATTTTATTATATATTTTTTGTATCTCTAGGACTGTAACTGGTTAATCTTAAGTTGTTACAAACTTCTTATTTCAATAGCCTCCCCCATCCCCTTTCCGCTGTTAATCGAGCTCTGTCTATGCAATGCTATGAGGAGAAGAAGGGGGGCAGAGAACTGTGGGCAGCGTTTGTCTTCTATCTCCCCACAGATGCTTTGAAGAAGATGTTTGCACTGCGCAAGGATGCTAAGCCAATCCCTTGGGTGGATGAATATGATATACACATATTACTCACTGCCTATAGAAGAACGCCTCTTTGAAGTGTCATATATGACGTGTGCAGTATTATTGTTAGGATAGACGCCATTACAACATGGCCACGATAACCAGATGTTTACATTAGTTCACATTCCAAAGTAGTGCCCAGTGCGCAGATGCTAGAGTATTATCTCCTCTCTCTTATCTCTTCTTCCTTTTGAGCCAATGAAATAATGCTGGGGCTTTAGAAAGTACTGCCCTTTTCTGAAGATGTATATACCGCTTACTTTCTGTAATAAATTAGAGATTGCATTGACCATCTATGTGTCAGCGTCTAGTCTCTCAGCCACACGTGGAAAATAACCCCTGGGGGTACTTTGATTTGGAGCACCAGAGTGTATCTTAAAGGCTTTAATTAAAAGCCGCTTTAACAAAGCCTTCAACACTTCCTGGTCCTTTTGCCCAGCATTAAAGACGGCCGGCACTGAAAGGGAACAGCGTTCCTGCTATGAAAAAAGTGCAGGACTTGAGCCCTGATACACGGATCGCACATCGCCGGCACTAATAGAATATGCCTATTCTTGTCCACAATTGCGGACAAGAATAGGGCATGTTCTATTTCTTGGGGGAACGGAAATGCGGACCCTCGAAGTGCGGGTCCACCTTTCCAGATCGGGGCCGTACATCATGCAGCCCCATAGAAATGAATGGGTCCACAATTCCGTTCCGCAAAATATGGAAAAGAATTGCAGATGTGTGAATGGAGCCTAAGTAGGTACACTTGATTTTCCCTGGAGTCTCTTAGCTAGTAGTCAATTTGTTAAGCATACATTTGCTTATGCCTTTACCCAAGGTACAGTGTGTGGTGCTGAAAGTGCCCAGCATAGGGGAGCGGCATCAGAAGCAGGAAATTAAGTATGGGGTCTAGTCTTTTATACATTTTTCTTATTATAAATTGCTATGGCACGCAGTGTTTTTCAATTCTTTTTCTCTCCTTTTATCCAAGCATCAGTTACAGTGATTTGCGGAACAAACTCGGCACAAACGAATGGTGTATTTCTTTTTGAAATTAAAGAACATTGGGTGGAAAGTGGGTGGAGCTTCATAAAATCTAACGCGCAATATATCAGGAACCGAACCGGCACAAACGCTCATTTTTGCGGCACAAACCAGCACAAATGCAGCACAAGCGAATAGTGTATTTCTTTTTGAAATTTAAAAACATGGGGTGGAAAGTGGGCAAGGTTTCATCAAATCAAGCGCAAAATATTTTAAAAACCAAAGCGGCGCAAACGTTCATTTTTGCAGCACAAACGCAGCACAAACGAGTGATGTATTTCTTTTTGAAATTTAAATACATAGGGTGGAAAGTGGGCGGGGCTTCAGCAAATCAAGCGCACAATATCTCGGAAACCAAAGCGGCGCAAACGTTCATTTTTGCAGCACAAACGAATGGTGTATTTATTTTCATATTTTGCGAACATGGGGTGCCAACTTTACACAGGTGTTCAAATCCCATCACAAACTTTTTCAGAAATAGAGGTTAAATTAGATTTATATATTTTTTTGTAATTGTAAACAATGTATGGCACAAAATAAATGTGTAATTACAAAAAAAAAAAAAAAAAATTTTATATATATATATATATATATATACTGTATATATATGCCGCAGACTCACACTGAGGGATTCCCTCTCTTTACAGCGATCTTCTGCAGAGAAATAGAGGCTAAATTATATTTAAATAGACTGAACTGGTTTTTGGCCGAGCATGCTCGCTCAACACTAGTTGCAACTATTTTATAAATGTGGGCAAAATTACATCAGAACAACACTACAATTTTCACGTACAAAGTGATCATGAAAATGCACATTTTAACTATGGTGGCATTCCTGCATTTAATAGGAGCTTTGAGTTTTACATTTGCAGACTTGTAAAAACTACAGTGCTATGTTCATTTTCAGTTGAAGCATAGCTTAATTTACAGCAAGCACTACATAACATAGGGCTTATTCATCATATTCTTGATGTTTTAAAGTACCTAAAGTATTTATAGTATTTAGACAGCCAACCATGATCTTGCTCAAGAAGTCTCATGCTCCATTGCAGAACATCTTGTTACAAGGTCTTGTTCCTCGGAGAAGGGGCTTAAAGGGAATCTGTCATCTCTTTTCAGAGTATGTAACAAATGGCAATGCATTTTACTGTGGTCTACCATCATCACAACTATACCTTTTTTAGGGATATCTCCATTTCCGATCAGCAGAAAATGAAACTTTTTTTTTCTACATAGTCTTTCAAGTGCCTGGCGGGACATGATTAACGGTTGCAAAAGTGCCCAAGCCAGCCTCCATAAAGAGCCTAAACCCACCTTTACTCAACTTTCTAGTGCTGCCCCTTGCACCTTCATGTCTGCCCTCTTCTTTGCGATATCACGATCTGCATAAAACTCAACTGCTCTGCATATGTGTGATATTTCAGTAAGACGCACGATAAGCAGGTGAGCGGAGTTTTGTGCAGACCATGATGTCACAAAGGATGGTGCGAACAAAAGGGCACAAGGAGCGACACTGTGAAACTTGAGTAGAGGTGGGCTTGGGCACTTGCTGGCTTGGGCACTTGCAAGAGGTGGGCTTGGTCTCCCGCAACCATCAATTAAGTGTTGCTTAATTAACTAGGTTGCTTGTTTCAAAAGCTTAGCATTAGAGTTGAGCGAACACCTGGATGTTCGGGTTCGAAAAGTTCAGCCGAACTTCCCGGAAATGTTCGGGTTCGGGATCCGAACTGGACCCGAACCCGAACCCCATTGAAGTTAATGGGGACCTGTACTTTTTGGCACTAAAACGGCTGTAAAACAGACCAGAAAAGGGCTAGAGGGCTGCAAAAGGCAGCAAAATGAAGGTAAATCCCCTGCAAACAAATGTGGATAGAGAAATGAATAAAAATAAAAATAAAATAAATAAAAATTAACCGATATCAATTGGAGAGAGGTCCCATAGCAGAGAATCAGGCTTCATGTCACCCACCACAGGAACAGGCCATTGTCAGATATTTAGGCCCCGGCACCCAGACAGAGGAGAGAGGTCCCATTGCAGAGAATCAGGCTTCATGTCATAGCAGAGAATCAGGCTTCACGTCACCCACCACTGGAACAGGCCATTGTCAGATATTTAGGCCACGGCACCCAGACAAAGGAGAGAGGTCCCATAGCAGAAAATCAGGCTTCATGTCATAGCAGAGAATCAGGCTTCATGTCATAGCAGAGAATCAGGCTTCACGTCACCCACCACTGGAACAGGCCATTGTCAGATATTTTGGCCCCGGCACCCAGACAGAGGAGAGAGGTCCCATTGCAGAGAATGAGGCTTCATGTCATAGCAGAGAATCAGGCTTCACGTCACCCACCACTGGAACAGGCCACTGTCAGATATTTAGGCCCCGGCACCCAGACAGAGGAGAGAGGTCCCATAGCAGAGAATCAGGCTACATGTCATAGCAGAGAATCAGGCTTCACGTCACCCAACACTGGAACAGGCCACTGTCAGATATTTTTAGGCCCCGGCACCCAGACAGAGGAGTGGTTCATTCAACTTTGGGTTGCCCCGCAATATAATGGTAAAATGAAAAAAAAAAAAAGAGGATTGAATAAGGAAGTGCCCTGGAGTACAAGAATATATGGTTAAGGGGGGGTAGTTATAAATGTCTAATCTGCACAAGGGATGGACAGGTCTTGTGGGATCCATGCCTGGTTCATTTTTATGAACGTCAGCTTGTCCACATTAGCTGTAGACAGGCGGGTGCGTTTGTCTGTAAGAATAGCAATGGAGCGAGGCGCAGATATAGCGGAGTGCGCTTTGACTTGGGTGGAAGTCGTCAGGCTAGGAAAGGGTTAAGGTTGGAAGCTGGTTGAGGGGGAGGAGAGAGGTTTTCGCGGGCAGTATATAGGCTGTGGGGGAGTGGTTTGAGTAAGCAGGGTCAGTGCAAGGCAGAGTGTTTCCCGCCCTCCCACCCTTGAGTTTGGAGAATTGGGGTTGGCGTGGTAGTGGATGTTGGGGCTGATGGATATGAGATCCTGGGGGAGCAATACAATGGTTTAAGAGATGCAGGACATGTTGGAGCCTGTATCTCATGTGGTTTGTGAATGCCGAGGATGGGGCTCCTGTTTGGGCTAAAAGGTCTACAGGAGGAGATACTTGGATACTTCAAGGATTTGGTGCCCTTGGGTCGGTGAGTGCGGCCAAGGGTAATCTTGAAGTATAAGGAGAGATGTTTACGGAAGATACCGCTTGTTTGGGTTGCCCTCCAGGATCATTGTTACGGCACTGTGGTTCATGATGTTGAAGGATGTATTTAAAGTGATTATTGTTATTATGTTATTTGTATGTACAATAAAGTTGGCCTAAGGGTCATTTTACCAAGCAAGAAGGTGTCAGAGTGGTTATTGGTAAGGAAGGGGTTTAGTGTATAGCCTGAGGAGAAATCTTCCATCCTTGAAGTCATGACGCCCCTTGCCGTGCTGAATACACGTTCAGACAAAACGCTGGCCGCCGTGCAGGCCAGCACCTCCAAGGCATAAAAGGCTAGCTCTGGCCACGTGGACAATTTGGAGACCCAGAAGTTGAATGGGGCCGAACCATCAGTCAGTACGTGGAGGGGTGTGCACACGTACTGTTCCACCATGTTAGTGAAATGTTGCCTCCTGCTAACACGTTCCGTAACAGGTGGTGGTGCAGTTAGCTGTGGCGTGTTGACAAAACTTTTCCAAATCTCTGCCATGCTAACACTTTCCTCAGAGGAGCTGGCCTTGACACAGCTGCGTTGGGGACCTCTTGCTCCTCCTCTGCCTTCGCCTTGGGCATCCACTTGTTCCCCTGTGACATTTGGGAATGCTCTCAGTAGCACGTCTAACAACGTGCGCTTGTACTCGCACATCTTCCTATCACGCTCCAGTGCAGGAAGGAGGTAGGCAAATTGTCTTTGTAGCATGGATCCAGCAGGGTGGCAACCCCGTAGTCCGCACACGTTAAAATGTGGGCAACTCTGCTGCCTGAAGCGAGGCATTAACGTTCTGAACCTTAGCACAACCTGCATGACCAGGCACCTGCATGCAAAGCATGAGCTGCAGTGGAGTAAACACCTTTAAAACAAAGAACTCACTCAGCCTCCCCCTGCTACCCCTTCTGCTGCTGCCACCTCGGCCTCTTCTGCTGCTGCTGCCTCGGCCTCTTGCTCGGCCTCTGGAGGAACGTTGGCACCTGCCACCCAGCAAACAGGGGATGTACCACCAACACCACCACCTCCGTCACCAAGCATCTCAACCATGTCACACGGCAGCGTTCAGCTCTCCATCTCCCAAGATTTTGAGAGAAAGCGTAAATTCCCACCTAGCCACCCTCGATACCTGGCCCTGAATGCCAGCATTTCTAAACTACTGGCCTATGAAATGCTGTCATTCAGGCTGGTGGACACAGACTGCTTCAAACAGCTCATGTCACTTGCTGTCCCACAGTATGTTGTTCCCAGCCGCCACTACTTCTCCAAGAGAGCCGTGCCTTCCCTGCACAACCAAGTATCCGATAAAATCAAGTGTGCCCTGCGCAACGCCATCTGTGGCAAGGTCCACCTAACCACAGATACGTGGACCAGTAAGCACGGCCAGGGACGCTATATCTCCCCAACTGCACACTGGGTAAATGTAGTGGCGGTTGGGCCCCAGGCGGAGAGCTGTTTGGCGCACGTCCTTCCGCGGCAAAGGCTCGCAGGGCAACATTCTTTGCCTCCTGTTGCCTCCTCCTCCTACTCGGCTTCCTCCTCCTCTTCTTTCACCTGCTCATCCAGTCAGCCACACACCTTCACCACCAACTTCAGCACAGCCCGGGGTAAACGTCAGCAGGCCATTCTGAAACTCATATGTTTGGGGGACAGGCCCCACACCGCACAGGAGTTGTGGCAGGGTATAGAACAACAGACCGACGAGTGGTTGCTGCCGGTGAGCCTCAAGCCCGGCCTGGTGGTGTGCGATAATGGGCGAAATCTCGTTGCAGCTCTGGGACTAGCCGGTTTGACGCACATCCCTTGCCTGGCGCATGTGCTGAATTTGGTGGTGCAGAGGTTCATTCACAACTACCCCGACATGTCAGAGCTGCTGCATAAAGTGCGGGCCGTCTGTTCGCGCTTCCGGCGTTCACATCCTGCCGCTGCTCGCCTGTCTGCGCTACAGGGTAACTTCGGCCTCCCCGCTCACCGCCTCATATGCGACGTGCCCACCAGATGGAACTCCACCTTGCACATGCTGGACAGACTGTTCGAGCAGCAGCAGGCCATAGTGGAGTTTCAGCTGCAGCACGCACGGGTCAGTCGCACTGCGGAACAGCACCACTTCACCACCAATGACTGGGCCTCCATGCGAGACCTGTGTGCCCTGTTGCGCTGTTTCGAGTACTCCACCAACAAGGCCAGTGGCGATGACGCCGTTATCAGCGTTACAATACCACTTCTATGTCTCCTTGAGAAAACACTTAGGGCGATGATGGAAGAGGAGGTGGCCCAGGAGGAGGAGGAAGAGGGGTAATTTTTAGCACTTTCAGGCTAGTCTCTTCGAAGTGACTCAGAGGGAGGTTTTTTGCAACAGCAGAGGCCAGGTACAAATGTGGCCAGCCAGGGCCCACTACTGGAGGACGAGGAGGACGAGGATGAGGAGGAGATGGAGGAGAATGAGGATGAAGCATGTTCACAGCGGGGTGGCACCCAACGCAGCTCGGGCCCATCACTGGTGCGTGGCTGGGGGGAAACGGAGGACGATGATGATACGCCTCCCACAGAGGACAGCTTGTCCTTACCTCTGGGCAGTCTAGCACACATGAGCGACTACATGCTGCAGTGCCTTTGCAACGACAGCAGAGTTGCCCACATTTTAACGTGTGCGGACTACTGGGTTGCCACCCTGCTGGATCCACGGTACAAAGACAATGTGCCCACCTTACTTCCTGCACTGGACCTTGATAGGAAGATGCGCAAGTACAAGCACACGTTGGTAGACGCGCTACTAAAAGCATTCCAAAATGTCACAGGGGAACAAGTGGAAGCCCAAGGCGAAGGCAGAGGAGGAGCAAGAGGTTGCCAACGCAGCTGTGTCACGGCCAGCTCCTCTGAGGGCAGGGTTAGCATGGCAGAGATGTGGAAAAGTTTTGTCAACACGCCACAGCTAACTGCACCACCACCTGTTACGGAACGTGTTAGCAGGAGGCAACATTTCACTAACATGGTGGAACAGTACGTGTGCACACCCCTCCACGTACTGACTGATGGTTCGGCCCCATTCAACTTCTGGGTCTCCAAATTGTCCACGAGCTAGCCTTTTATGCCTTGGAGGTGCTGGCCTGCACGGCGGCCAGCGTTTTGTCTGAACGTGTATTCAGCACAGCAGGGGGCGTCATTACAGACAAAAGCAGCCGCCTGTCTACAGCCAATGTGGGCAAGCTGACGTTCATAAAAATGAACCAGGCATGGATCCCACAGGATCTGTCTATCCCTTGTGCAGATTAGACATTTATAACTACCTCCCCTTAACCATATATTATTGTACTCCAGGGCATTTCCTTATTCAATCCTCTTTTTATTTTCATTTTACCATTATATTGCGGGGCAACCCAAAGATGAATGAACCTCTCCTCTGTCTGGGTGCCGGGGCCTAAAAATATCTGACAGTGGCCTGTTCCAGTGTTGGGTGACAGGAAGCCTGATTCTCTGCTATGACATGAAGCCTGATTCTCTGCTATGACATGAAGCCTGATTCTCTGCTATGACAATAAGCCTGATTCTCTGCTATGGGACCTCTCTCCTCTGTCTTGGTTCCGGGGCCTAAATATCTGACAATGGCCTGTTCCAGTGGTGGGTGACGTGAAGCCTGATTCTCTGCAATGACATGAAGCCTGATTCTCTGCTATGACATGAAGCCTGATTCTCTGCTATGACATGAAGCCTGATTCTCTGCTATGACATGAAGCCTGATTCTCTGCTATGGAACCTCTCTCCTCTGTCTGGGTGCCGGGGCCTAAAAATATCTGACAGTGGCCTGTTCCAGTGTTGGGTGACATGAAGCATGATTCTCTGCTATGACATGAAGCCTGAATCTCTGCTATGGGACCTCTCTCCTTTGTCTGGGTGCCGGGGCCTAAATATCTGACAATGGCCTGTTCCAGTGGTGGGTGACCTGAAGCCTGATTCTCTGCTATGACATGAAGCCTGATTCTCTGCTATGACATGAAGCCTGATTCTCTGCTATGACATGAAGCCTGATTCTCTGCTATGGGACCTCTCTCCTCTGTCTGGGTGCCGGGGCCTAAATATCTGACAATGGCCTGTTCCAGTGGTGGGTGACGTGAAGCCTGATTCTCTGCAATGACATGAAGCCTGATTCTCTGCTATGACATGAAGCCTGATTCTCTGCTATGACATGAAGCCTGATTCTCTGCTATGACATGAAGCCTGATTCTCTGCTATGGGACCTCTCTCCTCTGTCTTGGTGCCGGGGCCTAAATATCTGACAATGGCCTGTTCCAGTGGTGGGTGACGTGAAGCCTGATTCTCTGCAATGACATGAAGCCTGATTCTCTGCTATGGGACCTCTCTCCTCTGTCTGGGTGCCGGGGCCTAAATATCTGACAATGGCCTGTTTTAGTGGTGGGTGACGTGAAGCCTGATTCTCTGCTATGACATGAAGCCTGATTCTCTGCTATGACATCAAGCCTGATTCTCTGCTATGGGACCTCTCTCCTCTGTCTGGGAGCCGGGGCCTAAATATCTGACAATAGCCTGTTCCAGTGGTGGGTGACGTGAAGCCTGATTCTCTGCTATGACATGAAGCCTGATTCTCTGCTATGGAACCTCTCTCCTCTGTCTGGGTGCCGGGGCCTAAAAATATATGACAGTGGCCTGTTCCAGTGGTGGGTGACATGAAGCCTGATTCTCTGCCATGAGACCTCTCTCCAATTGATATTGGTTAATTTAAATTTATTTAATTTTAATTTTTATTCATTTCCCTATCCACATTTGTTTGCATGGGATTTACCTACATTTTGCTGCCTTTTGCAGCCCTCTAGCCCTTTCCTGGGCTATTTTACAGCCTTTTTAGTGCCGAAAAGTTCGGGTCCCCATTTACTTCAATGGGGTTCGGGTTCGGGTCGAGTTCGGATCCCGATCCCGAACATTTCCGGGATCCCGAACCCGAACATCCAGGTGTTCGCTCAACTCTCTTTAGAACGTTAATGCCTCCCTTCAGGCTCTGATGGCACATCGTGCAAACCACTCGGGTCTTGTCATCAGCACATTGTTTGAAGAACTGCTTCGCCAGGGAAATCCTTGAAGCTGCCTTTGGGGTATTCGGTCCCAGATTGCGGTGATCAGTAGCAGACGGACTCTCTTGGCGGCGGGTGTTCTGCTTTTGCCCACTGCTCCCTCTTTTGCTACTCTATTGGCTCGGTCTCACCACTGCCTCTTCCTCCGAACTCTGAAAGTCAGTGGCACGACCTTCATTCCATGTGGGGTCTAGGACCTCATTGTCCCCGCATAGTCTTCCACACAGTCTTCCTCTCTGACCTCCTGTTCAGTCTGCACACTGCAGAAAGACGCAGCAGTTGGCACCTGTGTTTCATCATCAGAGACGTGCTGAGGTGGTATTCCCATGTCCTCATCATCAGGAAACATAAGTGGTTGTGTGTCAGTGCATTCTATGTCTTCCACCGCTGGGGAAGGGCTAGGTGGATGCCCTTGGGAAACCCTGCCAGCAGAGTCTTCAAACCGCATAAGAGACTGCTGCATAAGTTGAGGCTTAGACAGTTTCCCTGATATACATGGGGGTGATGTGACAGACTGATGGGCTTGGTTTTCAGGCGCCATCTGTGCACTTTCTGCAGAAGACTGGGTGGGAGATAATGTGAACGTGCTGGATCCACTGTCGGCCACCCAATTGACTAATGCCTGTACCTGCTCAGGCCTTACCATCCTTAGGACGGCATTGGGCCCCACCAAATATCGCTGTAAATTCTGGCGTCTACTGGGACCTGAGGTAGTTGGTACACTAAGACGTGTGGCTGTGGCAGAAAGGCCACGTCCTCTCCCAGCACCAGAGGGTCCACTAACACCACCAAGTTCATGTCTGCGTCCCTTACTAGATGTTTTCCTCATTGTTACCGTTCACCACAATAAGAAAAAAATTATTTGGCCCAATGTATTGAATTCAAATTCAGGCCTTTATTTTTTACAGGCTCCTAACACTATCTGGCTATCTACTTAGGTACCGTATTACACTAATACAGGCACAGCAGTAACCACAGATTTAGCTGAATATAAATTGTAAGCCTAGTATTTAGGCCCTGGATGACAGGTATCCCTTTTACGGACAGAATTAGACTTGGAAATGCACGGTAGCATGTGAAGTTATGGAGGATGACCCTATCCGCACCTTCAATCTAATATACCCTTTTATAGATAGATTTAAACTTTGCCTGATACAGCAGAAACCACTGATTTAGGGAATTGCTAAGTTGGGAATTGTATTTCAACACAGAAAAATATATATCCTTTGCCAGACAGCAGACAGTATTACAATTGGCTAGCCACCGCTGAAACACCAGATTTAGGGTATTGCTATTTTGGCAATTGTATTTCACCCCTCAATAAAATAGCAAGCACAGCCAAGCCCCTGATGTAGGATATAGCAAAAATAAAAAAAACACACTATTGATGGTTAAATGTACTTGGTGGCAGCTTTTGCTGGCGCACCACAAGACACAAAATGGCCGCCGATCACCCCAGAATAAATTTGACAGAAAAACGCTCTGGGCAGCCTAAAAACAGTGAGCAATTAAATAGCAGAGGTTGAATGATACACAGCTGTACATCGATCACTTCAGTAAGTGTTTTTGAAGACTAAATCACTGCCTAATCTGGACCTAACAGCAGCAGCTGCATCCTATCCCTACACTGATCAGAGCAGAGTGACGGAGGCGGCGCTACGGGACTCCAGCTTAAATAGAGGCTGGGTCACATGCTGCACTGGCCAATCACAGCCATGCCAATAGTAGGCATGGATGTGATGGCCTCTTGGGGCAAGTAGTATGACGCTTGTTGATTGGCTGCTTTGCAGCCTTTCAAAAAGCGCCAAGAAAGCGCCGAACACCGAACCCGGACTTTTACGAAAATGTTCGGGTCCGTGTTACGAACACCCCAAAATTCGGTACAAACCCAAACTTTACAGTTCAGGTTTTCTCATCCCTACTTAGCATACATCACTTTTATGACTGACGGTCAGTGTGTGTGTTCTTACATTGACTATTACCTATTCTGACTGGAGCATCATTTTCATTGGACCTTTTTCCAGACATATATTTGATGAGCATCTGTCATAAGCTATGACACTGAAGATACATCAGGCAACAAGAGTTATCAGCAGAGGAGGAGCATAAAATACCCTGTTATCAATGGCTGATTATAACAGGGGCATTTGGGTCGGCAGACCCAGGCCCAGCAAAAGCCCACATACTGCGGCCTGGCACGGGAGAGCATAGTTCCCTGCCCCGCCGCCGATCATTGCCATAGGCTTCAGGCCTAGTAGGCCTGAGGCCTATGCGTTAGTGAAATCTCGGCGCAAGCGGGCATGATGACGTAATTGCGCTCCTGTGCCAGGATGCAGCACAGTGATGTGTGTGCGCCTGCCATCGTGTGCCTGGATATAAGGTGAGTATTTAGATTTTAGTGTTTTTTTGTTTTGTTTTTTTATGTGCCAACTTTGGGGGACATTACTGGGAGGGGGCACAGGGGGACATATTACTATATTAGGGCTGACTGTGTGGGGAAAAATTACTGTGAGGGGGGGAAATTACTATGTAAGAGCAGTGTGAGGGCTGTGTGGAGGCAAATTATCATGGGGGTATTACTATATTGGGGCAAATTATTATGTGGGGGATTACTGTGTGGGGGCAGTGTGGTTGAAATTAATGTGTGGGGGCGTTGCTATTGAGGAGGCACCTTAGGGGCAATTCTATTACAGGGACATATTAGGGGACATAATTTTTGGGCACAATACACAGTGATTATTACCGTACCTGGAGCATAATATAGAGTGTTTTTATTATTACTGGGGGCACTCTAGGGGACATTATAACTGCTGTAGACACTATAGGGACATTTGGGGTAATTTATCAAACTGGTGTAAAGTAGAATAGCAACCAATCAGATCCAACCTTTCATTTTTGACAGCTCCTTTGAAAATCCAGTTCTACTTTACACCAGTTTGATAAATTACCCCACTTATGTCTACTGAGTTCACTATTTTTTCAGCAGTATAGTACCTTGGGCATTGGGGGTCACAACGAGCACACAATGACATTGTTGGGACACCAGTATGGAGAGGTTGATGAAAGGTTGATGTGGCTAAAAGAACTTGTCATGGTGGTCTGGGTCAAACGGAGGAGAAGAGGAAAGAGAAGGTCTACATTACAGGGGATGTCACTGGATGTAAGAGGTGCTGTATTCTCCTCCAAGTCTTTTTTATTATTATTATTATATATATATATTAAATTTGGCTACTACATTTTTTTAGTTTAGTAGCCAATTTGGGGTAATTTGGGGTATTTTTTTTTAGTCTGGAGCACTGTGTGCTGCTATGTCCTAGATGATTGCAATCATTGTGATGTCATATGGCCTAGGACAGTGGTGGTGAACCTACAGCATGAGTGCCAGAGGTGGCACTCAGAGCCCTCTCTGTAGGCACCTGTACCCTGGAAAAAGTCTATGGTGTACCAAAATGCCTTAGACTTTTTCTGCCATTCATCAGCGCAGGACACACTATGAACGGCACAGGCAGAGCATTGAATGTAGTTAAGCTATTATAGATAAATGATAAAGTACATGGAAGATATAATATATTAGTTAACACTTTGCAATAAATAAGTAAGTTTTCAGTTGCAGTTAGGGCACTCAGTCTGTAAAAGGTTCACCATCACTGGCCTAGGAAGAGACAGCCTCTTCATACAAAAAAACGAAAAAACTAATATGGAGGGAGGAGCCCAAGTTGGGTAAACAGACCCGGGTCTATCATGCACTTAATCCGCCCCTGCCTGTTATTATTGTTCTTGGTGCACACCGAATGCCTTCCAATACTGAACTTGCCAGCAGTGCTCTTCAATACTGAGCCTGATATGTTGCCCATTGTCCACCACAGTATTGTTTCTGCTGTCTGACTGGAATTATTACATCTTTATTAGGTTTGACTATACTGTACTTTTTATGCAATCAACAATCCATAGCTATTAAATGGGTTCTGCATGAATATATTAGGCAAATTGGGAGTGTACATAAATCATACAGTTCCAAAGGTTGTTTGCCACCAGGGGTACTCACTGCATATATAGTATATCAGTGTAAACATTTTCCCCTTCTGCCACTATTAGGCCCCTTTCACATGGGCGAGTATTCCGCACGGGTGCAATGCGTGAAGTGAACGCATTGCACCCGCACTGAATCCTGACCAATTCATTTCTATGGGGCTGTGCACACGAGCAGTGATTTTCGCGCATCACTTGTGCGTTGCGTGAAAATCGCAGCATGCTCCTCTTTGTGCATTTTTCTAGTAACGCAGGCCCCGTAGAAATGAATGGGGTTGCGTGAAAATCGCAAGCATCCGCGGATGCGGTGCGATTTTCACGCACGGTTGCTAGGTGACTATCGGGATGGGGACCCGATCATTGTTATTTTCCCTTATAACATGGCTATAAGGGAAAATAATAGCATTCTGAATACAGAATGCATAGTACAATAGGGCTGGAGGGGTTAAAAAAAAATACGTCACTCCGGTCATCACATGATCCATCACCATGGTAAAAGATCATGTGACGGACCATGTGATGACCGGAGTGACATCACCACAGGTCCTTTTCTTGCACACAGCAAAGAAGAAGAAGATAGAAGAGAAGCTGGGCTGCGCGATCAAGTGGATTAAGGGGAGTTAAATTATTTTTTATTTTTTTAACCCCTCCAGCGCTATTGTACTATGCATTCTGTATTCAGAATGCTATTATTATATTACTAATTATATTATTCACTATTGCTAGATTTATAAGGGTGCATTACTATTTGGTTATTACAATGTATTACTCGTTATATAGTAACATTTACTATTCCATTATTACTATGCATTACTATCAAGGGTACACCTAGCCTTTCTGCTGCCTGAGACGAAAACTGAAATGGTGCCTCCACATGCCTAATGTCAAATTTTCAATTAACCGCTTCCCCTAGCGCTACTGTTAAGGACATATACTGGTGGACATTATGTACAGTTCTATGAAACATATGTAAGAGATGTCAAAAATAGGCACCCCATAAGAATAAATTAATATCTATATAATTTCTAGCTTCAACAATCCACAAGTATGTCTGTATTATATTAGATTCATGACATTGCTATTAACCACCAGTAGATGGCAGCAGAGCGAAAGCTTGAATAGCAGAGCTACAAACAGCAAAGGGGAACTGAATAACGCAGATCTTGGTTTATGGGAGGACAGGATTTACTGCTACATTTCCTGTATCCCCATACTGAAGGTGATGTGTTTGTTCTTTCCAGGTAAGGGAACACAAAGGCTAAAATGATGTAAAACACATTCCTATAATCAGCTAAGGCTGCTGTGATGCAGTGTGAGTATATAAAATATGCACAAGTGCTAGTGAAGTACAATGAGGTTTCACATGGTACTAATATGTAGTGACTATGATTACTATAAAAGCTGATGTCACTCTATGATATTATACTGCACTATTGGTTTACTGTGTTGCAGATTAAAGAATCCGAGAGCAACTCTCATGTTAATGGTTTAATATCTCTTATAGGAAAGTTATACCTGTTATTGAGAATGTATTATTGAATATAGAGATGTGTATTAATATGGGAGGACAGGATTTACTGCTACATTTCCTGTATCCCCATACTGAATGTGATGAGTTTGTTCTTTCCAGAACATGTTCAATAAAATCACTTCTATCTTTACCCAGCCCGCTTCCTTCGCACATTTCAATTATTGACCATACTTTCAGCATATGTGCAACACATACAGTGATGTCTTCTCTGACCACCTTGACGACTTCAGCCGCGTCTCTTCCTGCCTATGGTCTAATTTACTGCTTTTCACCACAGGTGGTTGCAATGACATTACAGTGACGTCCTACACAGGATCTCAGGATGCAGGTATTTGTAATCACATACAGTAATGATCGCACTGCCTGAGACCCAGCACAGGAGGTTGCAGTGATATCATTGCGACCTCCTGCTCTGTTGTACTGCCTCATAAGCTTCAGACCTACTGGTCTGTGGCCTAGAAGCCTATGACGCTGAAAAGCTAGAGGCTCCCTTTCCCTGCCGTAAACTGCATCACCCTCAGAGGACGATCTGCCGCTGCCTGAGGCAAGATGTTCATCTCGCCTCATGGCAAATGTGGCCCTGAATTCTATTTATTGCTACTTACTAGCACTGTCATTTCTAGTGTTGAGTGAATCGAAGTTCACAAAGTGGATTTCTATCTGAATTTCAGGAAAAAATTAGATTCACCGCAAAGCTAAATTTCCTAGTTCTTCGTGGTAACAAAACGATTTTCCCTGAAATGGCGGTAAAATAAAAAAATCATACTTACCGCATCTATTTGAGTGAGAAGAGGCCACCACGGCCATCTTGTTTGAGGATCGCATGCAAAATCTCGTGCGCTGTGATGTATGACATCACCACACTGGCCGATGTGATAAGGTCATCGTGCACTAAGCAAGATTTTGTGCTGGATTTTCAAGCAAATGGCGTCAGCCTCTTCACGATCAAAAGGTTGAGGTAAGTACAATTTCATTAAAAAAAATAATTAGCAACCACTAAACTATTTTAATATGGATCTCAAATGCTGCGATTAGTGATGAACACGGCATCTGCGGGGTTTAATGACGGGCGCGGCACAATCTCCGTTCCATGTCATTGCATCCGCCATTTACAAAGAAATGCGCTTCATGATGAAGTAATTTGTCACAAAGCAAATTTTTATTTCGGCGAAGCTGCCAAATCAAATTTTTGAGAACTTCGCTCATCTCTGTTTATTTTTATGTATTACTATCGATTACTATTTATTCTTAAATGCATTCCTATGTAACTATGTATTCTCTGTATTACTGTGTATTATTAATTTTTATTTATATTATTTATTCATAATATATGTATTACTTTTTATGTAAGCACAGGTTACATTTAATGCTTTTTTATGTAAGCACAGCCTCCCACAGTCTGACATGATTCATTATAATTTACACAGAAACTTGTGTATGTTATAGCTTAAATGTACGCTAGCTCATAGCTATGTAATTTTGATATCCTGTAGTATGGATTGACATAAAATGCTCCACAATTTTCTGACTTTCATTGAAAAATATTTTGTAGCTGTCAATGTAGGTGTCCATACTGTTCATTGGCAAACCTCCTTTATATAATTAAACATGAAGATTCTCACCTGAACGTAATATAAAGGTGCAACACAGGTAGGCAGCAATTTCCACTGTCTTCATCATAATTATGGAAGGGAAGAGGATGCCACACTGGTTTGAGATTTATAGTCTTAGTAACATCCTATGTATTTGAACATATTTAATCTCCAAAAGAGTACATTCCATAATTGTATTATCTTTTGCACCAAACTTCTTTATGTCCTGCTTATGTTAATAGCAGACCCATATAAATGTAGGATAATAAGAATCTTTAAGGAGGTTTAAGATTGTTCAAAAACATCAATAGATCACCAGCATTTGGGGAGGTACTATATCTACCCATGGACAGCGCCTAGTAGGCATAATGCTCCTCTGGATTTCTGGGAAAAAGATTTCCAATGAGCTTTCCTTCCAAAAAGATAAGAAAGCTGAGCCTCTGATGCCTTCTTATAAGTCAATGTTCAACCTTTCAAACAGGCAATAAAGGGGTTGTCTCTTTTCAGCAAATGGCATTCATCATGTAGACAAAATGAATACAGAACAATTACAAATTGCCCATATTGGCTCCTTTGCTGGTTTAATTTATTTTTACATTGCATTATACACTGCTTGTTTCCAGGGTTTATGACCACCGCTGCAGTGCAGTTATGAGGTGGCCAGGATAGGATCTGCTGTGTGTGCATGGCTGCCTATTTGCACTCCTGTCCTGGCCACCAGAGAGACCAGTGCTTTTTCCTATAGTGTGTAAGCAAGGCCACCACTGCTGGATTGCAACAGTGTATTATGAGATTCAGAAATAACTCAAGCTAGCAAAGGAGGCAATTTGGACAATCAGTATACATTAGTAAGTGTTTTGTATTAACTTTGTCTACATGATAAATGCAATTTGCTGAACTGAAAAAAAAAACTATTTAAGGCATAATTTGGATAATAACTAAGCCAGTACCTCACCTGCAGATGGCTGGCCCCTGTAGTTATAATGCACTGCTGTAGTCAGCAGGTAGTTATAATGTGCCCCTGTAGTGGCCCCAGTAGCTACAGTATAATGCCCTGTGTCTTGCCCTACTACTCATAATGTACAAAGTGTAACCCTGTAGTGTCCCCAGTAGTTATGCTGCCCCCTGTATTGCCTCAAAAGTGACAGAAAAAGACTTACCTGAATCCCGCTCCATACTTCAGTCTGCAAAGTCAGGCCTCAGTTCTCTTCCATCCTGCATTGCCTGCATCCTGGTGCATGCGGTCGCTATGAAGTCATCATGCCACCTGTGGCACAATTACATCATCACGACCACCTGCTCATATGGTTACGATGATGTTGTCACTTCACAACCACTTTTACTGCCTCACAGACTTAAAGCTAGTGAACTGTGGGGCCACTAATTCCTGTGCCCCACCACATTATGTAATTGTATCACAGAGTTCGGTGATACAGCTGTATCTGTGATTTTGAGCCAAAACTAGGTGCACTCTAAAACCCACAGAACAGGTTCAGATCTCTCTCTTATATCTTACCTCTGTGTAGACTGTCCAATCCTGGTTTTGGCTCACAATCACTGATGAAATCACTGACCAAAACAATGACATGTGAATAAGGCATGTCAGATATGAGAGACCTTTACATTTCAGGATAAATCCTAAAGAAAGCAAATATACTCTGTATAGACAAATGCCAGAAGTTACATCCTGTTGCCACAAGGTTATTATATTTCTTCCAAGCTTGATCAAGTATTCCTAATGACAAATGGGTGCTTCAGATCCTCAATAATGGCTAAGCACAAAGACAGGTTTCTGCTTAATTGTCAAGAAAACATCAATCTGCTGTAAGACATTCTTTAAAAACAAACATTAGAGCCAGTTCCTTAAAAAGAAAGAGGAATGGGTATTTATTCAAGAATGTTTCTAGCTTTCAAGCTTAGTGAAAAATGTTACATTGTTATAGATCTGATTCTTTGCTGCGTGAATCGTTTTCTTTGAAATTCTTATCTACTTTTAAGTATTCTACAACTAGAAGACATCATGGTTTCTCATAATGAGAGATGCCTATCTACAAAACCTTATAAAAGAAGATAGGAGGTTTCTCAGAGCCTTTATAATTTACTAGAAAGAGAGATACTCCATATTCATTTCAAGCCCTTCCTTTCAGGAAGTTCAAATTCCCAAGAATATTTATAAAGATGGCCACCACAGTGTCTATAGCAGCCCTCTGTCTTCAAGGTATCTAGATAATTCCATACTTAGAAAACTGGTTGCTGATGGCTTCCTTTCCATCACTCCTTCAATATCTTCTTCAAATTATGGTGTGACTTCAGTAATTTAGGCTTCAAGAACTATCGGAATAAGCTGCTTCTTTTTCCTGCCACTTGGAAGTCTTTTCTGCTATTCATAGATTTATACAAATAGACCAAGTTCATGACTCCAGAAAAATTTAGCAAAATCAAGAAGGAAGTTCTATTTCCTTTAAGATCTGAATTCTAATAATTTTGAGGGTTTCTGATGGTAATCCTTGAGGATTCTGGAGTTGTTGACTGCTGCAATAGATGTTATCCCACTTTTGAGACCTATAGCAAGAAATTCTCTCTGGAAATGTAACATAGTAACGTCGTTTATAAGGCTGAAAAAAGACATCTATCCATCCAGTTCAGTCTAGTTTTTCCCCAAAATATTTTATTTGATTTTACAATTTTGTTACATAACAATGATAACTGTGAGTTAACAATCCAGCTGCAGTTCAGTCTGTTATTCTAGAAGTTGATCCAGAGGAAGGCAAAAAAAAAAAAAAAAACCCTGAGAGGTAGAAGCCAAGAAGACAAAAAAAAAAAAAAAAAACCTGTGAGGCAGAAGCCAATATTCACTTTAGTGGGAAATAAATTCCTTTCCAACTCCAATCAGGCAATCAGAATAACTCCCTGAATCAACGACCCCTCTCTAGTAGCTATAGCCTGTAATATTATTACGCTCCAGAAATACATCCAGGCCCCTCTTGAACTCTTTTAGTGAACTACCCCCCCCATAAACTACCCCATTTTAGAAACTACACCTCTCAAATTATTCAAAACTGATGTTACAAACTTTGTTAACCCTTTAGGTGTTCCACAATTAAATTAAAGGAAAATGGAGGCAACATTTCATTTGTTATGCAGATTTTTTATGTTAATTATTTTTTTCTTGCAACACAGCAAGGGTCAACAGAAAACTAGACCTCAATATGCATTACCATCATATGTGGTGGTAAACTGCTCTATGGATATGTGGCAGTGGTCAGAAGGAAAGGAGTGCCATATGGATTTTGGAGGCATATTTTGCTAGAATGTTTTTTGGGCACCAATTTGTATTTGAGGAAACCCTGACATACCCCTATAGTGGAAACCCTCAAAAAGTGACCCCATTTTGGAAACTACACCCTTTAAAGAATATATTAAGGGGGTACTGAGCACTTTGACCCCCTAAGCATTTTACGAAATTTGAAAACACTTGGCTATGAAATCTAATAACATGTTGCTTTAGCCCCAAATTTTTTATTTTCACAATGGGTAACAGGAGAAAAAGCACCCCATAATTTGTTACCCATTTTCTGCTGAATATGTGGTGGTAAACTGCTGTGGGGGCACATAACAGGACTGAGAACGGAAGGTGCGCCATATGGCTTTTGCAGCGAAGATTTTGATGGATTGGTTTATGAGTGCCATTGTTTTTTATTTTTTGAGTGATTGTATTATGTGGGGGCTAATTTTTTGCGGGATGAGGTGAAATTTTCATTGGTACCAATTTAGGGTACATAAGACTTTTTGATCACTTGGTATTAAACTTTTTGTGAGGCAAGGTGAAAAAAAGGCTGTATTGGCATAGTTTTTATTTTTTATTTTATTACAGCATTCACCTGAGGGGCCATATAATGTGATATTTTTATAAAGCAGGTTGTTACAGACGCAGTGATACCCAATATGTCTATTATTTTTATTTTTGTTAAGTTTTACACAATGAATGCGTTTTTGAACAGAATTAAATCTTGTTTTTCTGACTGCCTGATTCTTTGTTTTTTCTGGTGATTGTCTTAGGTAGGGTCTCATTTGTTGTGGGATGAGATGGTGGTTTGATTGGTACCATTTTGGGGTACATAAGACTTTTTAATCGCTTGGTGTTACACTTTTTGTGAGGCAAGATGACAAAAAATGCCATAGTTTGTTTTTATTATTTTTAATATATTTTTGATAGCATTCACCTGAGGGGGCATCTCATGTGATATTTTTATACAGCAGGTTGTTACGGACGTAACAATACCTAATACGTCTATCATTTTTATTTTTGTGTTGCCATTTTCTGAGAGCCATATTTTTTTAGATTTTTTGGGTGATTGTCTTAGATAGGGTATCATTTTTTGCGGGATGAGATGGCGGTTTGATTGGTACCATTGCGGGCTAAATACGCGTTTTTGATTGCTTGGTATTACACTTTTTATGAGGGAAATTGCTGTTTTGGTACTGTTTTTTATTTTTTATCGGATTGACCTGACAGGGTGGATCATTTGATATTTTTATATACCCAGTCGATGCAGAAATACCTAATATGTATACTTTTCATATTTTTTTCTATTTTTTCCAATTTATTTTTCTACTTAATTATGGGAAAAGAACGCTTTTTTTTTTTTTACTTGAAACTATTTTTTTTTATTATGCAAAACATTATTTTAAGTTTTTTTTAAACTTTTTTTTCCCCCACAACTTTTGGGGTCCGATTCTCTGTACAATGCATTACAATGCTTCTGTATTGCAATGCATTGGCTATAAGTGGTTACACACTGTAATACACTGACGCTGGGTTCAGACCTGAGCGTTCGGGATGGAGCGCTCTGTATGCGCGATTGAACCGGCGTTTGCAATCGCGCATACAGAGACAAGCGAACGCCCATTGTCGCGCGTTCCCGGAAGTCTATGTACGGGAACGCGCGACAAGACGCCCCAAAGAAGCTCCTGTACTTCTTGGGGCGTCGGGCGTTTTACAGCGCGATCGTACGCGCTGTAAAACGCTCAGGTGAGAACCATGCCCATAGGGAAGCATTGGTTCTTGCCTGTTGAGCGTTTTACAGCGCGTAGGAACGCGCTGTAAAACGCTCAGGTCTGAACCCAGCCTTACAGCCTTCCTGCTTATGAGATCCAGGGGGCTGGATCTCACAGGCTTACATGGAAGGCAGCCCCAATGACTGTGGTAGGCATCAGGCTGCCTTCCCTGCCATCAGGTCCCTGTCACAGCAGCGCAGGGACCCGATGGGGAAGGGGAGGGAGCTCCCTCCCTTCACACACCTTGCATATGCCGTGGTCAACGCTGAAAGTGGCATAGTGAGGGTTAATGCGTCGGTATCTGTGTTTTCACTGATGCCGGTGCATACAGCAGGGGTCTGGCTAACGGGAACAGCCGGTCCTCTGCAGCTGATTGGGAGGGCGCAACTCCTGCACCCGCCCGATCAGCGTGCCGTTGTACTACGGCGCTGGTCGGAAAGTCACTTCCTGCAGCACTGTACTATTATGGCACTGGTCAGGAAGGGGTTAATAACCACCCTCTGTTTTCTATCACTGAGCCAGTTACTTACCCACATACAGACATTTTTATTTTATATACTAACCTTTTATGTGGTACAGTGTCAAATGCTTTGGAAAAGTCCAGATATACGACATCCATTGATTCGCCCCAGTCAAGTCTAAATTAGTTAGATCCCTGATGAAGGTATGCTGATATAGCATAATTTGCTTAATTTCATTGAGATAGCCCAAGATAGAATCTCTTCGAAAACCTTCAGTTTACCCACAACAGATGTTAAACTTTCCGGCCTATAGTTTCCCAGCGATTTGTCTATTTTAATCTATTTGAGGAGCCGCTGTACTTCTTCCTGGGTCAAATAGGGAACTTTTAATGGGAAATTTACTTTTACATTTTGCATTTCATCGAACAATTTTTGTACTTTTATTACGGCGGCCTCTCGGCATGCTGCCGCTGGAACTCCTCCCCTCCCCTATTATAGTCAATGGGGCCGGAGCGGTAGTCCGGGGGCACACGTTCGCTAGCAGCAGGATGGAACAGCCTGCCGGAGTCCCTTGCCGCTAGTGTGAAGCTAGCCTTAGATGGCTAAATTTTGTTTGTTTTTTAAGTTTGGTATTTTTGTTCTTTCCTGAAGAAACACTTTTGAATGATAGTTGGAAGGTTATTATTTTATGGTCCCTATTTCCCAGGTGTTCCCCAAACTGCACATCTGTCAGGTCTATTGGTTAATACTAAGTCCAGTGTGGCCGCCCCTCTAGTTGCGTCCTGAACCAGTTGGGAAAGGTAATTGTCTTTGGTTATTGCCAAAAACCTTCCTTTATGAGTTCTACAGGTTTCAGTTTCCCAGTCTATATCTGGGTAGTTGAAGTCCCCTATAATAACCACCTCATTATGATTTGCTGCCTCATCTATCTCATTTAGTAGTAGATTTTCTGTGGATTCTGGTATATTAGGTGGTTTATAATAAAATTAGTATTTTATTATTGTTTTTGCCTCCATGTATTTCCACTGTAACGGTCACTTACACACACACACACACACACAGGGGGGAGGATAGTGACCACTGCGCTCCACCCTCACCCCTGGCCCTGCCTACTTGCCTCACGAGTCCTGATGACAGGGGACAACTGGACGGCAGTCCCTAACTTAGAATACGTGCGGGAAGGACAGACAAGACAAATAACGGATAGTGAACGGACCGGGTCAAAACCAAGAAGACAACGCAGTACAGAGGGATAAGCAAAGAAAGGTCAGGAGAAGCCGGGGTCATAAATACCAGGAGAGTCGAGAAGTACCAAAGGAGTCCGCAAAGAATAGTCAGGTGGAAGCCGAGGTCAATATACCAGGAAGGATGCGCAGTACAGGAGTAGCAGGCAAAGGATCGTTAGGGAACAGGATCAGGTAAGTACACAGGTATCCAACAACTGCCAGGAACCTAAATTAACAGGCAACCTGTGGCCAGCAGGCTGCCTGTATTTATAGTGGGGAGTGAGGATCATGTGATGTGGCCAGCGTCACATGACCAACAGACCGACCAGTCGAGCACCGAGTGATCAGCTCGGCGCTCAAGGCAGACCTAGGAGCAGGGAAAGCTGCCATGGGAACGAGGTCAAACACAGATCCTCGCTCCCGAAGCTAAGCAGCAGGTCTGCGGCTGATGGGAGACCGAGTGCGCCTTCGGCACCCCGTTACAGTACCCCCCCCCCCCCTTTTACGAGGGGCCACTGGACCCAAGACCTCAGGCGATGGCCTTTCAGGGTGTTCTTAATGATTTTTTTTTTCGAAGTCTAGGAGCATGAACCTCCCTGGCAGGTACCCAAGATCTCTCTTCAGGTCCATACCCCTTCCAGTGTATCAGGTACTGCAAGGAATTACGCACCTTCCTGACATCCACTATTTTAGACACCACATACCCAACAGCATCATTACCAAGAATCGGCAGAGGCGAGGCTTTCGATGGTACTACCGGTTCAAAATATTTTTTAAGTAGAGATTTATGGTACACATTATGAATGTGGAATGACTCGGGCAGCTCCAACCTAAATGATACCGGGTTAATCACCTCCGTGATCTTATATGGTCCAATTAAACGAGGAGCAAACTTTTTAGAATCTACCTTAAGAGAGAGATTCTTGGAGGACAACCATACCTTATCCCCAACCTGAAAATTCACCCCCTTAGAAAAGGCTCAAAGTTCTCAGAAACTCAAGGCCGATAGGAGACGTTCAAAGTTTGATTGAACCCGGGCCCAAACTGTGCACAGTTCAGAGGAGAGCCTATCCGCCTCAGGGATAGAGGAGGAGACGGATGACCCAGAATGAAAACGGGGATGGAAACCATGTTTACAAAAGAAAGGTGAAACCCCAGCAGAAGAATTGACACGGTTATTTAAAGCAAATTCAGCCAATGGAAGAAATTTCACCCATAATTGCTGGTCATCATCAACATACAACCTCAAGAATTGTTCCACAGACTGATTAAGGCGTTCAGTCTGCCCATTACTCTCAGGGTGGTAGGCAGAGGAAAAAGACAATTAAATTTGACACTTTTGACAGAAGGCCCTCCAGAATTTGGACAAAAACTGCACACCCCTGTCAGAAACAATATTTTCCGGGATACCATGCAATCAAACAATTTCTTTCACAAAAATAGACGCCAGGGTTTTGGCATTCGGGAGTTTAGACAGGGGAATGAAATGGACCATCTTGCTAAACCTATCGACCACTACTCAAACTACAGTCTTACCCTCTGCCGGCGGTAGGTCAGTTATAAAGTCCATCGAGATATGGGACCAGGGTCTACTGGGAATGGGTAGGGGTTGTAGGATACCAGCAGGGCGAGTCCTAGGTGTCTTGGACCTGGCACAAACCTCACAGGCTGACACATAGGACTTGACATCCCTAGTTAGAGTGGGCCACCAATAAGATCTAGAAACCAGATCCTTAGTGCCCTCTACACCCGGATGTCCACAAAAGACACTCACCCAACAGCTGGAGACGAAATTGTACGGGAACAAACAACTTATCTGTTGGGGTGGATACCGGTTCCAGATGTTGTTCAGACCTAATGCGAGCTGAGATATCCTGGGTTAGAGCTGCTATGAAGATTTTTGCTGGTAGGATGGATTCAGGTGGTACCTCAGTAGATTGAAAAGCATGGAAGCTCCGAGATAATGCGTCCGCCTTCACATTTTTACTTCCCGGCCTGAACGTAATGGAAAAATCAAAACGAGTAAAAAACAGAGCCCATCTGGCTTGACGGGGATTCAACCTCTTAGCAGACTTGAGAAACATAAGGTTTTTATGGTCAGTGACAACAGTTACACAATGCCTTGCCCCCTCCAGAAAATGCCTCCACTCCTCAAATGCCCATTTAATGGCCAGCAGCTCCCTATTCCCTATGTCGTAGTTTCTCTCAGTGGGAGAGAATTTCCTGGAGAAGAAGGCACATGGTCAAGGGGGGGGCGGAGCTAGCACCTGCAGTAGATGGCTGCTTGAGTGAACAGCTCCGTACATAACATCACCCTAACAGCTTGTATCTACCGCCTGAAGATCCAGCTATGGTCAAAATCGGAGGATCCAAGTCCTGTGACACCGCAGAACAGCACAAGACACCAGTGTGCAAAGGTGACATGGACAAATTCATCAAAAAAGCTGCCTCCGCTTATGTGGCTCGGGAAGGCAAGATGGCGCTGGCCTCACCACGCGTCACAGGCCGTTCACAGAAAGAACCGCTGGACCCGACACAAGATACAGAGGTCGAGACAGACAACCTCAAGGACGCTCTTACCTCCTCTCTAGCAGCTGCCTTGGAGCCTCTAAGCACCGATCAAACAAGACGTCCGACAAATCGGAAGAAGAGTCGAGGCCCTGGAAGAATCGCAATCGGCTCTGGTGAGTCACCAAATGGGGGTAGCTAACAACCTGGTCTCCATACAAAGCAATTTGAATTCCCTATATTGCGCTCTTGAGGACCAGGAAAATCGCGGCAGACGCAACAACTTGCGCTTCCGGGGTGTGCCAGAATCGACAGCCGCAAGCGATATTCCGCATGTTATTACCCAAATCTGCCTCTCCATCTTGGGCACTGAATCAGCTCACGAAGTGATACTAGAAAGGGCTCATAGGGCCCTAAGACTCAAACCAGCTACAACAGACCCACCAAGGGACATTATTTGTAAATTTCCGGTTAAAGAAGCCATCTTGAATAAAGCCTGTTCAGCAGGAGAGATTTCTTGGGATGGTTACAATATCACTATATATATCAAGATCTTGCCCAATCCACTTTGAAGAAGAGGAGATCCCTAAAACCGTTGACGGACTGGCTTAGATCACACAACACATCATACAGGTGTACCTTTCCCTTTGGTCTGTCGTTGTTTTATGAAGGTCGCAGAATCAATATATCCACGTTCACAGATCTAGACCAGGTCTACGACCACCTTAACATCAGGCCTTTGGATATACAAAACTGGGACTTAGTCCAGAACTTGTCATCCCTGCCGGATCTACCTATCCCTACTCCATGGGAAAAACAAGGCACCCCAAGATCTTCCAGAAACAGAGGAGACGCCTCACAGTCTACGCCTAGAAGACTTCCCTTAGGAGAGTGAGCCGGACCATCACTTGCGTGCTTTCTATAAGGGATCCACTTTCCCACCCTCCAATCCTCCTTTTGTATCCTTTCCTCCTGACTCTCCCTCCTCTTACCTACAACTCTCCACTTTCACCCTACCTCCCCTACCTCTACCCTTATATCTGAATCCGATTTGTCCTTACCTGGATCTATATCCTGTCATAGGGTGATATATTCATGTCATTGATATTCCCCTTCTACTCTACCACTTAGAGTTTTGCACACTTGCACACTTGCCTTTTTGTATACTTTTTTTACATTTCTTTGTTTTAGGTTGTAATTTAAATATCTGTTATGTAGATGCCCATCTTATTGTCTCATTACCTCCTTTCAGTCACAGAACTCTATATTTGTATTCTTATCGCTAACTTGCATGTCTGCAGTTACCTTTTTCGTGATACATGTTTTTTGCTTATGGAAGTCTGAATCGCAGTGGACCAACTCACAAATCGAAGCGATATGGCAGATCTAACGATAGCCTCATTTAACGTTAAGGGCTTTAACGCCCCCCTCTAAAAGGTGCCAAATATTCTCACTTTTAAAAAAGAGGAACACCTCCATTTTATTTCTGCAAGAAACTCACTTTAAGTTCAATCGCTACCCAGACCTATCCCGTTCCAGCTTCCCCATGTGGTTCCACTGCGGTTTTGGGCTCCTCCTCTTCCAAAGGGATTAGTATTGGTTTTAGCAAAAACACAGCATTTCAATGCTGTTCGCACATTCAAGATACAGAAGGAAGGTATTTAATGTTAAAGGGATCTATAGCTAACCAGGTTTACACTTTAATTAATCTATATGCACCCAATGTCAACCAGGCTTCTTGGTTCGATGCTATCTACCCAATGATAGAATCCTTCCAGGAAGGTACAGTCATCATGGGAGGTGACTTTAATGTCACTCTGAATTCCGTTTTAGATTCTTCAACAAAAAAATCTGTTCTCTCACGGAAAACTCTCAATTCCCTATGTGACAAATTCCACAACCTGGACCTGGTTGACGTTTGGAGAATATTTAATCCCACTGAAAGAGACTACACCTTTTTTTCCAACGCCCATAGCTCATACCAAAGGCTAGATTACTTATTTGTCTCTAAAAAACATCTCCAACTATGCTCAAGAGCCCACATAGACTCTATTCACCTATCTGATCACTCTCCAATTTTTATCACTATTTCTATCCCCCAAATGTCACTCAAGGTAACTAATTGGAGGCTCAATGCACACCTGATCTCCTCAAATGAAAACAAATCCATAATCCAGAAGTCCCTTAACGATTTCTTCTCCTTAAATGCCCTCCCTGATACCTCCCCCCACATCCTTTGGGATTCCCATAAGGCGTACATAAGGGGCCAACTCATTAGTCTTGGCACTCATCTTAAAAAACTAAGAAAGGCCCGAATTGATGATCTTCTATCGGAAATACGGAAACTTGAGTCTATTCACAAAAAATCCCTCTCTGACCAACACCTCCCTAAGCTCAATAAACTTCGCTCTGAATTAATAAATCACTTAAACTCAATGTCGGCCAAATTTTTCCTTAATTCCCAATTCAAATACTTTGCCCATGGCGATAAAGCGTCTAAGTTTGTTATGAATAAGATAAAACAAAGGAGAACTCACAACTATATTTGTAAAATCCATAAAAGCAATGGGGAAATAGCCATAACATCTAAGGACATTGCCTCCCAATTTCAGGCTTTCTACCAGTCCCTATATAACCTTCCCCAACCTATTCCTTCAGCCAATATCCCATCCAACATAGAAGCCATCAGCAGATTTCTGGACACAATCTCACTCTCTAAACTCCACCCCTCCCATAAAAAGATACTAGAAACCCCCTTCTCTATAGATGAATTGAATGACGCCATTAAGCAGCTCCCAAAAAATAAGGCCCCAGGCCCTGATAGTCTCACTGCCCTCTACTATAGCACATTTAGGGATTCCATTGCCCCTTACCTTTTAACTATATGCAACCAATCGCTTAAAGGCATCCCATTCACTCTAGATATGAGGAGAGCTCTTATCACCATCATACCCAAGGAAGGTAAGGATCCAGCTCACTGCGCTAACTACCGCTCCATTTCCTTATTAAATCTGGACTTAAAACTCCTGGCCAAAATGTTAGCCAACAGCCTCTCCCCTATCCTCCCATCATTGATTCATGGTGACCAGACAGGCTTTGTGGTTGGCAGGGAAGGCAAAGATAACTCAGAATTCTCAATGCCATTCACAATGCCACTAAATTCTCCCATCCTCTAGTTCTCCTCAGCACCTTTGCCGAGAAGGCTTTTGACAGGATCAGTTGGGATTTTCTACGCCTTACATTGGTTAAATTCGGCCTACCTGCACCTTTTATAGAAGCAGTTTTCTCCATGTATGCCAATGCCTCGGCGTCGGTGCTGGTGAATGAAACTACCTCCCCTTCTTTTCCTATTAGAAATGGAACTCGCCAGGGGTGCCCACTCTCCCCTCTGGTATTCATACTGACTATGGAACCACTCCTTCAAACCTTCCGTCAAAACAATAAAATTAAGGGTGTTAAACTGGGGAACCACGAACACAAAACTGCAGCGTTCGCTGATGACCTCCTACTCCTTACCTCTAACCCAAAAGTGTCTCTACTAGAGTAGAGCGAACACCTGGATGTTCGGGTTCGAGAAGTTCGGCCGAACTTCCCAGAAATGTTCGGGTTCGGGATCCGAACTTCGCCCCGAACCCGAACCCCATTGAAGTCAATGGGGACCCGAACTTTTCGGCGCTAAAAAGGAAAGGGCTAGAGGGCTGCAAAAGGCAGCAAAATGTAGTTAAATCCCCTGCAAACAAATGTGGATAGGGAAATGAATAAAAATAAAATAAATAAAAATTAACCAATATCAATAGGAGAGAGGTCCCATAGCAGAGAATCTGGCTTCATGTCAGCAGAGAATCAGTCTTCATGTCATAGCAGAGAATCAGGCTTCACGTCACCCACCACTGGAACAGTCCATTGTCATATATTTAGGCCCCGGCACCCAGGCAGAGGAGAGAGGTCCCATAACAGAGATTCAGGCTTCATGTCAGCAGAGAATCAGTCTTCATGTCATAGCAGAGAATCAGGCTTCACGTCACCCACCACTGGAACAGTCCATTGTCATATATTTAGGCCCCGGCACCCAGGCAGAAGAGAGAGGTCCCATAGCAGAGATTCAGGCTTCATGTCAGCAGAGAATCAGTCTTCATGTCATAGCAGAGAATCATGCTTCACGTCACCCAACACTGGAACAGGCCACTGTCAGATATTTTTAGGCCCCGGCACCCAGACAGAGGAGAGGTTCATTCAACTTTGGTTTGCCCCACAATATAATGGTAAAATGAAAATAAAAATAGGATTGAATGAGGAAGTGCCCTGGAGTACAATAATATATGGTTAAGGGGAGGTAGTTAATGTCTAATCTGCACAAGGGATGGACCGGTCCTGTGGGATCCATGCCTGGTTCATTTTTATGAACGTCAGCTTGTCTACATTGGCTGTAGACAGGCGGCTGCGTTTGTCTGTAATGACGCCCCCTGCCGTGCTGAATACACGTTCAGACAAAACGCTGGCCGCCGGGCAGGCCAGCACCTCCAAGGCATAAAAGGCTAGCTCTGGCCACGTGGACAATTTGGAGACCCAGAAGTTGAATGGGGCCGAACCATCAGTCAGTACGTGGAGGGGTGTGCACACGTACTGTTCTACCATGTTAGTGAAATGTTGCCTCCTGATAACACGTTCCGTATCAGGTGGTGGTGCAGTTAGCTGTGGCGTGTTGACAAAACTTTTCCACATCTCTGCCATGCTAGCCGTGACACAGCTGCCTTGGCGACCTCTTGCTCCTCCTCTGCCTTCGCCTTGGGCTTCCATTTGTTCCCCTGTGACATTTGGGAATGCTCTCAGTAGCGCGTCTACCAACGTGCGCTTGTACTCGCGCATCTTCCTATCACGCTCCAGTGCAGGAAGTAAGGTGGGCACATTGTCTTTGCACCGTGGATCCAGCAGGGTGGCAACCCAGTAGTCCGCACACGTTAAAATGTGGGCAACTCTGCTGTCGTTGCGCAGGCACTGCAGCATGTAGTTGCTCATGTATGCCAGGCTGCCCAGAGGTAAGGACAAGCTGTCCTCTGTGGGAGGCGTATCGTCATCGTCCTGCGTTTCCCCCCAGCCACGCACCAGTGATGGGCCCGAGCTGCGTTGGGTGCCACCCCGCTGTGAACATGCTTCATCCTCATCCTCCTCCACCTCCTCCTCATCCTCGTCCTCCTCGTCCTCCAGTAGTGGGCCCTGTCTGGCCACATTTGTACCTGGCCTCTGCTGTTGCCAAAAACCTCCCTCTGAGTCACTTCGAAGAGACTGGCCTGAAAGTGCTAAAAATGACCCCTCTTCCTCCTCCTCCTCCTCCTCCTGGGCCACCTCCTCTTCCATCATCGCCCTAAGTGTTTTCTCAAAGAGACATAGAAGTGGTATTGTAACGCTGATAACGGCGTCATCGCCACTGGCCATGTTGGTGGAGTACTCGAAACAGCGCAACAGGGCACACAGGTCTCGCATGGAGGCCCAGTCATTGGTGGTGAAGTGGTGCTGTTCCGCAGTGCGACTGACCCGTGCGTACTGCAGCTGAAACTCCACTATGGCCTGCTGCTGCTCGCACAGTTTGTCCAGCATGTGCAAGGTGGAGTTCCACCTGGTGGGTGTTGGAGACTGAACATTGTTTCATGCTATGTTATACATTGCTTGGTTTATTTCCCTGTATGCCTATGTATTTGAAGTATTGAGTCTGACCACTGGATGTCACTATACACAAATACTCTATCATAATGTTCTATGTGTTGACTATCTGTTATTGCATTTTCCTGTTATCTATGGTTGTTGTTCTTCTTTATCTCCTGTGCTAACATGAGCACCATGCTCTCTGCAATGTCTCTTCAATACAAATGAATCCTAGTAAACTACAGCCATCCATATATGTCTGATTATTCTCTGCATCATCTGCACCAGCCAACAGTGGGCACGTCGCATATGAGGCGGTGAGCGAGAAGGCCGAAGTTACGCTGTAGCGCAGACAGGCGATCAGCGGCAGGATGTGAACGCCGGAAGCGCGAACAGACGGCCCGCACTTTATGCAGCAGCTCTGACATGTCGGGGTAGTTGTGAATGAACTTCTGCACCACCAAATTCAGCACATGTGCCAGGCAAGGGATGTGCGTCAAACCGGCTAGTCCCAGAGCTGCAACGAGATTTCGCCCATTATCGCACACCACCAGGCCGGGCTTGAGGCTCACCGGCAGTAACCACTCGTCGGTCTGTTGTTCTATACCCTGCCACAACTCCTGTGCGGTGTGGGGCCTGTCCCCCAAACATATGAGTTTCAGAATGGCCTGCTGACGTTTACCCTGGGCTGTGCTGAAGTTGGTGGTGAAGGTGTGTGGCTGACTGGATGAGCAGGTGGAAGAAGAGGAGGAGGAAGCCGAGTAGGAGGAGAAGGCAACAGGAGGCAATGAATGTTGCCCTGCGATCCTTGGCGGCGGAAGGACGTGCGCCAAACAGCTCTCCGCCTGGGGCCCAGCCGCCACTACACATTTACCCAGTGTGCAGTTAGGGAGATATAGCGTCCCTGGCCGTGCTTACTGGTCCACGTATCTGTGGTTAGGTGGACCTTGCCACAGATGGCGTTGCGCAGTGCACACTTGATTTTATCGAATACTTGGTTGTGCAGGGAAGGCACGGCTCTCTTGGAGAAGTAGTGCCGGCTGGGAACAACATACTGTGGCACAGCAAGCGACATGAGCTGTTTGAAGCTGTCTGTGTCCACCAGCCTAAATGACAGCATTTCATAGGCCAGTAGTTTAGAAATGCTGGCATTCAGGGCCAGGGATCGAGGGTGGCTAGGTGGGAATTTACGCTTTCTCTCAAATGTTTGTGAGATGGAGAGCTGAACACTGGCGTGTGACATGGTTGGGATGCTTGGTGACGGAGGTGGTGGTGTTGGTGGTACATCCCCTGTTTGCTGGGCGGCAGGTGCCAACGTTCCTCTAGAGGCTGAGGAAGAGGCCGAGGCGGCTGCAGCAGAAGAGGCCGAGGCGGCAGCAGCAGAAGAGGTAGCAGGGGGAGCCTGAGTGACTTCCTTGGTTTTAAGGTGTTTACTCCACTGCAGTTCATGCTTTGCATGCAGGTGCCTGGTCATGCAGGTTGTGCTCAGGTTCAGAACGTTAATGCCTCGCTTAAGGCTCTGATGGCACAGCGTGCAAACCACTCGGGTCTTGTCGTCAGCACATTGTTTGAAGAAGTGCCATGCCAGGGAACTCCTTGAAGCTGCCTTTGGGGTGCTCGGTCCCAGATGGCGGCGGGCAGTAGCAGGCGGAGTCTCTTGGCGGCGGGTGTTCTGCTTTTGCCCACTGCTCCCTCTTTTGCTACGCTGTTGGCTCGGTCTCACCACTGCCTCTTCCTCCGAACTGTGAAAGTCAGTGGCACGACCTTCATTCCATGTGGGGTCTAGGACCTCATCATCCCCTGCATCGTCTTCCACCCAGTCTTGATCCCTGACCTCCTGTTCAGTCTGCACACTGCAGAAAGACGCAGCAGTTGGCACCTGTGTTTCGTCATCATCAGAGACGTGCTGAGGTGGTATTCCCATGTCCTCATCATCAGGAAACATAAGTGGTTGTGCGTCAGTGCATTCTATGTCTTCCACCGCTGGGGAAGGGCTAGGTGGATGCCCTTGGGAAACCCTGCCAGCAGAGTCTTCAAACAGCATAAGAGACTGCTGCATAACTTGAGGCTCAGACAGTTTCCCTGGTATGCATGGGGGTGATGTGACAGACTAATGGGCTTGGTTTTCAGGCGCCATCTATGCGCTTTCTGCAGAAGACTGGGTGGGAGATAATGTGAACGTGCTGGATCCACTGTCGGCCACCCAATTGACTAATGCCTGTACCTGCTCAGGCCTTACCATCCTTAGAACGGCATTGGGCCCCACCAAATATCGCTGTAAATTCTGGCTGCTACTGGGACCTGAGGTAGTTGGTACACTAGGACGTGTGGCTGTGGCAGAACGGCCATGTCCTCTCCCAGCACCAGAGGGTCCACTAACACCACTACGACCATGTCCGCGTCCCCTACTAGATGTTTTCCTCATTGTTACCGTTCACTACAATAACAAAAATATTATTTGGCCCAATGTATTGAATTAAAATTCATGCCTTTTTTTTTTTTTTTACAGACACCTAACACTATCTGGCTATCTATTTAGGTACCGTATTACACTAATACAGGCACAGCAGTAATGACAGATTTAGCTGAATATAAATTTGAGGCCTATTATTTAGGCGCTGGGTGACAGGTATATGTTTACAGACAGAATTAGACTTGGAAATGCACAGTAGCGTGTGTGTGAAGTTATTGAGAATGACCCTATCAGCACCTTGAATCTAATATACCCTTTTATGGAAATATTTAAAGTAGGTCTGATACAGCAGAAACTACTAATTTAGGAAATTGCTAAGTTGGGAATTGTATTTCAACCCAGAACAAAAGTATATCCTTTGCCAGACAGCAGACAGTGTTACAATTGGCTGGCCACAGCTGAAACACCAGATTTAGGGTACTGCTATTTTGGCAATTGTATTTCAACCCTCAATAAAATAGCAAGCACAGCCAAGCCCCTGATGTAGGATATAGCAAAAAAATAACCACACTATTGATGGTTAAATGGACTTGGTGGCAGCTTGCCCCTGATGTAGGATATAGCCAAAAAATAACCACACTATTGATGGTTAAATGGACTTTGTGGCAGCTTATGCTGGCGCACCACAAGACACAAAATGGCCGCAGATCACCCCAGAAAAAAGTGACTGAAAAACACTCTGGGCAGCCTAAAAACAGTGAGCAATTGAATAGCAGCAGTTCAATGATCCACAGCTGTAGATCGATCACTGACTTAAGTGTTTTGGAGGAGTTAATCACTGCCTAATCTCGCCCTAACAGTCGCAGCTGCAACCTCTCCCTACACTGATCAGAGCAGAGTGACGTGCGGCGCTATGTGACTCCAGCTTAAATAGAGGCTGGGTCACATGCTGCACTGGCCAATCACAGCCATGCCAATAGTAGGCATGGCTGTGACGGCCTCTTGGGGCAAGTAGTATGACGCTTGTTGATTGGCTGCTTTGCAGCCTTTCAAAAAGCGCCAAGAAAACGGCGAACACCGAACCCGAACCCAGACTTTTACGAAAATGTTTGGGTTCGGGTCCGTGTCACGGACACCCCAAAATTCAGTACGAACTATACAGTTCGGGTTCGCTCATCCCTAGTCTCTACCACTAATATATGACACGCTAGAAAAAATTAGCCCCCTGTCCAATCTTAAGATAAATATGAAAAAAATCCCACATTATAAGTATGGGTTTGAGTGCCCAAACTAAAAATGACCTGGCAGCCCGTTCTCCATTTAACTGGGATACCCCTTACATAACCTACTTGGGATTCAAAATTGGCACTGATCTCTCCAAACTATTTCAACTTAATTACGTCCCACTATTACAAACTATGCAGGATCAATTAAATAACCTCCACCTTCAGACACTCTCCTGGTTTGGTCGCAAAAATATATTCACTTCACTAGTCCTCTCTAAACTGAATTATTTGCAACAAGTCCTTCCTCTCCCTATCCCCGACTCCTATCTCAAATCCCTTACTAAGGAAATTCGCTCCTTTATTTGGAGCCGCAAAAAAGCCCGCATACGCCTTTCTACTTTACAAAACCCCAAATCCTTCGGTGGCATTAACCTTCCGAACCCTTCGCTTTATAACACAGCAACCTTACTAACCAGAGTTGTAGACTGGTTTAGAGAACCCCTACAAATCTTGGACTAGTATGGAATCCGCCCTAGCTAACACCTCATTTAGAATCCTTCTGGTCCATTCCCAAAAGAACCGTGTTAATTATAAGAATACTAGCCCAACTATAAAGGCCACCCTAGAAGCTTGGGATAAATTCCAAAGATCTGACAATGGTTTCCCACAACCCCCCTTCCCCCCCACACACACTTATCCAAGTAAAAGATCTAATTGGCCTGGCTCCATCAGAACTGAAACAAAGTTTCCCTGCATCTGTCCAAACTCTGAAACCTTGGCACTTTCCCTATTTGGGGAGGATGGCAAAATGGTTCACAAGGATCACTTTGTTTCCATTTTTCCTGAAGCCAAGCCATTCCCTTCCCTCTACTCATTTCTACACTCCAGCTTGATAAAACATGTTCCCTACCAAGCTCTTTTGAGGCCCCTAACTTGGTTTGAAAGCCTCATCAGCTCAAAACCTACTCCTAAAAAATGTATTTCCCAGCTATATAGAAGACTGAGCTCCCCTATCTGTCCTCCTAAGCCGGCCTTCATTGGAGCTTGGGAAAAAGACTTAGAAACTTCATTCTCCAAAGAAGACCAATTGAGACTTTTTAGAGAACCCCATAGCTCATCCAGATGTGTTAGGATACAAGAAAATGGTTATAAAATCCTCACCAGGTGGTATAAAACACCTGAATTCACCTGTAGATATAACGATACGGGCTCTGACGCATGCTGGAGGTGTGGTGAGGGGGGGCGGCAAGTTCTTTCACATTTGGTGGTCCTGCCCACCATTGTATAAATGGTGGTCTGAGATCTTTAAACAATGTAATATGATTTGCAAATCCAAAACCCCACTTTCGCCCCAACTCACAAAAAAATTGCTATCGGCAGCACGCCTCTTAGTTCCTAGATATTGGCTATCTCCAGACCTCCCACTACTAGATTATTGGATAAATAAGGTGGACGCCATCTATAGATTCGAAGATTTAGCAGCATGGGAAAATCGTTCTCATAATAAATTCACCGCCCATTGGAAACCTTGGGAAGATTTCAGGCACTTTAACAATGTCCATTGAATGTACTATGGTATACTATTTTTATTAGAATCACAAGATACAAATGATAATGCTTATACAATAAGACTGGAAATGACATCTACCTTTGTTAATTTAGTTGTTAATTTAGTTATTATAACTATAGCTAAGTAGTGCGATACTATACATGGATGTGTATTTTTTATTTCTGTGGAACTACTTGTACTACTGATTTACATCTTCAATAAAACATTGAAAAAAAAAAAAGGCACATGGTCTCAGGTTAGCGAGGCTAGCAGGTAGCAGGACCTTGTGAAAGGACTGCTCCTGCGCCGTCCTCGTACGCATCCACCTCCACAATAAAAGGTCTCTCCTGATCAGGCTGGATCAGAATGGGAGCGCTACTGAATGCCTTTTTTAATTTTTCAACGGTTTAGCAATTACGGAAAAATTCATAATAAATTTACGATAGTAATTGGCGAAACCTAAGAACCGTTGTAAGGCCTTTAAGGATGAAGGTCTTACCGATTCCTTAATTGCTAGTACCTTACCAGGATCCATCTTAAAGGCGTGAGGAGTCAGAACATGCCCTAGAAACAGAATCTCCTGTACACCAAAGACACATTTCTCTTGCTTAGTGGATAGCCGATTCTCCCTCAACACCTCTAATACTTGTTTAACATGAGACACATGGGATTCGAAGTCAGGAGAGAATATCAAAATGTTGTCAAGTTAGACAATAACAAATTTGCCTAAGAACTCCCTAAGAATGTCATTCATGAAGTTTTGGAACACAGCTGGGGCATTGCTGAGTCCAAAAGGCATCACCTGATATTCAAAGTGTCCTGCCGGAGTATTAAACGCCGTCTTCCATTCGTCTCCCTCCTTGATTCGGATTAGATTGTATGCCCCTTTCAGGTCAATCTTGGAAAACCAGGTTGCCCCCAGAACCTGGTTAAATAAATCCGGAATCAATGGGAGGGAGTATCTATTCTGGACAGTGAATTTATTTCATCTCCGATAATCGATATATGGCCTAAGACCACCATCTTTTTTCTTAACGAAGAAAAACCCCGCCCCCATAGGAGAGACAGAAGGTCTAATATGCCCTTTACCAAGGCTCTCCTTAATATAATCTTCCATGGCCTTGCGTTCGGCCTTAGAAAGATTATAAATTCGCCCCTTAGGAAACTTGGCCCCCTCTACTAGCTCTATAGTACAATCATAAGGTCTATGGGGGGGGTAGAACCTCCGGGGTTGGTGATGAAAATACATCAGAATATTCCCTAATAACAGTGGGTAAAGTATCAGACTTTACTGAGACCCCAGCCTGTACCACGGACAAGCACGAGTCACACTTAGGCCCCCATCTCACCAACTCCCCCTTGGACCAATCTATAGTGGGGTTATGTAGTCTGAGCCAAGGCAACCCTAGTACCACCTCAACCGGTAGATTCTCCAGGACAAAAAGGGAACATCTCTTTGAGTGGCACACACCCACGGTTAGATAAATCTCTGATATACATGAGCTCACTGTACCACCAATAGGAGGAGTAGCATCAATAGCCATGATATGGATAGGAGTTGGTAAAGCAAACATTGGAATAACCAATCTTACAGCGTACTCAGAGTCAATAAAGCTGGCCGCTGAGCCAGAATCAATAAAGGCCTTACCCGGCCATTTATCTACCCCCAGAGAAATCGTAATGGGTACCAAAAGTTTACATTTAGAAAAATCAGGGTGTACCTGGTCTTTAGGTTGCCTTGCCTTAGGAGACTTCACAGAAAGGAACTTCTTAGGACACTGGTTGATCCAATGGTCAGGATCTCCACAGTAAAAGCATTCTCCACGTCTGCGGCGAAGATTTTCTCGGGTCATGCCAACCTGCATGGGTTCCTCGGTGGAGACCTCAGCATTGTCTCTGGGATAGGCCTCTGGCTGGACCACCATCTTGGAAGAGAACTGTCGTTCCTGTCGTCTCTCTCTAACCCGTCGGTCAAGTCGGACAACAAGGGTCATCATCTCCTCTAAGGTCTCTGGAAGTTGATAACTGACCAGAAGATCCTTTAAATTATCAGAAAGACCTAACCTGAACTGACTCTTCAGGGCTGGTTCGTTCCATCCTGAGGGGACACACCACCTTCTGAATTGGGTGCAATAATTCTCCGCAGGTAGATTGCCCTGAACCAGTACCTTTAGAGCCGTCTCGGCTACTAGAGCCCTGTCTGTTTCATCATAGAGGGTACTCAGTGCCTGAAAGAACCCCTCCACAGAAGTTAAACAACTGGCGCCAGCAGATAAAGAGAACGCCCAGTCCTGGGGATCACCCTGTAGTCGGGAAATTCAAATGCCCACGCATTGACTCTCAGGGCCAGAGGACACGGGGCGCAAACGGAAGAAAAGTCTGCAACTCTCCTTAAAAGAGAGAAACTTCTTCCGGTCTCCAGAAAAGGGTTCTGGGAGCTTAATCTGGGGCTCAAAATGCAGACTGGAGGCCTGAGGAGTGGAAGAACCTTGCCCTAACTCAAAAGAACTGAGTTTTTCCCCTAGATCCTGTACCATCTGCGTCAAATTAGAGACATGGTCAGTCAGGGTCACCAGAGGATTCATTATACAGTGGTTATTGGGTCTGTTCATCTGTAACGGTCACGTACACACACACACAGGGGGGAGGATAGTGACCACTGCGCTCCACCCTCACCCCTGGCCCTGCCTACTTGCCTCATGAGTCCTGATGACGGGACAACTGGACGGCAGTCCCTAACTTAGAATACGTGCAGGAAAGACAGACAAGACAAATAACGGATAGTGAACGGACCGGGTCAAAACCAAGAGGACAACGCAGTACAGAGGGATAAGCAAAGAAAGGTCAGGAGAAGCCGGGGTCATAAATACCAGGAGAGTCGAGAAGTACCAAAGGAGTCCGCAAAGAATAGTCAGGTGGAAGCCGAAGTCAATATACCAGGAAGGATGCGCAATCCAGGAGGAGCAGGCAAAGGATCGTCAGGGAACAGGATCAGGTAAGTACACAGGTATCCAACAACTGCCAGGAACCTAAATTAACAGGCAACCTGTGGCCAGCAGGCTGCCTGTATTTATAGTGGGGAGTGAGGATCATGTGACGTGGCCAGCCTCACATGACCGACAGACCAACCAGTCAAGCACCGAGTGATCAGCTCGGCGCTCAAGGCAGACGTAGGAGCAGGGAGCCTCCCAGCTAGCAAAACTGCCCTGGGAACGAGGTCAAACACAGATCCTTGCTCCCGAAGCTAAGCAGCAGGTCTGCGGCTGATGGGAGACCGAGTGCGCCTTTGGCACCCCGTTACATCCACCCACAGTGACTCCACATGTTCATGTCCCTCACTTATATCTTCTCGGACTGTGGGCTTTAGACAAGACTTTACATAAAGGCAGACCCCTCCCCGGTTTTGACAATCCTTTCTAAACAGACTGTAACCCTGTACATTAACTGCCCAGTCAGCTATCATCCAGCCATGTCCTAGTTATTCCCACTATGTCATAGTCCTCCTCACACATCACTAATTCCAGTTCACCAGTTTTAATGGTCCTGCTTCTGGCATTAGTGTACATAGAATTAAGAGGTTTTTGTATATTTTTAACCCCCCACTGGTTACCACCCCTCTGTACCCTTACTGCAGACTGATAGAAATTAATTCATAACTTCTAGTAGAAATAACACAGGAATGGTACAACATACAGACATAAGAGTAGATGCTCCAGAATTGTTATTACATGGGGAATGCATGAAGCTATTAAAACAGACATGTCAGGAGTGGTGAAAGGTCCTCTTTAACCTCTTCAGGACACAGTACAGGTACGCCCTTATGTCCTGGTACTTAAGGACACAGGGCGTACCTGTACGCCCTGTGTATTTCCGATCACCGCCGCGCGGCGGGCGGTGATCGGAAGCCAGTGCCTGCTCAAGTCATTGAGCAGGCACCTCGGCTAAATTTGCGCGGGGGGTCCCGTGACCCCCCCCATGTCGGCGATTGTCGCAAACCGCAGGTCAATTCAGACCTGCGGTTTGCGGCTTTTTATTGTGCGGCGGCAGCGGTGCCATCGGGTCTCCGTGGGGCTGTGGGGGGAACACAATGGCATGGAAGGCAGCGCGATACCTTCCTGAGGCATCTGCGCTGCCTTCCAGTGACGAGCCTGTGAGATCCAGCCCCCTGTATCTCACAGGCCGGAAGCTGTATGAGTAATACACACAGTATTACTCATACAGCCAATGCATTCCAATACAGAAGTATTGAAATGCATTGTAAAGGATCAGAACCCCAAAAGTTCAAGTCCCAAAGTGGGACAAAAAAAAAGTGAAAACCAAAAGTGAAAAAAAATTACGTTTTCTCCCCAAAAAAATGGTAAAAAATAGGAAAAAAAAAATAGACATATTAGGTATCGCCGCGTGTGTATCAACTGGCTCTATAAACATATCACATGACCTAACCCCTCAGATGAACACCGTAAAAATTAAAAACTGTGCTAAATAAACAATTTGTTTTGTCAACTTACATCACAAAAAGTACAACGGCAAGCGATCAAAAAGGTGTATGCCCACCAAAATAGTACAAATCTAACCGTCACCTCATCCCGCAAAAAATGAGCCCCTACCTGAGACAATAGCCCAAAAAATAAAAAAAACTATGGCTCAGAATATGGAGACACTAAAACATTATTTTTTTTGGTTTTAAAAAAGCTGTTATTGTGTAAAACTTACATAAAAAAAAAAAAGTATACATATTTGGTATCTTCGCGTCTGTATCGACCGGCTCTATAAAAATATCACATGACCTAACCCCTCAGATGAACACCGTAAAAAATAAAAAATAAAAACTGTGCTAAATAAACAATTTTTTGTCACCTTACATCACAAAAAGTGTAATAGCAAGAGATCAAAAAGTCATATGCACCCCAAAATAGTGCCAATCAAACCGTCATCTCATCCCGCAAAAATCATACCCTACTCAAGATAATCGCCCAAAAACTGAAAAAACTATGGATCTCAGACTATGGAAACACTAAAACATTATTTTTTTTTGTTTAAAAAATGAAATCATTGTGTAAAACTTACATAAATAAAAAAAAAATATACATATTAGGAATCGCCGCGTCCGGCCGCCGGGTCCGCAATTCCGGATCTGGGCCGCACATCGTGCGGCCCCATAGAAATGAATGGGTCCGCAATTCCGTTCCGCAAAATGCGGAGCGGAATTGCGGATGTGTGAATGGACCCTAAATCTGAATATTTTAATGAGCAAAAGACAGTGGGCACAAATGTGTTAGTGGTACTGCAGTATCTCCTGTCAGTAGCAGTGTTTTCAGTGTGTTTGCGGAAAAAGAAAGACATTGTATTGCAACTCCATGTCTTTAATTTCCAAAAAGCAGATTTGCAAACAATTCAATATGTGTGATGGCTATGGAAGGGTTCCAAATGAAAAGGAGAGACAGAATATGAGTAGTAGGAGGAGTAGAAGTAGCAACAGTAGTCGTCCCTGGCTTTGGAAAGGTGCAACATTATCGTTGAGGAGAAAGAGGATGATATTGTGGATTGGATGGCTCAGTCCCCCTCTCAGTCGCAGCAGGATGACATTGAGGTGACTTCGGAGTCTGACACTGTGCCGTGGAGAAGTAGCAACAAAACCCCACCATGCCCTGCCACAAACAGTCATGAGAGTCTGAATGATAATTGTGAGGAATATGGATTGTCCTGTGAGGATTACGGATTATCATTTATTGGCAGCCCTGATAGTTGATTCATCTTTTGGCATGTACACAGTCGGTGTACATGCAAAATATTTTCCCACCTCCAGCCATCTGATTGTCAGCTAGCAAGGGAGAAGGCCCCAGGGGTCCAGGCTTCAAGGAGGCCCCAGGTGGATAAAGTCAAACCTCAACCAGCCAGTTTGGAGGCAAGCTAATCCTGCAGGAAAACCCCCACAGGAGGTCTCAGCTGTTGCCCAGGATCAATGATCCCTCTCAGACATGTTGGCACCTACATTTCATAAGGAATTATGAATCGTCCATCCATCCCAGGTATAATTTGATTATATTTTTGCGATCCTGGGGAAAAGCCGAACATCCACGTAGTCCTGGCTCGATCATGAATCCACACGTCCGTGTTTCGGCCTAGTTATAAGCTACCGCGGGTTGGTTTCTCACCCTATATAATCCCGTTAGCGGACCAGGCTTATATCAAACGAGAAGCTGGTGGCAGATTTCCGGGGCTGAGGAGGTGCTGTTTTCACTGTGGCAGTGAAAAGGCTCTATCAGCGTTGTTGCCTCTCTGTGCCCGCGTGGACAGGAGGTGTCTGTGTAAACTTACCTGCTCTTCTGGAGGGCGTAACGTCACGCTTTTGGTAACCCGTGACCATACCGCACCTCGTGAACTCGACGTAGGTGAAGTCAAGCGGGCACGATGCATAGCTGTGTTGGTGGTGGTAATAGCGATGTAATGCCCCAGAGGTGCATTACCACCTTTTCACCTCGCTACTATCTCTAATGGGCTAGTATAATGTCATTCTATGTATTAATTTCCAGGTCCTGCACAATGTGTATTCATAATCTTGTTATGTAACTGTTGTGTTCAGGTAATATGCCTGGTTCACCAGTAGGTGGCAGCAAGCATGGCAGAGCTTCCGATATATAGAATGGAGCCTTTCATTCCATTCTATAATCCCCCCCCCCCCATTCTGTGGTGAGGTGGGCGTGTCCCACTTTCTGCAGGGAGGATGGAGTTCTAGTGAGAGGGTGTGGAAAGTCCCCCCTGCTAGGGAAAGGCAGCAGGAGCACATCCCTACTGGAGAAGCCTTGTCTAGGCCAGCTGGAGCACCTTCAGTTCCGCTGGACATGGAGGCCAAAGCTGGAAGCCTCAGAAACCAGGAGTAAAGTGTTCCCTGGATAAAGCTAGGGACAGACCAGATTACAAAGTTAAGTACAGTCTAAAGAAGAAGCTGAGTTCTATAGCTAGCCTGTCAGCACAGCAGAGCCAGAGAGCAGCAGACGTAGCAGAGAGGAGTTTGCCTGCAACAGTTAATGCCAAAGCCTGCTGGTAACCAAGACAAAGTTTGAAGACTGTTTCTGGTGAACGTTTATTCAAGTAAAGCTTCTGTTCAACTATATACAAGGTCTGGACTCGATTTATTCTACATCCCACAATTCAACTACCCCCTTTGTCTGCTTTGGAGCCAAAGCCTTGGGTCTAGCGGTATCCAGGTAGGAGCACATTAAGGGACATTTAGGCCACCCTAAACCACTCTGGCATTACTACACCTGGGTTCCACTGTATCACTAAAAGGGGCCCTGTGCCTTTGTTGCTTCACTGCAACTGGCGTCACGAAAACAGACATTTATCTCATTTATTAAAGGGACCCCAGTGTGTCCCCCGGCCTTCTGTTGCAGTGACAACTGTAGCCATGGCATTAGCAGTGGGGGCAGAGAAAGTAGCAGTCAGGGCAAATGCAGAGCAGGGTAGGGGGGCCAAGGAGCCCACCATGATATCTCACAGTCTGATAAAAGCGACAGGAAGAGTGAAGACTCCAATAACATTGTTCATCCCGTAGTCCTGGCGACAAATAACGTGGCAAACGGCAGGTGTCACGCATGACCTGCCACTGGCTGACATAGAAGTTACAGAGGGAAGTACTCCTGTCCGCTTGGATCATCAGGAAATCATTCATGGCCTTTCTCTGTTCGTATAGTCTGTCTAACATATGGAGGGTGTAATTCCAACAGGTGGAAATGTCACATATCATCCTATGTTGGGGAATGCCGTTTTGCCGCTGCAGCTCAAAGAGGTGTGCTTTGTGGTGTACGAGTGGCTGAAGTGCATGCAAAGTTTCCTGCCCATTTTTAGGATGTCTTGCAGATGGGTGGAAGACTTCAAGAACTGCTTGACAACCAGATGGAACTCGTGTGCCATGCAGGGCGCATGGCTCAGCCCTCCTTGATGCAGTGCCGACACCATGTTCTTCCTGTTGTCGGTCACCATGGTTCCAATTTTCAGTTGTCATGGAGAAAGGCAGGATTCGATTTCTTCATGAAGGACAGTGAGCAGTTCCTCCCCTGTGTGAGTCAGTTCGCCCTGGCAAACGAGGTGCAGAACAGCGTGACACGCCATGCCCTGCACATTTGGTATGCTGGAGGGGCACTGTGAATTTTCCCTGCAGTGGAGGCTGAGGACACGGTGGAGGATGAGGAGGCAGAGGCGGACATTGTCGCAGGACCAATGGCGTGAGAACATGGAGGCGGAAGCGGCATCACCTGGCCAAGTTGCTGGTATGGCTGTGCAGGTGTCACGGTGCGCTCTGTGCAGAGTTCCAGGAGGCGCCCGGCGTTGCCCGTTCTCGTGGTAACTGCAATAGGGCTGAGCGCCGAACTGCTCGCTCGGTTGTATTGGAACTCAGGTGTCATGTGACGCTGGCCACGTCACATGACTCCACTAGCGCCCTATTTAAACAGGTAATCTGCTGGCCAAAGATTGCCTGTTATTGAGGTCCTTCCTGCGATTACTTACCTGGTTTATTGCTCTCCTGCTTGTGTTGTACTTCCCGTCCGTCTCATCTCTTGGTCTTGGCGTTCGCTCCTGGTTTTGACTTCGGCTTCTTCCTGACAACCCTTTGCTTGCTCCTCTGGTACTTTGCTGCTCTCTTGGTTTTTGGCTCTGCTCGTTTGACTGCTCTGTTGTATGTTTTGTCTGTCTTTTCTGCACTTATCCTAGTTGAGGGTTTGTCGACCAGTTGACCCTTGTCACTAGGACTTGCGAGACAATATGGCCATGTTCACTGTAACGGCACCGTTTCAGCAGACAAGGGGTTAAAATCAGTTTAGGCGATATGCCCCTTTCCGAGAGACAGGCACAGCTACTGCAGAACACCAACCTCCCGAACTGGATACAAAATAGCACTCCAAACTGGAACCTCACAAATAGCTGTCAGCAGACGAACAGGAAAAGGATCCAATCAGCTTACACTCCTGGCAATCAGTCTCTAACAGCATACAGGGAATCCCCCCAATAACGAGACAAGGCTCTGTCTTGAGGGTCAGCAGTGATCTGACTGTACTTCAAGTACAGCCTCTTTTATTGATAAAAACCAAACATAGTACTGCCCACAGGGTTTTGAAATCCAACCAATCAGTAATTCACAACACACACAATGTAAATACAGCAACCAATCGTTCCCGCCCCCTAGAGGACCAGAAGGGAGACTGCGACACAGGACAGATACAACATATCCCCACAATGCATCATGGTTTCCTCCTCTCTACCTGGGAGACGACCGAAGACAATCCAATTATCTCTCAGGACAAAGGGGAGATCACCAATACACATGGAGACAACAGGACAGACATCACCATTTAAACACACAATGGGACAATAGAACCACACCCAGCATATTCCTCCCAAGCTGACAAGTTACACTTATTATAAGTTGTTACAACTTTGTGAGGTTACATTGTCCATACATATAACTTACATCAATTTAAACAGTATAACTTGGGGGACAAACCTATCCAAAATTCCCTGGAATAGGTTCAGGGGTTTAAAAGTTACTATGGGCCATAATCCTGAGGCAAGAGGCTAGCAACCAGCCCCCTCCAAAACACTGTGGCGAGGTTGGTTTCGTCACACATCTCCCCCTTCCAGGGAAGACTAACCAGATACCTGACCTCACGGTCAGTACCTGAGTTAGTCTGGCAGTCCAACCACAACCCCATACTGGACCTGTTGAATTTTGGGGCCTGGCTCTGTTCCGTATGTCCCCAGCTGTTGAGTGGGCATCTGCGACTCCTTGCTGCCTTGTGGTTCTCCAGCTTGGAGCTGTAGGTACTTGGTGGGCAGAGGCCGACTGCGCTCTGCCCAGATGCCAGCTCTTCCGCTGGGGTCGCTTGTGGGGATTCCGGCTCTGAAGAAGAGGATAGGGGAGGGCAGAGGCCGACTGCGCTCTGCCCAGAGGCCAGCTCTTCCGCTGGGGTAGCCTGTGGGAAGTCCGGCTCTGGAGTAGAGGATAGGGGAGGGCAGAGGCCGACTGCACTCTGCCCAGATGCCAGCACTTCCGCTGGGGTAGCCTGTGGGAAGTCCGGCTCTGGAGTAGAGGATAGAAGAGGGCAGAGGCCGACTGCGCTCTGCCCAGATGCCAGCTCTTCCGCTGGGGTAGCCGGTGGGGGGTCCGGCTCTGGAGAAGAGGATAAGGGAGGGCAGAGGCCGACTGCACTCTGCCCAGATGCCAGCACTTCCGCTGGGGTAGCCTGTGGGAAGTCCGGCTCTGGAGTAGAGGATAGGGGAGGGCAGAGGCCGACTGCGCTCTGCCCAGATGCCAGCTCTTCCGCTGGGATGGGATCAGGAAATCCTATCCCCAGGACCTTGTTGCAGATCGGCTGTGGAGAGGAGGAATCGCTTACCTCCTCCTCCAGGCATTCCTGCAGAGTTGGTGGGGGATCTGAACCGGCCGTCCAGTATCCTGGTAGGCCTGGTGCAGAGACCGCGGTCCCATCTGCACCATCGAAGTTAGGGATGCTGTCCCCCTGTGGTTGGGGATAGAGACCGGTTGTCTCTTCTCTCTTTACAATACACTGCTGCTGGGGAGTCAGACCGACTGTCTCAACTCTCTGTAACGCTGCCTGGTGCTGGGTAGTGGGTGCGACCATCTCCACTCCTAGTAATGCTGGTTGAAGTTGGGGATCTGGGCCGGCTACCCAGCATCCCTGTAGGGCCGGTGGAGAGACTTCGGTCCCATCTCTACCTGCCGTCGGGACGTCTTCCCAGAACCAGTCAATGAAGTTCCCTACTTTGGGAGTTGGTAGGGAAGCAGGGGGTATCGCCGGCAAGTCTTCCCAGTTGTAGGAGGGCAGATCTGGCTCTTCTTGTCGAGTAAGTTGGGGATGAACAGAGCTGAGCAGGTCTCGGTAGTCCTGCTCCAGTTCCCACTCCAGGGTTGCTAGGTGAGCCAGGTCTTTCTCTACTTCATGGGGGTCATCCCACTCATGCCTAGCCTCCCTCTCATAGAAAATGTCCTGAAGTCTGGACTGTGCGGGGCTCCCGAAGTCAGGCTCTGCAAAGGACTCCCATAACAAGCCAGGACCATCAAACTCCTCTCCCTCTGGCTTGTCATGCTCAGCTGTCCAGGGTATAAACTGTGCCACATACCACCAAAGCGCCTGGTATGCATCCTCCAGCCATAGCTCCTGCCATACCCGGTGCTGTAGTTCTATCACCCATTCCTCCAGGGGCTGCTCTCCCAGGAAGGACATCCGCAGGGCCACTTGCTTCTGCAACCGCTGCTCTTCACTGGGGAGACTCTCACCTCGCTGGTATTGTACATTATCCAGGGCCTGGTACCAGATGCCTTTCCTTAATGCATCCCGGCCATCCAGGTCCTCCTCCTCGTATAACACTGCTGGTTCCATCCTGGTGCTTTTAGGGTCGCTGTACTGGGACATGCGTTGCCCTTAAATTGTAGAATCCAAAGAAATGGTGTCTCCTGTAGCTGTCCTTCTGGCTGTAGGAACGATCCCACTGCTGCCACCAATGTAACAGCACCGTTTCAGCAGACAAGGGGTTAAAATCCGTTTAGGCGATATGCCCCTTTCCGAGAGACAGGCACAGCTACTGCAGAACACCAACCTCCCGAACTGGATACAAAATAGCACTCCAAACTGGAACCTCACAAATAGCTGTCAGCAGACAAACAGGAAAAGGATCCAATCAGCTTACACTCCTGGCAATCAGTCTCTAACAGCATACAGGGAATCCCCCCAATAACGAGACAAGGCTCTGTCTTGAGGGTCAGCAGTGATCTGACTGTACTTCAAGTACAGCCTCTTTTATTGATAAAAACCAAACATAGTACTGCCCACAGGGTTTTGAAATCCAACCAATCAGTAATTCACAACACACACAATGTAAATACAGCAACCAATCGTTCCCGCCCCCTAGAGGACCAGAAGGGAGACTGCGACACAGGACAGATACAACATATCCCCACAATGCATCATGGTTTCCTCCTCTCTACCTGGGAGACGACCGAAGACAATCCAATTATCTCTCAGGACAAAGGGGAGATCACCAATACACATGGAGACAACAGGACAGACATCACCATTTAAACACACAATGGGACAATAGAACCACACCCAGCATATTCCTCCCAAGCTGACAAGTTACACTTATTATAAGTTGTTACAACTTTGTGAGGTTACATTGTCCATACATATAACTTACATCAATTTAAACAGTATAACTTGGGGGACAAACCTATCCAAAATTCCCTGGAATAGGTTCAGGGGTTTAAAAGTTACTATGGGCCATAATCCTGAGGCAAGAGGCTAGCAACCAGCCCCCTCCAAAACACCGTGGCGAGGTTGGTTTCGTCACATTCACCTCCTCCGGCGGCTTAACAAAAAGATGCCACACTGCAGAGTAGGTGATTTTACCCCCAACACTCAGCACTAACTAACTGCTACCACCACTGCCTCCGTAAACCCATGCACCACTACTTTCCGGGCAGGTAGGCTCCTGGGAAGCGGGTGGTCTACCCTGGGCACGTTGGGCTCCCGACTTCCCACTGCTGCCACCCTGCTGACTCCCAGCCACGCTAGCGACTTGCTTGCTCCGCCGCTGGCTCACGGGCAAGCTGCAACCCTCTTCTCCCAATGAAGATAAAGCCCCTTCGTCACCCTTCTCCCAAGTGCGATTAGCGACATCATAATCATCGAGTACTGTCTGCACGTCACTGATGTCCTCCTCAACCGTCTCTGAAGCCTGACCGCTTGCAACACCAGCTCCAACACCACTCTCCTCATCACTACTTGCCCGCCTAGTGGAGGAAGCAGCGGATGACTCCTCCACATCTTGGCTTGCCAGTAGCTGCTGTCTTCTAGTAGCTTGTACTCACTGTATAGTTGAGCTAAGCCTACAGCATACAATACTTCTCTGGCTGAGGGAACAGAAAAGTACAGAGGAAGGTTGAGGACAGGTGAGGGCACAGGGCCTGCTCCAGGGCCAAGCCAACTAAGGGCTGTGTCTGACGAACCCACCAACTCTTGGCTGGGGGTGTCTGATGTCACTTGCGACTAAGTCAAAGATCGAGTCAACCATTCAAGAACCGTTGGGTTGCTGGTCAAGCACAACCGCTAGCTGACACTGGGGCCTCAGGCCTCTCGAAGTGACCCCTGCTGCCACTGCCTCTTACTCTACTGCGACCTCTACTTGCGTCAGAAACAGGTCTCTGCCACTCCCCTGTGCAGGGCCTGGCACTTCTCTGTCTAACATACTGTTAGATCAAATAAATAAATAAAAAGGAAATTAAAACACCCCAAAAAAGTCTGTAATTTTCTCACTTCACCACACAACGGCTAAGAAGCCCTTTTTTCCCCACTAATACACACAAAAAATGGCTTTAGAACATATAACTGCACCGCTGAATGGCAAATATCTTTTTCTGTTGCCTATAATACACGACAAAAAGGGCTTTAGAATATATAGCTGCACCGCTGAACGGCAAATATATTTTTTCTTTTTCCACTAATACACGCCAAAAAGGGCTGTAATTTTAGCACTTCACCACACAACAGCTAATACAAGCCCAAAAAATCTTTAGAACATATAACTGCACCGCACAAGGGCAAATGAGAAGTAGAAATATTTCCTTGTAATAAACCCTGTTAATGGCTGTATCCAAAAGCACTTGCACCCCAATTACAAGAACGGTTTGCTGGAGTTACAGAGCTGTATAATGCCAATTTGGGTCCCCAGTCAGTGCAGCAATGTGTAATAGGATTGTTCCTATTACCCAGGCTGTAACCTCCCCTACTGAACCCTGCAACATAAATGCTGTGGAATGATTCCTCCCTATCCTTTCCCTACACCTTAAATAATCTTTCCCTACACTTGTAAATCGTTTTTTAGCGCAATTAAGTTTTTTCTAACACTGTCCCTAGCGGCTGCTGACATCTCTCCCTGCACAAAGTACACTGGTAAATGGCAGAATCCAAGATGGCTGAGGCTATTTATAGGGCTGTGACATCACAGGGCTGGCTAGCTGCTAATTGGCTGCATGCATGGCATTATGGGTGATCCCACCTTCCCAGAGTTCCTTGCTCCATGTCCTCACACGTGCAGCAGCCACTTTAGGAAAAAATGCGATTCGTTACTACGAAGTGTAAGGAAATTTGGCTTCGGTGCAAATCAAATTTTTCCTCAAATTCGGATCAAATTCCACTTCATCAGCTTCGATTCGCTCATCTCTAATGCACAGGATTAAAATAAGCAGTGGCCATTCAAACACAATCAAAGGAACCAGAGGTCTATTGCAGCACATGAGGTGGCATCACTAGATCCTTTTGCAAAATACAACTGGCCAGCATTACCAATCAGAACAAGTCTGTCCTCCTTCTCTTGGCCCTCTTGGTGGAAGCCAACCCACATCACAAAACAATACAGTATATTTGTCATCATCATCATCTTCTTCTTCTTCTCCTGCTCCATCATGAGACATTTCAAACAGAATGTTTGGCCATAAAAAAACTTTTTTCCACAACCACCATTTAGCTTGCCTACAAGCTGAACCTCCACCTGGCCACGTTGCTGGTGGTGCAGTCACTGCTGTGCCATTGTATTAGTGCCTTGTACTCTCATATGGCAGAGAATGTGGGCCACTTCTTGCAATTCTTGCTGTGTTGCAAGCTTCACTCCACAGTGGACATCTGGAGCAGTTGGGCAGGGACAGTACATGTGTCACCACCAGACATCTGAGAAGCTCTGACAGACGTTCTTCAGAACCTCCTCCTTGAGGTTCCTTTTGTTTTGCTTTCGTTTTCTCATTTCGTTAGCCTCTCTCAGCTGTCATGTAGTTGCACTGATTGCATCCCTTTAAATCCCTACCCATACTGCATCACTTTGCGGTTTATACAACTTCCTGGAGTGTGTGCATGCTGGATGCTACTACTGAGTCTTCTACAGATAAGTTTGTTCATTCATTTGTGTTTCCTGTTTGCTGGATCCTAGGTGACCCTGACTCCCTCCGTATTAAGTGTAGGGAGCCGGTGGTCGTGTCCCCTCACTATTATAGGGTGTTCAGGTGTCATACAGTCGAGGAACGAGGATATGCAATCATCTACCATAGAGATTTTTGCATAGGCTGAGCAGTAAGGGAGAGAGCCAGGTCTGTTACAGGGCTTACCCTCTGGTTCCTTAGTTTTGGATCCAGTCAGTCGGATCTTCATTTTGTGTCTTCTAGTTTCTGTACACCTTCCGTGACATTATAAACCACCAAAACCGTCTCAAGCATGGATCCGGTTTCACTTTTGACTGAACACATGCAGGGTCTTTCATTGGAGGTAGCAGATCTCCGTAAAACTGTTTCTCAGTTTCAGGTGACCAGTTCAGCTTGCGTTCATGGAGTTTGTTCTGAGCCTAAGATCTCGCTCCCGGATACGTTCTGCGGGGGTAGTGAGAATTTTGTTTGTTTTAGAGAGGCTTGCAAACTCCATTTTCACCTACTTCCCCATTCCTCTGGTGATGAGGAGCAGAGGGTGGGGATCATCATGTCGCTGCTCAGGGATAACGCTCAGTCCTGGGCCTTTTCGCTGCCAGTGGGGGCACGGCCTCTCTGTTCAGTGGATGAATTTTTTTTAGCCCTGGGTCAGATATATGATGATCCGGATCGTATTGCTCTGGCTGAGTCTAGACTACGTCTTTTATGCCAGGGTAAACAGTCCACAGAGATATACTGTTCCGAATTTCGGAGATGGGCAGCTGATACTGGTTGGAATGATGCTGCACTCCGAAGTCAATTTTGCCATGGTCTTTCAGAGGGATTGAAAGATACATTTGCCTTTCATGAGAGACCTACCTCCTTGGACTCTGCCATGTCTCGGGCCGTTCGTATTGACAGGCGTCTTAGAGAGAGAGGAGAGATCACTCCTTCCTGTCATACTCAGTCCAAGGACAGTGTGGCGGTCTCATTCAGTGCACAGGGGTCTCAGTCGCTCTCAATCCCTTCTGAGCAGGAGCCCATGCAGCTGGGTTTGCTTGCCTCTGACAATAGAAGATTCAGCTCTCATAGGAAGGTTTGTTTCTGTTGTGGAGGTATAAATCATTTGGCAAATGTTTGTCCCTCTAGGAGATTCAGGCAGTTTTTTGAGAGTAATAAAGAAACAAAAAGAAAAAAATCCTCTAAAAATGTTTCATCTGTTACTATTGGCAAGGTTGATGCGGAAATTGAAGGTTTTCCGTTTGCTTGTATTTCCCGTTTTGTCCTACCTGCCAGGGTGGCGCTAGAGAGCAAGAACATTTTTTGTGAGATTTTTGTAGATATTGGAGCAGCTGTCAATCTCATTGATAATCAATTTGCTATAACTCATGGTTTCCAGGTATGCACTTTGGGAAAGGATATACCTGTTTTTACTATTGATTCCGTTCCACTACCCTGGCTCACTAAACATAACCCCACCATTGATTGGCAAGCGAGGCAAATAAATGGTTGGAGTGACTTTTGCAGAGAGAATTGCCTCACGACATCTGTTTCTGAGGTTTCTACTAAGACTGTACCATCTTTTCTCTCTGAATTTTCGGATGTGTTTTCTGAGAGTGGTGTTCAGGACTTGCCCCCTCACAGGGAGTACGATTGCCCTATTAATCTCACCCCAGGCGCCAAGCTGCCTAAATCTCATTTATACAATCTCTCGCTATGCGTGCTTATATCTCTGAGAGTCTGAGAAAGGGACACATACGACCCTCGAAGTCACCTGTTGCCGCTGTTTTTTTCTTTAAGAAAAAAGATGGTTCTTTAAGACCATGTCTGGATTTCAGGGAGCTGAACAGTATCACAATTCGTGACCCTTATCCGCTTCATCTGATCCCGGACCTGTTTAACCAGATTGTTGGGGCTAAAGTTTTTTCCAAGTTGGATCTAAGAGGGGCATACAACCTGATCAGGGTCAGAGAAGGAGACGAATGGAAGATGGCCTTCAATACCCCTGAGGGCCATTTTGAGAACTTGGTTATGCCTTTTGGTTTGATGAATGCTCCAGCCGTCTTTCAGCATTTTGTGAACAGCATTTTTTATCATTTAATGGGGAAATTTGTATTAGTGTATCTAGATGACATTTAGATTTTTTCTCCTGATTTCAAAACTCATAAGGACCACCTACGTCAGGTCTTGCTCATCCTGCGGGAGAATAAATTGTACGCTAAACTGGAAAAATGTGTGTTTGCGGTTCCAGAAATTCAATTTCTGGGGTTTCTTCTCTCCGCTTCTGGCTTTCGCATGGACCCCGAGAAGGTCCGCGCTGTGCTTGAGTGGGAGCTTCCTGAGAATCAGAAGGCACTGATGCGTTTTTTGGGTTTTGCCAATTATTACAGGAAGTTTATTTTGAATTATTACTCTGTTGTTTAACCACTCACTGATATGACTAGAAAGAGGGTAGATTTTTCCTCCTGGTCGGTAGAGGCACGTAAGGCCTTTTCTAGTATCAAGGAGAGTTTTGCTTCGGCTCCCATCTTGGTACAACCTGATAATTCTCTGTCCTTCATAGTTGAGGTGGACGCTTCTGAGGTGGGTGTGGGTGCGGTCTTGTCTCAGGGTCCCTCTCCTGCCAAATGGCGACCGTGTGCCTTTTTCTCAAAGAAACTTTCCTCCGCAGAGAGAAATTACGATGTGGGAGATAGGGAGTTGTTGGCCATCAAGTTAGCTTTTGAGGAATGGCGCCATTGGCTAGAGGGAGCTAGACACCCTATTACCGTGTTTACTGACCATAAGAATCTGGCCTATTTGGAGTCAGCCAAGCGTCTGAACCCAAGACAGGCCAGATGGTCTTTGTTTTTTTCAAGGTTTAATTTTGTTGTCACGTTCCGCCCTGGGGTTAAGAATGTGAAGGCGGATGCCCTGTCACGTTGTTTTCCGGGAGGTGGGAATTTTGAAGACCCGGGTCCCATTTTGGCTGAAGGTGTGGTGGTCTCTGCTCTTTATCCTGAATTGGAGGCAGAGGTTCAGGTAGCCCAGTCAGAGGCTCCTGATCTTTGTCCTCCTGGGAGCTTGTTTGTGCCTCTCGCTTTAAGACACAAGATTTTTAAGGAGCACCACGATACTGTCCTTGCTGGGCACCCGGGGGCAAGAGCCACAGTGGATCTCATCGCCCAGAGATTCTGGTGGCCGGCGCTTCGTAAGTCGGTTGAGGGTTTTGTGGCAGCCTGCGAGACCTGCGCTCGTGCCAAAGTCCCTCATTCACGGCCATCAGGTCCTCTCCTTTTGTTACCCATTTCTTCCCGTCCTTGGACACATCTGTCCATAGACTTCATTACGGACCTGCCTCGTTCCTCGGGGAAGACTGTGATTCTGGTGGTGGTGGACCGTTTTAGCAAAATGGTGCATTTCATTCCTTTTCCTGGCTTGCCCAATGCTAAGATGCTGGCGCAGGCATTTATTGATCACATTGTCAAATTGCATGGTATTCCTTCAGACATAGTCTCTGATAGGGGCACGCAGTTTGTTTCCAGATTCTGGAAGGCTTTCTGTTCTCGCTTGGGGGTTCGGTTGTCATTCTCTTCTGCTTTCCACCCGCAGTCGAATGGCCAGACAGAGCGCGTAAATCAGAATCTGGAGACATATCTGCGCTGTTTTGTGGTGGAGAATCAGGAGGATTGGTGTTCTTTTTTGTCCCTTGCTGAGTTTGCTTTAAATAACCGTCGTCAGGAGTCCTCTGATAAGTCACAATTTTTTGGTGCATATGGGTTTCATCCGCAGTTTGGGACATTCTCTGGAGAGGGGTCTTCTGGTTTACCTGATGAGGACAGATTCTCCTAGTTTTTGTCATCTATTTGGCAAAAGATTCAGGATAATCTAAAGAGCATGAGTGAGAGATATAAGCGTGTGGCGGATAAGAGATGTGTGCCTGGTCCGGACCTGAATGTTAATGATCTGGTGTGGTTGTCTACTAAGAATATCAAATTGAAGGTTCCCTCCTGGAAGTTGGGTCCTAAGTTTATTGGGCCTTACAAAATCCTGTCTGTCATCAATCCTGTTGCCTACCGTCTTGATCTTCCTCAGACTTGGAAGATCCATAATGTTTTTCATAAGTCCTTATTAAAACCTTATGTCCAACCCATTGTACCCTCGTCTTTGCCTCCTCCTCCGATTGTGGTTGATGGTAATCTTGAATTTCAGGTCTCTAGGATCGTGGATTCTCGTGTTGTCCGCGGTTCTCTCCAGTACCTCGTTTATTGGGAGGGTTATGGTCCTGAGGAGAGGATGTGGGTCCCAGTGACGGACATTAAGGCCACTCGTCTCATCAGGGCTTTCCATAGGTCCCATCCTGAGAAGGTGGGCTCTGATTGTCCGGAGTCCACTCGTAGAAGGAGGGGTACTGTCACCACCAGACATCTGAGAAGCTCTGACAGACGTTCTTCAGAACCTCCTCCTTGAGGTTCCTTTTGTTTTGCTTTTGTTTTCTCATCTCGTTAGCCCCTCTCTCAGCATCCCTTTAAATCCCTTCCCATACTGCATCACTTTGCGGTTTATACAACTTCCTGGAGTGTGTGCATGCTGGATGCTACTACTGAGTCTTCTACAGATAAGTTTGTTCATTCATTTGTGTTTTCCTGTTTGCTGGATCCTAGGTGACCCTGACTCCCTCCATATTAAGTGTAGGGAGCCGGTGGTCGTGTCCCCTCACTATTATAGGGTGTTCACGTGTCATACAGTCGAGGAACGAGGATATGCAATCATCTACCATAGAGATTTTTGCATAGGCTGAGCAGTAAGGGAGAGAGCCAGGTCTGTTACAGGGCTTACGCTCTGGTTCCTTAGTTTTGGATCCAGTCAGTCGGATCTTCATTTTGTGTCTTCTAGTTTCTGTACACCTTCCGTGACAACATGTCCTTCACAGCCCACTTGGTAAAAGTTTTTTTGTGGCAGTGGAGAGGCAGCACCCCAGCAACATGGCCAGGTCCCCTTGACACCCCCTGCAGAAAGGGGGGACAAATTAAGTTATAACCAGGAAACACTGTGTACGCAGCTTGCAGCAGCTTATGGCATACAGATACAGATGCCTGCCAGGAGCATGTCTGAAACAGAGGCCCCTCTCTGCCTCCTACAGAGTCACCCCCCACCACCAGCACAAGCAACAGAAGCTGCAGCAGTCAATACAGTCTACTCAACATGATGGAACAGTTTTTCCACATGCTGTGCCAGGCTGAGAACAGGTAGGCCCAGGTTCTGGCCTACCTACACTCTAGACCAGTGAAGACTAACCTCCGGTGGTAAAACTACAACTCCCAAGAAGCACACTTGCTTGGATGTTCTCGGAACTCCATAGAAATGAGTAGATCAGTGCTGGGAGTCGTAGTTTCACTATAGCTGGAGTGCTGAAGGTTAGCCATTGCTGCTCTAGACAGTTTCTGTTGCATATCCTGATCCATGAGTGCATGTATGTCAGGGCAGGCAGACTGGAACAGTGACCTAAGCTGGCACAGCATTCTCTCTTTCTTCTTTCTTGCCCAGCCTCCAGTGTAATTTCTGAGAGGGTTTTTAGTACCACAGGGGGCGTGGTGACACTCAAATTGACCAAGTTAGACTCTGCCAGTGTCCAAAACATCTGCTACTACTATTACTACTACTACCCATAGACAGCCAGCCTACTGCCTTGTATGTTTCATGCTGTGCTGCTTCTGCTGTCACTACTATTGTGGCCATGTGCCTCTTATTACCCTATCCTTTCCACTTCCACATTGCACTGCTGCTGTTTCCAATTAAAAAGTAGATTTCTCTTTCACAACAAGCCACTTTTTTTTCTGACAATCAATACTTGTGCGTGTCATATGGGCAAGCATTCTGAGTCTGTCAAGGTATAAATTTTTAATGCTTTGTCCCCCAGGACACTTTTTATGTTAAATGTTTTATCCCATAACACTATTTGTGTTTAAACATCACCTTCCCCCGATAAGGGACAATTTTAGGAATATGAAAAAGCATAACACGTGATAGCGCAGGGTGTTTTACACGCTGTTTGTTAACGCATTCAAACATGCGTTCACCCATAGCTATGTATGTCTGTGTCACTTATCAGTTACTATTGCTGTCATTGCGTTTGAGAGCTTTTTGAAACTTTTCAGAACTTTTAGAAAAATAGGGAACCTAAACCGAACCGAGTCTTGGGTGGTTCGCTGAACTCTGATCCATTGCATGTCAAGAACTGTCCTAATCTGAATTTTTCAGTATAGAACTGTTCTTCAGCACTACTGCCTCATCATTACTTTCTGCACTACTATTACAGTACACTAAAAAGAGTAGACGTCACGACAACCAGGAGCCTTACACCTCAAAACCTTCACCACCAAGGGCACCTCAACAATCATCAGGCAAGTCCCCAAAGGGAAGAAAAGGTGCACCCATCCAATCATTGCACACAGGCCCAGTGAGCGTCAGAACTATGAGTACCCCAAATACTACTAAACCCCACCCATCTGGCCACTCACTCACACACACTCCTGCAGCCTAGACACTGCATTATCTTCACTCTTCCAAGATTTGAAAGAAAGTTTTGGCCTAACTCCAATCCTCCATTAAAACAGTATTCTCTCTTCCATTGATCTTATTTTCATCTCAGAAGAGTTAAAAAATCACCACATATCATTCAACATAATGTTATCCATAAAATCATGCAGTACATTTTCATCAGTGATATTACCATGCCCCATTGTACTCCATAATGTTTCACATCATCCTCTATTATTCAGTTACACCCTTAGAAAAAAACTTTTAGGGGCATAAATGTTTTATATTATGACAGCCTCCTCCACCACTTTCATTAAATTTCTTATCTTGCTGTCAATTCCTTTGCAATTATTTCATATCTCAAATTTTTCTGGGAGTAGAATATTGATGAACTATTTGCAGGCTAGATCCTCAGTATCTAGGGGTGTAGCTATTATTGAAGTAGAGAAATCTGCTATGGGGCCCAAACTCAAGATTGGAATTATTTTCAGGGCCCAGGGAACGATGAGTATAATACACTAGTATTACTCAACACTTCCTGTTCTTCTCCGCATGCACTACACTACGACCTGGCAGCACATAGCTTTCGAATGGGACATAGTATGCACAGGGGTGCACTATGACCTGACACTGTGCAATGAGTCACAGTGTAGGCATCCGCAGGAGGAAAAGAGTGAGGAGTTGTTGTTTTTTCTGGTCTGAGGTCTAAATTAAGAGTACCGAGGAGAGGGACCCTGTTAAAAAATTTGCTGTTGGGCCCAGCAGTCAGTTCTAGTTATGACACTGTCAATATCTGATGCTGAGGGTCCAACTACTAGCATACAACTCTAATTTGTTTGAAGAGGCTGGTAAGTGTTGTGGCTTCATCAGTCACATGGTCTATGTGCATCTCAGTTCTATTCAAGTGAATAGGCCTGGGCTGCAATACCAAGCACAGCCACTATACAATGTACATTGCTTTGCTTGGTGCACTGTGAGGAGGCCACATTGCTGATCGAAGCACAAGGCCTCTTCAAACAGCTGATTGGTAGCAGTCCCTGGTGTCAGACCCCAACCGATCAGATATTGAGAACTTCTGCTAAGGAACTAAGGATAGATCAACGTAGTGGTCCTCAAGTTACAATATTAATTGTATATGAGGAACAGAGACACTTGCGCTGCCGTTAGGTATATCTCTGAGGCTGATGTTTTCACCTTGTTTGCTGCTGCCTAGTATTGGGGTGAGTGTCCAACCTGCTCTCACCGATAATAGATGGCTAATAGCTATATATATATATATATATATATATATATATATATGTATATATAATACCGGCGCTGGCATACAGACAGGGTAGGGGAGGGTGAGAATTATTACATGTATATACGTCACACGAAGACGCTCCTGAACTCATCCCTGCAGGCTCCTCCACGTGTGCGCTAGCTACCAGCCGGGGCAGTGCGCAAGGTGAGAGTTAGAGCAAGAAGCGTCCCATCAGATCTATACAGCGCTTCCTGGAACAACGGGATCGCACTACATCACGGAACGACTATTCACCAGATACAGGTAGAGATCTCGTAATTAGTGTCCTGTATATACATGTAATAATTCTCACCCTCCCCTACCCTCTCTGTATGCCAGCGCCGGTATTATATACATACAATATTAATTGGTTTCAGGTTTTCAGTAACTAAGACAATTAATGTAAGTCCTGACATATAGCAGTCAGGAGTAGATGCTGGAAGCTGTAAATCACTTTCTATGGTGAGGGCAGGAGCTTCTTCAGGATCCAGCATAGCACACAGTGTACCAAAAAAATAAAATGGAGCTATGCTTATCTGACATCTAAAAGAGGAGCTCATCCTGGCACAGAGAGGGGCAGTACAGGACATCTGGTACCGCACTGTACTGTAAAGAGGTGCCAATAAACAACCAATACAGGTGTTTTACCTTGTTGATTGGCTGGATCTGAGTCTGAGGCATTGTGTGATAAGTCTAGTTTCAACTTATGAATACGATGGCCCAAAAAAAGACTCTTGTATGCAGAAAATGTTGTATCCTGAGGTCATTGTATCTTGAGGGACCACTGTATTCTACTCCTGTAAAACTACTTCAATAACAAGCAAGATTACAGCTTTCTTGCACTTGCATGTGCCTTTCCCAATTACCTCTTCTCTCTGTTTCTAACTTCTTGATATTTTTTAATAATTTTAATAGGATTTATAGTATCTCTGACAATCCAAGTAACTACATTAACCATTATATAGTATACATTTTGTGGCCTCAAACTATGCCAAACTAAAGAGAAAAAAAAAAATCCTTTCTGAGTGGCCAGGCTGCTACCACTCCAGAACCCATATTCAGCATTTATAACTAACTTCCTGATATACATTTTGATGCCCTGTTCTTTTCACAAAAGAAATAAAGACATTATTCCACAACTTGCAGGAAAGAAAAAAAATACATAATAATGCCTTCTTATGCTTCCATGTTATATTACTTTATTTTTTTTATTTAAAAAATTCTAAATTGTTCTTTACTTTAGCTTTCATTCTCTTGACTTTGTAGTCCAGTTCTCTGGTAATTATGTACAGGATATACACAACCTGAAGGAATTTGCTCTTTCTATTTCATGTTGTTATTCACATCCCTGATTTGGATGGTATTTTTCCCATACTAAAGTTCAGTTTTGTCTGTGCAGGGATGAATTATTGTTCCAAATAATTGTATGCTACTCCATGTTTCATTGTGCCATTTTCAAGGTCAATTCGTTTCTCTGTTATGTTTTAATCTCTATAGTCACATAGTTACAGTTCCTCTACCACTATTAATGTGTTTCACCACTCCAATTTTTATGAATGGGCATTTTGTGGTAGACATATATTCCTAATCAAGAACAACCCCTCTAAGTGAAGCTAAACAATGTAGTCACTTACTTCCCCTCCCCCCAAAAAAGGATCAATGTTCACCACTTCAGAAGGCACCCTCAGCTTTTGTACCATCTGCCAGCTGCTATAACTTTATGCCCTTGGATACACTAGGTATGTCTACTGCTTGTGTAAAAACTGCAGTGTATAGTTAGTCATTATATGAGAGAAGATACACTTGCAATTGTGTTCTAGTTTATAAATCTGCTTAAAAGGACCATCTGCTTTGACCACTAAAAGTTTTCTTCCCAAAACTGCTACAAACCGCCCACTCTACCTTGATGTAAACCTGTCACCAAAAAATGCAATGCAATCTGAAAGCACCAAGTTATAAAGCAGAGGAAGCTGAACAGATTGATATATAGTTTTGTGGGGGGGGGGGGGAATTCCGGAAAACCTGCAATTTTTACATTTATATGTTTGCTTTTTCCACCTCCGGTGAACAGCTATTGGTATTCAAATAGAATACATATCTTTAAAAAAAAGTTTTTCTGCATATTCAACTACTACTAATTACACACTCATATTTGATATAATTTCAACTGTTGTTCATGGAATAAGTCTATCAAATCTTACCAAGCAGCAAAAAAAAAAAAAAAAAAAATTCAAAAGGCAAACCTGCTTTGTTTTCATGTTAACTACCATTTTTTCAGAAAACATGCAAATACAGTAGGTATCTCCCAGTAAAGAGAACCATTTCGCCAGATCCAGTTCCATAAGATGTTGCTAGCGATATGGTTCTCTTCCTTGGGAGATACCTCTTTGCAATATTGCAAGCAAAGGACCCCAAAAACCTTTAATGCATTAACATTATGTATAAAAGAAGAGGAAGTTTATAGTCATTCATACCTTTGGTATATCTTCCTGGCTTCTAAATCTGAAGTTCTTCTTTACATGGGATTATATAATGTTTTACACTGTCAAAATTTAACCACCTTCTCAGATTTCATTTCCTGCTCAGAAATAATTAAATCAAGGTTGTTCCTTCTCTAGTGTCATGAAAGCTACAAACATTTTGCAAATATTACCTATTGTTTTCTAAAACTCTAGCTTAGTGATGGTAGAGTAATATCTTCAAAAATTACATTAACCAAAGATTAACATTATGTTCTAAAAAGGGTAGGATGAATAAAGGATGTGAAGTTTCCTTTATGAGATATCAGTTTAGACCTGATGTGATCCATGTGGAATATTTAAGTGGGCTGCAGCGTCCATTTTAAAATAAAGACTAATGTCAGAAAGGTGGTTATATGATGTGACTACGTCTACAAGGACCGATTGCATAAGCTGTGATTGAAACATTGGGTTTATGACTTCACATGTTTGTCCTGTGTCAAAATCTCACAGACATGATCTTCACTGTTAATCACAGCATTTGTTGGACTGAGGCACACTTTTAGCCCCCCCCACCCCGCCCCAAATAACTAAATAAAAAATAAAACTTGCTAAAAAGGTTTGCATCTTAGACTACTTTCACACTGGCGTTTCTGGGTCCGCTTGTGAGACCCGTTTCAGGGCTCTCACAATCCGCCCAAACGGATCAGTTCAGCCCCAATGCATTCTGAATGGATAAGGATCCGTTCAAAATGCATCAGTTTGGCTCCTTTGTGCCTCTATTCCGCTCTGGAGGCGGACAGACGATGCAGAGCCAAACTGATCCGTCCTGAATTACAATGTAAGTCAATGGGGACAGATCCGTTTTCAATGACACAATATGGTGCAATTGAAAACGGATCCAACGCCCATTGACTTTCAATGTAAGTCCGGACGGATCCGTTTTGATTTAGACTTTTTTTGAAAGAATAATGCAAATGGATCCATTCTGAACGGATACAAGCGTTTGCATTATCGGTGCGGATCCGTCTGTGCAGATACAAGACGGGTCCGCACAGAACGCAGGTGTGAAAGTAGCCTTAGGTGTCAACAGATGCTCTAATCGTTTTCTTAAGACAGAGGCCTTATAAAGAGTTAGAAAGAACTGTATAATTGTTCAATCATAGCCACACTTTGATCAATGCAAACCTGACCACATGCAGCTTTGTGGTAAAAGAATTTACTTTTGAAGGAAAGGGGCCTGCCTAAAAGTCAACATTTTACAAGTAAATCGTGGCCCAATTATGTCGTAAAATAAACCAATCAGGCCTTAGCTGCTGTAATAAATTTCATGCATGACTAGAAAGCCTATCTAAGTTTACAATGTCAATAAGATTTGTAAATTTGCTCTTTTGAGATTTGAAAGTTAAGTATTAACATTACAAGGAAAGCAAGTACTAATCTATTTTACCCTACACCACCAAGAACATAAACCAATCCACTGCCATAGACCAGAAGGCAAGCTAGCTTCAACCTTTCCACTGTCCTAGAAGCCAATCATTAATCAATCCACCTCTGTAGACCACCAGAGAGGCATTTTTTAACCCGTTCATTGCCCTGAGCCACTGGGGGAGTAAGTATTAACCTTTCCACTGCCCTAGACCACCAGAGAAGTTAATGTTAAGGCATCCTCTCCCCTAGACCACCAATCCACTACATTAGACCACCAGGCAAGCAAGCATTAAACTCTCCTCCTTCCTAAGCCACTACAAGAGATGGCATTCTGTCTTTCTGTACCTTGTAACATAAAGGCAGCCAATATTAACCCCTCCAGCTAACTTAAACCATCCTGATGTCATATACCCATCCCCTTCACAGATTCTTTTTCTATTACGTGGCATGCATAGTTGTTTATGCCACCCTGCTTATATCAGGTTTACTAAAACATAATGATGCAACAGGCCATTGCCTGCCCACCCTAAGAGATAATAATAGTAGCAGTCAGTGTTTTTTTGGGTTTTACTCTCTTATTTTAGATGTGCATAAACAGCATAGAGATAGGGTTAGAGTTAGGGTTCCATACGCATTGAGGTCACCTTTTGTTGGTTGATGGGCTCAAATATTTTTTTGTTAATATATATTTGCTAAGGACCTCTGATTGTACAATAGATGAGGTGTTAGTTTATATACACTGTAGTTTATATATTTTACATTTAAAGAATGTTAGCATGCCTGACTTTTCCTTAACCCTTTCATGACCAAGGATTATTGATGCCCCAGTGTCCAGGTCAAAATTTACAAATCTGACATGCATCACTTTATGTGGTAATAGCTTTGGAACACTTTTACTTATACAAGGCATTCTGAGATTGTTTACTTGTGACAAATTGTACTTCATGATAGTCATATATTTGAGTCAATATATTTCACCTTTATTTATGAAAAAATCCAAAATGTACTCAACATTTAGAAAAATTGTCACGGCTGTTTAAGGCTAACCAGAGCATACACAGTAAGAAGAGCTACTGACCGGACCCAAACTAGGGAAGAGAAAGGGTGACCCCTGTCAGACCCTCAACACTCTCCCTATGCTGCTAAAGCACATGCCCGGATCCAAATGGTGGAACGAGGCATGCCCGCGTACCTTAGACTGATGAGCCCTGTAACCCCTACAATAGTGGAAGGGGCACGGCCACCAATGCCCTGCTCAGAATATGGAGGGAACCGTGGCCACCTCAGATCCAGTCAGGAAATCACCAGGTACACAACAAAGTCTGCACACTTAGCTGATGGAGCTGCAGCCGCAGAGAAGACGGATCCAAGGGCCGCTGGCAATATCCGGAGTGCTTGCAGCAGCAGAACACAGGTCCAGAGAACTATTACCTTAAGAAGTGAAGATACTCAAGGCAGAGCTACAACTGAAAAGAGAAATATAATCCACACCCTGCAATAGGAGGAGGGGTGATTTAAAGGCAGGGAAATCAAACGCCGGAGAGACAGCTGGGAGTAAAGACCTCATCACATGGGCGGAGAAACAGAACAGTGAGAACACCTCCAAACTCTAAGTGACATCATCACAGGGGTGGAGACACAGAGCTGTGAGAACGTCTCAAAGCTCTGGTAGTGACAGTACCCCCCCCCCCCCTCTACGGGTGGACTCCGGACACCCAGGACCCACCTACCCAGGATGAGCCCTATGAAATGCCCTGATAAGGCGAGTGGCTTTAATGTCCGACATCGGAACCCACATCCTATCCTCAGGACCATAACCCTTCCAATGAACGAGGTACTGAAGAGAACCGCGGACAATGCGAGAGTCCACAATTCTGGAAACCTCAAACTCCAGATTGCCATCAACCAAAATCGGAGGAGGAGGCAAAGAGGAGGGTACCGTGGGCTGGACATATGGTTTTAAGAGAGATCTGTGAAATACATTATGTATCTTCCAAACCCGTGGAAGACGGAAGATCAGGATGACTGACAAAATTTTATAAGGCCCAATAAACTTGGGACCCAATTTCCAGGAGGGAACCTTCAGTTTAATATTTCTTGTAGACAACCACACCAGATCACCCACATTCAGGTCCGGACCAGGCACACGTCTCTTATCAGCCACACGCTTATACTTCTCACTCATCTTTCTGAGATTACTCTGAATCTTTTGCCAAATGGTAGACAAAGACGAGGAAAATCTCTCCTCCTCAGGTAAACCAGAAAGAGCCCCTCCCGAGAATGTCCCAAACTGCGGATGGAATCCATATGCACCAAAAAATGGTGACTTATCAGAAGATTCCTGACGACGGTTGTTCAAAGCAAACTCAGCAAGAGGGAGAAATGAACACCAATCCTCCTGGTTCTCTGCCACAAAACAGCGCAAATATGTCTCCAGATTCTGATTGAGGCGCTCAGTCTGACCATTCGACTGCGGGTGAAAAGCAGAAGAGAAGGACAGCCGTACCCCCAGGCGAGAACAGAAAGCCTTCCAGAACCTGGACACAAACTGCGTGCCTCTATTGGAAACAATATCAGAGGGAATGCCGTGCAATTTAACAATATGGTCGACAAAAGCTTGCGCCAACGTTTTAGCATTGGGTAAACCAGGGAAAGGAACGAAATGAGCCATCTTGCTAAAACGGTCCACGACCACCAGGATCACCGACTTCCCCGAGGAACGAGGAAGATCCGTGATAAAGTCCATGGACAGGTGTGTCCAAGGACGGGAAGGTATGGGTAACGGGAGAAGGGAACCTGAAGGTCGTGAACGAGGGACCTTAGCGCGAGCGCACGTCTCACAAGCAGCCACAAAACCCTCCACAGACTTACGAAGAGCCGGCCACCAAAATCTCTGAGCAATGAGATCTACCGTGGCTCTACTCCCGGGGTGACCAGCAAGAACCGTATCATGATGTTCCTTAAAGAGTTTGTGACGTAGCTCAGGAGGCACGAACAACTTCCCGGAGGGACAACGGGCAGGTGCCTCAGTCTGGGCAGCCTGGACCTCGGCCTCCAAATTGGAATATAGAGCAGAAACAACTACCCCCTCCGCCAAAATGGGACCCGGGTCCTCGGAGTTTCCTCCTCCCGGAAAACAGCGAGAGAGAGCATCAGCTTTCACATTCTTGATCCCAGGGCGGAAAGTAACAACAAAATTTAATCTGGAGAAGAACAGAGACCATCTGGCCTTTCTCGGATTCATACGCCTGGCCGACTCCAAGTACGCCAGATTCTTATGGTCAGTAAAAACGGTGATAGGGTGCCTGGCCCCCTCCAACCAATGGCGCCATTCCTCGAAAGCCAACTTGATGGCCAACAACTCCCTATCTCCCACATCATAGTTTCTCTCTGCCGGGGAGAGTTTTCTAGAGAAAAAGGCACAAGGTCGCCATTTGGCAGGAGAGGGGCCCTGGGACAAAACTGCACCCACACTCACCTCGGAAGCATCCACCTCAACAATAAAAGGTAAGGAAACATCGGGATGCACCAAGATGGGAGCAGACGCAAAACTCTCTTTAATCTTAGAAAAGGCTGCAAGCGCCTCCTCCGACCAAGAGGAAAAATCCGTCCCCTTTTTTGTCATGTCAGTAAGGGGTTTGACAACAGAGGAATAATTCAAAATGAACTTTCTGTAGTAGTTAGCAAAACCCAGAAAGCGCATCAATGCCTTCTGATTTTCAGGAAGCTCCCACTCCAGCACAGCACGGACCTTCTCCGGATCCATGCAAAAACCAGAAGCAGAGAGGAGAAAACCCAGAAATTGAATCTCCGATACCATAAAAAGACATTTCTCCAGCTTGGCATACAGTTTATTCTCCCGCAGTATCTGCAGGACCTGAAAAAGATGATCCTGATGGGTCTGAACATCAGGGGAAAAAATCAAAATATCATCAAGATACACCAATACAAATTTCCCCATTAAATGATAGAAAATACTATTAACAAAATGCTGAAAGACGGCCGGAGCATTCATCAGGCCGAAAGGCATAACGAGATTCTCGAAATGCCCGTTAGGGGTATTAAAGGCCGTTTTCCATTCATCCCCCTCTCTGACCCTGACCAGGTTGTACGCGCCTCTCAGATCTAATTTGGAAAACACCTTGGCCCCAACAATTTGGTTGAAGAGGTCCGGGATCAGAGGAAGGGGATAGGGATCGCGAATCGTGATACGGTTCAGCTCCCTAAAATCTAAACAAGGTCTCAGAGAGCCATCTTTTTTTTTAACCAAAAAAACCCCGCGGCAACAGGTGACTTGATGGGACGAATATGCCCCTTCTCGAGACTCTCGGAGATATAGGTTCGCATTGCGAGTCTTTCCGGTTGTGAGAGATTGTAGAGGCGTGCTTTTGGCAGCTTGGCGCCGGGAATGAGGTTAATGGGACAGTCAAACTCCCGGTGAGGAGGTAGCTCCTGAACACCGCTCTCGGAAAACACATCCGAGAAATCAGAGAGAAATGATGGCACAGTTTTAGTAGACACCTCTGCAAAAGTCGCTGTGAGACAATTCTCTCTACAAAAGTCACTCCACTCATTTATTTGCCTTCCTTGCCAATCAATAGTGGGGTTATGTCTAGTGAGCCAGGGTAGCCCCAAAACTAGAGGAGAAGGCAATCCGTTAAGGACAAAACAAGATATCTCCTCCACATGAGTGTCACCTACAGCTAGCCGGATATTGTGAACAATGCCTTTCAGAGATCTCTGCGAGAGTGGAGCAGAGTCGATAGCAAAAACAGGTATATCCTTTTCTAATGTACAAACCTGAAAACCATGCAAGGCTACAAATTGAGTGTCAATAAGATTGACGGCCGCTCCACTATCGACAAAAATCTCACAAGGAATGACTTTGCTCTCTAGCGCCACCCTGGCAGACAGGAGAAAACGGGAACTGCAGGTCAGAGGAATAGCATCAATTCCCACATCAACTTTGCCCAAAGTAGCAGATGAAGCAGAACTTGATGATCTACCTCTTGAGGTTTTTCTCTTATTATCGCTCTTAGTACAGTTCAGGAATCTCCTAGACGGACAAACATTTGCCAAATGACCTATGCCCCCACAACAAAAACACACCATATTCTGAGGACTAAATCCTCTTTTATCAGGGGCAAGTCGGCCTAGCTGCATGGGCTCCTCCTCAGAGGGGAGCGAGACAGGATGAGACCCCTGCATACTGAATAAGTCCGCACCATTGCCCCTAGACTGACAATGGCTGGACGGAGAGGTCTTGTTTCTTTCCCTTAGACGCCTGTCAAGGCGTACCGCCAATGACATGGCAGACTCTAAGGATGTTGGTCTCTCATGGAAAGCAAAGGCATCTTTCAAACCCTCTGAGAGACCATGACAGAACTGACTTCGGAGTGCAGCATCATTCCAGCCTGAATCAGCTGCCCATCTCCGAAATTCAGAACAATAAAGCTCCGCAGACAGTTTGTTCTGGCATAAAACACGTAAGTTCAATTCTGCCAGAGCAACACGATCCGGGTCATCATATATCTGCCCCAGGGCCACAAAAAAATCTTTCCACGGATCGAAGGGAGGGATCCCCTGATGACAGCGAAAAAGCCCAAGTCTGAGCATTACCCCTGAGCAGGGAGATGACAATCCTCACCCTCTGTTCCTCATTACCAGAGGAGTGGGGACACAAACAAAAATGGAGTTTACATGCCTCTCTGAAGCGAACAAAATTCTCACTGCCCCCGGAGAACATTTCCGGAAGTGAGACCTTTGGCTCGCAACAGACTCAATGAGCCAGAGCAGAGCCCAATGTTTGTAGCTGAGTCACAGATTGACGGAGATCCGCTACTTCCAAAGAAAGACCCTGCATGCGGTCAACCAAGCCAGAAAGCGGATCCATGTCAACAAGGACGGTTTTGGTGGATTATAATGTCACGGCTGTTTAAGGGTAACCAGAGCATACACAGTAAGAAGAGCTACTGACCGGACCCAAACTAGGGAAGAGAAAGGGTGACCCCTGTCAGACCCTCAACACTCTCCCTATGCTGCTAAAGCACATGCCCGGATCCAAATGGTGGAACGAGGCATGCCCGCGTACCTTAGACTGATGAGCCCTGTAACCCCTACAATAGTGGAAGGGGCACGGCCACCGATGCCCTGCTCAGAATATGGAGGGAACCGTGGCCACCTCAGATCCAGTCAGGAAATCACCAGGTACACAACAAAGTCTGCACACTTAGCTGATGGAGCTGCAGCCGCAGAGAAGACGGATCCAAGGGCCGCTGGCAATATCCGGAGTGCTTGCAGCAGCAGAACACAGGTCCAGAGAACTAGTAGCTTAAGAAGTGAAGATACTCAAGGCAGAGCTACAACTGAAAAGAGAAATATAATCCACGCCCTGCAATAGGAGGAGGGGTGATTTAAAGGCAGGGAAATCAAACGCAGGAGAGACAGCTGGGAGTAAAGACCTCATCACAGGGGCGGAGAAACAGAACAGTGAGAACACCTCCAAACTCTAAGTGACATCATCACAGGGGTGGAGACACAGAGCTGTGAGAACGTCTCAAAGCTCTGGTAGTGACAAAAATTCACAATTTTCTAAATTTCTATTTCTCTGCTTCTAAAACAGAAAGTGATACCAAATAAAATATTTATTACTTAAAGGGAGTCTATCACCTAAAATGACCATTATACACCCCAAACATGATGATATCCATTACATTCCCCATTTTATAATCTTACCTTTGATATTGCTGTCTGTCGCCTATTCGCTCTTAAAAACACTTTTATTCCATATGCTAATCGGGTTCTGAAGGTGCCCAGGGGCGGCGTTTATGCGGCCGGTGCCCAGGCTCCACGGCGCTGTTCAAATCAAACCCCTCCCCTTTCACCCCTCTGGCCCGCCCTCGGTTCTTCAGATACCATCCTCCAGTCAATGAGCAATCCGGCGCCTGCGCCTGCGCCCTCCATTACTCACTAGGGCAGAGGCAGCAGAGCGTTTAATGCGCATGCGCTGGCCCGTACATCCCGATATTTTGGCAGTTTACTTCCGCCGGCTAGATCGGGATGTACGGGCCGGCGCATGCGCATTAAACGCTCTGCTGCCTCTGCCCTAGTGAGTAATGGAGGGCGCAGGCGCAGGCGCCGGATTGCTCATTGACTGGAGGATGGTATCTGAAGAACCGAGGGCGGGCCAGAGGGGTGAAAGGGGAGGGGTTTGATTTGAACAGCGCCGTGGAGCCTGGGCACCGGCCGCATAAACGCCGCCCCTGGGCACCTTCAGAACCCGATTAGCATATGGAATAAAAGTGTTTTTAAGAGAGAATAGGCGACGGACAGCAATATCAAAGGTAAGATTATAAAATGGGGAATGTAATGGATATCATCATGTTTGGGGTGTATAATGGTCATTTTAGGTGATAGACTCCCTTTAACATTCCCCATATGTCTACTTTATGTTGGCATCATTTTGGAAATGTCATTTTATTTTTTTAGAACAGGACATTAGAAGGCTTAGAAGTTTAGAAGCAATTCTTAAAATTTTTAAGAAAATTTCCAAAACCCACTTATTAAGGACCAGTTCAGCTCTGAAGTCACTTTGTGGGGCCTACATAGTTGATACCCCAATAAATGACCCCATTGTAGAAACTACACCCCTCAAATTACTTAAAACTGATTTTACAAACTTTGTTAACCCATTAGGTGTTCCACAAGAATGAAAGGAAAATGGAGATGAAATTTCTAACATGTTAACACATTGAGGGTTAACAGCCAAACAAAACTCAATATTTATTACCCTGATTCCACGGTTTACAGAAACACCCACATGTGGTCGTAAACTGATGTACGGGCACACGGCAGGTTTTTGAAAGGCAGATTTTGCTGGATTGGTTTTAGATGCCATGTCCCATTTAAAGCCCCCCTGATGCACCCATACAGTAAAAACTCTCAAAAAGTGACCCTATTTTAGAAACTAGGGGATAAGGTGCCAGTTTTATTGATACTATTTGGGGTACATATGATTTTTAATTGCTCTATATTACGTTTTTTGTGAGGCAAGGTAACCGAAAAATGGGTGTTTTGGCACCGTTTTGTTTTGTTTTTTTACAAGATTCATCTGACAGGGTAGATCATGTGCTATTTTTATAGAGCAGTTTGTTCCAGACGTAATGATATCCAATATGTCTACTTTCTTTGTTTGTTTCAGTTTTACATAATAAAGCATTTTTGAAAAAGAAATTATGTTTTTGTGTGTCCATTTTCTGAATGCCATATGTTTTTTTTATTTTTCTGCCGATCATCTTGTGCAGGGGCTCTTTTTTGCGTTGAGGTGTTGAGGTTTTTATTGGTACCATTTTTGGGTACATAGAAATTTTTGATGATTCATTATTAGACTTTATGTGTAATAATGAATTGTCTGTTTTGGAACAGTTTTCATTTATTTATTTTTACAGCGTTCATCTGAGGAGTTAGGTCATGTGATAGTTTTATAGAGCAGATTGTTACGGACGTGGCAATACCTAATATGTATACTTTTAAGTTTTACACAATAATAGCATTTCTGAAACCAAAAAAATGATGTTTTATTGTCTCCTCAGACTGAGAGCCATAGCTTTTTTTATTTTTTGGTCGATTGTCTTAAATAGGGTATAATTTTTTGCGGGAAGAGGTGACGTTTTGATTGGTACTATTTTGGGGGTCATAAGCCTTTTTGATCACTTGCTGTTGCACTTTTTGTGATGTAAGGTGACAAAAATGGATTTTTTGGCACAGTTTTTTTTTGTTTTTTTTTACGGTGTTCACCTGAGGGGTTAGGTCATAAGATATTTTTATCGAGCAGGTTATTACAGATGCGGCGATACCTAATATGTACAATTTTTTTTTATTTTTTTCACTTTAACACAATAACAGCATATTTGAAATAAAAAAAATTATGTTTAAGTGTCTCAATGTTCTAAGAACTATATATATATATATATTTTGCGGTTTTCTTATGTAGGGTCTCATTTTTTCATGTTGCACTTTTTGTGATGTAAGGTGACAAAATGGCTTTTTTTACACTTTTTTATGGTTTTTATCGGACAGGGTCTATCATGTGATATATTTATAGAGACGGTCGTTACAGACGCGGTGACACCTAATATGTGTATTTTATTTCATTTTTTCATTTTTTTGAAAGGAAAAGGCAATTTATTTTTTTAATTTACATTTTTATTTATTTTTACTTTTATTATTTCCACTTTCTTTTTTTATCAAGTCCCTATTGGATCATGAAGATCCAATTGGGCTGATGGCTGTACTATACTTTTCAATGCTCTTGCATTGTAAAGTATAATACTATCAGATGTCCTGTAGGTGGCAACAGCGGACGCTTTTGCAAAGCGTCCGGTTGCCATGGCAACCACCTGGCGCTGCCATCACGGCGCAGCAACCCCGATGGTTGAGAGAGGGAGCCCCCTCCCTCTATTAACCCCATGGATGCCGCAACCGCGGCATCTAAGGGGTTACAGCAGAGTGTCAGCATAGAGCTGACACTCTCTGCTGATGGCGGCGGCTCAGGAATGGAGCCGCCGCCATCAAACACAGCAGGGGGACCGCACCGCAAGGGGGCAGCGATGGAAAGGGGGAAGGTACCTTTCACAGAACACCGGAACAAATGGGGCAGGATGAATGTATGGGGCAGGGAGGGGGCGGACCGCATCAGGGGCAGGCTACATGAATATGGATGGGGCAGGGGAACTGCATTAGGGGCAGGCGCGGTCAGGGGGGGTTGGAGCTTTGCAGCGCTTGGATTAAAGAGCTGGCTTGACATTTATAGACGTGATAGCTGCACGGGGCATGTGCAAATATCCCGTATATAAACGTATTGCAGTCGTGAAGGGGTTAAGGATGCATTAACACTACTGTATGTAGTCCGCAAAATATGGATGATGTCTGTGTGACATCCATGTTGAAGCCGTATTTTTGCAAGGAAGGCAATCCATTAGAATATACATGAAGATAAAACTTAACCTTTAATAATTTTACTATGAGGGTCCATTCACACGTCCGTAAGTGTTTTGCGGATCCGCAAAACACGGACACCGGCAATGTGCATTCTGCAACTTATGGATCGCACATCGCCGGCACTATAATAGAAAATGCCTAATCTTGTCTGCAATTGCTGCTATTTTTTTGCAGAAACGGAAGCAAAGATGCGGAAGTGCGGATCCACCAATGAAAATGAATGGGTCTGCACCCATTCCGCAAAATTGTGGAACGGATGCGGACCCATTTTGCGGACGTGTGAATGGAAAAGATATCCCTCAAAATGAAAATAAATTAAATTATTAAAGTTAAGCAAAAAGCATAGATGTGGTAGGCAATAACAAGTGCTTGGCGGCACCAAATCAGAAACCATATGTCCTACCACAATCCGGGGGGTTCCAGTGCACATCGATGAATCCAGGAGGGAAAGCTAAAAAACATCCATCCATGGGCTAGATGATGATGTGGTATTAAAGGACAGGGTGGGCAAAGAACTGTCCCTGATATTGCCCTACAGGGGGGAACTATTCTGGCCCTGATAGCCTAACCACAGACCACCCGCCCTGATAAGAGTGACCCCATCCGGAACCTCACCCTATATAAAAATGGCCCTAGTAAGCCTCTAGCCCCTTGACTTCCAGGTGATCACTATATAGATCTATGTGTTTTTGACTCATTATAAAAGTATATTATAAGTATATTGCACCCCTCTGTGTATCACACATATCGATAGCACACCTATATTAGTGCTTAAAATGACTTTTGTGGCCCTATTAGCTAGCGTTTGGGGTCCCTAACAGCCTGTCCCTGCCCCACACAGCAACCTCTCCCTACACTGGCAAAACACTGAATGTACAATGGCAGCCAGATCAGGTTTATTTATGAGGTAGGGGGTATGTCCATGTGCTGAAATGTCTCAATTGGCTGTCCTGTACTAGTGTTGAGCGTGAATATTCAAATTTTTATCTCGAATATCGCAACTTCGAGATTTCGCAAATATTTTGAATATAGTTCTATATATTCGCAAAATCGAATATTTGTTTTTTTTGTTTGTTTTTTTTCTCCCATCTGAAAATATATGATTCCTCTTTGCTTCTTGCTTGTGGGTCAATGAGTCATTGGCCCACAAGCAACTGAATTGAAGCTGGAAGGAATCACGTTTTCAGATGGACCAAATATGACGAATATTCGTAATAAAGAATTTATTGCTGTATATTCGTTTTTAGAATATTCGTCCTATTCTAATCTAAACCAATAATCTCGGTTATAATATTCGAGTTCAAAAATTGTATGTATGGACAACAGATACATTTATATCACATGCACAGCACATAGCACGTCCATTTTCCTGTCACTTAATATATACCACACACTATATACGGTACCATACACTATATACCATACACACACACACAATATATATATAGATTATATTTAATGTCCATGAGCTTTCTTTGTCTCACCGTATTTGCTGTTTCATTTAGCGTTACCCAGGGTGCACCACGGTGATGCAAACCAACTGTACACCCAATACCGTACCGTCCCTTCACTAGACAAATACATCGAAGCTTAGCAGGCCAATATCCAATTGCTCCCTCAGACCCCAAACACATAGAATCGCATTACAATCCGATCTTATAATGGTAACATTCAATCTAATATTTCCCCTTTAAATGGCGTAACTACTTTTTACAGGTTTGTTGAGGACATATGTTTTTACATTTTGAATGTAAAAAATTGGAATTATATGCTTGCATCTTTATATTGCAGCGTTTGTTGGTGCGGGGATACGCCCTAACCAAGAAGAGAGTGGAGAAGCAGGCCATCCTGAGGTCTCTCCGTGCAGAGTTATTTATGAAGTTTTCTTTGTGGCACAAATATGTGGAACTACAAAAGAAGTGGTACGATCTGAAGAGGTTTAAGCCCAAACTTGTAAAGGAGATGAGCGAACGATTATGTCCAGGTACAATATTTACATGACTTTTGTATCTCTCTTTACAACACTATGTAATGTATATATTTAGTTATGCAGCTAATCTGTACAGATGTAGTTGGGATAACACACAACCTCTTAACTCATTGCGTTATCTAGAAACAAAAGCCATTGTTAAAAAATAGTGTAACGCATTTAATTGCATTTTGCTTAAATAACACGTCTCCTAAAGGATCTGTGTTAAATCTACTACATCCGTATTTCATCCCTTTAAAAATTATTACTTAATACCCGGTGTGACACGTACAAAATAATCCGCTTACATCATACATCTCTACCTCGCTAAGATTGTGTGCGTATATATATATATATATAGTTATACACACAGCTCGGTACAGATGTATGATCTCACCGGATGATTTGATACGTTTCACAGACACACACACATATATATATATATATATATATATATACAGTACAGACCAAAAGTTTGGACACACTTTCTCATTCAAAGAGTTTTCTTTATTTTCATGATTATGAAAATTGTACATTCACACTGAAGGCATCAAAACTATGAATTAACACATGTGGAATTATATACATAACAAAAAAGTGTGAAACAACTGAAAATATGTCATATTCTAGGTTCTTCAAAGTAGCCACCTTTTGCTTTGATTACTGCTTTGCACACTCTTGGCATTCTCTTGATGAGCTTCAAGAGGTAGTCACCTGAAAAGGTTTTCACTTCACAGGTGTGCCCTGTCAGGTTTAATAAGTGGGATTTCTTGCCTTATAAATGGGGTTGGGACCATCAGTTTCGTTGTGGAGAAGTCAGGTAGATACACAGCTGATAGTCCTACTGAATAGACTGTTAGAAATTGTATTATGGCTAGAAAAAAGCAGCTAAGTAAAGATAAAACAAGTGGCCATCATTACTTTAAGAAATGAAGGTCAGCCAATCCGAAAAATTGGGAAAACGTTGAAAGTGTCCCCAAGTGCAGTCACAAAAACCATCAAGCGCTACAAAGAAACTGGCTCACATGCGGACTGCCCCAGGAAAGGAAGACCAAGAGTCACCTCTGCTGCGGAGGATAAGTTCATCCGAGTCACCAGCCTCAGAAATCGCAGGTTAACAGCAGCTCAGATTAGAGACCAGGTCAATGCCACACAGAGTTCTAGCAGCAGACACATCTCTAGAACAACTGTTAAGAGGAGACTGTGTGAATCAAGCCTTCATGGTAGAATATCTGCTAGGAAACCACTGCTAAGGACAGGCAACAAGCAGAAGAGACTTCTTTGGGCTAAAGAACACAAGGAATGGACATTAGACCAGTGGAAATCTGTGCTTTGGTCTGATGAGTCCAAATTTGAGATCTTTGGTTCCAACCACCGTGTCTTTGTGCGACGCAGAAAAGGTGAACGGATGGACTCTACATGCCTGGTTCCCACCTTGAAGCATGGAGGAGGAGGTGTGATGGTGTGGGGGTGCTTTGCTGGTGACACTGTTGGGGATTTATTCAAAATTGAAGGCATACTGAACCAGCATGGCTACGAAAGCATCTTGTAGAGGAATGCTATTCCATCCGGTTTGCGTTTAGTTGGACCATCATTTATTTTTCAACAGAACAATGACCCCAAACACCTCCAGGCTGTGTAAGGGCTATTTGACCATGAAGGAGAGTGATGGCCTGGCCTCCACAGTCACCGGACCTGAACCCAATCGAGATGGTTTGGGGTGAGCTGGACCGCAGAGTGAAGGCAAAAAGGGCCAACAAGTGCTAAGCATCTCTGGGAACTCCTTCAAGACTGTTGGAAGACCATTTCAGGTGACTACCTCTTGAAGCTCATCAAGAGAATGCCAAGAGTGTGCAAAGCAGTAATCAAAGCAAAAGGTGGCTACTTTGAAGAACCTAGAATATGACATATTTTCAGTTGTTTCACACTTTTTTGTTATGTATATAATTCCACATGTGTTAATTCATAGTTTTGATGCCTTCAGTGGGAATCTACAATTTTCATAGTCATGAAAATAAAGAAAACTCTTTGAATGAGAAGGTGTGTCCAAACTTTTGGTCTGTACTGTATATATGTCTTTATGTTTATATATACATAAAATGCAAGCATCATTCAGTATTTATTTGAAAGGCCCCGTCCATTTCATACATCCCCCACATAATTTGCATGGGATTATAGATTATATATATATATATATACAGTTCTGATCAAAAGTTTAAGACCACTTGAAAGCAAGACTATGTTTAATGCCACATTCCCTACTTTTCTGCCCCTCTCCCATGCAAGGCAAACACATACAGAAAATTATCCATTGTTTAATCACAGACTGGTTACAGGCCACACATCCCCTCCCCTTAGTCTGCGAAGTAATTTAACCCTTTCATGACCAAGGGTCATTGATGCCCCAGTGTCCAGGTCAAAATTTACAAATCTGACATGCGTCAATTTATGTGGTAATAGCTTTGGAACACTTTTACTTATCCATGCCATTCTGAGATTGTTTTCTCGTGACACATTGTACTTCATGATAGTCATATATTTGAGTCAATATATTATACCTTTATTTATGAAAAAATCCCAAATTTACCAAAAATTCGGAAAAATTCACAATTTTACAAATTTCAATTTCTCTGCTTCTAAAACAGAAAGTCATACCTAATAAAATATTTATTACTTAACATTCCCCATATGTCTACTTTATGTTGGCATCATTTTGGAAATGTCATTTTATTTTTTTAGGACGTTAGAAGGCTTAGAAGTTTAGAAGCAATTCTTACAATTTTTAAGAAAATTTCCAAAACACACTTTTTAAAGACTAGTTCAGGTCTGAAGTCACTTAGTGGGGCTTACATAGTGGAAACCCCCATAAATGACTCCATTGTAGAAACTACACCCCTCAAGTTACTCAAAACTTATTTTACATACTTTGTTAACCCTTTAGGCGTTCCACAAGAATTAAAGGAAAATGGAGATGAAATTTCTAAATTTCACATTTTTGCCAGATTTTCCATTTTATAAAAAAAAATTCTTTAACACATTGAAGGTTAACAGCCAAACAAAACTCAATATTTATTACTCTGATTCCGCGGTTTACATAAACACCCCACATGTGGTCGTAAACTGCTGTACGGGCACACGGCAGGGCGCAGAAGGAAAGGAATGCCATACGGTTTTTGGAAGGCAGATTGTGCTGGATTGGTTTTCTGAACGCCATGTTTTTTTATTTTTCTGCCGATCGTCTTGTGAAGGGGCTTGTTTTTTGCAGAAAGTGTTGAGGTTTGTATTGGTACCATTTTTGGGTGCATAGTATTTTTTGACCATTCATTATTACACTTTATGGGGCAAGGTTTTGGAACAGTTTTCATTTATTTATTTTTACAGCGTTCATCTGAGGAGTTAGGTCATGTGATAGTTTTATAGAGAAGATCGTTACGGACGTGGCAATACCTAATATGTATACTTTTTCTTATTTATTTAAGTTTTACACAGTAATAGCATTTCTGAAACCAAACAAATGATGTTTTAGTGTCTCTATAGTCTGAGAGCCATAGCTTTTTTATTTTTTGGGCGATTGTCTTAAATAGGGTATCATTTTTGCGGGACGAGGTGACGGTTTGATTGGTACTATTTTGGGGGTCATACACCTTTTTGATCGCTTGCTGTTGCACTTTTTGTGATGTAAGGTGACAAAAATGGCTTTTTTTTACACAGTTTTTATTTTTTTTATGGTGTTTATCGGACGGGGTCTATCATGTGGGTCTATCATGTGATATCTTTATAGAGACGGTCGTTACAAATGCGGTGATACCTAATATGTGTAGTTTTTTTATTTGTCATTTTTTATAGGAAAAGGCAATTTTTAATTTTTTTATTTTACATTTTTATTCATTTATTTTTACTTTTCTTTTTTTCACATTTTTTTTTTTTTTATCAAGTCCCTCTTGGATCATGAAGATCCAGTGGGGCTGATGGCTTTACTATACTTTGCAATGCTCTTGCATTGCAAAGTGTAATACATTCAGATTCCCTGTAGGTGGCAACAGCGGACGCTTTTGAAAAGCATCCGGTTGCCAGGGCAACCATCGGGGCTGCCATCGCAGCGCAGCAGCCCCGATGGTGGAGAGAGAGAGCCCCCTCTCTCTATTAACCCCATGGATGCCGCGGCATCTATGGGGTTACAGCAGAGTGTCAGAATAGAGCTGACACTCTGATGATGGCGGCGGCTCAGGAATGGAGCCGCCGCCATCAAACACAGCAGGGGGGCAGACAGAGCGGGGGGCAGCGCTGGAAGGGGGGGGTGGAAATTGTCACGGCCAGCAGGAGGGGTCACTGGAGGACACAAGATGGGGCACAGATGGAGGGGGCACTGTGGACACAAGATGCCACACAGATGGGGGCTGCACAGATCGGGGGGGCTGCACAGATCGGGGGGGGCTGCATGGATGGGGGGGCACGAGGACACTGTGATTTCAGGCTCTGATCTGCAGAGCGCAGATCAGAGCCTGAAACCGGCATTTTTTTCACTGCCGCGATCCGATTGGTTAGTCTGTACAGACTAACCAATCGGATCGATTGCCGGCAAGGGGCCACTCTGATTGGTCTCTTGCCAGCATTACTGCACTGTATGCTGTCTGTGACAGCATACAGGGCAGGGGCAGAAGCTTTAATCCAAGCGCTTTGCAGCTATCACGTATATATACAGATTGCGGTCGGGAAGGGGTTAATAATCAACAATCCATTTGAGACATCCATTGTAGCCATTGTGTTTCTACCGCACAACCAGACAAATGCTAAGCAGGTTAAATACAAATTAGGTAATTAAACCTAACATTGTAAATTCATTCAACAGTACATATGAAACATCCATTGTAGTTGAAACGCAGTCTGCTACAACAACTAATGAAATGCAAGCTTAAGGGAGATCTTTATCTTTTAGTTCTAAAATGATGATTTTAAATGAAAGACTGCTTTTTAACACTGAATATACCAACGATAAATTCTGCTTAAATAGCATATTAAAATTGATTCCTCTCTCCGCCTTTCTGCAAGCGACTTTAGCCCTCCGTCTAATAATCAATTGTAATCAATTGACCGTGAATACTAAATCAACAGGGAGGGAGGGCGTGCTGGCAGCAGATCTTCAAAATGCGGCTTGGCAAACAATGTAACGCCGGGAGACACAAATATTATATACCCACCATAACAACATCTAATTTCCGAACAGTTGCATGTTTTGATTAAAAGTCAATAACCCAGCCGCAATACCGTAAAGGACACCTTCCTAATAAATACTGTGTTACCTCATCCTACCTTGTAAATTTGACTAGTTTAACACATCTGGAACACTGGTTTTAAAATGTTAGATAACGCCAAAAAGAGTCAAATACACTTTTTGGTTTATCATAATCCCATGCAGATCCCTCCATACAGTATATGAATTTCTGGATCTTTAACTTTGTTGTGATTTTATGATTTCATTGTCAAAATTCGTAATATTCTGTGATTACAGGTGTTCCTGTTCCTACTATAAAGAGAAGAGGACCGCGAAAACAGAAAAAAACATCCGCTAAATGTGGTGGTGATGGAGGTGTCAACAACAGATGAGGAGGATTCACAAGAGCAGGCAGGACCCTCAGAGGATGTAGCGGCCCCTCCACCACCTGATGGCAATATGATGGCTCCTATGAAAGCTCATGAGCCAGGACCCTCCCATGAGCTTCAGGATGAGGTGACTAACAAACCTGATGTGGGAGAAGAGGTGGAGGTGGAAGACGCTGGACCCTCCCAGCCACCACAAGAACCCCCCATCACTCCAGAGGATGTTGTAACCAACCCCCGCCACGGGTAAATATGTGCACATAGAAATATAATTCTATATCGATACCACGTAATCTGAATTGCAAGTAATATAATTTTATTTTCTAATCCTAACAGTACTGCTGTTTTTGAAAAAAAAAATGGAACATAATCAGAGGGAACAGAATGCCGGCATGCGCCAAATGCAGAGGCTGATGGCCAAGCTTAAGAAACAGCACCTTAAACAAAAGAGGGATATGTTGATGCTTTATAACAAAGTGAAAACGTTGCCATAGAGGCATGTTTGTTATTTTGTTAATAAATATTTATTTTGTTCTGTTCTAATGTCTGACTGCATTCTTTCATATTGTTCTGTGTTAGCATAATTTCTGTCTGTCCTGATCATATTGAGTTTAGTGTAGACCGTACCCTCCACTGTTACCTTAACCTGCTGCTGCTGTCTGTCCTGATCCGTATGACTTTGCACTAGGACTCAAGGGGCCTTCCTGCAACCTGATCAATTTAAATATATATATAAAAAAGGATGTATGTGTGTATGTATGTATGTATGTGTGTATGTTCCGCAAAAACTCAAAAACACAACCATCAAATTCGATGAAATTTGGTATAAACATCCCTTGCTACCTGGAAAGAAATAATGCGGGGGTCTCAGCTCTCTAGGACGTACCGTTCCCGAGATATTCCCAAAATATCACCTGCATTAGCCAATACAAGCCTGCCTCCAGCCTTTAACTTTAATCCTAACTGCCAACTGATGGGCGCTGTGGAGTTCACAGTTAAAGGGCCGGTCACCGTGAAATTCACTGTTAAAGGGGCGACCATTGCTAAAGTCACTGTTATTTAACCACTTCAGCCCCGCTAGCTGAAACCCCCTTCATGACCAGAGCACTTTTTACACTTCGGCACTACACTCCTTTCACCGTTTATCGCTCGGTCATGCAACTTACCACCCAAATGAATTTTACCTCCTTTTCTTCTCACTAATAGAGCTTTCATTTGGTGGTATTTTATTGCTGCTGACATTTTTACTTTTTTTGTTATTAATCAAAATGTAACGATTTTTTTGCAAAAAAAATGACATTTTTCACTTTCAGCTGTAAAATTTTGCAAAAAAAACGACATCCATATATACATTTTTCGCCAAATTTATTGTTCTACATGTCTTTGATAAAAAAAAAATGTTTGGGCAAAAAAAAATGGTTTGGGTAAAAGTTATAGCGTTTACACACTATGGTACAAAAATGTGAATTTCCGCTTTTTGAAACGGCTCTGATTTTCTGAGCACCTGTCATGATTCCTGAGGATCTACAATGCCCAGACAGTAGAAAAACCCCACAAATGACCCCATTTCGGAAAGTAGACACCCTAAGGTATTCGCTGATGGGCATAGTGAGTTCATAGAACTTTTTATTTTTCGTCACAAGTTAGCGGAAAATGATGATGATTTTTTCTTTTTTTTTTTTCTTACAAAGTCTCATATTCCACTAACTTGCGACAAAAAAATAAAAAATTCTAGGAACTCGCCGTGCCCCTCACGGAATACCTTGGGGTGTCTTCTTTCCAAAATGGGGTCACTTGTGGCGTAGTTATACTGCCCTGGCAATTTAGGGGCCCAAATGTGTAAGAAGTACTTTGCAATCAAAATATGTAAAAAATAGCCTGTGAAATCCGAAAGGTGCTCTTTGGAATATGTGCCCCTTTGCCCACATTGGCTGCAAAAAAGTGTCACACATCTGGTATCGCCGTACTCAGGAGAAGTTGGGGAATGTGTTTTGGGGTGTCATTTTACATATACCCATGCTGGGTGAGAGAAATATCTTGGCAAAAGATAACTTTTCCCATTTTTTTATACAAAGTTGGCATTTGACCAAGATATTTTTCTCACCCAGCATGGGTATATGTAAAATGACACCCCAAAACACATTGCCCAACTTCTCCTGAGTACGGCGATACCAGATGTGTGACACTTTTTTGCAGCCTAGATGTGCAAAGGGGCCCAAATTCCTTTTAGGAGGGCATTTTTAGACATTTGGATCCCAGACTTCTTCTCACACTTTCGGGCCCCTAAAAAGCCAGGGCAGTATAAATACCCCACATGTGACCCCACTTTGGAAAGAAGACACCCCAAGGTATTCAATGAGGGGCCTCGCGAGTTCATAGAATTTTTTTTTTTTTTGCATAAGTTAGCGGAAATTGATTTTTTTTTGTTTTTTTCTCACAAAGTCTCACTTTCCACTAACTTAGGACAAAAATTTCAATCTTTCATGGACTCAATATGCCCCTCAGCGAATACCTTGGGGTGTCTTCTTTCCGAAATGGGGTCACATGTGGGGTATTTATACTGCCCTGGCTTTTTAGGGGCCCTAAAGCGTGAGAAGAAGTCTGGAATATAAATGTCTAAAAATGTTTATGCATTTGGATTCCGTGAGGGGTATGGCGAGTTCATGTGAGATTTTATTTTTTGACACAAGTTAGTGGAATATGAGACTTTGTAAGAAAAAACAAAAACAAACAAAAAATTTCCGCTAACTTGGGCCAAAAAAATGTCTGAATGGAGCCTTACAGGGGGAGTGATCAATGACAGGGGGGTGATCAATGACAGGGGGGTGATCACCCATATAGACTCCCTGATCACCCCCCTGTCACTGATCACCCCCCTGGTAAGGCTCCATTCAGACGTCCGTATGATTTTTACGGATCCAAGGATACATGGATCGGATCCGCAAAACACATGCGGACGTCTGAATGGAGCCTTACAGGGGGGTTATCAATGACAGGGGGTGATCAGGGTGATCACCCCCCTGTCACTGATCACCCCCCCCTGTAAGGCTCCATTCAGACGTCCGTATGATTTTTACGGATCCATGGATACATGGATCGGATCCGCAAAACACATGCGGACGTCTGAATGGAGCCTTACAGGGGGGGGTGATCAATGACAGAGGGGTGATCACCCATATAGACTCCCTGATCACCCCCCTGTAAGGCTCCATTCAGACGTCCGTATGATTTTTTACGGATCCACGGATACATGGATCGGATCCGCAAAACACATGCGGACGTCTGAATGGAGCCTTACAGGGGGGGGGGGGTGATCAATGACAGAGGGGTGATCACCCATATAGACTCCCTGATCACCCCCCTGTAAGGCTCCATTCAGACGTCCGTATGATTTTTTACGGATCCACGGATACATGGATCGGATCCGCAAAACACATGCGGACGTCTGAATGGAGCCTTACAGGGGGGGGTGATCAATGACAGAGGGGTGATCACCCATATAGACTCCCTGATCACCCCCCTGTAAGGCTCCATTCAGACGTCCGTATGATTTTTTACGGATCCACGGATACATGGATCGGATCCGCAAAACACATGCGGACGTCTGAATGGAGCCTTACAGGGGGGTGATCAATGACAGGGGGGTGATCAGGGAGTCTATATGGGGTGATCAACCCCCTGTCATTGATCACCCCCCTGTAAGGCTCCATTCAGACGTCCGCATGTGTTTTGCGGATCCGATCCATGTATCAGTGGATCCGTAAAAATCATGCGGACGTCTGAATGGAGCCTTACAGGGGGGTGATCAATGACAGAGGGGTGATCAATGCAGGGGGTGATCAGGGAATCTATATGGGTGATCACCCGCCTGTCATTGATCACCCCCCTGTAAGGCTCCATTCAGACGTCCGTATGTGTTTTGCGGATCCGATCCATGTATCAGTGGATCCGTAAAAATCATGCGGATGTCTGAATGGAGCCTTACAGGGGGGTGATCAATGACAGAGGGGTGATCAATGACAGGGAAGTGATCAGGAAGTCTATATGCGTGATCACCCACTTGTCATTAATCACCCCCCTGTAAGGCTCCATTCAGACGTCCGTATGCGTTTTGCGGATCCGATCCATGTATCAGTGGATCCGTAAAAATCATGCAGATGTCTGAATGGAGCCTTACAGGGGGGTGATCAATGACAGAGGGGTGATCAATGACAGGGAAGTGATCAGGAAGTCTATATGCGTGATCACCCCCTTGTCATTGATCACCCCCCTGTAAGGCTCCATTCAGAGGTCCGCATGTGTTTTGCGGATCCGATCCATGTATCAGTGGATCCGTAAAAATCATGCGGATGTCTGAATGGAGCCTTACAGGGGGGTGATCAATGACAGAGGGGTGATCAATGACAGGGAAGTGATCAGGAAGTCTATATGCGTGATCACCCACTTGTCATTGATCACCCCCCTGTAAGGCTCCATTCAGACGTCTGTATGCGTTTTGCGGATCCGATCCATGTATCAGTGGATCCGTAAAAATCATGCGGATGTCTGAATGGAGCCTTACAGGGGGGTGATCAATGACAGAGGGGTGATCAATGACAGGGAAGTGATCAGGAAGTCTATATGCGTGATCACCCCCTTGTCATTGATCACCCCCCTGTAAGGCTCCATTCAGAGGTCCGCATGTGTTTTGCGGATCCGATCCATGTATCAGTGGATCCGTAAAAATCATGCGGATGTCTGAATGGAGCCTTACAGGGGGGTGATCAATGACAGAGGGGTGATCAATGACAGGGAAGTGATCAGGAAGTCTATATGCGTGATCACCCACTTGTCATTGATCACCCCCCTGTAAGGCTCCATTCAGACGTCCGTATGCGTTTTGCGGATCCGATCCATGTATCAGTGGATCCGTAAAAATCATGCGGATATCTGAATGGAGCCTTACAGGGGGGTGATCAATGACAGAGGGGTGATCAATGACAGGGAAGTGATCAGGAAGTCTATATGCGTGATCACCCCCTTGTCATTGATCACCCCCCTGTAAGGCTCCATTCAGAGGTCCGCATGCGTTTTGCGGATCCGATCCATGTATCAGTGGATCCGTAAAAATCATGCGGATGTCTGAATGGAGCCTTACAGGGGGGTGATCAATGACAGAGGGTTGATCAATGACAGGGAAGTGATCAGTAAGTCTATATGCGTGATCACCCACTTGTCATTGATCACCCCCCTGTAAGGCTCCATTCAGACGTCCGTATGCGTTTTGCGGATCCGATCCATGTATCCGTGGATCCGTAAAAATCATACGGACGTCTGAACGGAGCCTGACAGGGGGGTGATCAATGACAGGGGGGTGATCAGGGAGTTTATATGGGGTGATCAGGGGTTTATAAGGGGTTAATAAGTGACGGGGGGGGTGTAGTGTAGTGTGGTGTTTGGTGCGACTGTACTGAGCTACCTGAGTCCTCTGGTGGTCGATCCTAACAAAAGGGACCACCAGAGGACCAGGTAGCAGGTATATTAGACGCTGTTATCAAAACAGCGTCTAATATACCTGTTAGGGGTTAAAAAAATCAGATCTCCAGCCTGCCAGCGAGCGATCGCTGCTGGCAGGCTGGAGATCCACTTGCTTACCTTCCGTTCCTGTGAGCGCGCGCGCCTGTGTGCGCGCGTTCACAGGAAAGCCCGGCCCTCGCAAGATGACGCATATATGCGTGACTCTGCGCAGGGCCGCCACCTCCGGACCGCACATCTGCGTTAGGCGGTCCGGAGGTGGTAATATATATTTGCAATAAATAAATACCCGAGCAATGCGGGGTCCACAGCTAGTTTATGTATTAAATAACAATATCAAACATACGAAAGCAAATGATTAAACGTAATAAAATATTTATTTACAAATAGAAAATATTTGTAAAAAAAATTTACTTTGGAGTTCTTTCTGGATCTCCAGCAACTTTTTATTATGGTGCTTCCTCTGCTCCTCCAGCTTCCTGTATTCAGCATCCAGCTAACGCTGATGCCTCTGTAAGCGAGCTTGAAGTAGCCCTATTTTTTTGGGTTCGGCTTTTATAGCCAGCATTGCCTTGGCCTCCGATTTCCGATGCTCAAGGAGCCTACTTTTAAGTTTTCGAATAACTGTTAGGATAAAAAATAAAATTACAATGACTTTCAATTATGATGAAGGCAGTTAGTGGTTTGTGTGGAGTTTTTGTTACAGTACTGTCCATTTACAGAACCATTTATTTATTTATTACAGTTTTGAAAATTATATAGTTGTTTATTTAGTATTTCAAAATAGTATGTCATTTAGTGGGTTAATTAATGCAAGTTCATTAGAGTATAATAGTATTTAGTTGGTTTCTTTGAGATTAAAGAAGAATCTACACTTTCGTGTTGCTAAGCATTTCTGTTGGCCATAGTCAATATGAATAACACATGAAAGTTCTCATCTTAAAATATAACTTCTAATATAGCTCTTTTGTAAGATTTTTTGAATGCAAATTGAGGACTAAAATTTGTTGAAAGGGATTTTGGACACACTGCAAGATCTAAATAATCTGGTCTCTGAGATGTCATAAATTTAAAGACAATAATACGTACTCAGCCCCTTATCTGTAAGATAATAACAGACTTATTATGATGGTCTTTGATATGTTTGTATCTTATATTTCAAATGCCCATTCATTTCGCCATTTCTCCCTTCTTATTGTATATACGACAGATGAAGGGACTGGTGAGTTCTTGGAAGCACGCTATGTGACATATTAATTATTATTTTATGGCCATTAAAATGTATCAAGCCACCACAACTCTTATTTTGTATTTATTAAAGACACCACAGAATTACTTGGTTATAGTTATGTAATGTTTAATGTGAATTAGTTGGATACTTTATGGTTTTAATGTAGATTACAGATTTATTTTACTTTAAAAAAATAAATAAAAATTCTCTACTTTTCGCTATTTTAAATCATTTTGAGCCCTTTTGTTATAAACATAGTATGGATATTTAATTATATAGCTGTAATGCTGCAGAACCCCAAGCAACCGGGCAAAGATCTGAAGAAACGTGGATTTATTGAAAACACAGCAGTAAAGTCCAAGCCAGAAATCAAACAGAAATAACGTAGTCTAAATAATAACCTCTGTGGGAAAACGTCAGAGAAAAGCCAGACCAGGCTAAAGTTCATACAGAATAGTCCGTGAAACCAAATACCTAAAGGATGAGACTGTGAAGTATCCAAGGTCCGATCCGAGGCCACACATGGTGCAACTGTAGAGCAGAGACGAGGTTTCCAGAGGCATTCACTAAATGGAGACACACAGAGTTCATGCATGGAACAAACTTAGTGAATCTGAACCAGCATACTCCCAGGTTGTAGAGACAACAGTGAGCACTGGTCAGCCAGGGAGATCACCTTTTAAACACCTGCTGGCCAATCACAGAGTGCTGCTTGTCAGGACCTCATAGGTCATGCAATGATCCTACTCATTAGCACCTGTGCAGCAAATCCCTAATCAACTTTGACGTAGCGCATAAGATGCACGCACACTCGGCCACGCATTTCTTTGCGAATAACCCCTCGGGCGTGCACGCGGACGCCCAACAGACTCGGCACGGGCACGGGATTGTGCCAGCATGGACGCCGTACCTGCAGGAGACACCGGAGGCAGGACCGGCCGCGACGTATTGCCATCAGCCCGGCAATTCTGCCTCAGAGATCCCCGCGGCCCTCCCCTCCAGCGCCCATGCGGACACCCCACCGTATCTGCCCGCAAGGGAACCAAAACATTACCCCCCCTAGAAGAGGCGGCTCAGAAGACTTCAAACGGGGCTTACCCGGATTCTCACGGTGGAAAGTAGCTACCAATTCCTCCGCATGAACCTGGTGGGCAGGTACCCAACATCTCTCTTCTGGACCAAATCCCTTCCAGTCTACTAAATACTGGAAAGATCTCTGGACAAAGCGGGAATCCAAAATCTTATTGACCTCAAATTCCGCCTCCCCTTTATCCTCCACCGGAGATGGAGTTCGAATGAAGGGAGCAGACTCGGCCGCCGATTTGAGCAGTGAAACATGAAAGGAGTTCACTCCTCGAATCGACAGAGGAAGAGCAACCTTGTAAGTCACCCAATTAATTTTTTGTATAACCGGGTAGGGACCAATAAATCTAGGCCCCAGTTTGGCAGACTGTTGACGCAACGGGATGTTTCGGGTGGAGACCCACACTGGATCTCCTACCTTAAACTCTTGCTGCGTAGTGCTATGGCGGTCAGCAAATTATTTATGTTGCGCCACCGCCCAACGAAGATTCCGCTGCGTCAACAACCAAATGGGCTGTCTATCCTGGAACCATTGATTGGACAGTCAGTGAAGGCCCCTGCCAGAGAGGAGAGTCTTGAATCCCTGCCCCTCACGCACCTGAATGGAGACATCTTGGTAGAGGCATGTTCGGAGTGGTTATAAGCCACCTCTGCAAAGGGGAGATGAGCTGCCCATTCCTCCTGGCAGTCTGACACGAAACACCGGAGATACTGTTCCAGGGTCTGGTTTGTTTTTTCTGTCTGCCCGTTAGTCTCTGGGTGAAAACCAGATGAAAATGACAGCCTAATCCCTAGACGGGAGCAGAAGGAACGCCAGAAACGGGAAATAAACTGAACTCCCCTATCTGAAACAATATCCTCCGGTGCCCCGTGTAATCAGAAGACATGTTTCACAAACAGGTCTGCCAGCTCTCCAGCCGACGGCAATCCAGGAAGTGGAATAAAATGAGCCATTTTACTAAAATGATCCACCACTACCCAAATTACCGTACAGCCGGAAGACCTAGGCAGATCCATTATGAAATCCATAGACACGTGGGTCCACGGGGCCGAAGGAATGGACAGAGGAAGCAAAGTACCAGAAGGGGCGGACCAAGATGATTTACAGCGAGCACAGACACTACATGCTTGGACATAGGCTTTGACATCAGAAAGCATCTTGGGCCACCAGACATGACGTTTACAAAGGGATATGGTTTTCTTTATTCCCAGGTGCCCGGCCGACTTAGAATTATGCAATTGTTGCAAAACCCTGAGTCTGAAATTTAAAGGCACAAACAGCCGACCATTCGGTTTGTTAGGAGGGCTCTCCATCTGTAAAGGTAAGAGCAGTGAAGACAGATCCTCCATTATCCCTGAGGTGTCCAAGGTGGCTACGAAACACCTCGCAGGTATAATGGGTTCTGGCTCAGTGTCATGTCCAGAAGGGGCTTCAGGGAAACAACGGGAAAGAGCATCCGCTTTGACATTCTTGGTTCCTGGTTTTGTCACGACCATGTTTATGGCCGTGACTCCTTGGGAGCCGCATACAGTTGCCCGCGGTTTGGGTTGTTGTGTCAACCGCAGCTGGAGGCATAATGTTGTTTGCCTCAAGTGCGGTTGCCGCGGACAACAGGTATGTGTGCAGTTGCCTTGGAGTTGTGTGCGTGTATGTATGCACTTTTGTATGTCTGGTGAGCACTCTTTTTTATGTTTGGTGTGCACTGACATCTTTCCTTCACTGTGGTTGCCCGTGGTAACGTTTGGTTGTATGTGTACATGTGGTGGCAGTGTCCCGGCCTTTGGGCTGACTCCCAGGACATGGTTGCCACCCATGTCATTGCCTGAGGCAACAGCCACAGTGTGTTCTTGGGTTGGACACTTTCCCTTTTAGTTTGTGTTTCCCTTCCCTGGTGATGGAAGGGTTAACTCCCTTTCTGTGTGTGTGAGACACTGGGTGTGTCTGTGTCTGTGTGGGTGTGGCCACTTAGGCCTATAAAGCCTCTGTGTTTGGCATGGCTCAGTGGGTTGCTTCAGCCATGCTTAGCTGGAGCAGCCTCCTGTGAATACCATCTGCCAGTGAAGGCCACCCTTGTGGTCATAAGATTTATGTCACATTAAGTTTATGTCATGTTTATGTGTTATGTATATGTGATGTTCAGTTGGGATTTTCCTTTTGTTGTTTGGTGCAGCTTATGGATCTGGAATCCTGTGTGTGATATGTGTTTGCCAGCACAGGGATCCAGTCAGCAAGGCTGTGGCAGGTAGGTGGAACTAGTTCAGTTCACCTGCCATATCCGTAAGACTGTTAGTGTTCCCCTTTTCCCTGCAGCTTGGCCAGTGAGACCCCTGTTCCTCTGTGTCCAGAAGGAACAGGCCGTCTTACCCTGACTCCTAGTCCAGGGACCGGTCGGAGGGTGAGTTAGGGATCCGAGGTTCCTGAGCATGGGTCCTCCTACCTTTAAGGTCGGCCCATGCAGCTAGGAGTTAGGGTCAGGTTAGGGACGCTTTAGGAAGTGACCTGCTCCCTAATCCTGTCGTCCTGGCCGAGCAGCCTAACATCATGTGGCATCGCACGGCTGAGGATTTTCCCCATCCTCAGCCATGACAGTATGACCACAAGGGTGGCCCCCACTGGCAGGTGGAAAACACAGGAGGCTGCTCCAGCTAAGCATGGCTGAAGCAACCCACTGAGCCATGCCAAACACAGAGGCTTTATAGGCCTAAGTGGCCACACCCACACAGACACACCCAGTGTCTCACACACACAGAAAGGGAGTTAACCCTTCCATCACCAGCGAAGGGAAACACAAACTAAAAGGGAAAGTGTCCAACCCAAGAACACACTGTGGCTGTTGCTGCAGGCAACGACATGGGTGGCAACCATGTCCTGGGAGTCAGCCCGAAGGCCGGGACACTGCCACTACATGTACACATACAACCAAACGTTGCCACGGGCAACCACAGTGAAGGAAAGATGTCAGTGCACACCAAACATAAAAAAGAGTGCACACCAGACATACAAAAGTGCATACATACACGCACACAACTCCAAGGCAACCGCACACATACCTGTTGTCCGCGGCAACCGCACTTGAGGCAAACAACATTATGCCTCCAGCTGCGGTTGACACAACAACCCAAACCGCGGGCAACTGTATGCGGCTCCCAAGGAGTCACGGCCATAAACATGGTCGTGACGGGTTTATAGGTTAAGCGGAAATTAAAGCGGGTAAAAAACAATGCCCAGCTGGCTTGGCAAGAATTTAATCTTTTAGCCCCTTCGATATACTCGAGGTTCTTGTGGTCGGTGTAAACCGTAATGGGATGTTCCGCACCCTCTAGTCAATGTCTCCACTCTTGAAAGGCCAACTTAACCCCCAAGAGCTCTCTATTACCGATATCATAGTTACGCTTGGCTGGAGAGAGCTTCCGAGAGAAAAAGGCACAACGAAGAAACCTCTCAGGATCTCCAGAGTACTGAGACAGAACGGCCCCCACTCCGACCTCAGAGGCGTCAACCTCGAGGAAAAAAGGTCAAGAAGTGTCTGGATGAGTGAGGATTGGAGCTGAGCAAAAGGCTTGTTTTAGCGTCTCAAAGGCTTCGCCAGCCTCTTTCGTCCACTCAGAAGGGTTAATCCCCTTCTTAGTGAGGTTAGTGAGAGGCAGCACTACCGCAGAAAAGTTCTTAATAAATTTGCGATAGAAATTGGCGAAACTTAGAAAACGCTGTAATTCCTTCAGATCTCTAGGCTGAGGCCAGTGCAGGACAGCTGAGAGTTTGGAGGGGTCCATCGCCAATCCTCGTTCAAAGACTATATACCCTAGAAAAGGCAATTCTTTCACTTCGAAAAAGCATTTCTCGAGCTTGGCGTACAAGTGATTCTCTCTCAGCCTCTGGAAAACCTGACAAACATGATCCCAGTGAGTCTGCAAGTCTGATGAGTAGATTAGTATGTCCTCTAAATAGACAACCACGAATCTACCCAAGAAAACCCAGAGGACATAATTGATGAAATCCTGGAATACTGCGGGAGCATTACAGAGACCGAAAGGCATCACAAGATACTCATAATGCCCGTCTCTAGTATTAAATGCGGTCTTCCATTCGTCACCCTTACGAATATGTACCAAGTTGTACGCACCCCTCAAATCGAGTTTGGTAAAAATCCGGGCCCCTGCCACCTGAGCAAACAAATCTTCAATAAGTGGAAGGGGGTACCGATTCTTCACCGCAATTCGATTGAGGGCACGAAAATCAATGCAGGGTCTCAATCCGCCGTCTTTCTTCTCCACGAAAAAGAATCCTGCCCCTGCGGGAGAAGTGGACAGTCGGATGAAACCGTTATCAAGATTCTTCTTTATATATTCTCGCTGGGCCTGAATTTCAGGCCCAGTGAGATTATACAGATGCCCTCTGGGTGGCATGGTACCTGGCAACAAATCAATAGGACAATCATATGGCCTATGAGGAGGTAACACATCAGAACCTCATAGGTCATGCGATGAGCCTACTCATTAGCACCTGTGCAGCAAATCCCTAATCAACTTTGAATTTGTGCACAGATGCTTTATTATTATATTATATTATATTTTTGGGCTGTCATCGTTATACTGTCTGCACAGCCGCATTTTAAATATCTGCTGTCTGTCTTCACTCACAGTTGATTTAGTTGTCATGGTCACTTTATTAATAGAAGGAGGGGTAAAGTTGCTTGCAGATAGGTGGCGAGATGACTAGATTTCTATATGCTATTTAGGCACTGTTTAGCGCTGTTCTATTCAGCAGTTAAAGGGAGTCTGTCATGTAAAATCCTCATTTTACGCCACTAACATCCTGATCTCCCTTACCTTACCCCTATTACAATATTACCTTTCAGATAGCATTTAATTTGTGGTTTATGAGGTTAATTTACTGGGTGGGGTGTGTGTGTGTGTGTATGTATATGTATATATATATATATATATATATATGTAGAAAGGCACAAGGGACTATAATAGATGGAAGATATGTGTCACCGCGGACCCTGGCCTGGTTGAAATAGGAGCCACTAGTGCACGGCCTTGGTCAATATGAATAACACATGAAAGTTCTCATATTAAAATATAACTTCTAATACAAAAGAGCTATAAGATTTTTTGAATGCAAATTGAGGACAAAAATTTGTTAAAAGGGATTTTAAAAACACTACTTGACACTTCGAAGACTGGATTTAATTTTTAAGAGGGATTTTGAACACACTACAAGATCTAAATAGTCTTCTATAGACATAGTTGTGGCACCAGGTCTCTGAGATGCCATCAATTTAAAGACAATAATATGTACTCAGCCCCTTATCTGCAAGATAATAACGGACTTATTATGATCATCTTTGATATGTTTGTATCTTATATTTCAAATATCCATTCATTCCACAATGTCTCCCTTCTTATTGTATATAAGACAGATGAAGGGACTGTTGAGTTCTTGGAAGCTCGCTATATGACATGGTAATTATAATTTTTTGGCCATTAAAAGGTATCAAGCCAGCACAACTCTTATTTGGTATTTCTTAATGAGAGTACAGAATTACTTTGTTATAGTTATGTAATGTTTAATGTGAATTAGTTGGGTACTTTATGGTTTTAATGTAAATTACAGAGTTTTTTTAATTTGTTTTATTTTTTTTATTTATTTATCTACTTTTCGCAAATGTAAAAAAAAAATTGTCCTTTTTTTTATAAACATTGTATGGATATTTAATTATATAGCTGTGTGCAGATATTTACCCTCCTGGTTGGGGGTGTAGACCTCCTTGTCCCCCTCTTCTGGAGGTGGGGGGGAGGAATCCCCTTGCTGTGATGGTCCTCGATCAGAGGAGGGTCCAGGCTGCTCCTCCTCTGCCTGCTCCTCCAACTCTTCCTCCTCACCCGTTGCTGCAACCAACTTCTTTTTAGAAGTTCTTGGTCGTACAGAAGGAACGGGAACACCTGTAATCACAGAATGTTAAGAATTTAGACAAACAACTCATAAATCATAACAAAGGTAAATATAAAAAAAAATCCTATATGGAGGGATCTGCATGGGATTATGATTATCCACACGGTGGATTTGCCTCATTTTGGTGTTATATAACATGCCAAAACCAGTTTTACAGATGGGTAAAACTGGCCTAACTTAAAAGGTAGGATGACGTAACAGGGGTTATTTGAAGGTATTATGTTGGGTATAATAATTTTTGGGGCTTTCATCGTTATACTGTCTGCCCAGCCGCATTTTTAATACAATCTTACCTTTCATATAGCATTTAATTTGTGGTTTATGAGGTTAATTTACTGGGTGAGGTGTGTGTATATATATATAAACAGTTGCAAGAAAAAGTATGTGAACCCTTTGGAATTATATGGATTTCTGCACAAATTAGTCATAAAATGTGATCTGATCTTCATCTAAGTCACAACAATAGACAATCACAGTCTGCTTAAACTAATAACACACAAAAAATTTAATGTTACTATGTTTTTATTGAACACACCATGTAAACATTCACAGTGCAGGTGGAAAAAGTATGTAAACCCTTGGATTTAATAACTGGTTGAACCTTCTTTGGCAGCAATAACTTCAACCAAACGTTTCCTGTAGTTCAAATCAGACGTGCACAACGGTCTGGAGTAATTCTTGACCATTCCTCTTTGCAGAACTGTTTCAGTTCAGCAATATTCTTGGGATGTCTGGTGTGAATCGCTTTCTTGAGGTCATGCCACAGCATCTCAATCGGGTTGAGGTCAGGACTCTAACTGGGCCACTCCAAAAGGCGTATTTTCTTCTGTTTGAGCCATTCTGTTGTTGATTTACTTCTATGCTTTGGGTCGTTGTCCTGTTGCAACACCCATCTTCTGTTGAGCTTCAGCTGGTGGACAGATGGCCTTAAGTTCTCCTGCAAATGGTCTTGATAAACTTGGGAATTTATTTTCCCTTCGATGATAGCAATCTGTCCAGGCCCTGATGCAGCAAAGCAGCCCCAAACCATGATGCCCCCACCACCATACTTCACAGTTGGGATGAGGTTTTGATGTTGCTGTGCTGTGCCTCTTTTTCTCCACTCATAGTGTTGTGTGTTTCTTCCAAACAACTCAACTTTGGTTTCATCTGTCCACAGAATATTTTGCCAGTACTGCTGTGGAACATCCAGGTGCTCTTGTGCAAACTGTAAACGTGCAGCAATGTATTTTTGGACAGCAGTGGCTTCCTCTGTGGTATCCTCCCATGAAATCCATTCTTGTTTAGTGTTTTACGTGTCGTAGATTTGCTAACAGGGATGTTAGCATATGCCAAAGACTTTTGTAAGTCTTTAGTTGACACTCTAGGATTCTTCTTCACCTCATTGAGCAGTCTGCGCTGTGCTCTTGCAGTCATCTTTACAGGACGGCCACTCCTAGGGAGAGTAGCAGCAGTGCTGAACTTTCTCCATTTATAGACAATTTGTCTTACCGTGGACTGATGAACAGCAAGGCTTTTGGAGATACTTTTATAACCCTTTCCAGCTTTATGCAATTCAACAATTCTTAATCGTACGTCTTCTGGGAGCTCTTTTGTGCGAGGCATCATTCACATCAGGCAATGCTTCTTGTGAAAAGCAAACCCAGAACTGGTGTGTGTTTTTTATAGGGCAGGGCAGCTGTAACCAACACCTCCAATCTCATCTCTTTGATTGGACTCCAGTTGGCTGACACCTCACTCACATTAGCTCTTGGAGATGTCATTAGTCTAGGGGTTCACATACTTTTTCAATATAAACTGTAAGTAATTTGAAAGGAAAAGGTCTTGGAAGCATTGAAAGTCCTCTTAAAAGCTTCTTCTTTTATTGAACATACAAAACAGCAGACATGACCACTGGGGTACACGGAATACAAACGTTGACGCGTTTCGGGTGCTAGACCCTTAGTCGTAACGGTGCTTCATAGTGTGACCCCTCAATTTATAGGAACGTGATGTCCAACCCTCCAAAATTCTGAGAGACAAGGCACCCGCTCCAATTGGTTGTCCCACTATGTGTCACACCCTTCTTACAACCTGCTAATCACATATAAGATGAGTTGCACACTGTGCGGGAATATTCCTTCTAAATTAACCCCTATGGAACCCAATCCCATGTTCCAAACCCATAAAGGGAAAGGACAAAAAACCGCACAGTGTGAACAACATTCTCCATATAACAACTTATAAAAACATATGAATAACAAAACCAATATGGCACTATACACTGCCGTGGAGTGCCGATCCTGAAGATTACACACATGTACAGTTTATTACGCAAGAAAAAAAAAAAAATAAAATGAAATGAAATACAAGTAATTTAACTGGGTAGTTGTATCTTTCCGTAATTAATGATGTGTATTAGTTGAGTGTATGTCTGATTTGTTTTACACACTGCGGAAACTCAATCAAAATACAACCCTTGTGAGCCATGCTCCCGGTTTCCCAGGCATATACAGAGCGGACCGAGTAACCGCACAGTGTGGATAAGGCACCACACAATAGCACTAAAAGCGTGCATGTAAGTAAATGCTATATATTAAATGGAAAAAGACTGCTGGATGGCAGAAGCAGAACGATCATATCGCTCCCCAGAATCTCCATACATAAGGGGATAGTATACTTGAATAACCAAAGATTACTGCATTCGCAGGATTGGTCATTCTCGCTCTGGCATCCATCCTGATTACTAATATACATACATAAGTTCTCTCTTTAAATTCAAGCCATTGGGAACTCTGGTACTGAGTCTGAAAATCCAGAAAGCTTCTCGTAAGCGTAGCTTTTTACAATGATCCCCCCCCCCCCCTCCTAGGTGCAAAGACCCTCTCAATTGCAAAGGTTTGAATGTTTCTAACCTGACGTGCATGTGTTTGTATAAAATGTCTTGCTGCATTGGAGACATTTAGGGCATTCGGGTTTTGGATGTAATTGAGATGCTCCAGGAGTCGATTCCTGAATTTACGGATCGTACTCCTGACATACATCAAATCACAGTCAGTGCACTTTATGATATAGACCACTCCCTCAGTGTTGCAATTGATGTAACTTTGAATGGGAAAACTGCAGGAATGGTCAGATTTGTCAAATGACTGTAGGGGGATCATGTAATTGTACAGCTTTTGCAGGGGTGGCCCCCACATCTGGAGAATCCCCTGTAAATAAGCCAGCTGGATTTGATGTTAGCTTCCTTTCTGTTGGAAGAGAAGAGGGACGGAGACAGCGAGCAGGACAGTGTGGTAGCCCTTCTGGAAACAATTCTACAGCCTGATTTTAAGGCTTTATATAGAATCTCATCATCATATAGGATGGGGAGGCAACGTTTGATTGTGGAACTGATTTGATTAAATTCTCTACTATATGTCAGAGATAAAGTAGGGGATATTGTCCTGGTCACTGTCTCCATGCACCCTTCCACTCCCCGCAGAAATTTTAGGATACTCTTACAATCCTTTGGTTTTCCGAAAAGCATTTCTTGTCTATTTTTGCGCAGTGCAATATTTTGGCCTCTTTGCAGCATCCAGTCAGGATAGTTTCTAGCTTTTAGTCCTCTTATCTACCCTGCTGAATTCTTCTGCTAATAGCTCTGGTGAGCTGCAATTTCTTGCAGTCCGGATGTATTCCCCCACGGGAATCGCCCTGATGGTATGTAGGGGGTGATGGCTTGTAGCATTCAGGATCGAGTTTCCAGCTATATCTTTACGATAAGTTCGTGTGTGCACCACCTCCCCTGGAGTGCCGTGGAGTGTCAAGTCGAGAAAATTAATATGGGATTCATTCACAGTACACGTAAAACGGAGATTGTAATCATTACCATTGAGATAGGCCTGGAGGTCTGGGACGGCAGGACACATCGCACGCCCAAACCATGAGCAGGTCATCGATGTATCTGCCATACCAGACCAATCCAGGCCCAAACGGATTGTTCAGACTGTAAATATACTTCTCTTCCCAGTATGCCATGGTCAAATTCGCCAATGAAGGCGAGAATTTGGCCCCCATTGACACTCCACGGGTCTGTAAGTAGTGCACACAATCGAACATAAAAGTAATTGTGGGTCAATAAGTATGCAGTGACCTCACAAACATAATCAATATAGCTGGAACTAAATCCTGTGTGCCTATGGAGATGATATTCCATAGCCAACAGGGCTGACCCCATGGGGGATAGAGGGATACAATGCAATGACGTCTGCCGCTATCCATTTAAAATTAATGTCACATTTGAAGCTGAACATGGCACGCAGAATGTCCGTTGTATCCTTGAGGAACCCCGGTGTCCGCCTGACTAGTGGCTGGAGGATATTGTCCAGCCAACTACCCAGGCGCTCAGTGAGGGACCCTATACCAGAGACTATAGGGCGAAGTGGGGGGGGGGGGTGGACACCCTTATGGATTTTAGGTAGGGCATGCATAATAGGGGTGACAGGCGCATCCACGCACAGGTACCTATATTCCGTCTCATTGAATATACCTAAATCTCTGCCTTTTTGTATTAATGACAAATAGCCGTCTTGGTATTCCCTCAATGGATCTCTCTGTAGTTTCCTGTACGTTGATGCGTCAGCCAACATATCCCGCATCTGGTTACCATATGCCTTCCTTGTCCATGATGACCACCGCCCCCCCCCCCCTTGTCCGCCATTTTGATAACAATGCTATCACACTGATGCAGTTCCTGGAGGGCCCGGGCCTGAGAGTGAGTGAGATTATCAGGACTTTTAAAGTCCTTGCTGTCTTTATGAATTCTCACTAACTCCTTTTCCAGGACCTCCTGGAATACATCCATGCTGCTAGTGCGCGACATCACAGGATAAAATCTCGCATTTCGTGTGTGAAATTTTGTCCCGGATTGGACTACCTCCACGATTCCTTGCTCCTCCTGAAGCCTCGTCAGACAGCACAAAGACATTTGTTCTTTGAACAATAAATCCTTATAAATATTTTCGTTATAGGTTTGTGGCTGATTCTGCGGGGGATCAGTAGCAGCAGGGACATCATGGAAATGCCGAGATACCGTGATGTTGCGCACAAATTTGTTAATATCCAGCAACGTTGAAAATATGTCAAAATGTGTAGAAGGCGCAAAATTTAGGCCAAGGGACAATACAAATTCTTGGTCTTTACTCAACGTAATACTAGATAAATTGACAACATTTAGCTGATCACTACTTACTTCTGTTTTGTCTGAAGCCGTGTGGACCTTGGATGCTGCTGTCCGGTGCCTCCGTCCAGCCCTGGCTCTGCGTTTTTTGGAATATTAGACGAATCTCTCCTGTCCTTGTCATATTTGGATTTCTTGTAGTAAGAGGCTTTGATTCCCCCCTCTTCAGGTGAGAGAGGCAGAGCGGAAGCACCAGACCCCAGCTCCAACGTCCCGGCTGTATGTGAATAATCAGACACCTCTGTATCAGAGGAAAAGCTAACCCTAGATACTCTTTTGTGCAATTTCGCTTTCTTGCGGTTTTTGAGGATTGATTTCGGCGTGGAATAAATGTTATCCCGTCTCCCCCATTCATAAACCTGGTTGTTAGTATAATCATACAGGTCACGCTGGTATTTTACATGTTTATACTCCATGATAGTGTCCTCTAACTTGTTGATAGAAGCCGTCATTTGTTCCTCCATGGATACATAATCTGTGTTTGTACTGAACTTTGCCAGCGATTCCTTGCAGAGTAAAATGTCCTGCTGCAGGCCAGATAGTTTATCATTTTCTGAATCGATAATAAGTTTCATTAATTTCAATGAGCAGTCAGACAGGATACTATTCCATTTGCAAACAAAGTCCTCCGAAAAAACTGTAGTGGGTATCTTCTTGATCCGCAGTCCACGTGGAATCATATTTCTCTCCAAATATTTGGTAAGTGTGGTGCAATCCCACCAGACGCGAGTTTCCTGGCCCAAAAGCCGTTCCAGACTATTAATTTTGCTTTTTAGATCCAGGTCACTGGAACCAGCTAGATCCTCAGCTGAGAAAACAGAGTCCGCCTTTGACTGACGATCCGGCAGGGTAAGAAAGGCCATAATTGGACAGGTGTGTCCGTGTACCACTCTGTGGAAGTCCGCAAAATAAGTATTCAAATGAAGAGCCAGAGGTGATATTATCTCATCGGGAACCAGGGGTGCCGCACGAAAAACCACTTGAAACAATGCAGTGGGGACACTCCCCTAAGCTCTCTGGAGTCGGGACTATTGTACAACCAGGAAGGTGAGCTGGATAAAGTTTTTCTGCATTGTTTCAAGTGGTTTTCCGTGCGGCACCCCTGGTTCCCGATGAGATAATATCACCTCTGGCTCTTCATTTGAATACTTATTTTGCAGACTTCCACAGAGTGGTACACGGGCACACCTGTCCAATTATGGCCTTTCTTACCCTGCCGGATCGTCAGTCAAAGGCGGACTCTGTTTTCTCAGCTGAGGATCTAGCTGGTTCCAGTGACCTGCATCTAAAAAGCAAAATGAATAGTCTGGAACGGCTTTTAGGCCAGGAAACTCGCGTCTGGTAGGATTGCACCACACTTACCAAATATTTGGAGAGAAATATGATTCCACGTGGACTGCGGATCAAGAAGATACCCACTACAGTTTTTTCGGAGGACTTTGTTTGCAAATGGAATAGGGGGGAAGTGATTTAGAGTATTACAATAAAGGCATATTGGGGGGGAGGGGTTATTAGGAAAAAAAAAAAAATATTTAAATTAAAGGAAAAAATATAAAAAGGGGGGGGCGGGGGCATAGGTACACAGTGGGGATTATCCATTTAAATTTACAGTTGGGATTGTGGCCACGCTGTAAGCATAAATCTATAACACGATGCATTTTGTAGGTTGCAAGCTAGGCGGTTGGGGAGAGTATACGGTTTGTCACTCCAGGGTTGGAAGATTTATAGCAGGTAAAAAAAAAAAAAAAAAAAAAAGGGGGGGGGGGGAATACAGTCAAGGGGGACTGTGGAAGTATTAAAATATATACATTTTTATTTCAGCATACGTGCATGTGCAGCATAAGACCTGCGCATCTGTGAAGTTCTGTTATCAAGCAAAAGTCTGTCACGTCTACAGACTCAATGTAAGTCCTGTCACGCCTTCAGGCAAGCTTACGTGCTGCCACGTCTGCAGCTAATTAAGACCTGTCAAGACTTCAGGCAATGGGTTTGGTCTGACACGTCTTCAGACATATAAGTCCTGTCACGCCTTCAGGCAAGCTTACGTGCTGCCACGTCTGCAGCTAATTAAGACCTGTCACGACTTCAGGCAATGGGTTCAGTCTGACACGTCTTCAGACATATAAGTCCTGACACGACTTCAGGCACTACGCATGGGGACCTCACATATTACACGGTGGTTTCATTCGAGTTTAAGGGTATTACCGGTTCTGTCACGTTTGCGGTTCATGGGTCAGGCACAGAGTGGGGTTTAGAGCACCAGCTGCGTTATAACTATTTAACCCTGTCTACAGGGGAGTGGTCTGCTTTATACAGGGTTCTTTTCTTGGTTTTCACCTTATCAGGTTGGTGGTGGGTGCATAGTGACGGTTCTTTTTACTGAGGCCACAAGTTAAAGGCTCAAAAAAAAATTTTTTTTACTGTTCCAGTGTAAGATGTCTAATATCGAGGAAATTGGGGACACTCCTAGCTGTCATGGGAGCATTGATCAACAGTCCGAGAGTGGAGGACCTACCTACAGGAGAATTAACAAGAAGAGGGGTCCCATTTTCCACCGCAGCCAGGAAGGCTGAACTGTATAGACTTTTACAATCAGAGTCTGCAGGGCCGAGTCAGGAAGTGGTCTCTATGAACACAATTCAGACATCCCTGACGCAACTGCATACTTTGATCAATTCAATGGCGACTTCATTGTCAGACGTGCAAGTTAGATTGGAATCTGTTGAGAATAAGGTCATCTCAGGTTCTTCGGCAGGGGCCAGTTGCCCGGCCACTCAGGGAATACAACAGGAACCTCAAGCAGCTCCTATTAGTATTCCTGATATCGCGCCCTCGCATTTCGTCCCAAGCAATATTCGGCAGGACATTCTAGAGGGTAAGGATGTAAACTTAGCTACACTCCTTATCGCCACTCATGAAACGCCGGATAACAAAACAATTGCTTGCGGGGAAGTGTCATTGATTTTAAAATCAAAAGATGTTAGGCTCAATAGGAAGCTTTCCGTTTCTGAATTTGTATTAGCCTTCAGCCTATGGCGAGATGTTATTTGTTCAGTCAGTCCTCAGAGAAGGGAGGAACTGGATTTGTATCTCTATAAGGTTGTTGAACTTGGGTATAAGTATGGGGGTACAGCATTTTATGAGTACCACAGATCTTTCTATGCAAAAGCAGCAGCTGCTTTATCTCAATTTAATCAGAAGATTGACTGGTCAAAAATGGATACCGAATTATTCTGCCGACACTTTGCAGGCTTGAAAGCTCCGGCTTGTTCGTTATGCAATTCTTATTCTCATACGACAGCATGGTGCACTAGTAGCAATGGGTTGGTAGAATTTCAGCAGGTGAAGAATTTCCAGTTCCCCTCCACCAGTAAAATTGCGTCAGGTACGGATAAATTAGGCCGGCCTATCAAGTTCCTAGGCAGATCACAACTGTGTAACAATTTTAATTTTGCGAATTGTCATTATAGTCAATGTAGGTTGCTACACTTGTGCTCTATTTGCTTTAGGGCCCACCCAAAGGCGGCCTGTCCACAAAGAGATGTCAAGACCACATGACTAGGAGTGGTGAATATAGATCTGCTCAGGCTGTTGCTGGCGGATCACCCACAGGCAGGTTGGGTACAGTTCGTCCTGGAGGGTTTAGCTAACAGGTTTCATGGCACTCCCACAGGTCCCTTATGAGTGCAGCAATCTACGTTCGGCAGATAGGAATCCATCAGTTGTGTCAGCTTTAATCCAGCAGGAACTCGATAAAGGTTATCTGATCGGGCCACTGAGTCAGTCGCCATTCGATTGCTGGCGGGTCAATCCGGTGGGGGTCGTGACCGGTAAATTCAATCCTAATAAAAAAAGGCTTATTTACGATTTGTCAGCGCCTCATTCATCATCCATTCCCAGTCTGAATTCTTTAATACCTTCAGAAGAATTCACCATGAAATATTCCTCAATAGACGAAGCTATTCAGGTAATATTATCCTTAGGATACAATACGTGGCTGTCGAAAGCAGATATTACTGATGCCTTTAAATTACTTCCCCTGCAACCACAGCTTTGGCGTTGGCACGGCATTAAGTGGCAAGACTCATATTATTTTTCTAATAGACTCACGTTTGGCTCAAAATCTAGCCCCTGGTTGTTTGACCAATTTGCGAAGGCCTTACATTGGGTGTTGACAGACAAATTCCGGGTCAATCATGTCATACAATATCTGGATGATTTCTTGCTAATTGAGCCATCGTGGCAGGTTCCGCAGGATTTGCATACTCTGCAGTCAGTCTTTGAGGACCTCAATGTTCCCGTTGCAGCCAGTAAAGTGGAAGGGCCCAGCACTAGAATTACCTTTTTAGGAATACAGTTGGATACACAAAAAATGGAGGCTAGTTTACCAGCTGATAAACTAGTTAGAATCAAGGAGGCGGTATCGAATGTTACTCGGGCAACAGCTATTTCCAAAACAGAGTTACAGTCTCTCCTGGGGACTCTGAATTTTGCTATTTGGATAATCCCACAGGGTAGATATTTAATATCTAGATTGTTGAGATTACTCTCCTCGGCACCGGAGCAAGACAGTCTGATTCGTCTAGACCAGCAGGCCAGGGCATACTTAAGTATGTGGGACAAATTCTCAATGGAATGGGGTCTCGTTGTTTTTTCCAGCAGCATCCAATCAATCGCCAGTGGTATACTCTGATGCGGCTGCCACTACAGGGTTTGCGGCTATCTGGGGTCCTCATTGGTTGGCGGATCGTTGGCCTCCAGAGATTGCTAGTTCCTCTGCCAGCATGCGGTCTTCCCCTCTTTTGGAGATCTATCCTATAGTGGCAGCAGCACAGGTCTGGGGCGCGGAATGGACGAATAAGACAGTCTTGTTGTTGACAGACAGCGCAGTGGTGGTGGAGATTTTAGCTAGAGGTAGATCTGCTGCGTTAGAAATCATGTCCTTTGTGCGGAGGCTGGTATGGTTATCCCTACAACATCAGTTTAATTTCGTTTGCTCGCATATTAGTGGTCGTGAAAACATGGCAGCAGATGCGTTGTCCCGCTTTAATTTCCCTCTTTTCTTCCAGGTTTCCCCAGAAGCAGATCCAGTACCGTCAGTTATACCACGATACGCAGACCTGAGGATGGATTAGGGCACCATCTCGAAACAGCGCGTAGGCTTATGCGCCAATCGTTATCCGAAAATACGGTTAGACTCTACAACACGGCATGGGCATGGTTCACGAAGTTCAGTGAATCTTACCCCGCGGAGGGTATGGGGCATATTTCCTATATAATAGCATTCATCGGGTTTTGCCACTCTCAGCTAAAATTAGCTTACAGTACCATTAAAATATATCTGGCAGGGGTTCAGCATTTTTTCCATTTACTCCGCCCTGAGGAACTGTCTCTCTTTTCAGTCCACCCTATTAGGGCAGTTCTGAGAGGTATTCAGAAAGAAGCAGTTAAAACTCATGTCACACGGCAACCTTTATCAGGCCAGACATTCAAGTTACTGTCTGATTCTCTGGATAAAAAACCCTTCGGGTATGATATCAGTCTTGCCAATAAAGCCGCATTATACGTGGGTTTCTTTGGGTTCCTTAGGCCGGGGGAATTCACGTGTGGTGCGGCCTCCTCCACGTATTTAAGGAAGAAGCACTTCAGTCGGGACGGTGACTCTTATGTACTGAAGTTACCTCACTCCAAAACCGCTTTGCCAGGGGAAGTGATAGAGATCAGATATTTCCCTACTAACAATAAGTGGTGTCCTGTTAGAACCATTCAGGAATGGTTAACGTTTATCTCAGACAGACCAGATGATTCAGCATTAGTCACAATAGCCCGGAAACCCCTCAGTTTATCGGTGCTCCTCAAATATATACGCATGTCGCTAGTCAATACCGGTGTTAACCCCCGGTCTATTACTGGTCATTCATTTAGAATGGGCACAGCTTCCGCCGCGTCTAGTAACGGGATACCGGTTCACGTAATTAAAAGACTAGGCAGATGGAAGTCTTCATGTTATGGTCGTTACATTCCAAATATGCATAATGAGCTGTCCATGGCCTTTCGGAAACTGTTAATGTAACTTAATAAATCTATTGTGCATCGATTAGCTTTGGCTTCTCTTTTTGGCCCTCTTTAGGTTTCTCTTCCTACAGCAGTTACGGCACAATTCTACTGCTTATTAGAGATAGATAGGCATTGTCATCATGTTCTCGATACGTCTCTGATAGCCGAGCCGAGCACAAGTGGTAGGCAAACATGTTTGCCGTATTTGTGGGAGGGGAGGCTTGTTACCTTATATAAACCCCCCTCCCCCTGACAGGGTTCTCGACGGCGAATGCTTACCCACCCTCCCTCCCACTTTTACGGATGGTCAGTATAAGAGAGGCCCTCTTTAGGTTTCTCTTCCTACAGCAGTTAAGGCACAATTCTACTGCTTATTAGAGATAGATAGGCATTGTCATCATGTTCTCGATACGTCTCTGATAGCCGAGCCGAGCACAAATGAAACTTATTATCGATTCAGAAAATGATAAACTATCTGGCCTGCAGCAGGACATTTTACTCTGCAAGGAATCGCTGGCAAAGTTCAGTACAAAAACAGATTATGTATCCATGGAGGAACAAATGACGGCTTCTATCAACAAGTTAGAGGACACTATCATGGAGTATAAACATGTAAAATACCAGCGTGACCTGTATGATTATACTAACAACCAGGTTTATGAATGGGGGAGACGGGATAACATTTATTCCACGCCGAAATCAATCCTCAAAAACCGCAAGAAAGCGAAATTGCACAAAAGAGTATCTAGGGTTAGCTTTTCCTCTGATACAGAGGTGTCTGATTATTCACATACAGCCGGGACGTTGGAGCTGGGGTCTGGTGCTTCCGCTCTGCCTCTCTCACCTGAAGAGGGGGGAATCAAAGCCTCCTACTACAAGAAATCCAAATCTGACAAGGACAGGAGAGATTCGTCTAATATTCCAAAAAACGCAGAGCCAGGGCTGGACGGAGGCACCGGACAGCAGCATCCAAGGTCCATACGGCTTCAGACAAAACGGAAGTAAGTAGTGATCAGCTAAATGTTGTCAATTTATCTAGTATTACGTTGAGTAAAGACCAAGAATTTGTATTGTCCCTTGGCCTAAATTTTGCGCCATTTTGACATATTTTCAACGTTGCTGGATATTAACAAATTTGTGCGCAACATCACGGTATCTCGGCATTTCCATGATGTCCCTGCTGCTACTGATCCCCCGCAGAATCAGCCACAAACCTATAACGAAAATATTTATAAGGATTTATTGTTCAAAGAACAAATGTCTTTGTGCAGTCTGACGAGGCTTCAGGAGGAGCAAGGAATCTGTGGAGGTAGTCCAATCCGGGACAAAATTTCACACATGAAATGCGAGATTTTATCCTGTGATGTCGCGCACTAGCAGCATGGATGTATTCCAGGAGGTCCTGGAAAAGGAGTTAGGGAGAATTCAAAAAGATAGCAAGGACGTCAGAAGTCCTGATAATCTCACCCACTCTCAGGTCCGGGCCCTCCAGGAACTGCACCAGTGTAACAATATTATTATCAATATGGCGGACAAGGGGGGGGCGGTGGTCATCATGGATAAGGAGGCATATGGTAACCAGATGCGGGATATGTTGGCCGACGCATCCACGTACAGGAAACTACAGAAAGACCCATTGAGGGAATATAAAGATAGCTATATGTCATTAATACAAAAAGGTAGAGATTTAGGTATATTTAATGAAACGGAATATAGGTACCTGTGCGTGGATGCGCCTGTCACCCCTATTATGCATGCCCTACCTAAAATCCATAAGGGTGTCCACCCCCCCCCTTCGCCCTATAGTCTCTGGTATAGGGTCCCTCACTGAGCGCCTGGGTAGCTGGCTGGACAACATCCTCCAGCCACTAGTCAGGCAGACACCGGGGTTCCTCAAGGATACAACGGACGTTCTGCGTGCCATGTTCAGCTTCAAATGGGACATTAACTTTAAATGGATAGCGGCAGACGTCATTGCATTGTATCCCTCCATCCCCCATGGGGTCACCCTGTTGGCTATGGAATATCATCTCCATAGGCACATGGGATTTAGTTCCAGCTATATTGATTATGTTTGTGAGGTCACTGCATATTTACTGACCCACAATTATTTTATGTTCGATTGTGTGCACTACTTACAGACCCGTGGAGTGTCAATGGGGGCCAAATTCTCGCCTTCATTGGCGAATTTGACCATGGCATACTGGGAAGAGAAATATATTTACAGTCTGAACAATCCGTTTGGGCCTGGATTGGTCTGGTACGGCAGATACATCGATGACCTGCTCATGGTTTGGGCGGGCGATGTGTCTGCCGTCCCAGACCTCCAGGCCTATCTCAATGGTAATGATTATAATCTCCGTTTTACGTGTACTGTGAATGAATCCCATATTAATTTTCTCGACTTGACACTCCACGGCAGTCCAGGGGAGGTGGTGCACACACGAACTTATCGAAAAGATATAGCTGGAAACTCGATCCTGAATGCTACAAGCCATCACCCCCTACATACCATCAGGGCGATTCCCGTGGGGGAATACATCCGGACTGCAAGAAATTGCAGCTCACCAGAGCTATTAGCAGAAGAATTCAGCAGGGTAGATAAGAGGCTAAAAGCTAGAAACTATCCTGACTGGATGCTGCAAAGAGGCCAAAATATTGCACTGCGCAAAAATAGACAAGAAATGCTTTTCGGAAAACCAAAGGATTGTAAGGTATCCAAAATTTCTGCGGGGAGTGGAAGGGTGCATGGAGACAGTGACCAGGACAACACCCCTACTTTATCTCTGACATATAGTAGAGAATTTAATCAAATCAGTTCCACAATCAAACGTTGCCTCCCCATCCTATATGATGATGAGATTCTATATAAAGCCTTAAAATCAGGCTGTAGAATTGTTTCCAGAAGGGCTACCACACTGTCCTGCTCGCTGTCTCCGTCCCTCTTCTCTTCCAACAGAAAGGAAGCCAACATCAAATCCAGCTGGCTTATTTACAGGGGATTCTCCAGATGTGGGGGCCACCCCTGCAAAAGTTGCAATTACATGATCCCCCTACAGTCATTTGACAAATCTGACCATTCCTGCAGTTTTCCCATTCAAAGTTACATCAATTGCAACACTGAGGGAGTGGTCTATATCATAAAGTGCACTGACTGTGATTTGATGTATGTCGGGAGTACGATCCGTAAATTCAGGAATCGACTCCTGGAGCATCTCAATTACATCCAAAACCTGAATGCCCTAAATGTCTCCAATGCAGCGAGACATTTTATACAAACACATGCACGTCAGGTTAAAACATTCAAAGCCTTTGCAATTGAGAGGGTCTTTGCACCTAGGAGGGGGGGGATCATTGTAAAAAGCTCCGCCTACGAGAAGCTTTCTGGATTTTCAGACTCAGTACCAGAGTTCCCAATGGCTTGAATCTGAAAAGAGAACTTATGTATGTATATCAGTAATTAGGATAGATGCCAGAACCAGAATGACTAATGCTGCGAATGCAGCAATTCTTGGTTATTTAAGTATGCTATCCCCTTATATATGGAGTTTCTGGGGAGCGATGTGATCGTTCTGGTTCTGCCATCCAGCAGTTTTTTTTCCATTTAATATATAACGTTTTACTTACATGCATGCTTCTAGTGCTACTGCGTGGTGCCTTATCCACACTGTGCGGTTACTCGGTCCGTTTTGTATATGCCGGGGAAACCGGGAGCACGGCTCCCTAGGGGTGCAATTTTGATTGAGTTCCCGCAGTGTGTATAATAAATTAGGCATACATTCAACCAATACACATCACCAACTACGTAAAATGTAATCACCCAGACAAATTATCTGTATTTCATTTTATTTTGTTTCTTGCGTAATAAACTGTACATGTGTGTAATCTTCAGGATCGGCACTCCACGGCAGTGTATAGTGCCATATTGGTTTTGTTATTCATATGTTTTTATAAGTTGTTATATGGAGAATGTTGTTCACACTGTGCGGTTTTTTGTCCTTTCCCTTTATGGGTTTGGAACATGGGATTGGGTTCCATAGGGGTTAATTTAGAAGGAACATTGCCGCACAGTGTGCAACTCATCTTATATGTGATTAGCAGGTTGTAAGAAGGGTGTGACACATAGTGGGACAACCAATTGGAGCGGGTGCCTTGTCTCTCAGAATTTTGGAGGGTTGGACATCACGTTCCTTTAAATTGAGGGGTCACACTATGAAGCACCGTTACGACTAAGGGTCTAGCACCCAAAACGCGTCAACGTTTGTATTCCGTGTACCCCAGTGGTCATGTCTGCTGTTTTGTATGTTCAATAAAAGAAGAAGCTTTTAAGAGGACTTTCAATGCTTCCAAGACCTTTTCCTTTCAAATTACTTGCAGTCTGCAGTGGGGACACTCCCCTAAGGTCTCTGGAGTCGGGACTATTGTACAACCAGGAAGGTGAGCTGGATAAAGTTTTTCTGCAATATAAACTGTGTATGTTTACATGGTGTGTTCAATAAAAACATGGTAACATTTAATTATTTGTGTGTTATTAGTTTAAGCACACTGTGATTGTCTATTGTTGTGACTTAGATGAAGATCAAACATTTTATGACCAATTTGTGCAGAAATCCATATCATTCCAAAGGGTTCACATACTTTTTCTTGCAACTGTATATAGTAGAAAGGCATAAGGGACTATAATAGATGGAAGTTATGTGTCACCGAGAATCCTGGCCTCGGTGAAGTAGGAGCCACTAGTGCATATGTCCGCAGCAGTTACTGACGGACACTTTGGTAGTTAGCATAGCTGTGAAAAGCTAATACGGGATGGCTCTTATTGGGAGTAGTCATAGAGTTGGGCGGGTGACTACTCCACACAATCTAGGCCAGGTTTTGAATGGCTTACAAAAGTCAGCAAGAAGGGTCAGGTGGGGATGATTACATGGCTGACGGTGGAGCTCTGGATGGCTGGGTGTTTGTGTTTGGAACTGAGTGAAAGACCAGAGGGTCTCTGCTTGGATACAGAGGACAATGCAAGATACTCTGTGGGATTTACGGTACTGTGCCTTACTTGTGTAATTATTTTATCTTTAAGTGTCGGCTGGAGTAAGCCGACTAATGCTGCCTGTTGATTATTTGTGTGCCAACAATAAAGGACACTTGTTATTTTAATATTTCCCTGGAAAAATGCTTCTGTGTATTTATCTGAAGGCTACCATTTGTGAATCCCTACAATATATATATATACTAGTCAATGACCCGGCGTTGCTCGGGTATTTATTCATAGCAATTTTATATTAAATAACAGTGACTTTTACAGTGACCGGCCCTTTAATGTTGAGTTTCACGGTAAACGCCCCTTTAACAGTTACTGACGGTAATTGGCCCTTTAACAGTGATTTTCACGGTGACCGGCCCTTTAAAAGTGAGTTTCACAGTGACCGGCTCTTTAAAAGTGAGTTTCACGATGACCGCCCCTTTAACAGTGATTTTCACGGTGACCGGCCCTTTAAAAGTGAGTTTCACGGTGACCGGCCCTTTAAAAGTGAGTTTCACGGTGACAAGCCCTTTAACTGTGAACTCCACAGTGCCCGTCAGTTTGCAGTTAGGATTTAAGTGAAAGGCTGGCAGGCTTGTATTGGCTAATGCAGTTAATTTTTTTTATATATCTCGTGAACGGTACGTCCTAGAGAGCTGAGATCCCCGCAAGATTTCATTCCAGGTAGCAAGGAATGCGTAGACCAAGAATCATTGAAATCGATTGTTGCGTTTTGGAGGAACATACATAAATACATACATACATACGTATATAAAAATTGTATAAAAGGGCAGCACTCCAGAAGGTTAAAATTAGGAATGAGCGAACTCGAACTGTATAGTTCGGGTTCGTACCGAATTTTGGGGTGTCCGTGACACGGACCCGAACCCGGACATTTTCGTAAAAGTCCGGGTTCGGGTTCGGTGTTCGTCGCTTTCTTCGCGCTTTTGTGACGCTTTCTTGGCGCTTTTTGAAAGGCTGCAAAGCAGCCAATCAACAAGCGTCATACTACTTGCCCCAAGAGGCCGTCACAGCCATGCCTACAATTGGCATGGCTGTGATTGGCCAGAGCACCATGTGACCCAGCCTCTATTTAAGCTGGAGTTACATAGCGCCGCCCGTCACTCTGCTCTGATTAGCGTAGGGAGAGGTTGCGGCTGCGACAGTAGGGCAAGATTAGGCAGATTAACTCCTCCAAAGGACTTGATTAATCGATCGATCTGCAGCTGTGCATCATTGAGCTGCTGAAATTCAATTGCTCACTGTTTTTAGGCTGCCCAGACCGTTTGTCAGTCACTTTTTTCTGGGGTGATCGGCGGCCATTTTGTGTCTTGTGGTGCGCCAGCACAAGCTGCGACCAAGTGCATTTAACCCTCAATGGTGTGGTTGTTTTTTGGCTAAAGCCTACATCAGGGTGAAGCTGTCACACCAAGTGCATTTAACCAGCAATAGTCTGTTCATTTTTTGGCCATATACTACATCAGGGGCAAGCTGCGCCTGTCACCAAGTGCATTTAACCCTCAATGGTGTGGTTGTTTTTTGGCTAAAGCCTACATCAGGGTGAAGCTGTCACACCAAGTGCATTCAACCAGCAATAGTCTGTTTATTTTTTGGCCATATACTACATCAGGGGCAAGCTGCGCCCGACACCAAGTGCATTTAACCCTCAGTAGTGTGGTTGGTCAAGCTGTCACACCAAGTGCATTTAACCAGCAATAGTCTGTTCATTTTTTGGCCATATACTACATCAGGGGCAAGCTGCGCCCGTCACCAAGTGCATTTAACCCTCAGTAGTGTGGTTGGTCAAGCTGTCACACCAAGTGCATTTAACCAGCAATAGTCTGTTCATTTTTTGGCCATATACTACATCAGGGGCAAGCTGCGCCCGTCACCAAGTGCATTTAACCCTCAGTAGTGTGGTTGGTCAAGCTGTCACACCAAGTGCATTTAACCAGCAATAGTCTGTTCATTTTTTGGCCATATACTACATCAGGGGCAAGCTGCGCCTGTTACCAAGTGCATTTAACCCTCAGTAGTGTGGTTGGTCAAGCTGTCACACCAAGTGCATTTAACCAGCAATAGTCTGTTCATTTTTTGGCCATATTCTACATCAGGGGCAAGCTGTGCCCGTCACCAAGTGCATTTAACCCTCAGTAGTGTGGTTGGTCAAGCTGTCATACCAAGTGCATTTAACCAGCAATAGTCTGTTTATTTTTTGGCCATATACTACATCAGGGGCAAGCTGCGCCTGTCACCAAGTGCATTTAACCCTCAATGGTGTGGTTGTTTTTTGGCTAAAGCCTACATCAGGGTGAAGCTGTCACACCAAGTGCATTTAACCAGCAATAGTCTGTTTATTTTTTGGCCATATACTACATCAGGGAGAAGCTGCGCCCGTCACCAAGTGCATTTAACCCTCAGTAGTGTGGTTGGTCAAGCTATCACACCAAGTGCATTTAACCAGCAATAGTCTGTTCATTTTTTGGCCATATACTAAATCAGGGGCAAGCTGCGCCCGTCACCAAGTGCATTTAACCAGCAATAGTCTGTTCATTTTTTTGGCCATATACTACATCAGGGGCAAGCTGCGCCCGTCACCAAGTGCATTTAACCCTCAGTAGTGTGGTTGGTCAAGCTGTGACACCAAGTGCATTTAACCAGCAATAGTCTGTTCATTTTTTGGCCATATACTACATCAGGGGCAAGCTGCGCCCGTCACCAAGTGCATTTAACCAGCAATAGTGTGGTTATTTTTTGCCCATATCCCAGTCTAATTCTGTCACTAAATCCATACCGGTCACCCAGCGCCTAAATACTAGGCCTCAAATTTATATCCCGCTAAATCTGACGTTACCGCTGTACTGTTGTGGCTGGGCAAGTTATTTATTGTCCGTCAAAGCACATTTTTTGTTCAGGGTTGAAATACAATTCCCAATTTAGCAATTTCATAATTTAGTGGTTTCTGCTATATCAGAGCTATTTGAAATCTATCCCTAAAAGGGTATATAATATTCAAGGTGCACATAGGGTCATTCAGAATAACTTCACACACACGCTACTGTGCATTTCCAAGTCTAATTCTGTCACTAAATCCATACCGGTCACCCAGCGCCTAAATACTAGGCCTCAAATTTATATCCCGCTAAATCTCTCGTTACCGCTGTCCTGTTGTGGATGGGAAAGTTATTTAGTGTCCGTCAAAGCACATTTTTTGTTCTGGGTTGAAATACAATTCCCAATTTAGCAATTTCATAATTTAGTGGTTTCTGCTATATCAGAGCTATTTGAAATCTATCCCTAAAAGGGTATATAATATTCAAGGTGCACATAGGGTCATTCAGAATAACTTCACACACACGCTACTGTGCATTTCCAAGTCTAATTCTGTCACTAAATCCATACCGGTCACCCAGCGCCTAAATACTAGGCCTCAAATTTATATCCCGCTAAATCTCTCGTTACCGCTGTACTGTTGTGGCTGGGCAAGTTATTTAGTGTCCGTCAAAGCACATTTTTTGTTCAGGGTTGAAATACAATTCCCAATTTAGCAATTTCATAATTTAGTGGTTTCTGCTATATCAGAGCTATTTGAAATCTATCCCTAAAAGGGTATATAATATTCAAGGTGCACATAGAGTCATTCAGAATAACTTCACACACACGCTACTGTGCATTTCCAAGTCTAATTCTGTTAGTAAATCCATACCGGTCACCCAGCGCTTAAATACTAGGCCTCAAATTTATATTCCGCTAAATCTCTCGTTACCGCTGTCCTGTTGTGGCTGGGAAAGTTATTTAGTGTCCGTCAATGCACATTTTTTGTTCTGGGTTGAAATACAATTCCCAATTTAGCAATTTCATAATTTAGTGGTTTCTGCTATATCAGAGCTATTTGAAATCTATCCCTAAAAGGGTATATAATATTCAAGGTGCACATAGGGTCATTCAGAATAACTTCACACACACGCTACTGTGCATTTCCAAGTCTAATTCTGTCACTAAATCCATACCGGTCACCCAGCGCCTAAATACTAGGCCTCAAATTTATATCCCGCTAAATCTCTCGTTACCGCTGTCCTGTTGTGGATGGGAAAGTTATTTAGTGTCCGTCAAAGCACATTTTTTGTTCTGGGTTGAAATACAATTCCCAATTTAGCAATTTCATAATTTAGTGGTTTCTGCTATATCAGAGCTATTTGAAATCTATCCCTAAAAGGGTATATATATTCAAGGTGCACATAGGGTCATTCAGAATAACTTCACACACACGCTACTGTGCATTTCCAAGTCTAATTCTGTTAGTAAATTCATACCGGTCACCCAGCGCCTAAATACTAGGCCTCAAATTTATATCCCGCTAAATCTGTCGTTACCGCTGTCCTGTTGTGGCTGGGAAAGTTATTTAGTGTCCGTCAAAGCACATTTTTTGTTCTGGGATGAAATACAATTCCCAATTTAGCAATTTCATAATTTAGTGGTTTCTGCTATATCAGAGCTATTTGAAATCTATCCCTAAAAGGGTATATAATATTCAAGGTGCACATAAGGGTCATTCAGAATAACTTCACACACACGCTACTGTGCATTTCCAAGTCTAATTCTGTTAGTAAATCCATACCGGTCACCCAGCGCCTAAATACTAGGCCTCAAATTTATATCCCGCTAAATCTCTCGTTACCGCTGTCCTGTTGTGGCTGGGAAAGTTATTTAGTGTCCGTCAAAGCACATTTTTTGTTCTGGGTTGAAATACAATTCCCAATTTAGCAATTTCATAATTTAGTGGTTTCTGCTATATCAGAGCTATTTGAAATCTATCCCTAAAAGGGTATATAATATTCAAGGTGCACATAGGGTCATTCAGAATAACTTCACACACACGCTACTGTGCATTTCCAAGTCTAATTCTGTCACTAAATCCATACCGGTCACCCAGCGCCTAAATACTAGGCCTCAAATTTATATCCCGCTAAATCTGTCGTTACCGCTGTCCTGTTGTGGCTGGGAAAGTTATTTAGTGTCCGTCAAAGCACATTTTTTGTTCTGGGTTGAAATACAATTCCCAATTTAGCAATTTCATAATTTAGTGGTTTCTGCTATATCAGAGCTATTTGAAATCTATCCCTAAAAGGGTATATAATATTCAAGGTGCACATAGGGTCATTCAGAATAACTTCACACACACGCTACTGTGCATTTCCAAGTCTAATTCTGTTAGTAAATTCATACCGGTCACCCAGCGCCTAAATACTAGGCCTCAAATTTATATCCCGCTAAATCTGTCGTTACCGCTGTCCTGTTGTGGCTGGGAAAGTTATTTAGTGTCCGTCAAAGCACATTTTTTGTTCTGGGTTGAAATACAATTCCCAATTTAGCAATTTCATAATTTAGTGGTTTCTGCTATATCAGAGCTATTTGAAATCTATCCCTAAAAGGGTATATAATATTCAAGGTGCACATAGGGTCATTCAGAATAACTTCACACACACACGCTACTGTGCATTTCCAAGTCTAATTCTGTTAGTAAATCCATACCGGTCACCCAGCGCCTAAATACTAGGCCTCAAATTTATATCCCGCTAAATCTCTCGTTACCGCTGTCCTGTTGTGGATGGGAAAGTTATTTAGTGTCCGTCAAAGCACATTTTTTGTTCTGGGTTGAAATACAATTCCCAATTTAGCAATTTCATAATTTAGTGGTTTCTGCTATATCAGAGCTATTTGAAATCTATCCCTAAAAGGGTATATAATATTCAAGGTGCACATAGGGTCATTCAGAATAACTTCACACACACGCTACTGTGCATTTCCAAGTCTAATTCTGTTAGTAAATTCATACCGGTCACCCAGCGCCTAAATACTAGGCCTCAAATTTATATCCCGCTAAATCTGTCGTTACTGCTGTCCTGTTGTGGCTGGGAAAGTTATTTAGTGTCCGTCAAAGCACATTTTTTGTTCTGGGATGAAATACAATTCCCAATTTAGCAATTTCATAATTTAGTGGTTTCTGCTATATCAGAGCTATTTGAAATCTATCCCTAAAAGGGTATATAATATTCAAGGTGCACATAGGGTCATTCAGAATAACTTCACACACACGCTATTGTGCATTTCCAAGTCTAATTCTGTTAGTAAATCCATACCGGTCACCCAGCGCCTAAATACTAGGCCTCAAATTTATATCCCGCTAAATCTCTCGTTACCGCTGTCCTGTTGTGGCTGGGAAAGTTATTTAGTGTCCGTCAAAGCACATTTTTTGTTCTGGGTTGAAATACAATTCCCAATTTAGCAATTTCATAATTTAGTGGTTTCTGCTATATCAGAGCTATTTGAAATCTATCCCTAAAAGGGTATATAATATTCAAGGTGCACATAGGGTCATTCAGAATAACTTCACACACACGCTACTGTGCATTTCCAAGTCTAATTCTGTCACTAAATCCATACCGGTCACCCAGCGCCTAAATACTAGGCCTCAAATTTATATCCCGCTAAATCTGTCATTACCGCTGTCCTGTTGTGGCTGGGAAAGTTATTTAGTGTCCGTCAAAGCACATTTTTTGTTCTGGGTTGAAATACAATTCCCAATTTAGCAATTTCATAATTTAGTGGTTTCTGCTATATCAGAGCTATTTGAAATCTATCCCTAAAAGGGTATATAATATTCAAGGTGCACATAGGGTCATTCAGAATAACTTCACACACACGCTACTGTGCATTTCCAAGTCTAATTCTGTTAGTAAATTCATACCGGTCACCCAGCGCCTAAATACTAGGCCTCAAATTTATATCCCGCTAAATCTGTCGTTACCGCTGTCCTGTTGTGGCTGGGAAAGTTATTTAGTGTCCGTCAAAGCACATTTTTTGTTCTGGGTTGAAATACAATTCCCAATTTAGCAATTTCATAATTTAGTGGTTTCTGCTATATCAGAGCTATTTGAAATCTATCCCTAAAAGGGTATATAATATTCAAGGTGCACATAGGGTCATTCAGAATAACTTCACACACACACGCTACTGTGCATTTCCAAGTCTAATTCTGTTAGTAAATCCATACCGGTCACCCAGCGCCTAAATACTAGGCCTCAAATTTATATCCCGCTAAATCTCTCGTTACCGCTGTCCTGTTGTGGATGGGAAAGTTATTTAGTGTCCGTCAAAGCACATTTTTTGTTCTGGGTTGAAATACAATTCCCAATTTAGCAATTTCATAATTTAGTGGTTTCTGCTATATCAGAGCTATTTGAAATCTATCCCTAAAAGGGTATATAATATTCAAGGTGCACATAGGGTCATTCAGAATAACTTCACACACACGCTACTGTGCATTTCCAAGTCTAATTCTGTTAGTAAATTCATACCGGTCACCCAGCGCCTAAATACTAGGCCTCAAATTTATATCCCGCTAAATCTGTCGTTACTGCTGTCCTGTTGTGGCTGGGAAAGTTATTTAGTGTCCGTCAAAGCACATTTTTTGTTCTGGGATGAAATACAATTCCCAATTTAGCAATTTCATAATTTAGTGGTTTCTGCTATATCAGAGCTATTTGAAATCTATCCCTAAAAGGGTATATAATATTCAAGGTGCACATAGGGTCATTCAGAATAACTTCACACACACGCTATTGTGCATTTCCAAGTCTAATTCTGTTAGTAAATCCATACCGGTCACCCAGCGCCTAAATACTAGGCCTCAAATTTATATCCCGCTAAATCTCTCGTTACCGCTGTCCTGTTGTGGCTGGGAAAGTTATTTAGTGTCCGTCAAAGCACATTTTTTGTTCTGGGTTGAAATACAATTCCCAATTTAGCAATTTCATAATTTAGTGGTTTCTGCTATATCAGAGCTATTTGAAATCTATCCCTAAAAGGGTATATAATATTCAAGGTGCACATAGGGTCATTCAGAATAACTTCACACACACGCTACTGTGCATTTCCAAGTCTAATTCTGTCACTAAATCCATACCGGTCACCCAGCGCCTAAATACTAGGCCTCAAATTTATATCCCGCTAAATCTCTCGTTACCGCTGTCCTGTTGTGGATGGGAAAGTTATTTAGTGTCCGTCAAAGCACATTTTTTGTTCTGGGTTGAAATACAATTCCCAATTTAGCAATTTCATAATTTAGTGGTTTCTGCTATATCAGAGCTATTTGAAATCTATCCCTAAAAGGGTATATAATATTCAAGGTGCACATAGGGTCATTCAGAATAACTTCACACACACGCTACTGTGCATTTCCAAGTCTAATTCTGTCACTAAATCCTTACCTGTCACCCAGCGCCAAAATACTAGGCCTCAAATTTATATCCCGCTGAATTTGAATACAATACATTGGGCCAAATAATTTTTTTGTTGTTGTGGTGAACCATAACAATGAGGAAAACATCTAGTAAGGGACGTGGACGTGGACATGGTCGTGGTGGTGTTAGTGGACCCTCTGGTGCTGGGAGAGGACGTGGCCGTTCTGCCACATCCACACGTCCTAGTGTACCAACTACCTCAGGTCCCAGTAGCCGCCAGAATTTACAGCGATATATGGTGGGGCCCAATGCCGTTCTAAGGATGGTAAGGCCTGAGCAGGTACAGGCATTAGTCAATTGGGTGGCCGACAGTGGATCCAGCACGTTCACATTATCTCCCACCCAGTCTTCTGCAGAAAGCGCACAGATGGCGCCTGAAAACCAACCCCATCAGTCTGTCACATCACCCCCATGCATACCAGGGAATCTGTCTCAGCCTCAAGTTATGCAGCAGTCTCTTATGCTGTTTGAAGACTCCGCTGGCAGGGTTTCCCAAGGGCATCCACCTAGCCCTTCCCCAGCGGTGGAAGACATAGACTGCACTGACGCACAACCACTTATGTTGTCTGTTACGGGACCTCTCTCCTCTGCCTGGGTGCTGGGCCTAAATTTATGAAAATGGACTGTTGCAGTGGTGGGTGACGTGAAGCCTGATTCTCTGCTATGACATGAAGACTGATTCTCTGCTGACATGAAGCCAGATTGTCTGTTACGGGACCTCTCTCCTCTGCCTGGGTGCTGGGCCTAAATTTATGAAAATGGACTCTTACAGTGGTGGGTGACGTGAAGCCTGATTCTCTGCTATGATATGAAGACTGATTCTCTGCTGACATGAAGCCAGATTGTCTGTTAAGGGACCTCTCTCCTCTGCCTGGGTGCTGGGCCTAAATTTATGAAAATGGACTCTTACAGTGGTGGCTGACGTGAAGCCTCATTTTCTGCTATGACATGCAGACTGATTCTCTGCTGACATGAAGCCAGATCCTCTGTTACGGGACCTCTCTCCTCTGCCTGTGTGCTGGGCCTAAATATATGCCAATGGACTGTTGCAGTGGTGGGTGACGTGAAGCCTCATTCTCTGCTATGACATGCAGACTAATTCTCTGCTGACATGAAGCCAGATTGTCTGTTACGGGACCTCTCTCCTCTGCCTGTGTGCTGGGCCTAAATATATGCCAATGGACTGTTGCAGTGGTGGCTGACGTGAAGCCTCATTCTCTGCTATGACATGCAGACTAATTCTCTGCTGACGTGAAGCCAGATTGTCTGTTACGGGACCTCTCTCCTCTGCCTGTGTGCTGGGCCTAAATATATGCCAATGGACTGTTGCAGTGGTGGCTGACGTGAAGCCTCATTCTCTGCTATGACATGCAGACTAATTCTCTGCTGACATGAAGCCAGATTGTCTGTTACGGGACCTCTCTCCTCTGCCTGTGTGCTGGGCCTAAATCTATGCCAATGGACTGTTGCAGTGGTGGCTGACGTGAAGCCTCATTCTCTGCTATGACATGCAGACTAATTCTCTGCTGACATGAAGCCAGATTGTCTGTTACGGGACCTCTCTCCTCTGCCTGTGTGCTGGGCCTAAATATATGCCAATGGACTGTTGCACTGGTGGCTGACGTGAAGCCTGATTCTCTGCTATGATATGAAGACTGATTCTCTGCTGACATGAAGACAGATTCTCTGTTACGGGACCTCTCTCCTCTGCCTGGGTGCCGGGGCCTAAATATCTGAGAATGGACTGTTCCAGTGGTGGGTGACGGGAAGCCAGATTCTCTGCTATGGGACATCTCTCCAATTGATTTTGGTTAATTTTTATTTATTAAATTTTTATTTTTATTCATTTCCCTATCCACATTTGTTTGCAGGGGATTTACCTACATGTTGCTGCCTTTTGCAGCCCTCTAGCCCTTTCCTGGGCTGTTTTACAGCCGTTTTAGTGCCGAAAAGTTCGGGTCCCCATTGACTTCAATGGGGTTCGGGACGAAGTTCGGATCGGGTTCGGATCCCGAACCCGAACATTTCCGGGAAGTTCGGCCGAACTTCTCGAACCCGAACATCCAGGTGTTCGCTCAACTCTAGTTAAAATGCAAAAAATTACTTTATTTACCCAAATAGGACATGCAACGTTTTGGCTCTATGCAGCAGCCTTCCTCAAGCAGTGTGTACAGACAAAATGCTGAGTATATATAGCATTGTGCTAAATCATATCAATTTACAAAACATGTGTGTTCAATTCATAACAATTAAAAATCAATTTGATAAGAAATACAATACATATACATAATAATAAAGTGTAACACAGACAATCACTAATTCATGATCATATTATAAATATCCAAATAACAAAGTGTATTCATGATTCTGCACAAATCCATAATTACTATTCATATCATTAACAGTGTTAGCTGTGATCAATAGTAAAGTGCCTAGTGCTTACTAAATGGTATTGCAGACGGCGAGTGAAGGAGGAGACAGAGCGTGGATGGCTGCCATTCATGATAACTCGTGCGATCCGGCGTGCCTAAAGCGCAACTGCGCATGTCTGAATGACGTATACTTCATGCTTCCAGGTTTCGGTGTAGTCGCAATGCTGCCGCCCTGATGTCCAATCTTCTATTCCTAATATGGGAATAGTGCCTTTACTGACAAGCGCATGCATAGATGGCAGCATAGTCCAGTGTGCACAGGATCAAGGTGGTAATTGCACATATTCGTGCCATATAACTATATGAGTGGCTAAGCGGGGTCGGATGAGGGCTACCACAACCAAAGAAGTGGAGCCGCCATCCGGGACCTCAGACCAACTGCGCATCCGCACGTTAGTGCAGAGTCGCACTGTGTCCGTGATCAAAACCCACCTATCACCACCTTTTTAAGAGGGTTCTCCTCACAACCACCTGCCATGTGAATAACGGACTGTAACTGCAAAAATCCCAAATATGAACAAAATAAATCAAACATCCTCTGCACATTACAACAGCACGCCGTTCACAAGTGCAGCCTCAGGTTTCCTCACTCCATACTCCGTGGCATACCATCTATAATGAGAATAATGAAAAAATAGAAAATAATTAAAAACATGAAAATTCATAGAGAACATATATTTTGTCCAGTACAAATAATCACAAGATATACACAGGTGCGGTCGACATCACAATATGCAGCAAAAGGGCAAGCCACAGCCCTAGCCGACCCCAATTTTGTAGTCTACATTCAGACCATGCGGTTTAAGGGAATTCAGTGTGTGAATCCACTTCAACTCCCTTTTTTTTAACAAATTAATTCTGTTGCCACCTCTCCTAGGCATTGGTATAAAACCGATGATACAACACCTCAAATCCCTTTCTGTATGTTTTAAATTAACAAAATGTTTTGACACTGGCAGGTCAAGCCGTTTTTTCCTTATGCTTAGGGTACTTTCACACTTGCGTTGTTTGATTCCAGCAGGCAGTTCCATTGCCTGAACTGCAAGGCAAACTGTATGCAAACGGATGTCATTTTTTCTGACTGATCAGGCATTTTTCAGACTGATCAGAATCCTAATCAGTCAGAAAAATGCCTGATCAGTCAGAAAAATGCATTGCAATACCGGATCCGTTTTTCGGGTCTCATTTTTAAAGGTCTGCGCATGCGCAGACCGGAAGGACGGATCCGGCATTTTGAATGCCGAATCCGGCACTAATACATTCCTATGGAAAAAAATGCTGGATCCGGCATTCAGGCAAGTCTTCAGTTTTTTCGCAGGAGATAAAACCGTAGCATGCTACGGTTTTCTCTTTTGCCTGATCAGTCAAATTGACTGAACTGAAGACATCCTGATGCATCCTGAACGGATTACTCTCCATTCAGAATGCATTGGGATATACCTGATCAGTTCTTTTTCGGTATAGAGCCCCTAGGACGGAACTCTATGCCGGAAAAGAAAAACGCTAGTGTGAAAGTAGCCTTAGCCGGTGATTATTAAGACGTGACTTGAAGTCGGTAGTTGTCTGACCGACATAAATCAAATTGCACGGACACATAAGTGCATAGATAATATAGCTGGAATCGCAGGTCAGATAATGTCGTATCTGATATGCGATCCCAGTTTGAGGATGCACAAAATATCTACCTTTTAGGATATATTTACAATTAACGCATGATAGACATGGGAAGCATCCAACACTGCCTGTTGTCAGTATTGTCTGCCTAGACGTTTTTAGTGTACCTACATCGGCCTTGACCAACTGATCTTTAATGCTCTTGGATCTGCGAAATTCCTCAATTGTACTATGGCAACCCCCCAGTATATTCCAATGACGTCGAATGATGTTCCCTATCTCTGTACTCTGTTCAGAGTGCGTCAAAATGAAAGGGATCCTAACCGCCTTAGTTTGTTGTATTTTCCTTTTAAGAGTATCTTCCCTATTTAGTCTCCTAGCCATTTCTTTTTTCTCATAAAGTAATTTGGATGGATAACCCCGCTTCTTAAACTTATTTATCAGTATATCCAAAGTGTTATCAAACACTTCCGGATCTGAGACTATGCGTCTAGCCCTTAGAAACTGTGAATAAGGTAGGGATCTGACCATAGACCTAGGGTGATTGCTACTGTACGTCAATAGTGTGTTCCTGTCAGTCGGCTTGGTGAACAGTTGACTTATGTCGGTGAGACAACTACCGACTTCAAGTCACGTCTTAATAATCACCGGCTAAGCATAAGGAAAAAACGGCTTGACCTGCCAGTGTCAAAACATTTTGTTGATTTAAAACACACAGAAAGGGATTTGAGGTGTTGTATCATCGGTTTTATACCAATGCCTAGGAGAGGTGGCAACAGAACTAATTTGTTAAAAAAAACAATGGAGTTGAAGTGGATTCACACACTGAATTCCCTTAAACCGCATGGTCTGAATGTAGACTACAAAATTGGGGTCGGCTAGGGCTGTGGCTTGCCCTTTTGCTGCATATTGTGATGTCGACCGCACCTGTGTATATCTTGTGATTATTTGTACTGGACAAAATATATGTTCTCTATGAATTTTCATGTTTTTAATTATTTCCATTATAGATGGTATGCCACGGAGTATGGAGTGAGGAAACCTGAGGCTGCACTTGTGAATGGCGTGCTGTTGTAATGTGCAGAGGATGTTTGATTTATTTTGTTCATATTTGGGATTTTTGCAGTTACAGTACATTATTCACAGGTGGTTGTGAGGAGAACCCTCTTAAAAAGGTGGTGATAGGTGGGTTTTGATCACAGGCACAGTGCGACTCTGCACTAACGTGCGGATGCGCAGTTGGTCTGAGGTCCCGGATGGCGGCTCCACTTCTTTGGTTGTGGTAGCCCTCATCCGACCCCGCTTAGCCACTCATACAGTTATATGGCACGAATATGAGCAATTACCACCTTGATCCTGTGCGCACCGGACTATGCTGCCATCTACGCATGCGCTTGTCAGTAAAGGCACTATTCCCATATTAGGAATGACAGATTGGTATGTATATGTATTGTATTTCTTATCAAATTAATTTTTAATTGTTATGAAATGAACACACATGTTTTGCAAATTGATATGATTTAGCTGCACAATGCTATATATGCTCAGCATTGTACACATTGCTTGAGGAAGGCTCCTGCATAGAGCCGAAACGTCGCATGTCCTATTTGGGCAAATAAAGTAATTTTTTTGCATTTTCACCTTTGGGAGTGCTGCCCTTTTTTACAATTTTTATCTATTTGGATTGGCTTATATCCATATTAGGCCAGCTGCACCCTTTTGTCTACACCAGTGACGATGCTGCCACTTTGTTTTTTGTTTGTCTATGTATACGTATATATATATATTCTTAAATCCCATGCAAATTGCAGGGGGGGATGTATGTTATGGTCGGGGACTTTGACCTGAATACTTAATCATGTTTGCAGTTTATGTAGATAAACAAAAAGACCTATATATATTTATGTGTATGAAATGTATGAAATCATCCGGTGACATAATACATCAGTACCATGCTGTGTATATAACTATATATATATATATATATACACTCACAGCGAGGTAGAGATGTATGATGTAACCGGAAGATTTTGTACATGTCACAACAGGTATTAAGTAAACATTTGAAAAAGGATGAAATGCGGATGTAGTAGAGTTAACACACATGCTTTATGAGACGTGTTATGTAAACTTAATGCAATTAAATGTGTTACGCAATTTTTTTTAAATAACAAAGAAAAATGGTTCTATGTGTCAAAGTCGCAAACTAAGCAGCAGTCCTGAGAATAGGAGTCGATCCAACCTCCTTATCACATGCAATCAATAAACCAGAGTCCAGGTCCGCGCTTCAAAGGGGATATAGTATGGAAACGCCTTGTAGAAGAAAAGCGCAGTTAAATCATATCCCACGCTGAAACTTCCCCACAGGCACACGCCACATTGCCAACCGAAACTTCAAAGGACAGCGATGACCCTTCAAAAGATCAACAACACAGTGCAGTACCCGTGAATATGTCAAAGATAAAGGCTTTATTATATTCACAACAGCACCGCTAGAGATCAGCGTATAAAGTCATCAGAAATTTCACTGCCCGACCCGGGTTTCGCCTGGAGGCTTCGTCAGGGGCTCTACAAAGGTAAGTGCCGGTGTCTATTTATGCACCTGAGTAAGTGCTTCCGTGTCAGGAATTAACTGTCACGGCTGAGGATGGGGAAAACCCTCAGCCGTGTGATGCCATGAGATGTTAGTCGCTGCTCGGCCAGGACAACAGAATAAGGGAGCAGGTCACCTCCTAACGCATCCCTAATCCGACCCTAACTCCTAGCTGCATGAGCCGACATTGAAGATAGGAGGGCCCATGCTCAGGAACCTCAGATCCCTACTCACCCTCCGCCGATCCCTGAACTAGGAGCTGGGCAGATCACCTGTTCCTCCTGGATGCGGAGAAACAGGAGTCTAAAACTGGCCGAGCTGCAATGGGATGTAACCATAAACAGACTATGGATATGGCAGGAGAGTGAAAGACTTCCACCTCTACCTGCCACAGACACACTGACTGGATCCCTGGACACAAGTGCTGGCTGTCCAACACACAAACATAAAAGGACACAGCACACATAAACACACAGGGACCCAGAACCATAGCTGCAATAATAACAGACACCACATAGACATAAACTTAAAGGGAACCTGTCACCCAAAAATCGCCTATTAAGCTGTTTACAGTACCTTATAGTGCTGTATAGTCGTTTCCTGATGCACTTTTTGTTAGTTTTGCAGCATGTATGCTCAGTCAGAAATCGATGTTATATTCAGCTGCTGCCCCGTGCTTCAAGTCAGGCTTGAAGTCACGGGGGCAGCGGCCTCGGCGTCTTACATGGCCCTCTCCCCGCCCCCTGCCTCTGTGACTGACAGCCGAAATCCGATTCCGGGACCGCGCTCAACGGCCGCATGCGCAGTAAAGGGCGGCAGGAGCGCGGTCCCGGCTGCCGCGCGTACTACGCGCCGTCTTACTTTCGCCGCACTGCGCATGCGCCCGACATCCTGTATCAAACGCGCCCGCGCCCGGCATCTGGGCGCGGGCGCGTTTGATACAGGATGTCGGGCGCATGCGCAGTGCGGCGAAAGTAAGACGGCGCGTAGTACGCGCGGCAGCCGGGACCGCGCTCCTGCCGCCCTTTACTGCGCATGCGGCCGTTGAGCGCGGTCCCGGAATCGGATTTCGGCTGTCAGTCACAGAGGCAGGGGGCGGGGAGAGGGCCATGTAAGACGCCGAGGCCGCTGCCCCCGTGACTTCAAGCCTGACTTGAAGCACGGGGCAGCAGCTGAATATAACATCGATTTCTGACTGAGCATACATGCTGCAAAACTAACAAAAAGTGCATCAGGAAACGACTATACAGCACTATAAGGTACTGTAAACAGCTTAATAGGCGATTTTTGGGTGACAGGTTCCCTTTAACATCACATAAACATATTGTATCACAATTTATGACCACAAGGGTGGCCCTCACTGGCAGATGGTATATGGGACCAGGAGAGTGCCTCCAGCTTACTACAAGGCTGGAGTACCCCTCAGACATCAGGTCTCAACTGAGGTTAAATAGCCCATGTAGCCACACCCACACAGACACACCCAGTGCTCACAGACTAGGAAGGGAATTAACCCTTCTCACACCAGGGAAGGGAAGACAGCAACTAAAAGGGGAATACACAATAAACCCCGTGCACACCAGACAAGGAAAGTGCACACATAAACACACGTTGCCAAAGACAACCGCATGCATGGACAGCGAGCCGCCCAGCAACCAGCTCAGGCTGCTCCACTGCCCAACAACTACAAGTTGCCAGCGGCAACCACACGTGAGGCAAGATACTAGCCCTCACCTGTGGTTGACAACAATACCAGACCGCGGGCAAATGCATGCGGCTCCCAAGGAGTCTCGACCATGACCATGGTCGTGACATTAACTCTATCAAGTCCGGCACACCACCTTTTCAGGTCATTAACATAGGCAATGATCCCATATTACATCACAGTATCCCACATAGCAATGAAAATACATACATATATAAACAGAATAATTCATAAATACATTCATAGTACATCACTTCTATAAAAATACAACACTTCTATAAAAACCTTAAGCTATAAAAATCCATATAAAAGGAGTATAATAATCACACAAAGACATTTTCATGGTAATTCATAAAAATCACAAACATAAAAATCACAAGCACAAGAGAAAAAACAGGATATCTACTATAATAACAATCGCATAAAAATAAAAATATATAAAATATATATATGGAGCCACATAAAATCCCTAAAAACTATCATGGAAAAGGCTACATAGCTGCCCTAATGTCAAACTCTATATTGAGCCCCTTGGGCTGGAGGCAATCAATGTCAAAAATCCATTGTGCCTCTTTTTTGTTAATCTGTTTGACTGGGTCGCCTCCTCTCCAGAATCTAGTCACTTTTTCCACCCCTAAAAATTTAAGACCTGTCGGATTCTTTTGGTGAACACTTTCAAAGTGTACAGAAACACTGTGGGTTTCTAAACATTTTATTATATTTCTAATATGTTCACCGATCCTAATTTTCAATTTGCGCAGAGTCCTCCCTACATAATATAAGCCACAGGGACACTCCAGAACATATATGACCGCCGCTGTTTCACAGGACATATTCCCCTTGATTCATTTTTATCTGTCCCCACTGTAACATTATTGGCATTCCTGATCTTTTTGTCCACACTAGATCTATTTTTACACCCGCTGCAAAAACCGCACCATGTGAAACGGTCTGTGACACCGATAGGTTTGGACTGTTTTCCAATATAACTATGCACAATTTTATTCCTTAAACTCTGCGCTTTTCTAAAAATAAAAGGGGGGTGATTAGGAATAGAATCACCAATTATTGGATCATTTTGTTATGTATTCCAATTTTTTTTAATAACTTTTTTATTTGTGGGCAAAAAATTGAATAAGTGGTCATAAAGGCAAATTTGTATTTATCTTCCTTACCCTGTGTTTTATTTTTTAACCTACTAACATCTGAAATACTTTTATTACACTTAACCTCTTCTCTCTGTTTATCTAATAACTCAGGAACGTAGCCTTTTTCTTTGAATTTAGTTAATATTATATTACTTTGTTCTTCATAGTCCTCTATATGCGTACAGTTGCGTCTAATCCGTTGAAATTGGCCCTTAGGGATGTTGTTGATCCAAGGATCATAATGGCAGCTACTTTGATCTACAGGGAGTGCAGAATTATTAGGCAGGTTGTATTTTTGAGGATTAATTTTATTATTGAACAACAACCATGTTCTCAATGAACCCAAAAAACTCATTAATATCAAAGCTGAATATTTTTGGAAGTAGTTTTTAGTTTGTTTTTAGTTTTAGCTATTTTAGGGGGATATCTGTGTGTGCAGGTGACTATTACTGTACATAATTATTAGGCAACTTAACAAAAAACAAATATATACCCATTTCAATTATTTATTTTTACCAGTGAAACCAATATAACATCTCAACATTCACAAATATACATTTCTGACATTCAAAAACAAAACAAAAACAAATCAGTGACCAATATAGCCACCTTTCTTTGCAAGGACACTCAAAAGCCTGCCATCCCATGGATTCTGTCAGTGTTTTGATCTGTTCACCATCAACATTGCGTGCAGCAGCAACCACAGCCTCCCAGACACTGTTCAGAGAGGTGTACTGTTTTCCCTCCTTGTAAATCTCACATTTGATGATGGACCACAGGTTCTCAATGGGGTTCAGATCAGGTGAACAAGGAGGCCATGTCATTAGATTTCTTCTTTATACCCTTTCTTGCCAGCCACGTTGTGGAGTACTTGGACGCGTGTGATGGAGCATTGTCCTGCATGAAAATCATGTTTTTCTTACCTTGCAGACTTCTTCCTGTACCACTGCTTGAAGAAGGTGTCTTCCAGAAACTGGCAGTAGGACTGGGAGTTGAGCTTGACTCCATCCTCAACCCAAAAAGGCCCCACAAGCTCATCTTTGATGATACCAGCCCAAACCAGTACTCCACCTCCACCTTGCTGGCGTCTGAGTCGGACTGGAGCTCTCTGCCCTTTACCAATCCAGCCATCTGGCCCATCAAGACTCACTCTCATTTCATCAGTCCATAAAACCTTAGAAAAATCAGTCTTGAGATATTTCTTGGCCCAGTATTGACGTTTCAGCTTGTGTGTCTTGTTCAGTGGTGGTCGTCTTTCAGCCTTTCTTACCTTGGCCATGTCTCTGAGTATTGCACACCTTGTGCTTTTGGGCACTCCAGTGATGTTGCAGCTCTGAAATATGGCCAAACTGGTGGCAAGTGGCATCTTGGCAGCTGCACGCTTGACTTTTCTCAGTTCATGGGCAGTTATTTTGCGCCTTGGTTTTTCCACACGCTTCTTGCGACCCTGTTGACTATTTTGAATGAAACGCTTGATTGTTCGATGATCACGCTTCAGAAGCTTTGCAATTTTAAGAGTGCTGCATCCCTCTGCAAGATATCTCACTATTTTTGACTTTTCTGAGCCTGTCAAGTCCTTCTTTTGACCCATTTTGCCAAAGGAAAGGAAGTTGCCTAATAATTATGCACACCTGATATAGGGTGTTGATGTCATTAGACCACACCCCTTCTCATTACAGAGATGCACATCACCTAATATGCTTAATTGGTAGTAGGCTTTCGAGCCTATACAGCTTGGAGTAAGACAACATGCATAAAGAGGATGATGTGGTCAAAATACTCATTTGCCTAATAATTCTGCACGTAGTGTATATAACTGTTTCTATCAGTAGGTTTAAAATATGTAATGGTATGGATCTTATCTTTATTCAAGGAAATCTCAAGATCTAAAAACTGGACTTTGTTTTTACTAATGTTTTCCGCAAAAACCATGTTCCAGCTGTTATCATTTATATAGGTAAGAAAATCTATTAGGGATGGCTCATCCCCTTGCCAAATGCGCAGGCAATCATCGATATATCTCTTCCACAAAGAGTGCCATTAATCATAGGGATGTAAGCCTTAGAATCAATGCATTTGTATTCCCAATAAGCCATAAACAGGTTTGCAAAACTAGGTGCGAATTTCGCACCCATTGCAACTCCTGAAACCTGCACAAAAAAATCCTCTCCATACCAGAAATAATTATGTTCCAAGCACTAGGTGATACAATCCAAAATAAAAACCTTCTGAATATCTTTTATCTGCTCATCCTGATCCATAAAAAACTTTACACTTTTCAAACCAATCTCAATAGGTATGATTGTGTATAAGGACGTGACGTCCACTGTCATAAGGAAGGTATTATCAGTCAGTACACGAAAATCCTGCAACAAATTAAGCAATTGTCCTGTATCCTTAAGATAGGATTTGGTCTTAGGGACGTAACGTTGCAAAAAGGAAACCACATATTTCGATACTCTACTGGTAATGCAATCCACACCAGATACAATAGGCCTTCCTGGCAGATTATTTGCATCTTTATGGATTTTTGGGAGGTAATAAATAGGGATTTTTGGATGTTGGTTATTCAGATAGTCCAACTCTTTTTTATTCAGAACTCCTTGTTTCAGGCCCCTATCTAAAAGGGTCAGTAAGTGTTTCCTATATTCATTTGTAGGATCACATCTCAGTTTTTTATATGTAGTGAGATCCCCTAAAATATCTCGCATTTGTTTTTCATAGATGTCTCTATTTAAAACTACTAAACCCCCTCCCTTGTCCGCCGGTTTAATTACTATATTTTTATTTTCTTCCAGATTTTTTAGTGCTTCCTTATCACTCCTAGTAAGGTTATATTTAGTATTAGTGACCTGGATATTCCTAAGGCCTTTTAGGACTCCTCTTTTAAAAGCATCAAGACAATCATTATACTTATTGATAGGAAAAAAAGTGGATTTGTTTCTGAGATTGTTATATATTATCGTCAGGCAGCAGGGGTGCTGTTTGGCCACTGGGTCCCGGCCGGGATGGCGCCACAGCGCTGGTGGTCGCCGTGTAGCGCCACGCCAATTTTAGGTTAGGACCCACTCGTAGAGGCAACCTTGGCGTGGTGAGTGGGCTTATTGCCTTTTGATCAAAATGTACACAAATGCCTCATTTAGCATGTAGCTTGGAGGTGGTACACATGCGCTATTTAGTGCTGTCTCCTGCAGGAACGCAGGGATGAGATCATAGCATTAGCAGTGGATGTGCGATTCATTTCTTCTTTTCTCTCCTTATTTAATACATAGAATTCTGTCCCTGGATCTGCACTCCTTCCACTAGCCAGGTGATTTTAATTAGCCTAGTATTCAGCAGTAGGGATTAAATTAGCCTATCATGCTCTCAGTTGGAGTTCCTGTGAGCTTCAGAGCAGGTGAGCTTTGACAACTGTTCACATGGTGCGGTGCTGCACGGGGGCCACTGTGCTGTTTTTCTGGCTGGTTGGTGGGGCCCAGAGCTAGGTATGGCATGGTCAGGCAGCAGGGGTGCTGTTTGGCCACTGGGTCCCGCCGCCGGCCGGGATGGCGCCACAGCCATCCCGCCGCCGGCCGGGATGGCGCCAATTTTAGGTTAGGACCCACTCATAGAAGCAACCTTGGCGTGGTGAGTGGGCTTATTGCCTTTTGATCAAAATGTACACAAATGCCTCATTTAGCATGTAGCATGGAGGTGGTACACATGCGCTATTTAGTGCTGTCTCCTGCAGGAACGCAGGGATGAGATCATAGCATTAGCATTCTTTTCTCTCCTTATTTATTACCTCCCAAAAATCCATAAAGATGCAAATAATCCGCCAGGAAGGCCTATTGTATCTGGTGTGGATTCCATTACCAGTAGAGTATCGGAATATGTGGATTCCTTTTTGCAACGTTATTTCCCTAAGACCAAATCCTATCTTAAGGATACATGACAATTGCTTGATTTGTTGCGGGATTTTCGTGTACTGACTGATAATACCTTCCTTATGACAGTGGACGTCAATTATACCTATTGAGATTGGTTTGCAAAGTGTAAAGTTTTTTATGGATCAGGATGAGCAGATAAAAGATTATCAGAAGGTTTTTATTTTGGATTGTATCACCTATTGGAACATAATTATTTCTGGTATGGAGAGGATTTTTTTGTGCAGGTTTCAAGAGTTGGAATGGGTGCGAAATTCGCACCTAGTTTTGCAAACCTGTTTATGGCTTATTGGGAATACAAGTACATTGATTCTAAGGCTTACATCCCTATGATTAATGGCACTCTTTGTGGAAGAGATATATCGATGATTGCCTGCGCATTTGGCAAGGGGATGAGCCATCCCTAATAGATTTTCTTACCTATATAAATGATAACAGCTGGAACATTGTTTGTACGGAAAACATTAGTAAAAACAAAGTCCCGTTTTTAGATCTTGAGATTTCCTTGAATAAAGATAAGATCCAAACCATTACATATTTTAAACCTACTGATAGAAACAGTTATATAGATAAAAGTTGCTGCCATTATGATCCATGGATCAACAACATCCCTAAGGGCCAATTTCAACGGATTAGACGCAACTGTATGGATATAGAGGACTATGAAGAACAAAGTAATATAATATTAACTAAATTCGAAGAAAAAGGCTACGTTCCTGAGTTATTAGATAAACAGAGAGAAGAGGTTAAGTGTAATAAAAGTATTTTGGATGTTAGTAGGTTAAAAAATAAAACACAGGGTAAGGAAGATAAATACAAATTTGCCTTTATGACCACTTATTCAATTTTTTGCCCACAAATAAAAAAAGTTATAAAAAAAATTGGAATACATAAAAAAATGATCCAATAATTGGTGATTCACCCCCCTTTTATTTTTAGAAAAGCGCAGAGTTTGAGGAATAAAATTGTGCATAGTTATATTGGAAAACAGTCCAAACCTATCGGTGTCACAGACCGTTTCACATGGTGTGGTTTTTGCAGCCGGTGTAAAAATAGAACTAGTGTGGACAAAAAGATCAGGAATGCCAATAATGTTACAGTGGGGACAGATAAAAATAAATTCAGAATCAAGGGGAATATGTCCTGTGAAACAGCGGGGGAACATATATGTTCTGGAGTGTCCCTGTAGCTTCTATTATGTAAGGAGGACTCTGCGCAAATTGAAAATTAGGATCGGTGAACAAATTAGAAATATTAAAAAAGGTTTAGAAACCCATAGTGTTTCTGCACACTTTAAAAGTGTTCACCAAAAGAATCCGACAGGTCTTACATTTTTAGGGGGGGGGGGGTGGGTAAGTGACAAGATTCTGGAGAGGAGGCGATCCAGTCAAACAGATTAACAAAAAAGAGGCACAATGGATTTTTGACATTGATTGCCTCCAGCCCAAGTGGCTCAATATAGAGTTTGACATTAGGGCAGCTATGTAGCCTTTTCTATGATATTTTTCAGAGATTTTATGTGGCTCCATATATATATTTTATATATTTTTATTTTTATGCGATTGTTATTATAGTAGATATCCTGTTTTTTCTCTTGTGCTTGTGATTTTTATGTTTGTGATTTTTATGAATTACCATGAAAATGTCTTTGTGTGATTATTATACTCCTTTTATATGGATTTTTATAGCTTAAGGTTTTTATAGAAGTGTTGTATTTTTATAGAAGTGATGTACTATGAATGTATTTATGAATTATTCTGTTTATATATGTATGTATTTTCATTGCTATGTGGGATACTGTGACGTAATATGGGATCATTGCCTATGTTAATGACCTAAAAAGGTGGTGTGCCGGACTTGATAGAGTTAATTCCTGACACAGAAGCACTTACTCAGGTGCATAAATTGACACCGGCACTTACCTTTGTAGTGCCCCTGACGAAGCCTCCAGGCGAAACCCGGGTCGGGGCAGTGATATGTCAGATTACTTTATACGCTGATCTCTAGCGGTGCTGTTGTGAGTATAATAAAGCCTTTATCTTTGACATATTCACGGGTACTGCACTGTGTTGTTGATCTTTTGAAGGGTCATCGCTGTCCTGTGAAGTTTCGGTTGGCAGTGTGGCGTGTGCCTGTGGAGAAGTTTCAGCGTGGGATATGATTTAACTGCGCTTTTCTTCTACAAGGCGTTTCTATACTATATCTCCAATTTTTTTTAAATGGCTTTTGTTTCAAGATTACGGGATGAATTAATAAATTTGAGAGGTTGTGTGTTAGCCATACTACATCTGTACAGATTAGCAGCATTACTGAATATATACATTACTGAGTGCTGTAGAGAGAGATACAAAATTCATGTAAGCATTGTACCTGGGCAAAATCGCTAACTATATTCTTTCACAAGTTCAGGGTGAAGGCACTTTAGGTCACAAAATTTCTTTTGTATGGCTTCCTTATTGTACTTTTTCCCGTGTTTTAGATAAAGCTCTGTCCGGACAGATGTTATGATTACCTCTTTTTCCTTGTGTTTTCGGGTGAGATGATATCCCCACTCCAGAAATCGCTGAAGGATAAAGATGAAAGCATATAATCCCCATTGTTTTATTATACAAATATAAAAAAAAAATATCCTCAACAAATACGCAAAAAAGAAGTTACGCCTTTGAAGGGGAAATATTAGATTTAATGTTACGGTTATAAGATCGGATTGTATTGCGATTGTATTTGTGTGGGGTCTGAGCAATCAGATATTAGCCAGCTAAGCTGCGATGTACCTGTTTAGTGAAGTGACGGTACGGTATGGGGTGTAAAGTTGTTTTGCATCCCTGTGGTGCACCTTGGGTAACGCTAAATAAACAAGCAAATACTTTTGGTCCAACAAAAAAACCTCATGGACATAAAATTTAATCTATATATATATTGTGTGTATGGTATATAGTGTGTGGTATATATTGTATGGCAGGAAAACGGACGTGCTATGTGCATGTGATAGATATTTATCTGTTGTCCATACATACATGTTACTGACATGGTGCTGCGAAGTAACAAGAATACTTAGTGCATCAATCTGTAATATCTACTAGGGTCCATTCACACGTTCGCAAAATGGTCCGCACCCGTTCCGCAATTTTGAGGAACGGGTGATGATCCATTCATTCTCTAAGGGCCCGGACGTGAAGCGGAGAGAGCACACTATGTGCTCTCCGCTTCCGCATTTGCGGAGCGCGGCCCCGAACTTCCGGGTTTCGGCCCCAAACTTCCGGTCCGCAGCTTCGCAAAAGATAGAACATGTCCTATTCTTGTCCGCAGCTGCGGACAAGAATAGGCATTTCTATAGCGGGTGCTGGCCGGGTGTGTTACAGATCCGCAATCCGCAATTTGCGAGTACGCAACACACCACTGACGTGTGAATGGACCCTTATTGGGGGGGGAGAAAAAAAATTAATAAAAAATAATCAATGTAGTTCTTATTGGCATATACTAATATTTTGCAACAGTCGATCCACAAATGAATAATTTATACATTGTTCGAGTATTGCAAAATATTGCTCTGGCATGCATGCAATATATAATAAAATACAGTACTGTAATACAATATTACTTACAGTTAGAATAACTTTTTCTTCATCCTCATTAAAGGTTTTTCGCACCATTTTCTCGATAAGATTTTATTTTCGCAAGACAATCCACTCTAGTAGTAACCAAAGTGAAACCGAAACCAGGTCATGTGACGCGATTACGTCATACTATCGCGTTGTTTCAGATTTTCGGTTAAAAATCCGGAATTCGAATATAAATGGATTGATTCCACCCGTGACCCTACTTCTTTCAATATAGCGAATATTCGAGAAAAAAAAATCGTAATTTAGAATATATATTTTTTTCAACTAGTACATATGTTCGGCATACTCCTCCACGACAAGCGTCCTCGTCACCATAGGAACAACTGTGGGTTAGAATATACCATCGGATCTGAGTGCAGGAAAAACTCAGATCCAATGGTATATTATATAACCCACAGCCGTTCCCATGGTGACGGGACACTTGGCGGGGAGCATTATGCCGATTAACCACCTCAGCTCCCCTAGCTTAAACACCCTTAATGACCAGACCACTTTTTACAATTCTGCACTACACTACTTTTACCGTTTTATTGCTCGGTCATGCAACTTACCACCCAAATGAATTTTACCTCCTTTTCTTCTCACTAATAGAGATTTCATTTGGTGGCATGTCATTGCTGCAGACATTTTTACTTTTTTTGTTATTAATCGAAAATTTACAGATTTTTTTGCAAAATATGTCATTTTTCACTTTCAGTTGTAATTTTTTTTTTTAAAACGACATCTATATATAAATTTTTCTCTAAATTTATTGTTCTACATGTCTTTGATAAAAAAGAAATGTTTGGGTAAAAAAAAATGGTTTGGGTAAAAGTTATAGCGTTTACAAAAATGTGAATTTCCGCTTTTTGAAGCAGCTCTGACTTTCTAAGCACCTGTCATGTTTCCTGAGGTTCTACATTGCCCAGATAGTAGAAAAACCCACAAATGACCCTATTTCGGAAAGTAGACACCCTAAGGTATTCGCTGATGGGCATAGTGAGTTCATAAAACTTTTAATTTTTTTTCACGTTAGCGGAAAATTATGATTTTTTTTATTTTTTCCTTACGAAGTCTCATATTCCACTAACTTGTGACAAAAAATAAAAACTTCCATTAACTCACTATGCCCCTCACGGAATACCTTGGGGTGTCTTCTTTCCAAAATGGGGTCACTTGTGGGGTATTTATACTGCCCTGGCATTTTAGGGGCCCTAATGCTTGAGAAGTAGTTTGAAATAAAAATGTGTAAAAAATGCCCTGTGAAATCCTAAAGGTGCTCTTTGGAATGTGGGCCCCTTTGCCCACCTAGGCTGCAAAAAAGTGTCACACATGTGGTATCGCCGTACTCAGAAGAAGTAGGGCAATGCGTTTGGGGTGTCTTTTTACATATTCCCATGCTGGGTGAGAGAAATATCTCGGCAAAAGACAACTTTTAACATTTTTTTTATACAAAGTTGGCATTTGACCAAGATATTTATCTCACCCAGCATGGGTATATGTAAAATGACACCCCAAAACACATTGCCAAATTTATCCTGAGTACGGCGATACCACATGTGTGACACTTTTTTTGCAGCCTAGGTGGGCAAAGGGGCCCACATTCCAAAGAGCACCTTTGGGATTTCACAGGGCAATTTTTACACATTTTGATTTCAAACTACTTCTCACGCATTAGGGCCCCTAAAATGCCAGGGCAGTATAACTAACCCACAAGTGACCCCATTATATATAAAAATCATAATTTTCCGCTAACTTGTGACAAAAAAATAAAAAATTCTAGGAACTCGCCATGCCCCTCACGGAATACCTTGGGGTGTCTTCTTTCCAAAATGGGGTCACTTGTGGGGTAGTTATACTGCCCTGGCATTTTAGGGGCCCTAATGCGTGAGAAGTAGTTTGAAATCAAAATGTGTAAAAAATGCCCTGTGAAATCCTAAAGGTGCTCTTTGGAATGTGGGCCCCTTTGCCCACCTAGGCTGCAAAAAAGTGTCACACATGTGGTATCGCCGTACTCAGAAGAAGTAGGGCAATGTGTTTAGGGGTGTCTTTTTACATATACCCATGCTGGGTGAGAGAAATATCTCGGCAAAAGACAACTTTAAAAAAAAAAATTATACAACGTTGGCATTTGACCAAGATATTTATCTCACCCAGCATGGGTATTTGTAAAATGACACCCCAAAACACATTGCCCAACTTCTCCTGAGTACGGCGATACACTTTTTTGCAGCCTAGATGCGCCAAGGGGCCCAAATTCCATTTAGGAGGGCATTTTTTGACATTTGGATCCCAGACTTCTTCTCATGCTTTAGGGCCCCTAAAATGCCAGGGCAGTATAAATACCCCACATGTGACCCCATTTTGGAAAGAAGACACCCCAAGGTATTCAATGAGGGACATGGCAAGTTCATAGAATTTTTTTTTGGGCACAAGTTAGCGGAAATTGTTTTTTTTTTTTTTTTTTCTCATAAAGTCTCCCTTTCCACTAACTTGGGACAAAAATTTCAATCTTTCATGGACTCAATATGCCCCTCAGCGAATACTTTGGGATGTCTTCTTTCCAAAATGGGATCATTTGTGGGGTGTTTGTACTTCCCTAGCATTTGAGGGTCTCCGCAATCATTACATGTATGGCCAGCATTAGGAGTTTCCGCTATTCTCCTTATATTGAGCATACGGGTAATGATTATTTTTTTTCCGTTCAGCCTCTGGGCTGAAAGAAAAAATGAACGGCACAGTTTTCTTCATTCGCATCGATCAATGTGGATGAAAAAATCTCTGCCAAAAAAAAAAAAGGAGGGGAAAGGCGTCTGTCAGGACATTGGAGCTCCGCCCAACATCCATACCCACTTAGATCGTATTCCCTGGCAAACCCGATGTGGATAAATAAATAATTGCCGGGATTTATTTTTTAGATACAAAGTGTTTGCCAAAGCATATGAACACCGCCGCCCCCTCAGCTCATATGCCTCGGCAAACGTATCTTTTACTGCAGAAGAGAAATCTCGTCTTGCAGCGCCGCATTAACCCACTTATGTGTAATCTGACAGCAGCGTAATGCTTCTGTCAAAATGCACATCAGTGCTGCAGCTAGTCGATCGGTTGGTCCACCTGAAAGTAAAAAAAAAAAAAAAAAAAACAGGCCGCAACGCAATAAATTTATTAACTTTATAATAACATTTGAACGGAACATATAAACTTTATTTAACTTTTTGAACAGAACGTTAACTTTTTAGCTTACCGGTGATTTATTTATTTATTTTTTACCTTTATAGGACAAACCTCTACTTCCCCATGGGACAATGTGCAAAGCACAAATCGCCCAAAGATGTGGCGACGTACATTATGCACTTTGTCCCAGGTGAAAGGAGAGGTTTGCAGCAGCTAAAGGGCCCTAATAGCCCTATGTGCCTGTCCTGTGTAACGCAATCCCTATGCTAAGTGTACCTGTGTGTGGTACTTCCGGAAACACTCCCCAAAGCATAGGGCAGGGTGGTCAGGACAGTCAGAACAGAAATAGCGGGTGTCACACCTTATTCCACTCCTGCTACAGACACAACATCTTTTTCGGGGTGACGGTTGGGTTGAGGTACCAGCAACGACACTGAAGAAATGTCGCTCGTGTAGACGGCTCACTACACTGGTGGATGGGGCCACGGAACCTCCTGGATACAGGAGGTTCTTGATGATCTCTTCCTGAAATTTGAGGAAGGATCCTGTTCTCCCAGCCTTACTGTAGAGAACAAAACTATTATATGCAGCCAATTGAATCAAATATACAGACACCTTCTTATACCAGCATCTGGTGCGTCGGGAAACTAAATAAGGAGCCAACATCTGGTCATTGAAGTCCACCCCTCCCATGAGCGAATTATAGTCGTGGACACAGAGGGGCTTTTCAATGACACTGGTTGCTCGTTCTATTTGTAATGTCGTGTCTGCGTGAATGGAGGAGAGAATGTAAACGTCACGCTTGTCTCTTCATTTCACCGCGAGCAGTCCTTCGTTACACAAGACAGCCCTCTCCCTCCTTGGAGGACGGGTGGTAATGAGCCGTTGGGGGAAGCCACAGCAGCCAATCTGCTCTAGGAACAAATGTCTGAAGAGGGGCACACTTGTGTAGAAATTGTCCACATAAAGATGGTACCCCTTGCCAAATAAGGGTGACACCAAGTCCCAGACTGTCTTCCCACTGCTCCCCAGGTAGTCAGGGCAACCGACCAGCTCCAGGGTCTGATCTTTACCCTCATAGATCCGAAATTTGTGGGTATAGCCTGTGGCCCTTTCACAGAGCTTATACAATTTGACCCCATACCGGGCACGCTTGCTTGGGATGTATTGTTTCAAGCAAAGGCGCCCGGTAAAATGTATAAGGGACTCGTCTACGCAGATGTTTTGCTCAGGGGTATACAAATCAGCAAATTTGTTGTTGAAGTGGTCTATGAGGGGTCGAATTTTGTGGAGCCGGTCAAAAGCTGGGTGGCCTCTGGGACGGGAGGTGGTGTTGTCGCTAAAGTGCAGGAAACGCAGGATGGCCTCAAATCGTGCCCTGGACATGGCAGCAGAGAACATGGGCATGTGATGAATTGGGTTCGTGGACCAATATGACCGCAATTCATGCTTTTTGGTTAGGCCCATGTTGAAGAGAAGGCCCAGAAAAGTTTTAATTTCGGAAACTTGGACGGGTTTCCACCAGAAAGACTGGGCATAAAAACTTCCCAGGTTGGCGGCTATAAATTGAGTGGCATATCGATTTGTTTCTGCCACAACTAAGTCCAACAGCTCCGCAGTCAAGAACAGCTCAAAAAACCCCAGTGCCGAACCGATCTGAGCTGTCTCAACCCAAACTCCAGACTGGGCGGTGAAAGGGGGAACTACTGGTGCGGCTGAAGTTGGGGGCTGACAATCAGGGTTTGCCAACACCTCAGGGACTCAAGGGGCTCTACGGGCCTGTCTGTGCGGTGGCTGCGACGGGGGAACTACTGCACGTGCCACCGTACCAGCTTCAACTGCCCTTCTGGTGCTTGCCACTTCACCATGTTGTACGGCAGTGCTGGTACTAGGTCCAGGGTGGGCTGCGCTGCTGGTGTATGCCTCACCACGTAATCCGACAGCGCCAGACCCACTCTGCTGCCCTTGACTGCATTTTGGGTGGAGGGCGAGCTAAGGTGACACTAATACTATTATAGATCTGACTGTGATCAGTTCTGATCACTTACAGATACTATAAAAGTACAAATGCTGATTAGCGATATGCTAATCAGCGAATCAGTGACTGCGGTGCGGTGGGCTGGACACTAAACGATCGCTAACTACCTAACCAAGGGGCCTAAACTATCCTAAAACTATCAGTCATTACCAGTGGAAAAAAAAAGTTACAGTTTGCACTGATCACTTTTTTCCCTTTCACTAGGTGATTGACAGGGGTGATCAAGGGGTTAATTGGGGTGAAGGGGGGTGATCTGGGGGCTAAGTGTTGTGTCTTGTGTACTCACTGTGATCTGTGCTCCTCTGCTGAAACCAACTGACGAAAATAACCAGCAGAGGAGCACAGCAGCCATTTAACACATTATATTTATAAATATAATGTGTTAACTGGCTTCTGATTAGTTTTTTTGAAAATCATCAGCCTGTCAGCGACGATCATTGGCTGGCAGGCTGATGACGAACTTGTCCTTTAACTTTTGCCGTCCCGCGATGCGCATGCGCGGGCCGGCTGTGAGCGTAATCTCGCGTCTCACGAGATGGCGCATAGATGCGTGACTGTGCCTGAGTGAGCCGCCTCCGGAATGCGATCCTGCGTTACGCGGTCCGGAGGCGGTTAAGTGATATAACAGTACACATCGAAAAAAACGATTATTCAAAATAACGAATATATTCGCTATATTGCTATAGCTTCTTTTATTAGAATATTACGAATATTCTAAAAGATGAAGTTAGAGCAATATTACGAATATTCGTAAAATACACAAATAGACTGTAATTTAGCTAATATAGTTCTATGATCTTTTTTTTTTGTCAAATTTTTTTTGCCTCTTCTGAAGTTCAGTTTTTGAAAATATGTACACTATTAAAAAAAAATACTATAGCACTATATTAGCTAAATTACAGTCTATATGTGTATTTTACGAATATTCTTAATATTCCTCTAACTTCGTCTATTAGAATATTACGAATATTCTAAAAGACGAAGTTAGAGCAATATTAAGAATATTCGTAAAATACACATATAGACTGCAATTTAGCTAATATAGTGCTATAATCTTTATTTTTTTTAATAGTGTACATATTTTCCAAAACATAGGAACGTTGCCTTATACTGTAAAAAAAATTGCACGATTAATTAAATCGCATATCATTCGCGATAAATGGAATAATTACGAATATTCGATTTCGACGAATATAAGACGAATATTAAATCGAATATTCGCGAAATATCGCAAAATCGAATATGGCACCTCCCGCTCATCACTATCCTGTACCACCTGATGGATGTGTCATGGGTCAAAGTTCTTCACAATGTAAAAGAATATGGCGGGTGCGAATTTCTCCATATGTTCGGCGAATCGCGAACACGCAATGTTCGATGCCAAATGACCGCCGGGCGAACCGCAAGGCCATCTCTATTCAGAATGCATTGGGGCTAAACTGATCCGTTTTGGGCTGCTTGTGAGAGCCCTGAAACTGATCTCACAAGCGGACCCAGAAACGCCAGTGTGAAAGTAGCCTTAAAATAACATAAAATATGTAAAAATAAAAAACAATAATATTGATCTAGGAGCAGGAGGTCCATATGGAGTAAGAGGTTGGGGAGGCAGTGGATGTGGCGGTGTAGGTGGAAGCAGCAGTGGAGGAGGAGGAGGTAGCCAACACTGTTTTTTGTTTTGTTTTTTATTTTATTTTATTTTTTATTGTTTAAATTGGTTAGACCCCAAAACATTGGGAAATATAAAAAATAAAACAAAGAGAAAGTGCGCTGGAGTACAACAGGGGCTGAGTGAGGCCAGTATACATGTAACATGTCTATTCTGCACAAGGTATGGACAAGTCCTGTGGGATCCCTGCCTGGTTAATGTTAATGAACGTGAGCTTGTCCACATTAGCTGTGGACAGGTGGTTGCGCTTGTCTGTAATAACCCCCTCCTGCCGTGCTAAACAAAAGTTCAGACAATACACTGGCTGCAGGCCATGTTCCCAATTTGTAGACCCAGAAGTTGAATGGGGCAGACCATCAGTCAGTACGTTTAGGGGTGTGCACACATACTGCTCCACCATGTCGCACGTCCCCGTGACGTCCACGATCCAATTGGATATTTTCTCTATCAACTTTCAATGTTCTTTTATGCGCCTACCATGGTGATCACGGGTAACGGGGAATCAGGGTTCCATGCTGGAGAGGGAGCCTGAGAAAGGGATACCACATCCAAGGAAGTTAAATGGCTGAAATCTGATTGGGTGGAGATGGTGGGACAAGTTATTAAAGCAGAAAAATTTAAGGAAGGCAGGAGGCGAGCGGCAATTACCCACTTCTGACTCGGGGAGGTAGTGACGATAAATAACAATACAGGACTCCTAACATGCCCTGTTATTGGAATGAGTAATAAAAAATTACAGGGAATGTCACTGCGGTATTTTGGATTAGGAAACGTTATACAGGAGAATATGTCTGTGAAGGTTCTCATTTATCCAGGTCATGGTATAACCCAGCCTGAGATGGATGTCCTTGCGAAAGGGTTGAATTTCGCAATCACACCAAGAACCATACCAATAGTTGATATTATTTCAGCCACTGAAGCCTCAATCCACAGCAACAAAGTACCCCAGGGTGAGGCTAAATAACTTCGCCTTAAAGTGTCTGCAGCTCTGGCCAGTGCCAAACCACCTCCTTCAAACTTGACTAGAGAAGAAAGGATGGCGGTTACATCCCTGAAGAAAGACACAAACATCACCATCCTGCCTGCGGATAAAGGAAGATGCGCGGTTGTACTTAATACATCTGACTACGATGCCACGGTAACCACATTCCTGGATGATAACAACACATATGAGGCCCTAAGACGAGACCCAACCAGTGGCTACAAGAAGAAGGTTATAGAACTACTACAACACCTAGAAAAGGACAAAATCATTGATCGGGCCATGTATCATCGCCTCTACCCTGGGGAAGCCCCTCCATGTATTTATGGACTTCCTAAGATACATAAGGACGGGACCCCTCTCAGGCCAATTGTCAGCAGCATCAACTCTGTGACCTACAATGTGGCAAAATACTTAGCCAGAATCCTAGCGCCCTTTGTTGGAAACACACAACATCACATACAGAACTCTCAGGATTTCACCACCAAAATCCAGAACTTGGTATTGGCACAGAAGAAACAATGGTCTCCTATGATGTTACATCCCTCTTCACCTGCATACCCACTACAGAGGCAATTGAAACAGTCAGGAAACAGTTGCTACTAGACAACACCTTAGGCTGCAGAACAGAACTTAGCCCAGACCAAGTGTGTGCCTTACTGGACCTTTGTCTTAATACCACCTACTTCAAGTATAAGGACAAATTCTACAAGCAAAAACATGGCTGTGCTATGGGATCGCCAGTCTTGCCTATTGTAGCGAACCTGTATATGGAGGAAGTAGAAAGGAAAGCCCTGACCACTTTCAAGGGAATTTCACAGAGTCATTGGTTCAGATATGTGGATGACACTTGGGTTAAAATTCATAAACAAGAGTTACAGGCTTTCACCGATCACATCAACTCAGTGGATCATAACATCAATTTCACGCGGGAAGATATGCAGAACAACAAACTGGCGTTTCTGGACTGTCTTATAACAGTGGAAGAGGGAAGGAAGCTGGGAATATAGGTCTATCGAAAACCAACACACACAGACCAGGACCTGCTATTTGATTCCCACCATCCTCTAGACCACAAACTGGGAGTCATCCAGACTCTACACCACCGGGCAGAGAAAATCCCCACCAGCACAGAGGCCAAGGCGAAGGAACTCAAACACCTCAGAGGGGCACTTAAAACTTGTGGGTATCCAGTTTGGGCCTTTGTCAACACAGAAGGAAGGAGAAGAAAGAGCACCAAGACTGCCAGTGAGGGTGAGAAGCATGACAGACGCAAGAATATGGTTATCCCTTATGTAGCTGGGGTGTCTGAGAAACTCAAAAGGATTTTTAATAAACATCACATTCCTGTTTGCTTTAAACCCAGCAACACACTGAGGCAACAACTGGTTCACCCCAAAGACCCAACGCCTAAACACAAGATGGACAACATGTGTACGCAGTCCAGTGCAATGAGGAATGCTCAGAAGTGTATATCGGTGAAACAAAACAACAACTACATCAGCGTATGGCTCAGCATAGAAGAGCCAAAACCTCTGGTCAAGATTCAGCCGTGTACTTACATCTAAAAGGAACAGGTCACACCTTTGAAGACAGTCAAGTACGTGTTTTGGATAAGGAGGTCGATTGGTACAAACGAGGCGTGAAGGAGACCATCTACGTAAAAATGGAGAAGCCAAGCTTGAATAGAGGCGGGGGGGGGGGGGGGGGGTTAGACATCTATTGTCTGCCACATACAATGCTGTCTTGACACCTTTTTCTGGGAAGTCTTTATCACCTACTGACTCCAATTAGGATAATGGAATCAACACCTTTGTTCCAATGCTGGGTATAATTACCAGATGTTGATTCAGTTACATATTTATTCCCAGAATTTTTGTACAGTCATTCAGAATTGAGAAAGCTCGTTGGAAGAACGAGTGAAACGTTTTCAAGAAATCTACAGTACGTCCAGTTGCCTTGATTGATTCTTTACAGTTATACAGGAGAGGCCCTGCTGCCGCTTTGTTGACTTTAGATAACTTCTGCCTGATCGCACGTCCCAGTGACGTTGCGTTCTAATTGGATATCTTCCCCATCATCGCAAGTTGATAGGGAAGATATCCAATTGGATATCTTTCGTATCAACTTTTGATGTTCTTTTATGCGCCTACCATGGTGATCATGGGTAGCGGGAATTCAGGATTCCATGCCAGAGAGGGAGGCTGAGAAAGGGATACCACATCCAAGGGAGGTCAATGGCTGAAATCTGATTGGGTGGAGAGGGTGGTTCAAGTTATTAAATTAAATTCAGCACATGCGCCAGGCAGGGGGTGTGCGTCAAACCGGCTAGGCCCAGAGCTGCTACGAGATTTCGCCCATTATCGCACACCACCTGGCCGGGCTTGAGGCTCACTGGCACCAACCACTCATCGGTCTGTTGTTCCATGCCCATGCACAGCTCCTGCGTGGTGTGGGGTTTGTGCCCCAAACAGATACGTTTCAAAACTGCCTGCTGTCGTTTACCCCTTGCTGTGCTGAAGTTGGTGGTGAAGGTGTTACGCTGACCGGATGAGGAGGCGGTAGGGAGAGGAGGAGGAAGCGGAGTAGGAGGAGGAAGCAACAGGAGGCAAAGAGAAACGCCCTGCAATCTTCGGTGGTGGAAGGACATGTGCCAAACTGCTATCCGCCTCAGGCCCAGCCGCCACTGCATTTACCCAGTGTGCTTACTGGTCCATGTATTCGTAGTTAGGTGGACCTTGACACAGATGGCGTTGCGCAGTGCACACCTGATTTTGTCCTGCACTTGGTTATGCAGGGAAGGCATGGCACACCTGGAAAAATAGTGGCGGCTGGGTACAATGTACTGTGCGACAGCCACCGCCATAAGGCTTTTAAAACTATTTGTCTCCACCAGACGGAATGACTGCATTTCAAAGGCCAGTAATTTTGAAATGCTGGCATTCAGGGCCAGGGATCGCGGGTGGCTAGGGGGGTACTTCCTCTTCCGCTCCAGTGTTTGGGAGATGGAGAGCTGAACGCTTCCGTAGGCCATTGTGGAGATGCTTGGTGACCCAGATGGTGGTGTTGCTGGCAGATCCTCTGTTTGCGGGGTGACAGGTGTCACTGTCACTCCAGAGGTGGATGAAGAGGCAGAGACTGCAGCAGAAGAGGAAGCAGGAGGAGCCAGAGAACTTTCTTGGTTTTTGAGGTGTCTACTCTACTGCAGCTCGTGCTTTGCACTTAGATGCCTGGTCATGCAGGTTGTGCTCAGGTAGAGAACGTTTATGCCTCGCTTCAGGCTCTGATTGCACAGCGTGCAAACCACTCATGTCTTGTCGTCAGCACATTGTCTGAAGAACTGCCACGCCAGTAACTCCTTGGAGCTGGCTTTGGTGTGGTTGTTCCCTTGCTGCGGTGGGTAGTAGCAGGCGTACTGTCTAGGGGACGGCCGCTCCGCTTTTGCACCCTGCTCCCTCATTTGCTGTGCTGGTGGCTCTGTGCGACCACCGCCTCTTCCTCCGAACTACACAGGTCACTCGCATGACCTTAATTCCATTTGGGGTCAAGGACCTCATCGTCCTCCACATCATCTTCCACCTAGTCTTCACCCCTGCCCTACTTGTCGGTCTGCACACTGCAGAAAGCCACAGCAGTTGGCACCTGTTCTTTGTCATCATCAGAGACGTGCTGCGGTGGTCCTCCCATGTACTCATCCTGAAACATAAGTGGTTGGGCATCGGTGCACTCAATCTCTTCCACTTGTGGGGCAGGGAAACCCTGCTAGCAGAGTCATCAAAAAGCAGAAGAGACTGCTGCATGACTTGGGGCTCAGACTGCTTGGCTGATTTGCAAGGGGGTGAGGTGAAAGACTGATGGCCATGGGCTGCAGGTGCCAACTCTGATCTTTCAGCAGGGGACTGGGTTGGATACAATGTGAAGGAACTGGAGGCACTGTCAGCCACCCAATCTACTATCACCTGTACGTGTTCTGGCCTCACCATTCATACAGCAGCATTCGGGCCTACCAAATAATGCTGAAGGTTATGTCACCTACTCGCACCTGAGGAAGGTGTTTTACTTGTGCGTATAGCTGGCACAGATCGACCACGTCCTTTCCCTGCAACAGGAGCTCCACCAACAGCAGCAGCACCACGACCAGGGCCACGTCCCTTATTTGACCCTCTCCTTATTCTTTGCGTTCACCTACCAATCTAACAGATGGTTTATATCAGGTGACATCGTAACTAGAGTTGAGCGAACACCTGGATGTTCGGGTTCGAGAAGTTCGGCCGAACATCCCGGAAATGTTTGGGTTCGGAATCCGAACCCGATCCGAACTTCGTCCCGAACCCGAACCCCATTGAAGTCAATAGGGACCCGAACTTTTCGGCACTAAAAAGGCTGTAAAACAGCCCAGGAAAGAGCTAGAGGGCTGCAAAAGGCAGCAACATGTAGGTAAATCCCCTGCAAACAAATGTGGATAGGGAAATGAATAAAAATAAAAATTAAATAAATAAAAATTAACCAAAATCAATTGGAGAGAGGTCCCATAGCAGAGAATCTGGCTTCACGTCACCCACCACTGTAAGAGTCCATTTTCATAAATTTAGGCCCAGCACCCAGGCAGAGGAGAGAGGTCCCGTAACAGAGAATCTGGCTTCATGTCAGCAGAGAATTAGTCTGCATGTCATAGCAGAGAATGAGGCTTCACGTCAGCCACCACTGCAACAGTCCATTGGCATATATTTAGGCCCAGCACACACACAGGCAGAGGAGAGAGGTCCCGTAACAGAGAATCTGGCTTCATGTCAGCAGAGAATCAGTCTGCATGTCATAGCAGAGAATCAGGCTTCACGTCAGCCACCACTGCAACAGTCCATTGGCATATATTAAGGCCCAGCACACACACAGGCAGAGGAGGGAGGTCCCGTAACAGAGAATCTGGCTTCATGTCAGCAGAGAATCAGTCTGCATGTCATAGCAGAGAATCAGGCTTCACGTCAGCCACCACTGCAACAGTCCATTGGCATATATTTAGGCCCAGCACACACACAGGCAGAGGAGAGAGGTCCCGTAACAGAGAATCTGTCTTCATGTCAGCAGAGAATTAGTCTGCATGTCATAGCAGAGAATGAGGCTTCACGTCAGCCACCACTGCAACAGTCCATTGGCATATATTTAGGCCCAGCACACACACAGGCAGAGGAGAGAGGTCCCGTAACAGACAATCTGGCTTCATGTCAGCAGAGAATCAGTCTGCATGTCATAGCAGAGAATGAGGCTTCACGTCAGCCACCACTGCAACAGTCCATTGGCATATATTTAGGCCCAGCACACACACAGGCAGAGGAGAGAGGTCCCGTAACAGAGAATCTGTCTTCATGTCAGCAGAGAATTAGTCTGCATGTCATAGCAGAGAATGAGGCTTCACGTCAGCCACCACTGCAACAGTCCATTGGCATATATTTAGGCCCAGCACACACACAGGCAGAGGAGAGAGGTCCCGTAACAGAGAATCTGTCTTCATGTCAGCAGAGAATTAGTCTGCATGTCATAGCAGAGAATGAGGCTTCACGTCAGCCACCACTGCAACAGTCCATTGGCATATATTTAGGCCCAGCACACACACAGGCAGAGGAGAGAGGTCCCGTAACAGACAATCTGGCTTCATGTCAACAGAGAATCAGTCTGCATGTCATAGCAGAGAATGAGGCTTCACGTCAGCCACCACTGCAACAGTCCATTGGCATATATTTAGGCCCAGCGCACACCCAGGCAGAGGAGGGAGGTCCCGTAACAGAGAATCTGTCTTCATGTCAGCAGAGAATCAGTCTGCATGTCATAGCAGAGAATCAGGCTTCACGTCAGCCACCACTGCAACAGTCCATTGGCATATATTTAGGCCCAGCACCCAGGCAGAGGAGGGAGGTCCCGTAACAGAGAATCTGTCTTCATGTCAGCAGAGAATTAGTCTGCATGTCATAGCAGAGAATGAGGCTTCACGTCAGCCACCACTGCAACAGTCCATTGGCATATATTTAGGCCCAGCACACAGGCAGAGGAGAGAGGTCCCGTAACAGACAATCTGGCTTCATGTCAGCAGAGAATCATTCTGCATGTCATAGCAGAGAATCAGGCTTCACGTCACCCAACATTGGAACAGTCCATTGGCATATATTTAGGCCACGGCACCCAGACACAGGAGAGGTTCATTCAACTTTGGGTAGCCTCGCAATATAATGGTAAAATGAAAATAAAAATAGGATTGAATGAGGAAGTGCCCTGGAGTACAATAATATATGGTTAAGGGGAGGTAGTTAATGTCTAATCTGGACAAGGGACGGACATGTCCTGTGGGATCCATGCCTGGTTCATTTTTATGAACGTCAGCTTGTCCACATTGGCTGTAGACAGGCGGCTGCGTTTGTCTGTAATGACGCCCCCTGCCGTGCTGAATACACGTTCAGACAAAACGCTGGCCGCCGGGCAGGCCAGCACCTCCAAGGCATAAAAGGCTAGCTCTGGCCACGTGGACAATTTAGAGACCCAGAAGTTGAATGGGGCCGAACCATCAGTCAGTACGTGGAGGGGTGTGCACACGTACTGTTCCACCATGTTAGTGAAATGTTGCCTCCTGCTAACACGTTGCGTATCAGGTGGTGGTGCAGTTAGCTGTGGCGTGTTGACAAAAGTTTTCCACATCTCTGCCATGCTAACCCTGCCCTCAAAGGAGCTGGCATTGACACAGCTGCCTTGGCGACCTCTTGCTCCTCCTCTGCCTTGGCCTTGGGCTTCCACTTGTTCCCCTGTGACATTTGGGAATGCTCTCAGTAGCGCGTCTACCAACGTGCGCTTGTACTCGCGCATCTTCCTATCACGCTCCAGTGCAGGAAGTAAGGTGGGCACATTGTCTTTGTAGCGTGGATCCAGCAGGGTGGCAACCCAGTAGTCCGCACAGGTTAAAATGTGGGCAACTCTGCTGTCGTTGCGCAGGCACTGCAGCATGTAGTCGCTCATGTGTGCCAGGCTGCCCAGGGGTAAGGACAAGCTGTCCTCTGTGGGAGGCGTATCGTCATCGTCCTGCCTTTCCCCCCAGCCACGCACCAGTGATGGACCCGAGCTGCGTTGGGTGCCACCCCGCTGTGACCATGCTTCATCCTCATCCTCCTCCACCTCCTCCTCATCCTCGTCCTCCTCGTCCTCCAGTAGTGGGCCCTGTCTGGCCACATTTGTACCTGGCCTCTGCTGTTGCCAAAAACCTCCCTCTGAGTCACTTCGAAGAGACTGGCCTGAAAGTGCTAAAAATGACCCCTCTTCCTCCTCCTCCTCCTCCTCCTGGGCCACCTCCTCTTGCATCATCGCCCTAAGTGTTTTCTCAAGGAGACATAGAAGTGGTATTGTAACGCTGATAACGGAGTCATCGCCACTGGCCATGTTGGTGGAGTACTCGAAACAGCGCAACAGGGCACACAGGTCTCGCATGGAGGCCCAGTCATTGGTGGTGAAGTGGTGCTGTTCTGTAGTGCGACTGACCCGTGCGTGCTGCAGCTGAAACTCCACTATGGCCTGCTGCTGCTCGCACAGTCTGTCCAGCATGTGCAAGGTGGAGTTCCACCTGGTGGGCACGTCGCATATGAGGCGGTGAGCGGGAAGGCCGAAGTTACGCTGTAGCGCAGACAGGCGAGCAGCAGCAGGATGTGAACGCCGGAAGCGCGAACAGACGGCCCGCACTTTATGCAGCAGCTCTGACATGTCGGGGTAGTTGTGAATGAACTTCTGCACCACCAAATTCAGCACATGCGCCAAGCAAGGGATGTGCGTCAAATTGGCTAGTCCCAGAGCTGCAACGAGATTTCGCCCATTATCGCACACCACCAGGCCGGGCTTGAGGCTCACCGGCAGCAACCACTCGTCGGTCTGTTGTTCTATACCCCGCCACAACTCCTGTGCGGTGTGGGGCCTGTCCCCCAAACATATGAGTTTCAGAATGGCCTGCTGACGTTTACCCCGGGCTGTGCTGAAGTTGGTGGTGAAGGTGTGTGGCTGACTGGATGAGCAGGTGGAAGAAGAGGAGGAGGAAGCCGAGAAGGAGGAGGTGGCAACAGGAGGCAAAGAATGTTGCCCTGCGATCCTTGGCGGCGGAAGGACGTGCGCCAAACAGCTCTCCGCCTGGGGCCCAGCTGCCACTACATTTACCCAGTGTGCAGTTAGGGAGATATAGCGTCCCTGGCCGTGCTTACTGGTCCACGTATCTGTGGTTAGGTGGACCTTGCCACAGATGGCGTTGCGCAGTGCACACTTGATTTTATCGGATACTTGGTTGTGCAGGGAAGGCACGGCTCTCTTGGAGAAGTAGTGGCGGCTGGGAACAACATACTGTGGGACAGCAAGCGACATGAGCTGTTTGAAGCTGTCTGTGTCCACCAGCCTAAATGACAGCATTTCATAGGCCAGTAGTTTAGAAATGCTGGCATTCAGGGCCAGGGATCGAGGGTGGCTAGGTGGGAATTTACGCTTTCTCTCAAATGTTTGTGAGATGGAGAGCTGAACGCTGCCGTGTGACATGGTTGAGACGCTTGGTGACGGAGGTGGTGGTGGTGGTGTTGGTGGTACATCCCCTGTTTGCTGGGCGGCAGGTGCCAACGTTCCTCCAGAGGCGGAGGAAGAGGCCGAGGCGGCAGCAGCAGAAGAGGCCGAGGCGGCAGCAGCAGAAGAGGTAGCAGGGGGAGCCTGAGTGACTTCCTTGGTTTTAAGGTGTTTACTCCACTGCAGTTCATGCTTTGCATGCAGGTGCCTGGTCATGCAGGTTGTGCTCAGGTTCAGAACGTTAATGCCTCGCTTAAGGCTCTGATGGCACAGCGTGCAAACCACTCGGGTCTTGTCGTCAGCACATTGTTTGAAGAAGTGCCATGCCAGGGAACTCCTTGAAGCTGCCTTTGGGGTGCTCGGTCCCAGATGGCGGCGGGCAGTAGCAGGCGGAGTCTCTTGGCGGCGGGTGTTCTGCTTTTGCCCACTGCTCCCTCTTTTGCTACGCTGTTGGCTCGGTCTCACCACTGCCTCTTCCTCCGAACTGTGAAAGTCAGTGGCACGACCTTCATTCCATGTGGGGTCTAGGACCTCATCATCCCCTGCATCGTCTTCCACCCAGTCTTGATCCCTGACCTCCTGTTCAGTCTGCACACTGCAGAAAGACGCAGCAGTTGGCACCTGTGTTTCGTCATCATCAGAGACATGCTGAGGTGGTATTCCCATGTCCTCATCATCAGGAAACATAAGTGGTTGTGCGTCAGTGCATTCTATATCTTTCACCGCTGGGGAAGGGCTAGGTGGATGCCCTTGGGAAACCCTGCCAGCGGAGTCTTCAAACAGCATAAGAGACTGCTGCATAACTTGAGGCTGAGACAGTTTCCCTGGTATGCATGGGGGTGATGTGACAGACTGATAGGGTTGGTTTTCAGGCGCCATCTGTGCGCTTTCTGCAGAAGACTGGGTGGGAGATAATGTGAACGTGCTGGATCCACTGTCGGCCACCCAATTGACTAATGCCTGTACCTGCTCAGGCCTTACCATCCTTAGAACGGCATTGGGCCCCACCATATATCGCTGTAAATTCTGGCGGCTACTGGGACCTGAGGTAGTTGGTACACTAGGACGTGTGGATGTGGCAGAACGGCCACGTCCTCTCCCAGCACCAGAGGGTCCACTAACACCACCACGACCATGTCCACGTCCGCGTCCCTTACTAGATGTTTTTCTCATTGTTATGGTTCACCACAACAACAAAAATATTATTTGGCCCAATGTATTGTATTCAAATTCAGCGGGATATAAATTTGAGGCCTAGTATTTAGGCGCTGGGTGACCGGTATGGATTTACTAACAGAATTAGACTTGGAAATGCACAGTAGCGTGTGTGTGAAGTTATTCTGAATGACCCAATGTGCACCTTGAATATTATATACCCTTTTAGGGATAGATTTCAAATAGCTCTGATATAGCAGAAACCACTAAATTATGAAATTGCTAAATTGGGAATTGTATTTCAACCCAGAACAAAAAATGTGCTTTGACGGACACTAAATAACTTTCCCAGCCACAACAGGACAGCGGTAACGAGAGATTTAGCAGGATATAAATTTGAGGCCTAGTATTTAGGCGCTGGGTGACAGGTATGGGTTTAGTGACAGAATTAGACTTGGAAATACACAGTAGCGGGTGTGTGTGAAGTTATTCTGAATGACCCAATGTGCACCTTGAATATTATATACCCTTTTAGGGATAGATTTCAAATAGCTCTGATATAGCAGGAACCACTAAATTATGAAATTGCTAAATTGGGAATTGTATTTCAACCCAGAACAAAAAATGTGCTTTGACGGACACTAAATAACTTTCCCAGCCACAACAGGACAGCGGTAACGAGAGATTTAGCAGGATATAAATTTGAGGCCTAGTATTTAGGCGCTGGGTGACAGGTATGGGTTTAGTGACAGAATTAGACTTGGAAATACACAGTAGCGGGTGTGTGTGAAGTTATTCTGAATGACCCAATGTGCACCTTGAATATTATATACCCTTTTAGGGATAGATTTCAAATAGCTCTGATATAGCAGGAAACCACTAAATTATGAAATTGCTAAATTGGGAATTGTACTTCCACCCAGAACAAAAAATGTGCTTTGACGGACACTAAATAACTTTCCCAGCCACAACAGGACAGCGGTAACGAGAGATTTAGCAGGATATAAATTTGAGGACTAGTATTTAGGCGCTGGGTGACAGGTATGGGTTTAGTGACAGAATTAGACTTGGAAATACACAGTAGCGGGTGTGTGAAGTTATTCTGAATGACCCAATGTGCACCTTGAATATTATATACCCTTTTAGGGATAGACTTCAAATAGCTCTGATATAGCAGAAACCACTAAATTATGAAATTGTTAAATTGGGAATTGTATTTCAACCCAGAACAAAAAATGTGCTTTGACGGACACTAAATAACTTTCCCAGCCACAACAGGACAGCGGTAACGAGAGATTTAGCAGGATATAAATTTGAGGACTAGTATTTAGGCGCTGGGTGACAGGTATGGGTTTAGTGACAGAATTAGACTTGGAAATACACAGTAGCGGGTGTGTGAAGTTATTCTGAATGACCCAATGTGCACCTTGAATATTATATACCCTTTTAGGGATAGACTTCAAATAGCTCTGATATAGCAGAAACCACTAAATTATGAAATTGTTAAATTGGGAATTGTATTTCAACCCAGAACAAAAAATGTGCTTTGACGGACACTAAATAACTTTCCCAGCCACAACAGGACAGCGGTAACGAGAGATTTAGCAGGATATAAATTTGAGGCCTAGTATTTAGGCGCTGGGTGACAGGTATGGGTTTAGTGACAGAATTAGACTTGGAAATACACAGTAGCGGGTGTGTGTGAAGTTATTCTGAATGACCCAATGTGCACCTTGAATATTATATACCCTTTTAGGGATAGATTTCAAATAGCTCTGATATAGCAGGAACCACTAAATTATGAAATTGCTAAATTGGGAATTGTACTTCAACCCAGAACAAAAAATGTGCTTTGACGGACACTAAATAACTTTCCCAGCCACAACTGGACAGCGGTAACGAGAGATTTAGCAGGATATAAATTTGAGGCCTAGTATTTAGGCGCTGGGTGACAGGTATGGGTTTAGTGACAGAATTAGACTTGGAAATACACAGTAGCGGGTGTGTGTGAAGTTATTCTGAATGACCCAATGTGCACCTTGAATATTATATACCCTTTTAGGGATAGATTTCAAATAGCTCTGATATAGCAGAAACCACTAAATTATGAAATTGCTAAATTGGGAATTGTATTTCAACCCAGAACAAAAAATGTGCTTTGACGGACACTAAATAACTTTCCCAGCCACAACAGGACAGCGGTAACGAGAGATTTAGCAGGATATAAATTTGAGGCCTAGTATTTAGGCGCTGGGTGACAGGTATGGGTTTAGTGACAGAATTAGACTTGGAAATACACAGTAGCGGGTGTGTGTGAAGTTATTCTGAATGACCCAATGTGCACCTTGAATATTATATACCCTTTTAGGGATAGATTTCAAATAGCTCTGATATAGCAGAAACCACTAAATTATGAAATTGCTAAATTGGGAATTGTATTTCAACCCAGAACAAAAAATGTGCTTTGACGGACACTAAATAACTTTCCCTGCCACAACAGGACAGCGGTAACGAGAGATTTAGCAGGATATAAATTTGAGGCCTAGTATTTAGGCGCTGGGTGACCGGTATGGATTTAGTGACAGAATTAGACTGGGATATTGCCAAAAAATAACCACACTATTGCTGGTTAAATGCACTTGGTGACGGGCGCAGCTTGCCCCTGATGTAGTATATGGCCAAAAAATGAACAGACTATTGCTGGTTAAATGCACTTGGTGTCACAGCTTGACGAACCACACTACTGAGGGTTAAATGCACTTGGTGACGGGCGCAGCTTGCCCCTGATGTAGTATATGGCCAAAAAATGAACAGACTATTGCTGGTTAAATGCACTTGGTGACGGGCGCAGCTTGCCCCTGATTTAGTATATGGCCAAAAAATGAACAGACTATTGCTGGTTAAATGCACTTGGTGTGATAGCTTGACCAACCACACTACTGAGGGTTAAATGCACTTGGTGACGGGCGCAGCTTGCCCCTGATGTAGTATATGGCCAAAAAATGAACAGACTATTGCTGGTTAAATGCACTTGGTGACGGGCGCAGCTTGCCCCTGATTTAGTATATGGCCAAAAAATGAACAGACTATTGCTGGTTAAATGCACTTGGTGTGATAGCTTGACCAACCACACTACTGAGGGTTAAATGCACTTGGTGACGGGCGCAGCTTGCCCCTGATGTAGTATATGGCCAAAAAATGAACAGACTATTGCTGGTTAAATGCACTTGGTGTCACAGCTTGACCAACCACACTACTGAGGGTTAAATGCACTTGGTGACGGGCGCAGCTTGCCCCTGATGTAGTATATGGCCAAAAAATAAACAGACTATTGCTGGTTAAATGCACTTGGTGTGACAGCTTCACCCTGATGTAGGCTTTAGCCAAAAAACAACCACACCATTGAGGGTTAAATGCACTTGGTGACAGGCGCAGCTTGCCCCTGATTTAGTATATGGCCAAAAAATGAACAGACTATTGCTGGTTAAATGCACTTGGTGTGACAGCTTCACCCTGATGTAGGCTTTAGCCAAAAAACAACCACACCATTGAGGGTTAAATGCACTTGGTCGCAGCTTGGATGCACTTGGTCGCAGCACCGCACAAGACACAAAATGGCCGCCGATCACCCCAGAAAAAAGTGACTGACAAACGGTCTGGGCAGCCTAAAAACAGTGAGTGAGCATTTGAATTTCAGCAGCTCAATGATGCACAGCTGCAGATCGATCGATTAATGAAGTGAAGTCCTTTGGAGGAGTTAATCTGCCTAATCTCGCCCTACTGTCGCATCCGCAACCTCTCCCTACGCTAATCAGAGCAGAGTGACGGGCGGCGCTATGTGACTCCAGCTTAAATAGAGGCTGGGTCACATGGTGCTCTGGCCAATCACAGCCATGCCAATAGTAGGCATGGCTGTGACGGCCTCTTGGGGCAAGTAGTATGACGCTTGTTGATTGGCTGCTTTGCAGCCTTTCAAAAAGCGCCAAGAAAGAGTCACAAAAGCGCCAAGAAAGCGACGAACACCGAACCCGAACCCGGACTTTTACGAAAATGTCCGGGTTCGGGTCCGTGTCACGGACACCCCAAAATTCGGTACGAACCCGAACTATACAGTTCGAGTTCGCTCATCCCTAATCGTAACCGCCAATAGTCAACAATTAAGTTCACTGACGGTAAGGCTGTGCTGGTGTTATAAAGAGAAAACATTTCTTGAGGTCACACAACAGTGTGACGGGCGAATTTAATACAAAAACTTCACGGTCACAAAAAATTTGAATTTGTCAACCAACAATGTAACAGCAGTATTTAACGGTTTTAGTGGACTGTCAGAAATGCAGCGCAGGCTGAAAATGTACTATCTAGCACAAAAAGTGTGACTTTTTTTCAACCCAACAATTTAACAGCAGTATTTACTGGTTGTATTGGACTGTCAGAAATGCAGCACAGGCCAAAAAATTTACTTTCTAGCACAAAAAATGGGAATTTGTCAACCGACAATTTAACTGTCAGAAATGCAATGTCGGTGTCAGAAAGAGAAAAGATAGCTTTAGTTCACACAAATCTGTGACAGACTAATGTAATTTTGTCTAATAATTGTTATTTTCACTGGCAGGTATGCACTGCAGGCCGCAGGTGTACTTGACCACCAAAAATAGGGAATTTGTCCCCTTGGAATCTAACAGATGGATTTAATGAATAGATTTTCCCTGTCAGCACAGGGGTACTTCCCCCCAAAAAATAAAAAAAATTAACCCCGCCCCCCCCCCCCCCCCCCCCCCCCGGGGCCCTCAAGTCACAGACGGATTACCTATATTATTTTACCTTTCCCTGGCACATATGCAGTGCAGGTGTCCTTAAGAAATGCCTAGATGTCGCCCACTGAGCTACCAGAACAGGATTAAAGTAATACCCCTGGCACACATGCACTGCACTTGCAAAAATTGTCGCCAATGCCCACCTAACAAACAGACTTATTAAAGCTTATTTCTCTGTGGCACTGGGCTCAGGGGTACAAAAATGAAGCATAGCACCCACAAAATAATCGCTGTAGTTAGCAGATTTAACACCAAAAACACCAGAATTGTTTCCTAATATCTCCCTCACAGCAGCTGCATCCTCTCCCTACACTAGTAAGAGCAGAGTGACGTGCAGCGCTACGTGACTCCAGCTTATATAGAGGTTGGGTCACATGCTGCACTGGACAATCACAGCCATGCTATTAGTAGGCATGGCTGTGATGGCTTCTAAGGGCACACGAGTTAAACGCTTGTTGATTGGCTGCTCTGCAGCTTTTCAACATGTGTCATTAAATCGCTGAACACCTAACTCGAACCCGAACTTTTACTGAAATGTTTGGGTTCGGGTCTGGGGTCAAAAAAATCATTAAGTTTGGTACGAACCCGAACTTTACAGTTCGGGTTCGCTCAACCCTAATTATAACTTAACATGAACAATGGTAATAATTGCAAACACCAGATGTCACTCACCTTACACACTGGTCTCCTAAGGTTATGGCCACACAGTCAGGTTTCTGCATGAAGTTTTAGAATTCAAAATCAGGAGTGGATCATAAAAGGTGAGAAAGTATAGAGGACATATACTACTGTACTTTAATTTTTTTAATTCACTCCTCATTTTTGCTTCCAAAACTGTATGCAAAAACTTGATCATGTGGCCGTACCCTCAGTGAGCTAGCAATGAAGATGTCCTTTCTCTCCATATGGTGCAGTACCACACAATCTGCACCGTCAACCAATGCACACATCAAGTTTTGGCATGCCTTCCACACGACACGCAGCACTAGAGGGTCAACTCTCTTGGTTTTCCAGGGAGTTACCAGGGCTTTGGCCCCCTCTCCCATGCACCCAGTGACCCCAGGCATCCCTCCGCTCATTTATATCCACATCCACATGATTCAGGCACAGTTGAACAGCTACCTGCACTGTCATAACAAGGAAACCAGACAAGGGAGCAGAATATTGAAAATAATGGAAGCAGTAAAAAAATTATTCATGCCATTTGTGATGAAGAGTAGGGATGAGCGAACTCGAACTGTATAGTTCGGGTTCGTACCGAATTTTGGGGTGTCCGTGACACGGACCCGAACCCGGACATTTTCGTAAAAGTCCGGGTTCGGGTTCGGTGTTCGTCGCTTTCTTCGCGCTTTTGTGACGCTTTCTTGGCGCTTTTTGAAAGGCTGCAAAGCAGCCAATCAACAAGCGTCATACTACTTGCCCCAAGAGGCCATCACAGCCATGCCTACTATTGGCATGGCTGTGATTGGCCAGAGCACCATGTGACCCAGCCTCTATTTAAGCTGGAGTCACATAGCGCCGCCCGTCACTCTGCTCTGATTAGCGTAGGGAGAGGTTGCGGCTGCGACAGTAGGGCGAGATTAGGCAGATTAACTCCTCCAAAGGACTTGATTAACTGATCGATCTGCAGCTGTGGATCATTGAGCTGCTGATCCTCAATTGCTCACTGTTTTTAGGCTGCCCAGACCGTTTGTCAGTCACATTTTTCTGGGGTGATCGGCGGCCATTTTGTGTCTTGTGGTGCGCCAGCACAAGCTGCGACCAAGTGCATTTAACCCTCAATGGTGTGGTTGTTTTTTGGCTAAAGCCTACATCAGGGTGAAGCTGTCACACCAAGTGCATTTAACCAGCAATAGTCTGTTCATTTTTTGGCCATATACAAAATCAGGGGCAAGCTGCGCCTGTCACCAAGTGCATTTAACCCTCAATGGTGTGGTTGTTTTTTGGCTAAAGCCTACATCAGGGTGAAGCTGTCACACCAAGTGCATTTAACCAGCAATAGTCTGTTCATTTTTTGGCCATATACTAAATCAGGGGCAAGCTGCGCCTGTCACCAAGTGCATTTAACCCTCAATGGTGTGGTTGTTTTTTGGCTAAAGCCTACATCAGGGTGAAGCTGTCACACCAAGTGCATTTAACCAGCAATAGTCTGTTTATTTTTTGGCCATATCCCAGTCTAATTCTGTCACTAAATCCATACCGGTCACCCAGCGCCTAAATACTAGGCCTCAAATTTATATCCCGCTAAATCTGTCCTTAGTGCTGTAGCTGGGCGAGTTATTTAGTGTCCGTTCAAGCACATTTCTTGTTCTGGGTTGAAATACAATTCCCAATTTAGCAATTTCATAATTTAGTGGTTTCTGCTATATCAGAGCTATTTGAAATCTATCCCTAAAAGGGTATATAATATTCAAGGTGCACATTGGGTCATTCAGAATAACTTCACACACACCCGCTACTGTGTATTTCCAAGTCTAATTCTGGCACTAAACCCATACCTGTCACCCAGCGCCTAAATACTAGGCCTCAAATTTATATCCAGCTAAATCTGTCCCTAGTGCTGTAGCTGGGCGAGTTATTTAGTGTCCGTTCAAGCACATTTCTTGTTCTGGGTTGAAATACAATTCCCAATTTAGCAATTTCATAATTTAGTGGTTTCTGCTATATCAGAGCTATTTGAAATCTATCCCTAAAAGGGTATATAATATTCAAGGTGCACATTGGGTCATTCAGAATAACTTCACACACACCCGCTACTGTGTATTTCCAAGTCTAATTCTGGCACTAAACCCATACCTGTCACCCAGCGCCTAAATACTAGGCCTCAAATTTATATCCCGCTAAATCTGTCCTTAGTGCTGTAGCTGGGCGAGTTATTTAGTGTCCGTTCAAGCACATTTCTTGTTCTGGGTTGAAATACAATTCCCAATTTAGCAATTTCATAATTTAGTGGTTTCTGCTATATCAGAGCTATTTGAAATCTATCCCTAAAAGGGTATATAATATTCAAGGTGCACATTGGGTCATTCAGAATAACTTCACACACACCCGCTACTGTGTATTTCCAAGTCTAATTCTGGCACTAAACCCATACCTGTCACCCAGCGCCTAAATACTAGGCCTCAAATTTATATCCCGCTAAATCTGTCCTTAGTGCTGTAGCTGGGCGAGTTATTTAGTGTCCGTTCAAGCACATTTCTTGTTCTGGGTTGAAATACAATTCCCAATTTAGCAATTTCATAATTTAGTGGTTTCTGCTATATCAGAGCTATTTGAAATCTATCCCTAAAAGGGTATATAATATTCAAGGTGCACATTGGGTCATTCAGAATAACTTCACACACACCCGCTACTGTGTATTTCCAAGTCTAATTCTGGCACTAAACCCATACCTGTCACCCAGCGCCTAAATACTAGGCCTCAAATTTATATCCCGCTAAATCTGTCCTTAGTGCTGTAGCTGGGCGAGTTATTTAGTGTCCGTTCAAGCACATTTCTTGTTCTGGGTTGAAATACAATTCCCAATTTAGCAATTTCATAATTTAGTGGTTTCTGCTATATCAGAGCTATTTGAAATCTATCCCTAAAAGGGTATATAATATTCAAGGTGCACATTGGGTCATTCAGAATAACTTCACACACACCCGCTACTGTGTATTTCCAAGTCTAATTCTGGCACTAAACCCATACCTGTCACCCAGCGCCTAAATACTAGGCCTCAAATTTATATCCCGCTAAATCTGTCCCTAGTGCTGTAGCTGGGCGAGTTATTTAGTGTCCGTTCAAGCACATTTCTTGTTCTGGGTTGAAATACAATTCCCAATTTAGCAATTTCATAATTTAGTGGTTTCTGCTATATCAGAGCTATTTGAAATCTATCCCTAAAAGGGTATATAATATTCAAGGTGCACATTGGGTCATTCAGAATAACTTCACACACACCCGCTACTGTGTATTTCCAAGTCTAATTCTGGCACTAAACCCATACCTGTCACCCAGCGCCTAAATACTAGGCCTCAAATTTATATCCCGCTAAATCTGTCCTTAGTGCTGTAGCTGGGCGAGTTATTTAGTGTCCGTTCAAGCACATTTCTTGTTCTGGGTTGAAATACAATTCCCAATTTAGCAATTTCATAATTTAGTGGTTTCTGCTATATCAGAGCTATTTGAAATCTATCCCTAAAAGGGTATATAATATTCAAGGTGCACATTGGGTCATTCAGAATAACTTCACACACACCCGCTACTGTGTATTTCCAAGTCTAATTCTGGCACTAAACCCATACCTGTCACCCAGCGCCTAAATACTAGGCCTCAAATTTATATCCCGCTAAATCTGTCCTTAGTGCTGTAGCTGGGCGAGTTATTTAGTGTCCGTTCAAGCACATTTCTTGTTCTGGGTTGAAATACAATTCCCAATTTAGCAATTTCATAATTTAGTGGTTTCTGCTATATCAGAGCTATTTGAAATCTATCCCTAAAAGGGTATATAATATTCAAGGTGCACATTGGGTCATTCAGAATAACTTCACACACACCCGCTACTGTGTATTTCCAAGTCTAATTCTGGCACTAAACCCATACCTGTCACCCAGCGCCTAAATACTAGGCCTCAAATTTATATCCCGCTAAATCTGTCCCTAGTGCTGTAGCTGGGCGAGTTATTTAGTGTCCGTTCAAGCACATTTCTTGTTCTGGGTTGAAATACAATTCCCAATTTAGCAATTTCATAATTTAGTGGTTTCTGCTATATCAGAGCTATTTGAAATCTATCCCTAAAAGGGTATATAATATTCAAGGTGCACATAGGGTCATTCAGAATAACTTCACACACCCGCTACTGTGCATTTCCAAATCTAATTCTGTCACTAAACCCATACCTGTCACCCAGCGCCTAAATACTAGGCCTCAAATTTATATCCCGCTAAATCTCTCGTTACCGCTGTCCTGTTGTGGCTGGGAAAGTTATTTAGTGTCCGTCAAAGCACATTTTTTGTTCTGGGTTGAAATACAATTCCCAATTTAGCAATTTCATAATTTAGTCGTTTCTGCTATATCAGAGCTATTTGAAATCTATCCCTAAAAGGGTAGATCATATTGAAGGTGCACATAGGGTCATTCAGAATAACTTCACACACACGCTTCTGTGCATTTCCAAGTCTAATTCTGTCACTAAATCCATACCGGTCACCCAGCGCCTAAATACTAGGCCTCAAATTTATATCCCGCTGAATTTGAATACAATACATTGGGCCAAATAATATATTTGTTGTTGTGGTGAACCATAACAATGAGAAAAACATCTAGTAAGGGACGCGGACGTGGACATGGTCGTGGTGGTGTTAGTGGACCCTCTGGTGCTGGGAGAGGACGTGGCCGTTCTGCCACATCCACACGTCCTAGTGTACCAACTACCTCAGGTCCCAGTAGCCGCCAGAATTTACAGCGATATATGGTGGGGCCCAATGCCGTTCTAAGGATGGTAAGGCCTGAGCAGGTACAGGCATTAGTCAATTGGGTGGCCGACAGTGGATCCAGCACGTTCACATTATCTCCCACCCAGTCTTCTGCAGAAAGCGCACAGATGGCGCCTGAAAACCAACCCCATCAGTCTGTCACATCACCCCCATGCATACCAGGGAAACTGTCTCAGCCTCAAGTTATGCAGCAGTCTCTTATGCTGTTTGAAGACTCCGCTGGCAGGGTTTCCCAAGGGCATCCACCTAGCCCTTCCCCAGCGGTGAAAGACATAGAATGCACTGACGCACAACCACTTATGTTTCCTGATGATGAGGACATGGGAATACCACCTCAGCATGTCTCTGATGATGACGAAACACAGGTGCCAACTGCTGCGTCTTTCTGCAGTGTGCAGACTGAACAGGAGGTCAGGGATCAAGACTGGGTGGAAGACGATGCAGGGGACGATGAGGTCCTAGACCCCACATGGAATGAAGGTCGTGCCACTGACTTTCACAGTTCGGAGGAAGAGGCAGTGGTGAGACCGAGCCAACAGCGTAGCAAAAGAGGGAGCAGTGGGCAAAAGCAGAACACCCGCCGCCAAGAGACTCCGCCTGCTACTGACCGCCGCCATCTGGGACCGAGCACCCCAAAGGCAGCTTCAAGGAGTTCCCTGGCATGGCACTTCTTCAAACAATGTGCTGACGACAAGACCCGAGTGGTTTGCACGCTGTGCCATCAGAGCCTGAAGCGAGGCATTAACGTTCTGAACCTGAGCACAACCTGCATGACCAGGCACCTGCATGCAAAGCATGAACTGCAGTGGAGTAAACACCTTAAAACCAAGGAAGTCACTCAGGCTCCCCCTGCTACCTCTTCTGCTGCTGCCGCCTCGGCCTATTCTGCTGCTGCCGCCTCGGCCTCTTCCTCCGCCTCTGGAGGAACGTTGGCACCTGCCGCCCAGCAAACAGGGGATGTACCACCAACACCACCACCACCACCTCCGTCACCAAGCGTCTCAACCATGTCACACGCCAGCGTTCAGCTCTCCATCTCACAAACATTTGATAGAAAGCGTAAATTCCCACCTAGCCACCCTCGATCCCTGGCCCTGAATGCCAGCATTTCTAAACTACTGGCCTATGAAATGCTGTCATTTAGGCTGGTGGACACAGACAGCTTCAAACAGCTCATGTCGCTTGCTGTCCCACAGTATGTTGTTCCCAGCCGGCACTACTTCTCCAAGAGAGCCGTGCCTTCCCTGCACAACCAAGTATCCGATAAAATCAAGTGTGCACTGCGCAACGCCATCTGTGGCAAGGTCCACCTAACCACAGATACGTGGACCAGTAAGCACGGCCAGGGACGCTATATCTCCCTAACTGCACACTGGGTAAATGTAGTGGCAGCTGGGCCCCAGGCGGAGAGCTGTTTGGCGCACGTCCTTCCGCCGCCAAGGATCGCAGGGCAACATTCTTTGCCTCCTGTTGCCACCTCCTCCTTCTCGGCTTCCTCCTCCTCTTCTTCCACCTGCTCATCCAGTCAGCCACACACCTTCACCACCAACTTCAGCACAGCCCGGGGTAAACGTCAGCAGGCCATTCTGAAACTCATATGTTTGGGGGACAGGCCCCACACCGCACAGGAGTTGTGGCGGGGTATAGAACAACAGACCGACGAGTGGTTGCTGCCGGTGAGCCTCAAGCCCGGCCTGGTGGTGTGTGATAATGGGCGAAATCTCGTTGCAGCTCTGGGACTAGCCAATTTGACGCACATCCCTTGCTTGGCGCATGTGCTGAATTTGGTGGTGCAGAAGTTCATTCACAACTACCCCGACATGTCAGAGCTGCTGCATAAAGTGCGGGCCGTCTGTTCGCGCTTCCGGCGTTCACATCCTGCTGCTGCTCGCCTGTCTGCGCTACAGCGTAACTTCGGCCTTCCCGCTCACCGCCTCATATGCGACGTGCCCACCAGGTGGAACTCCACCTTGCACATGCTGGACAGACTGTGCGAGCAGCAGCAGGCCATAGTGGAGTTTCAGCTGCAGCACGCACGGGTCAGTCGCACTACAGAACAGCACCACTTCACCACCAATGACTGGGCCTCCATGCGAGACCTGTGTGCCCTGTTGCGCTGTTTCGAGTACTCCACCAACATGGCCAGTGGCGATGACACCGTTATCAGCGTTACAATACCACTTCTATGTCTCCTTGAGAAAACACTTAGGGCGATGATGGAAGAGGAGGTGGCCCAGGAGGAGGAGGAGGAGGAGGAGGAAGAGGGGTCATTTTTAGCACTTTCAGGCCAGTCTCTTCGAAGTGACTCAGAGGGAGGTTTTTGGCAACAGCAGAGGCCAGGTACAAATGTGGCCAGCCAGGGCCCACTACTGGAGGACGAGGAGGACGAGGATGAGGAGGAGGTGGAGGAGGATGAGGATGAAGCATGGTCACAGCGGGGTGGCACCCAACGCAGCTCGGGTCCATCACTGGTGCGTGGCTGGGGGGAAAGGCAGGACGATGACGATACGCCTCCCACAGAGGACAGCTTGTCCTTACCCCTGGGCAGCCTGGCACACATGAGCGACTACATGCTGCAGTGCCTGCGCAACGACAGCAGAGTTGCCCACATTTTAACCTGTGCGGACTACTGGGTTGCCACCCTGCTGGATCCACGCTACAAAGACAATGTGCCCACCTTACTTCCTGCACTGGAGCGTGATAGGAAGATGCGCGAGTACAAGCGCACGTTGGTAGACGCGCTACTGAGAGCATTCCCAAATGTCACAGGGGAACAAGTGGAAGCCCAAGGCCAAGGCAGAGGAGGAGCAAGAGGTCGCCAAGGCAGCTGTGTCACGGCCAGCTCCTCTGAGGGCAGGGTTAGCATGGCAGAGATGTGGAAAACTTTTGTCAACACGCCACAGCTAACTGCACCACCACCTGATACGCAACGTGTTAGCAGGAGGCAACATTTCACTAACATGGTGGAACAGTACGTGTGCACACCCCTCCACGTACTGACTGATGGTTCGGCCCCATTCAACTTCTGGGTCTCTAAATTGTCCACGTGGCCAGAGCTAGCCTTTTATGCCTTGGAGGTGCTGGCCTGCCCGGCAGCCAGCGTTTTGGCTGAACGTGTATTCAGCACGGCAGGGGGCGTCATTACAGACAAACGCAGCCGCCTGTCTACAGCCAATGTGGACAAGCTGACGTTCATAAAAATGAACCAGGCATGGATCCCACAGGACCTGTCCGTCCCTTGTCCAGATTAGACATTAACTACCTCCCCATAACCATATATTATTGGACTCCAGGGCACTTCCTCATTCAATCCTATTTTTATTTTCATTTTACCATTATATTGCGAGGCTACCCAAAGTTGAATGAACCTCTCCTCTGCCTGTGTGCTAGGCCTAAATATATGCCAATGGACTGTTGCAGTGGTGGCTGACGTGAAGCCTCATTCTCTGCTATGACATGCAGACTGATTCTCTGCTGACATGAAGCCAGATTGTCTGTTACGGGACCTCTCTGCTCTGCCTGTGTGCTAGGCCTAAATATATGCCAATGGACTGTTGCAGTGGTGGCTGACGTGAAGCCTGATTCTCTGCTATGACATGCAGACTGATTCTCTGCTGACATGAAGCCAGATTGTCTGTTACGGGACCTCTCTGCTCTGCCTGTGTGCTAGGCCTAAATATATGCCAATGGACTGTTGCAGTGGTGGGTGACGTGAAGCCTCATTCTCTGCTATGACATGCAGACTGATTCTCTGCTGACATGAAGACAGATTCTCTGTTACGGGACCTCCCTCCTCTGCCTGGGTGCTGGGCCTAAATATATGCCAATGGACTGTTGCAGTGGTGGCTGACATGAAGCCTGATTCTCTGCTATGACATGCAGACTAATTCTCTGCTGACATGAAGCCAGATTGTCTGTTACGGGACCTCTCTCCTCTGCCTGGGTGCTGGGCCTAAATTTATGACAATGGACTGTTGCAGTGGTGGCTGACGTGAAGCCTGATTCTCTGCTATGACATGCAGACTGATTCTCTGCTGACATGAAGCCAGATTGTCTGTTACGGGACCTCTCTGCTCTGCCTGTGTGCTAGGCCTAAATATATGCCAATGGACTGTTGCAGTGGTGGCTGACGTGAAGCCTCATTCTCTGCTATGACATGCAGACTGATTCTCTGCTGACATGAAGCCAGATTGTCTGTTACGGGACCTCTCTGCTCTGCCTGTGTGCTAGGCCTAAATATATGCCAATGGACTGTTGCAGTGGTGGGTGACGTGAAGCCTCATTCTCTGCTATGACATGCAGACTGATTCTCTGCTGACATGAAGCCAGATTCTCTGTTACGGGACCTCTCTCCTCTGCCTGTGTGTGTGCTGGGCCTAAATATATGCCAATGGACTGTTGCAGTGGTGGCTGACGTGAAGCCTGATTCTCTGCTATGACATGCAGACTGATTCTCTGCTGACATGAAGCCAGATTGTCTGTTACGGGACCTCTCTCCTCTGCCTGTGTGTGTGCTGGGCCTAAATATATGCCAATGGACTGTTGCAGTGGTGGCTGACGTGAAGCCTCATTCTCTGCTATGACATGCAGACTAATTCTCTGCTGATATGAAGACAGATTCTTTGTTACGGGACCTCTCTCCTCTGCCTGGGTGCCGGGGCCTAAATATCTGAGAATGGACTGTTCCAGTGGTGGGTGACGGGAAGCCAGATTCTCTGCTATGGAACCTCTCTCCAATTGATTTTGGTTAATTTTTATTTATTTAATTTTTATTTTAATTCATTTCCCTATCCACATTTGTTTGCAGGGGATTTACCTACATGTTGCTGCCTTTTGCAGCCCTCTAGCTCTTTCCTGGGCTGTTTTACAGCCTTTTTAGTGCCGAAAAGTTCGGGTCCCCATTGACTTCAATGGGGTTCGGGTTCGGGACGAAGTTCGGATCGGGTTCGGATCCCGAACCCGAACATTTCCGGGATGTTCGGCCGAACTTCTCGAACCCGAACATCCAGGTGTTCGCTCAACTCTAATGAAGAGTCTTGACAGTGCCTCAAATGCAGATGTTACCGAAGCCTAACATGGACTGTGCAGGTAATCAGTCACCCCCATCAATCAATGAGCACTCTTGCTGTCTGAATGTCAAATATGGGGCTCTTTTTTTCCAGAAACAGCACTTGCTCATCTAATCCCCCTAATTAGGCCATTCCATTAACACCACGAGCCAGACATTTACCAGCGTCCAGATCAGAGCGTCAAATTAGTTGCACCACACACAAAGATATCAATAAAATGTACATTTTAGACTGTCCCTTTTCTGTCTATACGGAATCTTTAGTGTATAATATGTGGACCACTTCTCTAGTGATAATCACTACATGCAGTAATAGAGATAACTATTATGACTATCTCTGACAGATGGTAAAGGTTTCGGTCAGTCAGAAAAGACATTTTGTCTCATTAAGGGTTGCAATAAATGACCGTTTTCAATTAGTTTACACAACAAACCAGTATGACAAATCAGGGCATCCTAGTAAAATACAATTTATTTTAGTATAATCCTGTAAATTGTATAAAGAACATTTAGGCCTAGTTCACACGTCAGTGATTTGGTCAGTGTTTGATCAATGATTTCCATCAGTGATTGTGAGCCAAATCCAGGTGTAGGTCAAAAACACACTGGTGATCAGTAGGAGGAACAGGATGACACCAAGACGCAACCTAAATCCTCTTGGATAATGTGTTCGCCTTTATCTGACTGGGCCCTTTAGCCATTTGACTGCCTAGGACATTAAATGGGGTATATCCAATGGTCCCCTGGGTCCTATACACGTCCCTGTTTGCGTCTTTGGTCCTGTGTCCTCTACTGCATCATGAGTATATCTTTATGATTTATCTATATTCATCTATTTGAACATGACGGTTCACCCATGACTGTTAATACCCCCTGATGAACCTAGTAATAGGGGAAACGCGTAGGGGTTTTATGAGAACCAACCTGGGAACGCACCGCTATTGATGCCCCTGTGTTTGGTTCTTTTCAAATTGATGCTATATGTGATACTCATATCTGTACACCTATGTATATATTTTTTGTATATCCATCTATATGGGCTGTTGTCTTTGCGGGTATTGACTTACCTGGGACACAGATAATATCCGTCGGTTTACGGGGTACCGTGGCACTGTGCTTCTTTTAAGAGGAGGGTAAACGGAGGGCAGTCAGTCCAGGCACGAGGACAGAGAGTCTCCACCACCAGGGGACGTCCCTGGGCTGAGGAATAACTCAGGGTGAGTATAGGGATAGGTTAGACATATCCCAACACTCCCCATTGCTGCCCTGTGTTTACTAACCTCTGAAATCGTATCAACGGTTGGTTACCCTGTGTAAACATATCTTATCTTTTTTCCTTATTTGTTTGTTTCACAATTTTCACTGGTGAACCACCACAGTGGCATCATTTTATATAGTATCAGTAAGTAAAAGTTGCGTTATAAAGGGTCAACTTTGCTGGACACTTCAAAAACACAGAACAGGTGCAGATCTTTCTCTTATACCTTATCTTAGAGGCCATACAGTGACATTCGCCGCACATTGCCAAGAAATGTAAACATTTAACATATATGTGTTTTTATACCGGACTTTAGTTTACTACGTTATTCCATCCTCTTCTTTTGTGGTATACACAGTCTGACCACAGCCTAAGGGTCCATTCACACGTCCGTTTTTTCTTTCCTGATCTGTTCCGTTTTTTGCGGAACAGATCAGGACCAGATCTGGACCCATTCATTTTCAATGGGTCCTGGAAAAAATCGGACAGCACAATGTGTGCTGTCCGTTTCCGTTGTTCCGTTCCGCATGTCCGTTTAAATATAAAACATGTCCTATTCTTGTCCGCAAAATTCGGATCCTGGTACAATACAAAGTCAATGGATCCGCAAAAAACGGAAGACATTCGGATGTCATTCCGTATGTCATCTGTTTTATGCGGAATCCGTTCCTGGAAACACATAACAATTTTTTATTTATTTTTTTACATTTTTTTTCAAAGAAATCCAAACAACTTTATTTGATTATTGAACTTTATACATGTTTCCATTTTTTGGGGATCCGCAAAAAACGGATGACATACGGATGACATACGGAAACATTTTCAGGAACAACGGATCCGCAAAAAACGGACCGAAAATCGGGATATAGGAAAATACTGACGTGTGAATGTAGCCTAAGAAGAGTTTTATGTATACTTACTGCTGTAGGGCTAGTACAAGCACCATGTTAACTTTTCCAGATGTCAGGGCCCAGTAGGCTTGAGGGGCCTATGTCTGTCAGGATAACATACGATATACTTGAAGGTGGTTTAGACAGGGGCACACTGAGATTCTACCACCCATGGACTAAAATATAACCAAAATTGACCCTGTAGATATGACTCAGAAAGTGAATTGAATGTGTGTATGGTAGAATATTCCCCCCCCCCCCCCAAAAAAAAAATAAATATATGCAATATTTTGCTGTTATTTCAACCAGAAAAACACAATATAAAATTGTAGTAACTTTTAATGTGCTAAACTCAATGGGTAACATGTAGAGTTGAGCGGACACCTGGATGTTCGGGGTCGGCAGGTTCGGCCGAACTTGAAAAAAATGTTTGGGTTCGGGACCCGAACTTGACCCGAACTTGACCCCGAACCCGAACCCGAACCCCATTGAAGTCAATGGGGACCTGAACTTTTGGGCACTAAAATGGATCTAAAATAGTCCTGGAAAGGGCTAACGGCTGCAAAAGGCATCAAAATGTGCTTAAGAGCATAGCAACTGTTCTGCAAACAAATGTGGATAGGGAAATGACTTAAAATAACATAAAATACAGAAAAATTTAAAATAACAATCTGGATCTAGGAGTAGGAGGTTGAGGAGGCGGTGGATGGGTGGATGTGGCGGTGTAGGTTGATGTGGCGGTGTAGGTGGTAGCGGCGGTGAAGGAAGAATAGGTAGCCAACACTGATTTGTGTTATTTTTATTTTTAAATTGGGGTATCCCCCAAAATATTAATGTGACAATCACTTATGCACGTGTAATGACAGATGTGCAATATATTAGAGGCTTTTTTCACCCCAGCAACCAAATAGGCGTATTTATGGCCTAAATGTGACACTCACTTATGCATGTGTAATCCCAGATGTGCAATATATTAGAGGCTTTTTTTAACCCCAGTAAGCCAAAGCAAGATTTCTGGCCTTAATGTGACAATCACTTATGCACGTGTAATCACAGATGTGCAGTATATCAGAGGGTTTTTTCACCCCAGTAAGAAAAAAGCTGTATTTCTGGCCTTAATGTGACAATCACTTATGCATGTGTAATCAGAGATGTGCAGTATATTAGAGACTTTTTTCACCCCAGTATGACAAAGCTGATTTTCTGGCCTTAATGTGACAATCACTTATGCATGTGTAATCAGAGATGTATAGTATATCAGAGGGTTTTTTCACCCCAGTAAGCCAAAGCAAGATTTCTGGTCTTAATGTGACAATCACTTATGCACGTGTAATCACAGATGTGCAGTATATCAGAGGGTTTTTTCACCCCAGTAAGAAAAAAGCTGTATTTCTGGCCTTAATGTGACAATCAATTATGCATGTGTAATCAGAGATGTGCAGTATATTAGAGGCTTTTTTCACCCCAGTATGAGAAAGCAGGATTTCTGGCCTTAATGTGACAATCACTTATGCATGTGTAATCAGAGATTTATAGAATATCAGAGTGTTTTTTCACCCCAGTAAGCCAAAGCAAGATTTCTGGCCTTAATGTGACAATCACTTATGCACGTGTAATCACAGATGTGCAGTATATCGGAGGGTTTTTTCACCCCAGTAAGCCAAAGCAGGATTTCTTGCCTTAATGTGATAATCACTTATGCACGTGTAATCAGAGATGTGCGGTATATCAGAGGGTTTTTCACCCTAACCAAAAAGATGTATTTCTGTCCTAAATGTGACAATCACTTATGCGCGTGTAATCCCAGATGTGCAGTATATGAGAGGCTTTTTTCACCCCGGTATGCCAAAGCCGTATTTATGGCCTAAATTTGACAGTCACTTATGCACGTGTAATCCCAGATGTGCAGTATATTAGAGGGTTTTTTCACCCTAACCAAAAAGCTGTATTTCTGTCCTAAATGTGACAGTCAATTATGCGCGTGTAATCCCAGATGTGCAGTATATTACAGGCTTTTTTCACCCCAGTATGCCAAAGCTGTATTTATGGCATAAATTTGACAGTCACTTATGCTTGTCTTATCCCAGATGTGCAGTATATTACAGGCTTTTTTCACCCTAACCAAAAAGCTGTATTTCTGTCCTAAATGTGACAGTCACTTATGCACGTGTAATCCCAGATGTGCAGTATATTCACACTTGCAGCAGTGTGATCCGGCAAGCTGTTCCATAGTCGGAACTGCCTGCCGGATCCGCAAATGTGGATGTGTCTGAAAGCATTAGTGAATTGCTCTCCATTCAGAATGCATGGGGATAAAACTGATCAGTTCTTTTCCGGTATAGAGCTCCTGTGATGGAACTCTATGCCGGAAAAGAAAAACGCTAGTGTGAAAGTACCCTAAGGCAGAAATAGTGAGGAGGAGAAAGAGCGGGGAGGCAGAAGTCAGCTCAGCAGGAGGGGCCTACAAGAAGAGAGGTGGGGACTGTTGGTCAGGGAAATCTGTTTAGGAAGGGGTCTGTACCTGATTTAAGCAAGATCTTCGTAGGCAGTGAGCTGCCCACCCACCTGCCCTGTTGATGGTTGCACTGTGGCCAGGGGTGAGGATCTTAGGTGGTTTGAACATTTATCTCATCACAGTAGTTGACAGGAAGGAGGACCGTGTAGGCAATTATTAAAGGAGTTTTCCAGGTTCCTGATATTGATGATCTATAATCAGGAAAGGTCATTACTATCCAATTGGTGAGGGTCCGACACCCTGCACCCTCGCAGATCAGCTGTTCACGGTGCTGGAACTAGATCTTGAGTGGAGCAAGAAGCAGACTGTGTAGACCAGGGATGCCCAACCTGCATGCCTCCATCTGTTGCAAAACTACACCTCCCAGTATGCATGGCCAGCCTACAGCTATTAGGGCATGCTGGGAGTTGTAGTTTTGCAACAGCTGAAGGACCGCAGGATGAGCATCCCTGGTGTAGACAGTCTAGTGGCCATGATGGGTCATAGCAGGTCATCTCCCATTCAGCTGATCAGCTGATCAGTGTGGATGTAGAGTGTCAGACCCTCACCAATCCGATAGTAATGATCTATCCTGAAAATAGGTTATCAACATCAGGAGCCTGTAAAGCCCCTTTATATGTTGTATTTGGTGTTGTTCACGGTGCTGGAACTAGATCTTGAGTGGAGCAAGAAGCAGACTGTGTAGACCAGGGATGCCCAACCTGCATGCCTCCATCTGTTGCAAAACTACACCTCCCAGTATGCATGGCCAGCCTACAGCTATTAGGGCATGCTGGGAGTTGTAGTTTTGCAACAGCTAAAGGACCGCAGGATGAGCATCCCTGGTGTAGACAGTCTAGTGGCAATGATGGGTCATAGCAGGTCATCTCCCATTCAGCTGATCAGTGTGGATGTAGAGTGTCAGACCCTCACCAATCCGATAGTAATGATCTATCCTGAAAATAGGTTATCAACATCAGGAGCCTGTAAATATGTTGTATTTGGTGGCCCATCAGAGTTCAGTATGGAAGCCCCATCTTTAAGCCTGGTAAACAGTTATAGAGAAAATGGTGTGGATCCTCTCAGAGAGGAGAAGTGAGAAATGTGCAACATCCTTGACAAATTTATCAACCCTTATCTGGTGCAGTGTGAATTGGGACTATGTATCTGATATTGGCTGGGTAATTGCATACCATGTTTCCTTCTGGGAATTGTTCTAGTGTATATTCAAGAGTTATTTAAATTAATGTAATATAACATTGTAGATAAGTTAATAATGAGGACAATAATTTCATCTCGCAGAACGTTCTTGTGATCAAGTGATCTAATAGTATGGACATGAGTAATAGGTTGGTAGCCAACATGGTGCACTACATGTTGGCACCTTATGCATTCAGGATACTAAGTATAGACAAGCGTCAATGTATTCTTCTGCATTGTGGCTTGTCTACAACCAACTGGGAACTGGTATTTTAACCTGCCCTTGTATATCACTTGTGTGGCCTTTTTCAGTGATGTCTTGTAAATTTGATCCTATTTTTAGCAATTAGCTTTGGGTACAATACAATGTATTCTTATGCAGGTAGGTTTTCTGTAATCGGTACAACCCTTGGACCATCTAGACCATTTAAGCTCTGGTTGATTGAAGATATCACACTCCTGATGCCTAACATGCCTGAAAATGATAAAATAAATTTAATTATGAGTATGACTGAAATGTAGGATAGCGAAAGATGCATGTCATAAAAATTCCACTGCTCGTGCCAGTGTCAGACTGAGGTTTCTAAAGACTCCCATATATATTCAATAAATTTTAGCCAAACCCAGTGATTTCGGTGGGACCAGCTGGTGGGAAGGATCAGGCTATATTGTATGGAGCATTTGGCCGACAGCTATTTAATGTGTATGGGCATCTTAAGGCCCACCAGCAGAAATGATTCTTAGGAACCACCACATTCTGGCTATACAGAATATTTATCAATCCACTTTTAATAGCATTGTAATTTTTGTTGTTAGTAATTGGCTTCAAAGTCAACTCCAACTTAGGCCTCATGCACACGACAGTGTTTTTTCACTGTCAGTGATTTGGCTTCAGTGGTCCGTGTCCGATTTTGCTTCAGTTGTGTTTCTTCCTTTTTTTTAGTCTGACAGGGGGAAAAAAAGGAAGGTTAATGAAAAGTGTAATTTTATTGCATCAAGATCTTGTAGAAAAAAAGCGGACACGGATGACATACCAGTTGTGCATCCGTTTTTTTTGACGGACCCATTGACTTGAATGGGTCCGTCCTCCATTTTCCACTGATAAGAATAGGACAGGTTATATTTTTTTGACGGACTGGAATCACGGATCACGGACGCAGAGAAAAAAACTGAGGACTATCAGTTTTTTTTCACAGCTCCATAGAAATGAATGGGACCTCCGCTAAACTGTGAAAAATGACGGAATGGACGCGGATGCACACAATGGTCATGTGCATAAGGCCTTAGGTTGTCTGCTGTTTGAAGCCATCTTCCAAAAATTCTTCAGGCTTCATAAATGGAGCTTTTACCTGGTCTTTCTGAGACCCCATCTTCATTATTATATTAAATATTTTTATTGTGGCTGCTTGTCGCCGCCACCCCTCTGCTCACCTGCTCCAACGCTCCTGGGTTCCAGAGGTCTGGACCCACTGTGCTCTCTTTCTCCTCCTTCATGGCTAGCTTAGCCACTGGAGTAACTCCATCCCACCACACAAGCTGCAGCCTGCTTCTTGCCAGCAAGGCCACTCTCTGCCTGTGCAAGGGCATGCTCCTATTGGCTCATAAAGGGAAAGCAAGTGCACCCTATTCTTCCCAGCCAAAGGCTGGCTAACCTTATGGGATAAACAGATTCTATTTTGCTAGTATTCTGCAATGGTGTGCAGTTTCATCTACCTCTGTACTGACTTCTTCCTGTTTATGAGATTTTACCCTTTGCTGCCTGACATGACCTCTGACTGATCCCCGTTCTGACCCTGAGGTGCCTGTCCTGACCTTGGCTTGTCCGTGACTACATTTTGGCTGATCATTTGATGTCTCTTGACCCCTGTGGTCAACCAGTCTCTTGAAAAGAGACTACTCCCAAAGATAGCTGCCAGGTGGTTCCCCTGCAGCGGAGTTCAGATCCCTGTGCTGCCATTTTGGTTGTTGAATCAATGAGTTAAATATCACATGAAATCTGAGCATGCTTTACCTGAGGAATACTTGGCACATGTTTCATAGAGCGCCCTCCAAGGACAGCAGAATATATGAAAATCAACAGCAAGAGGAAATCACTGACCAGAATAATAGAAGCAGATGCCATTCCCCCCTGAAAGCATAATGAATTTGATGGAAAAAAATAGATGAATATAACATATTTTAGGTGTTCTTCAACACATCATTTTTAAATATGACAACAACAGAAAAAAAAGAACAAAGGTGCATAGACTGTTGAAGCACTTTTCATAGAAATAAAAGGCAAATTTTATAGACTGCATTATGCAGAGCCTGTGGGGATTGTGAAAATCAGTATGTCATACATATCCCTCAGACCCCACACAGAGCCCAACCATTTGGGGCAGATTTATCAATGTAATTACCTCTGTTTCTGACACATGAGGCAGATTTAGGAACACGGTCTAAAAAAAAAAATTGCCTTTGCTGCCCTTAGGAAGCAATCATAGCTTTAATTTTTCAAGAGCAGAATACAAAATGAAAATGATGTTTTGATTTTCTGCTGTGGGCAAAAAAGATAGCTTAGCTGTAAAACTGTTTCATAAATATGGCCCAATGTATTTAGAACATGCTATAAGCATTTTCCATCTGCAAGGTTACTAAAGGAGGGTTAAGAATCTCCAAGAGAGTTATGCTGCTTATTCAGAGGGAAAAGGGGAGCATTTTATTTTTGCTATAGGGTCTTCTGGATTCTATATTATCCCTTGTTTATAGTGGTTCCTAAACTAATTGTTGTTGGCCAAACCCTCTCAGAATGGGAGGCTTGTCCAACAGTCTAATGTGTAGGGGGAAAGAAGGATATTAGTAACTCAAAATAAGTTGCCAGACAACATAGTAGATGTTTCCTCAAGGGAGCATCTGACAAATTGAATATTTTGACCCAATCCTTTTGTTTTCCTGGGGAATAAGCCACCGCCAGAAGTGTCCGGCAGTGGCTTTTTTCGCTCCCTGCTTTGAATACACATGCATGTGTAACACCCCTCGCTACTATCTTCTAAAAGCCTTTATACTGTCATCATATATAATTTATATTATGTCCTCCACAAATGTGCATACAAAACCATATTAAAATCAATTGTTCATGTAATTTGCCTGGTTACTAGTAGGTGGCAGCAACACATTGGCAGGTGCAAGCTTACAGTTTAGTGTATCTAAGCTGGAATGGATTATTCCAGCTTAGCTCTCTCTCTGTGGAGAGGTGGGCTGGTACCACATCCTGCAGCATGGGTGAAGAAGGAAGTTAGAGAGGAGTGTAGCCCACCCCCTGCTAGGGGTAGGGTGTGTGTGTGTGGAGCTCCTCTGCATAGGGAAGACAGCAAGGACCTAGTCTCGGCTAAGACTTGGCCATATACATAGCTTGAGCACCTTCAGGTCAGCAGGATGAGGAAAGCAGAAACTACAGACAACCTCCAGAGTTCCAGGAAGAAAGCATCCTCTGAGAATCCATCTGTGAGATAAGTCCAGAGACCTAGGAGAAGCCTATTCCTCCTCAGCAATCTGTCCCTATACAGCAGAAGTACAGATAAGTGCAGAAGCTAATCCTGCCATAGTTACAGAGCTACCAAGCAGACGTTTTATCCTGCAAGCTCCACATTTAAAGCAGAAGCACTCATTCCTGCCAATGATTGCCAAAACCTGCTGGGAGCAAGAGATCAAAGCTGTATACTGTTTGGATAAAAGTTACCTCAAGTAAAGAAAAGGTCTGGACATAATTTCTTTTGCAAAATCCCTCTATTACTCCTACTATTACTACACTCAAATGTATTGCAAGTGAGCCAGGAGTCCAGCCGTAACCAGGTAGGAGACATCATGACACAATTATCACTATCCTACAGAGACATTATAGGCCATTACACCACTCTGGCATTATTAATCTGGGACGTGCGTAATAACACTTTGGAAGGGCCCTGGGATAATACCCTGTGCACACTGCAATTGGCGTCACGACAAATACAGGACATATTATCCACCTGACCCGACCACTGCACTATAAGTGGCGTCAGCGAACCCGTTCCTGGTCACTGCACATGTTTGGTCAAATCAAACATGAATGTGTATGGGGAAGTAGGATAAGATAGCTGCCGGCTGAACAATCATCCATCTGAAAACAATTGAATTTGTAGTTCAAGTAAATAGTGACCTCAGTTGACAATATTTTCAGCATACAATGTTTTTCCTGGGCCACTGTAACTTGAAACTACAGTACATTTAACATACAATGCCACAGACACTGGTGATACTGATTTGCAATACATGTGATCGGCTGAAAGAGCCTCCTGATCAGTATACACATTCATTCTGTTGAAACACTTGCATATTGAAGTGCTTGCATTGATTGTCTACTCTAGTAGAACCCCTCTACAGCACATTATTGTATTACATGTCTGATATTCTTGCTGCAGGATGAGTTTGTAGGAGGTGGTAGTAACCACCATAAAAAATAATGTGGTTGACTATGTGTAGTTTACTAAGGGTTAATCGGGTTTTATATAATATTTAAACAATGCACAATTTATAGCCAGTGTTCCAGTTTAAATTGAGGGGGGCTCCAAGAGAGCTGTAGAAGTGACACCACTGTAGGTGTAGCTGCTGTAGGGAGCAGATCAAATGGATCGTAGCTTGCCTATCTATGTTTGACGTATGCTGTAGCTACTGTGACAGGAGACTGAGAAGCAACATCTTGGTCATGCACTGCACATTTGGTCCACAACACAGTCCCTGTTGTGGGGTCATCTCTAAAGTAACAGTTTAGCCAAAAAAGCAAGCCTGTTAGTATGGTGCGTAGGTTTTGGAGGCCGAGGCAGAAAGCAGCTGGTACCAGAGTAAACTCTGTGTCTGGATTACTGGTCTCCAACCATCGGCGAAAAGCTGCCATCAAATTTGTAAGAAAATGTTAGGTTATTTTGTCCTTTATTTGTGGAGCTATATTAAACTGCTGCTGTTTGGTAGCAACAACCTGTAAGGCTACTTTCACACTGGCGTTTTGGCTTTCCGCTTGTGAGATCCGTTCAGGGCTCTCAAAAGCGGTCCAAAACGGATCAGTTTTCCCCTAATGCATTCTTAATGGAAAAGAATGCAGCAGTTTGCCTCCGTTCAGTCACGATTCTGCTCTGGAGGTGGACACCAAAACGCTGCCTGCAGCGTTTTGCTGTCCACCTGGCAAAGCGGAGCCAAATGTATCCGTACTGGCACACAATGTAAGTCAATGGGGACGGATCTGTTTTCTCTGACAATCTGGCACAATAGAAAACGTATCCGCCCCCATTGACTTTCAACAGAGTTCAAGACTGATCCGTCATGGCTATAGAAGACGTTCATGACGGATTCGTGCAGTTGTATTATTGTAACTGAAGCGTTTTTGCAGATCCTTGACGGATCCACAAAAAATGCTAGTGTGAAAGTAGCCTAAGTTAGTGCACCTCTTTGCAGTAAAGTCAAAGTGAGTTTGGTTACCTCTGTCTGCCTGTTTATATTGTGTGGCTTACCTGAACTGTAGTTTAGGGTGGTCATGTCTGCAGAACCAGCCATGACCTGTGCAAATTTGCTCCCTTGGACACCAGGTGAGGATAAATCCATGGGGCACATTTATTAAGCTCACCTTTGTTTAGGAGTAAAAAAAAAAAAAAGACTGGCGTGTTTAAAAAGCCTGTCTTTAACCCTTAGGCTCCCAGTGCTGTACATGCACAGTGATGGGAGGGTCTTTAAACATGGTGCCCGCCCATGTGTGCAGCTGGAAACATTGCCGGCAGGTCTCTGCTGTTTGAAACAGCAGAGGTCTACGGGTAAAGTCAGTGACTGGCAATAATGCCAATTGCAGTCATTTAAGCCTAAATACAGAAAAACATCTACTGTAAATAACAAAAAAAATGTAAATGTGCACTTCTGGGTTACAAATGTGCGGTGATTGTGGATGCCAGTCATTAGTTCTAATCAATTCACCACCCTTTCCCAAGAATAAAAAAATTATATTAAAATATTTATCCCCATATGGTGAATGGTGTAACGGAAAAAGTATCAAAATGCCTGATTCACCATTTTTTATTGCTTCTCTTACCAAAAACAATTGAATAAAATGTGATTAGAAAGTCACACACTCTAAAATGATATCAATAAAAAAACTACAAATCTTCCACAAATAATTAGCCCCCACACAGCTAGTAGACATATGTGGTAATGTTGTTATCGTACTGACCCAGAGAATGAAGGACACAGGTCAGTTTTTCCGCATAGAAAACGGCGTAGGGATAAAACCCATAAAACTGTGGCTTAATTGAGTATTTTTTCCAATTCGGAATTTTTTCCCATTTGGAATTTTTTTCTCACTACATTGTATACCATATTAAATAGTGTGTGTGGGGGGGGGGGGGGATTCACAGAATGAACATAACCCTGTTCGAGGGATGTATAGTAGAACTAGGTCAGTATATAGACAAAAAATTCATAGAATGACCATTATTCTAAAACATAACTTTTAATAGTGAAAAAATTGATATAATGGACCCTTAAATATGAAAATAAAGATAAACAAAAAACAAGATAAGAACCTATGTGCCACTCGAATATTTGGTAGCAGGGTAGGCAGCCTGGTACAGTGGCTCGATTGGGACAATATCCCTATATTTGCCCTGTTAAAGTGGCCCTACCTACAAACGGAATTGCCGCCCTGATAAGGGCGATCCCGTCTCTCGTGCCTCCTGCTATTCCCTATGCGACCCTGTTTGTGGGTGACAGATGAAAGGGAACCTAGCAGATGCCGGGACTGATCTATACGCATGCCCAAAAAAAAAAAACAATAAAGAGATTTAGTATTTGTATAAAGAACACCTCCACTCACAACAGTGTAGTGGTGAATAATGCACCCATAGAGAAAAGTGTAAGAGAGTAGTATATAAATGGGTAGAGTGTCTGGTTGGCACTCCTCCCCAAAATGTCCCAACGCGTTTCGCCCGGTTAGTGTGGGGCTCCTCAGGGGACAAATAACCAAAAAGAATTACCAAAGTGTCCTAGACACCAATTGAAGTCACATAAATAAGGAAAAAATGAGAAAAAAATAGAAAATAGAATTAGTCATATATCTAATTCTCCAAACTATAGTGGTCGCTAGATCCACATATAATGACAATCTAGTATATGATATAGTAGATGTTTGCTGTAGAAACAGTATATACAGGTCCTTCTAAAAAAATTAGCATATTGTGATAAAGTTCATTATTTTCTGTAATGTACTGATAAACATTAGACTTTCATATATTTTAGATTCATTACACACAACTGAAGTAGTTCAAGCCTTTTATTGTTTTAATATTGATGATTTTGGCATACAGCTCATGAAAACCCCAAATTCCGATCTAAAAAAATTTGCATATTTCATCCGACCAATAAAAGAAAAGTGTTTTTAATACAAAAAAAGTCAACCTTCAAATAATTATGTTCAGTTATGCACTCAATACTTGGTCGGGAATACTTTTGCAGAAATGACTGCTTCAATGCGGCGTGGCATGGAGGCAATCAGCCTGTGGCACTGCTGAGGTGTTATGGAGGGTCAGGATGCTTCGATAGCGACCTTAAGCTCATCCAGAGTGTCGGATCTTGCGTCTCTCAACTTTCTCTTCCCAATATCCCACAGATTCTCTATGGGGTTCAGGTCAGGAGAGTTGGCAGGCCAATTGAGCACAGTAATACCATGGTCAGTAAACCATTTACCAGTGGTTTTGGCACTGTGAGCAGGTGCCAGGTCGTGCTGAAAAATGAAATCTTCATCTCCATAAAGCTTTTCAGCAGATGGAAGCATGAAGTGCTCCAAAATCTCCTGATAGCTAGCTGCATTGACCCTGCCCTTGATAAAACACAGTGGACCAACACCAGCAGCTGACATGGCACCCCAGACCATCACTGACTGTGGGTACTTGACACTGGACTTCAGGCATTTTGGCATTTCCCTCTCCCCAGTCTTCCTCCAGGCTCTGGCACCTTGATTTCCGAATGACATGCAAAATTTGCTTTCATCTGAAAAAAGTACTTTGGACCACCGAGCAACAGTCCAGTGCTGCTTCTCTGTAGCCCAGGTCAGGCGCTGCTGCCGCTGTTTCTGGTTCAAAAGTGGCTTGACCTGGGGAATGCGGCACCTGTAGCCCATTTCCTGCACACGCCTGTACACGGTGGCTCTGGATGTTTCTACTCCAGACTCAGTCCACTGCTTCCGCAGGTCCCCCAAGGTCTGGAATCGGTTCTTCTCCACAATCTTCCTCAGGGTCCGGTCACCTCTTCTCGTTGTGCAGCGTTTTCTGCCACACTTTTTCCTTCCCACAGACTTCCCACTGAGATGCCTTGATACAGCACTCTGGGAACAGCCTATTCGTTCAGAAATTTCTTTCTGTGTCTTACCCTCTTGCTTGAGGGTGTCAATGATGGCCTTCTGGACAGCAGTCAGGTCGGCAGTCTTACCCATGATTGCGGTTTTGAGTAATGAACCAGGCTGGGAGTTTTTAAAAGCCTCAGGAATCTTTTGCAGGTGTTCAGAGTTAATTAGTTGATTCAGATGATTAGGTTAATAGCTCGTTTAGAGAACCTTTTCATGATATGCAAATTTTTTTAGATAGGAATTTGGGGTTTTCATGAGCTGTATGCCAAAATCATCAATATTAAAACAATAAAAGGCTTGAACTACTTCAGTTGTGTGTAATGAATCAAAAATATATGAAAGTCTAATGTTTATCAGTACATTACAGAAAATAATGAACTTTATCACAATATGCTATTTTTTTTAGAAGGACCTGTATGTGTATATCACAACTGATCAGGTAAAAGGGACTTAATAAGAACCACACTTTTCCAATATATCAAAAACGAGATCTTTGGATAGATGAACCACAGGCTATCTCAACAACCATAAATAAACTCTAGTGTGATAGACTGGTTTAAATATAGGGGATATCTCCCTGGTTCATTGAGATATTCAAATTACATATGAATAATGAAAGCAAACAGCCACTTCCAGTGTGATAACAGACGGTGTATTGGTAATACAGTCAATATGTTTCACCACCTAATGAGATACATGAAAGAGCGGTATGATGCTAAACATTGAACTTGCGTGACCAGCGATTCCAATAGGCGGATTACAATGGTACAAGGTGGTGGTGTTGCCATCGGGAGAGGCCCCTGTTGTAGCGTGGTGTCCCGGCTTGCCTCTGTCTGGATGGAGGCGAGGCAGCGAGCTCAGGATTCCCGGCGCTCTTTTTCAAGGGGAAACTTGCGGGTATGACGTGGGCGCTGTGATAGTTACATGACCGCAATCACTGCGGTCACGTGACCCACGGGAGTGTCCCTAGATACCAGGTCCGGATGCCGGCTGTGATTTAACTGATGAAATGATCACAAGACCGCAGTGACGCGGCCATAGGATAGAAGGTCGGCGTCCCTGGTTACCAGTTACTGCTTGTTATATGTTACCCAGTATATATGATGTATTCAGGTGCAGTATCAAATCAAATAGCATTTATTTATATTATATCCTAATTAGGGCTGTATCAGGACGTACCAGTATATAGTGAAGCATCATTAACACCCATAACATGATAATCTATATTTAATAACCGTCTGATTACAGAGGCTGGGATTCTAATGAAATAATAGGGGATATCGATCCTGCAATTAGTATGGACAATATATATATATATATATATATATACATATACACACACCTACATCTGGGGCCCCTGTATGGTTTGCCCAGACATGGCGAGAGATCGGTTTATCACGTCTATTTCGGATATCCCCAATGTGTTCAAGTATTCTAGTCTTAAGCATCCTTTTAGTTTTCCCTATGTATTTCAGGCCACAAGTACAAGTGGCCATATATACCATTGCCATTGTGTTGCAGTTGGCAAAGCTGCGGATATGGAAGATTTTGTCGTTGGAGCTATTTTTAAAATTGTTGCCTGGACAGATGAAATTGCATGCTTTGCATTTCCCACATTTGAAAGTACCTACTTGTCTGTTGGATAGCCATGTACTGATTTCCGGTGGGTCAAAATGGCTATGGACGAGTGTGTCCCCTATGCTCCGGCCTCGTTTGTACGTAATAGAGGGATTTTCCGGTAAGACTCTGGTCAGATCCGGGTCTGTTTTGAGTAAAGACCAATATCGACTCAGGATGTCGCGGACCTGTTGGGATTCGGAGTCGAAAGTGCCTATTATTCTAATTGGCTCTTGAATGCTTGTTGTTTTCCTCTTTATTTGTAATAGAGAAGACCGATCCCTAGATTTAGCCCAATTCCAGGCCTCATGGAGACATTGACTGGGGTAGCCCCTTTCTCTAAACCGTTCAAATAGTTTGGAGGCTTCTTGTGTGAAGGTCTCAGGGTCCGAACAATTACGTTGTACCCTCAAAAATTGGCCCTTAGGGATACCCTTTTTAAGAGACTTGGGGTGGAAACTCTCCCATCTTAGGAGACTGTTTGTGGAGTTTTTTTTTCTAAAAAGCGTGGTTTTAATGTAATTATTCTCATCTCGTTCCAGGGCAACATCTAGGAATGTAATGGTATTACGATGGATTTCAGATGTAAAATAGAGACCTATTTGATTCATGTTCAGTTCATCCATGAATAGGTGGAATTCTGTCTCAGTCCCTGACCATAGAAGCAGAACGTCATCGATGAATCTGGACCAAAGAGATATATATTTGGTCCATTTCATCATGGTTTCGGAGAATACAATCACGTCTTCCCACCAGCCTAGGAGCAAATTTGCATAAGTAGGTGCACAGGGGCTACCCATAGCGGTGCCCCTGAGCTGGTGGTATATATACGGTCCTCAAACACAAAATAGTTATGTGTTAATACAAATTTCAATAGGTCCAAGACAAAATTATTATGGTAATTTATAATTGTTGACCGGGAATCAAGAAAGTATTTGGCCGCTGTTAGGCCCTTGTCATGGGGAATGGAAGTATAGAGTGCCTCTACATAAAAGGTGGCTATTTTTGGGCACGTTGGTAACAGAAATTCCAATTCTTTTTTATCTATACATTTGTTGACAATGCCTACCTGTATGATTTGAGAAAGTTCAGCAAGATACAGCATAGTAGGATCCCCCTTAAAACTTCGTAGCTATTAGTATCCGATAGGAGAGTTCGACACATGTCTCTATATTGTTGGAGAGATAAGATCACGATGTTGCCGCCCTAGTCTGAGGGTTTTACTTTTTTGAGGGTACGACGTAATTGTTCGGACCCTGAGACCTTCACACAAGAAGCCTCCAAACTATTTGAACGGTTTAGAGAAAGGGGCTACCCCAGTCAATGTCTCCATGAGGCCTGGAATTGGGCTAAATCTAGGGATCGGTCTTCTCTATTACAAATAAAGAGGAAAACAACAAGCATTCAAGAGCCAATTAGAATAATAGGCACTTTCGACTCCGAATCCCAACAGGTCCGCGACATCCTGAGTCGATATTGGTCTTTACTCAAAACAGACCCGGATCTGACCAGAGTCTTACCGGAAAATCCCTCTTACAAACGAGGCCGGAGCATAGGGGACACACTCGTCCAGAGCCATTTTGACCCACCGGAAATCAGTACATGGCTATCCAACAGGTACTTTCAAGTAGGTACTTTCAAATGTGGGAAATGCAAAGCATGCAATTTCATCTGTCCAGGCAACACTTTTAAAAATAGCTCCAACGACAAAATCTTCCATATCCGCAGTTTTGCCAACTGCAACACGACGGCAATGGTATATATGGCCACTTGTACATGTGGCCTGAAATACATAGGGAAAACTAAAAGGATGCTTAAGACTAGAATACTTGAACACATTGGGGATATCCGAAATAGACGTGATAAACCGATCTCTCGCCATGTATGGGCAAACCATACAGGGGCCACAGATGTGGTCCGTTTCTCTGCGATTGAAGTTCTTAAAACTACAACCAGAAAAGGTGATGTAGATAAACTTTTAAAACAGAAAGAATCCAATTGGATCTTTAGACTTAACACGATAGCACCGGCAGGACTAAATGATTATATTGACTTTGCGTGTTTTTTGTAAAGAGGTCATAAATATCTTTAAACTAAGGCTACTTTCACACTTGCGTTAGGAGCGGATCTGTCTGGTGTCTGCACAGACGGATCCGCTCCTATAATGCAAACGCTTGCATCCGTTCAGAACGGATCAGTTTGCATAACTGTTTATTTGAGATCAGATTTTTCACTTCGGAAAACTCAGATCCGACAGTATATTCTAAACACAGAAGCGTTCCCATGGTGATGGGGACGCTTCAAGTTAGAATATACTGAGAACTGTGTACATGATTGCCCCCTGCTGCCTGGCAGATGCTGCGATGTCTGTGTCCGGCCGGGAGCTCCTCCTACTGGTAAGTGAAAGGTCTGTGCGGCGCATTGCCTATAGCACAGACCTGTCAATTACCAGTAGGAGGAGCGCCCGGCCGGTCAGACATCGCAGCTCTTCAGGTAAGTATAATGCTTGTATTTATTGCTAAGTAACCATGGCAGCCAAGACTGCAATAGCGTCTTGGTTGCTATGGTAACCGATCGGAGCCCCAGCGATTTAAACTGGGACTCCGATCGGTACTATCCGCTGCCACCAATGATGGGGGGGAGTGATTTTAATTAAGGGGGGGGGGGGAGGCCGCACTGGTCATAATACTTGGAATCCGCACTGGCCACCAATAAATATAGAGGGAGGGGGAGGCCGCACTGGTCATATTTAATACTGGGGAGGGAGGGAGGGGGAGGCCGCACTGGTCATATTTAATACTGGGAATCCGCACTGGCCACCGATGAATATAGAGGGAGGGGGGCCGCACTGGCTACAATTAATACTGGGGAGGGAGGGGGGGCCACACTGGCCACCAATAAGTTAATTACAGGAGGAGGGGGGATCTGCCCCCTGCTGCCTGGCAGCATTTGCCAGGCAGCAGGGGGCAGTCATGTACACAGTTCTCAGTATATTCTAACATGAAGCGTCCCCATCACCATGGGAACGCCTCTGTGTTAGAATATACTGTCGGATCTGAGTTTTACGATGTAACTCAAATCCGATGGTATATTCTAACATAGAGGCGTTCCCATGGTGATGGGTACGCTTCAAGTTAAAATACAGTATACCATCGGATCGGAGAAAACTCTGATCTGATGGTATATTAATAGGGACTCCTGACTTTACATTGAAAGTCAATGGGGGACGGATCCGTTTGAAATTGCACCATATTGTGTCAACGTCAAACGGATCCGTCCCCATTGACTTGCATTGTAAGTCTGGACGGATCCGTTTGGCTCCGCACGGCCAGGTGGACACGAAAACGCTGCAAGCTGCGTTCAGGTGTCCGCCTGCTGAGCGGAGCGGAGGCCAAACGGTGCCAGACTGATGCATTCTGAGCGGATCCGCATCCACTCAGAATGCATTGGGGCTGGACGGATCCGTTCGGGGCCGCTTGTGAGAGCCTTCAAACGGAACTCACAAGCGGACACCCGAACGCTAGTGTGAAAGTAGCCTAAGACTGATTGTACCCTCGCTATCAAGCCTAAATTTCATATGGAGCATCTAATTTTTCTTTCTATTGTTTAAAATCCATATTAATTGATTATATTGGACCCCCAACTGATCAGGGCCTACAATATACAATATTTAAGGGACCAGTTATCAATCCAGGTAACCACGGTAGTACTATATAATGCATTAGGAATCCTCCTGCATCAATAAATGGGTAATGGATATATATATATAAAAATAAAATTAATAATAATATTTGAAATAAATAATAAATAATAAAAATAAATAAATACTAAACAAATCAAATTAAAAATTATATATATAAATATCAATAAAATATTAATAAAATCTGGTACCTAAAATCTAATATACCTCAAACGATATTAATATAAATAGTACTTCTAGTACATTAGGATTGCAGTATCATTGATTATAAGTATAGAAGCATAATAATCTTTATTTTTGTACACCTTCCTGTGTGGATATATGTATATGTATGTATGTATATATATATATATATATATATGTATGTAGGTGTGTGTATATGTGTATATATATATATATATATATATATTGTCCATACTAATTGCAGGATCGATATCCCCTATTATTTTATTAGAATCCCAGCCTCTGTAATCAGACGGTTATTAAATATAGATTATCATGTTATGGGTGTTAATGATGCTTCACTATATACTGGTACGTCCTGATACAGCCCTAATCAGGATATAATATAAATAAATGCTATTTGATTTGATACTGCACCTGAATACATCATATATACTGGGTAACATATAACAAGCAGTAACTGGTAACCAGGGACGCCGACCTTCTATCCTATGGCCGCGTCACTGCGGTCTTGTGATCATTTCATCAGTTACATCACAGCCGGCATCCGGACCTGGTATCTAGGGACGCTCCCGTGGGTCACGTGACCGCAGTGATTGCGGTCATGTAACTATCACAGCGCCCACGTCATACGCGCAAGTTTCCCCTTGAAAAAGAGTGCCGGGAATCCTGAGCTCGCTGCCTCGCCTCCATCCAGACAGAGGCAAGCCGGGACACCACGCTACAACAGGGGCCTCTCCCGATGGCAACACCACCACCTTGTACCATTGTAATCCGCCTATTGGAATCGCTGGTCACGCAAGTTCAATGTTTAGCATCATACCGCTCTTTCATGTATCTCATTAGGTGGTGAAACATATTGACTGTATTACCAATACACCGTCTGTTATCACACTGGAAGTGGCTGTTTGCTTTCATTATTCATATGTCATTTGAATATCTCAATGAACCAGGGAGATATCCCCTATATTTAAACCAGTCTATCACACTAGAGTTTATTTATGGTTGTTGAGGTAGCCTGTGGTTGATCTATCCAAAGATCTCGTTTTTGATATATTGGAAAAGTGTGGTTCTTATTAAGTCCCTTTTACCTGATCAGTTGTGATATACATATATATACTGTTTCTACAGCAAACATCTACTATATCATATACTATATTGTCATTATATGTGGATCTAGCGACCACTATAGTTTGGAGAATTAGATATATGACTAATTCTATTTTCTATTTTTTTCTCATTTTTTCCTTATTTATGTGACTTCAATTGGTGTATAGGACACTTTGGCAATTCTTTTTGGTTATTTGTCCCCTGAGGAGCCCCACACTAACCGGGCGAAACGCGTTGGGACATTTTGGGGAGGAGTGCCAACCAGACACTCTACCCATTTATATACTACTCTCTTACACTTTTCTCTATGGGTGCATTATTCACCACTACACTGTTGTGAGTGGAGGTGTTCTTTATACAAATACTAAATCTCTTTATTGTTTTTTTTTTTTTTGGCATGCGTATAGATCAGTCCCGGCATCTGCTAGGTTCCCTTTCATCTGTCATCCACAAACAGGGTCGCATAGGGAATAGCAGGAGGCACGAGAGACGGGATCGCCCTTATCAGGGCGGCAATTCTGTTTGTAGGTAGGGCCACTTTAACAGGGCAAATATAGGGATATTGTCCCAATCGAGCCACTGTACCAGGCTGCCTACCCTGCTACCAAATATACGAGTGGCACATAGGTTCTTATCTTGTTATTTTGTTTATCTTTATTTTCATATTTAAGGGTCCATTATTTTAATTTTTGACTTTTAAAAGTTATGTTTTAGAATAATGGTCATTCTGTGAATTTTTTTTTCATATTAAATAGTGGCAGTAAATAGTACAACTTCTCCCGAAAAAACAAGCCCTTATACGACTATGTGAATGGAAAAATAAAAAAAGTTATGGCTCCGTTTAAAAAACAGGGAAGAAAAACAAAAACGAAAAAAATCTCCGATATCCAAATTTATGATTTCTAAATAAATCAGCTTAATCATATTTGATTTAAGTCTGACCTCTAGTGGGTGTTTTCTTGTAAGACAGGTTCCTATTCACTAAGACTTGTCTCATTGGTATGCGCATGAAAAAACTAAGCAAATGACTGGAAAAAAGTAGCAACTTTATCTCTTTCAATGAAAGAAATTGCACAAGTTCCCCCTAAAACAGACCGGAAAAAAAAGCCTGGTCTTTGGAATCAGTTACTAGTGTTCCATAGAGTAATGGTCTTTGCAATGATGATTCAAATAACAACTAATATTGTAACTAGAGGGAACCCTGTATCATTACATGTATTTTTAATATACTTACAAATGCTGCACATCTTATTTCAGACCGAAAATGTTGATGACATTGTTCCGTAACTATGTACATATCTAAGGAAGCCAGTATTAATCCAATGAAGGTGATGAATGAGTTTATGATGTTGAGAACCATGGAACCATTGACCTATATAAGAAAAAAAATATATAAGAAACAGTTAATGAGGGACATTTGTCAAGACTGGTGCAAAGAAAAACTGGCTTAGTTGCCCATAGCAACCAGTCAGATTGATCCTTTTCAATTTACAAAGAAGCTCTGAAAAATAAAAAGTGGAATCCGGTTGGTTGTTGTAGGGAAGTAAGCTAGATTCCTTTACACAATTGATAAATTTCCCTGTGTTTTGAATCTCTACGCTTGAAGTGAATGTCCACCTTTTAACACCAGGCGAATCTTCGGTCCAACATTCTAAGTTGGATTCATTTCTTATTATACAATGGTCATGATTTATCAAGACCAGTGTGTGCTATGCTGGTCCTGACAAGGCCTGCGCTACTGGAGAAGACATTTATGATGAGGTGCTGGCCACGTCATAAATGAAATTTTTTCTCTGGCAGTCCATGTGCTAGTTTATGGTGTAAATAATGATAAATGTGCCCGACTCCTTTTATGGAAACCTGGCGAGAGCGTCATAAAAATGCCTGTTGAGGTTAAAATAAGTCACCATTTCATTTCAAAAGTCACAAAAGTTTTACAACTTTTGAATGCCAGAAAACTGGCATAAGGGTAATAATAACTCCCTCTCCCCCCTCCCTTCCTATTTTTTTTATGAGAGAGATAACATTCTGGCTGCCTGTAATCACCACTAGCGACAGCTTTGAGGCTTACTGAATACTGTATTACTATTGAGTTCAACATACAGTATAAATCAAATAAAGTAATAAGCTCCCTCTAGTGGTGGCTGCAAGCGGTGGATAATACTGATACAGACTCAGAGAAGCTGTTCTAATTAATAATTATATTTCATGTACAACCCTCTGCACCATCATTTTGCTAGACTAAATCTAGTGGTGATCTGCACAAGGGTGTAGGTGAGCAAAACCTGTGTAATTCCTGCAGCTACAGTAGTGCCACGGCAAGAGAGAACATACTAAAGAAGCCACAGATGGGCTCACTCTCCCAATGTTAATAAATGTGAGGATCTTTAAAATGCCTTAGGTCCCTTTAACACGGGCAAGTTTTCCGTGCGGGTGCAATGCGTGAGTCGAACGCATTGCACCCGCACTGAATCAGGACCCATTCATTTCTATGGGGCTGTTCACATGAGCGGTGATTTTCACGCATCACTTGTGCGTTGTGTAAAAATCATAGCATGTTCTATATTCAGCGTTTTTCACGCAATGCAGGCCCCATAGAAATGAATGGGGTTGCATGAAAATCGCAAGCATCCGCAAGCAAGTGCGGATGCGGTGCGATTTCCACGCACGGTTGCAAGGAGACAATCGGGATGGAGACCCGATCATTATTATTTTCCCTTATAAAATGGTTATAAGGGAAATAATAGCATTCTGAATACAGAATGCATAGTACAATGATCTTTTACCATGGTGGTGGATCATGTGATGGACCATGTGATGACCGGAGTGACATCACCATAGGTCCTTTTCCTGTACACAGCACAGAAGAGAAGCCGGGCTGCGCAAGCAAGTGGATTAAGGTGAGTTAAATTATTTTGTATATTTTTTTAACCCCTCCAGCGCTTTTGTACTATGCATTCTGTATTCAGAATGCTATTATTTTCCCTTATAACCATGTTATAAGGGAAAATAATAAAATCTACAGAACACCGATGCCAAGCCGGGTTTGGGTACAATGTTTTGCACTCGCGCTGATAAATCGTGCATGTTCCTGCAACGCACCCGCACCTTTTCCTGCAACGCCCGTGTGAAAGAGGCCTTATAGTGAATGTCAAGTTAACAGATGAGGGTCCCATATTCAGGACCCCCATCTATGAGCCTCATAAACAGCTATATAGATCACTAGAGGTAAATCGAGCATTTGCTGGTGGATTCATCCACAGATTATAACTGATCATTGGGGATACCAGTAGTGTGACACCTTGTGATCAGTTTATTTTCAGGAGAGCTTTCTAAATAAAGGAACTGTTCAAAGGTGAAAAGCTCTTAAAATGACAGAAAAGTCTATCAAATTTACCGTCATCATTATATTTTAAACAGGTAGTTATGTAAGAATGTAGTAGAATGTATGGGGCATGTGACTGCTATAGGACCCCTGTTGAGACACTGTGACAGCCATGTTGAGTAAAGGCCCTGTACTGTACATTTGACTTAGGCCTCTTTCACACTTGCGTTGTCCGGATCCGGCGTGTACTCCACTTGCCGGAATTACACGCCGGATCTGGAAAAACGCAAGTGTACTGAAAGCATTTGAAGACGGATCCGTCTTCAAAATGCTTTCAGTGTTACTATGGCAGCCAGGACGCTATTAAAGTCCTGGTTGCCATAGTAGGAGCGGGGAGCGGGGGGAGCGGTATACTTACAGTCCGCGCGGCTCCCGGGGCGCTCCAGAATGACGTCAGAGCGCCCCATGCACATGGATGACGTGCCATGCGATCACGTCATCCATGTGCGTGGGGCGCCCTGACGTCACTCTGGAGCGCCCCGGGAGCCGCACGGACGGCAAGTATGCTGCTCCCCCGCTCCCCGCTACACTTTACCATGGCTGCCAGGACTTTAGCGTCCCGGCAGCCATGGTAACCACTCTAAAAAAGCTAAACGTCGGATGCGGCAATGCGCCGAAACGACGTTTAGCTTAAGGCCGGATCCGGATCAATGCCTTTCAATGGGCATTAATTCCGGATCCAGCCTTGCGGCAAGTCTTCAGGATTTTTGGCCGGAGCAAAAAGCGCAGCATGCTGCGGTATTTTCTCCGGCCAAAAAACGTTCCGTTCCGGAACTGAAGACATCCTGATGCATCCTGAACGTATTTCACTCCATTCAGAATGCATTAGGATAAAACTGATCAGGATTCTTCCGGCATAGAGCCCCGACGACGGAACTCTATGCCGGAAGACAAGAACGCAGGTGTGAAAGAGCCCTTAGCTGTTACTGGCGCCCAGTAGTGTCTTCGTGACGTCACCGGCCATTTTAGAAGCTAGGGCAGCGCTAAATCCTGCCTATCAGTGCCGGTGACGTCACCAGGCTCACTTCTGGGCGGAAGCCTCCGCCTGGCAGCCCGAAGTAAAGCCCGGTTTGTCACCGGAACTCCACAAAATGGCTTTGCCCTGCGCGATTCAGCACAGGGCAAAGGAGAGCATTGGAGCATGAACTGCTCCGATGCTATTGCCAGGGGGGCTGCCTGGGTGAAAATATGGGTATGTCTGGGTTCAGCTCTGAACCCGGACAACTTCTTTAACCAGGAAAGGGGCAGATTTTATTCATTGGTCCCCTGATGCACGGTCTGCTTTTGAAGCTCTGAAAGAAAGTATTTGTGCTACAATACTTATTCAACCAGATGTCACCAAACAATTCATTATTGAAGTGGATGCTTTAGAGATTGGAGTGGATGCGATATTGTCTCAGGGGTCATCTTCCTTGACTAATTTACAGCCATGTGCTTTCTTTCCTAGAAAATTTTCCTCTGCGGAAAGGAATTATGATATTGACAATCGAGAACTATTAGTAGAGATGAGCGACGTTTAGAAAAATTTGATTCGTTTTTTTTTGCGTTCCGTATACGGAACTATTCATTTCAATGGATCCACAAAAATAACGGAAGGTACTCCGTATGCCTTCCATTTCCGTATTTCCGTTCCGTTCAAAGATAGAACATGTCCTATTATTGTCCGCATAATGGACAAGGATAGTACTGTTCTATTAGGGGCTAGCTGTTCCGTTCCGCAAAAAAAATGAATGCACACGGACGTCATCCGTATTTTTGGCGGAGATTTTAAAGGATGATTTGAAAGAAGTAAAGCCAGCAAAAGATGAGGATGGTCATCATTAAGACCTGGCCCTCCTTAAAGGGTGCAGAGTCTCTATATGGTATTGGTTGCTTGGCACACTGGCAGTGGAATAATAAAGGCGTCCATCTTATTGGTATTGAATTATATATCTTAGTTTATGGCTGATGTAGGAATAAGTAAATTTAGGACTAAATAAATAAAACTTACGCAGAATAAGTCTCCCTGCACTATCCCTCTCCAGTACAGGTCCTTCTAAAAAAAATTAGCATATTGTGATAAAGTTAATTATTTTCTGTAATGTACTGATAAACATTAGACTTTCATATATTTTAGATTCATTACTCACCAACTGAAGTAGCTCAAGCCTTTTATTGTTTTAATATTGATGATTTTGGCATACAGCTCATGAAAACCCAAATTTCCTATCTAAAAAAATTAGCATATTTCATCCGACCAATAAAAGAAAAGTGTTTTTAATACAAAAAAAGTCAACCTTCAAATAATTATGTTCAGTTATGCACTCAATACTTGGTCGGGAATACTTTTGCAGAAATGACTGCTCCAATGCGGCGTGGCATGGAGGCAATCAGCCTGTGGCACTGCTGAGGTGTTATGGAGGCCCAGGATGCTTCGATAGCGGCCTTAAGCTCATCCAGAGTGTTGGGTCTTGCGTCTCTCAACTTTCTCTTCCCAATATCCCACAGATTCTCTATGGGGTTCAGGTCAGGAGAGTTGGCAGGCCAATTGAGCACAGTAATACCATGGTCAGTAAACCATTTACCAATGGTTTTGGCACTGTGAGCAGGTGCCAGGTCGTGCTGAAAAATGAAATCTTCATCTCCATAAAGCTTTTCAGCAGATGGAAGCATGAAGTGCTCCAAAATCTCCTGATAACTAGCTGCATTGACCCTGCCCTTGATAAAACACAGTGGACCAACACCAGCAGCTGACATGGCACCCCAGACCATCACTGACTGTGGGTACTTGACACTGGACTTCAGGCATTTTGGCATTTCCCTCTCCCCAGTCTTCCTCCAGACTCTGGCACCTTGATTTCCGAATGACATGCAACAGTCCAGTGCTGCTTCTCTGTAGCCCAGGTCAGGAGCTTCTGCCGCTGTTTCTGGTTCAAAAGTGGCTTGACCTGGGGAATGCGGCACCTGTAGCCCATTTCCTGCACACGCCTGTACACGGTGGCTCTGGATGTTTCTACTCCAGACTCAGTCTACTGCTTCCGCAGGTCTCCCAAGGTCTGGAATTGGTCCTTCTCCACAATCTCCTCAGGGTCCGGTCACCTCTTCTCGTTGTGCAGCGTTTTCTGCCACACTTTTTCCTTCCCACAGACTTCCCACTGAGGTGCCTTGATACAGCACTCTGGGAACAGCCTATTCGTTCAGAAATTTCTTTCTGTGTCTTACCCTTTTGCTTGAGGGTGTCAATGATGGCCTTCTGGACAGCAGTCAGGTCGGCAGTCTTACCCATGATTGCGGTTTTGAGTAATGAACCAGGCTGGGAGTTTTTAAAAGCCTCAGGAATCTTTTGAAGTTGTTTAGAGTTAATTAGTTGATTTAGATGATTAGGTTAATAGCTCGTTTAGAGAACCTTTTCATGATATGCTAATTTTTTGAGATAGGAATTTTGTGTTTTTATGAGCTGTATGCCAAAATCATCAATATTAAAACAATAAAAGGCTTGAACTACTTCAGTTGGTGTGTAATGAATCTAAAATATATGAAAGTCTAATGTTTATCAGTACATTACAGAAAATAATGAACTTTATCACAATATGCAATTTTTTTTAGAAGGACCTGTATTTTATTATTCGTTTTCAGCAACAGTTTCTCCCCTTAGGCCTCTTTCACACGGGCGAGATTTCCGCGCGGTTGCAATGTGTGACGTTAACGCATTGCACCCGCACTGAATCCGGACCCATTCATTTCTATGGGGCTGTGCACATGAGCAGTGATTTTCACGCATCACTTGTGCGTTGTGTGAAAATCGTAGCATGTTCTATATTCTGTGTTTTCCACGCAATGCAGGCCCCATAGAAGTGAATGGGGCTGCGTGAAAAGTGCGGATGCGGTGCGATTTTCACCCACGGTTGCTAGGAAACGATCGGGATGGGGACCCGATCATTATTATTTTCCCTTATAACATGGTTATAAGGGAAAATAATAGCATTCTCAATACAGAATGCATAGTACAATAGGGCTGGAGGGGTTAAAAAAAAATTCTAAATAATTTAACTCACCTTAATCCACTTGTTCGCACAGCCAGCATCTCTTCTGTCTTCTTCTTTGAGGAATAGGACCTTTGATGACGTCACTACACTCATCACATGGTCTGTCACATGATCCATCGCCATGGTAAAAGATCATGTGATGGACCATGTGATGAGCGTAGTGATGTCATCAAAGGTCCTATTCCTCAAAGAAGAAGACAGAAGAGATGTCGGCTGCGCGATCAAGTGGATTAAGGTGAGTTAAATTTTTTTATATTTTTTTTACCCCACCAGCCCTATTGTACTATGCATTCTGTATTCAGAATACTATTATTTTCCCTTATAACCATGTTATAAGGGGAAATAATACAATCTACACAATCTTGAACCCAAACCTGAACTTCTGTGAAGAAGTTCGGGTCTGGGTACCACATTCCGTTTTTTATCACGCGCGCGCAAAACGCATTGCACCCGTGCGATAAAAACTGAACAACGGAACGCAATCGCAGTCAAAACTGACTGCAATTGTGTACCTACTCGCGCGAGTTTGCCGCAACGCACCCGGACCTTATCCGGACACGCTCATGTGAAAGAGGCCTTATGCTCAGCTCACAGGACTATGGTGGGAAAAAAATTCCTGATGCTAAGGAATAAGCCACCTTGTTTGTTGACAATATTCTTAAATTACATGGGACACCCAAATCCATTGTACTGATAAAGGAAGCACAGTTCATCTCAAGATTCTGGGGAGAATTTAGTAAAAGATTGGGGATCAAACTATCCTTCTCGTCTGCGTTCCATCCTGAGACAAATGGACAAACTGAGTCAACCAGATTTTGGAACAGTTTCTAAGATGCTTTGTGTCTGACTGTCAGAACAAGTGGAAGAGATTTCTGTCTCTAGCGGAGTTTGCTATCAATAACCACTTCAGCTCCTCTAGTGGCATTTTACCTTTTTATTGTAATTATGGTTTTAATCCATGTTTTTTATCAGTTTCTGGGTTAAGCTTTGTGAGTCCTGCAGTACATGCTGTCATTAATGTGCACAGTTTGGGCTTAGTCTTCCAAGAGCCTGGAAAACGCTTTTAGGGTGCATTCACATGACCGTAAGTGTTTTGCAAAACACAGATACCGGCCGTGTGTGTTCCGCAATTTGCGGACCGCACATGGCCAGCGCTATATAGAGAATGCCTAAGATTGTCTGCCATGCCGGGAGAGATACTGTGCAGAGCAACGAGTTGGGCAGTGGGCTGAATGTCAGGATCCCGAAAGTCCCATATGGAGGGATCCTCATGGGATTATGATTATCCCAATGGTGGATTATATATATATGGTTTTTTCCGGGAAGTTTCCTGCCAAAATCAATGGTCAAGATGGCTAAAAATAGCCTGGGTTACTAGGCTAGGGCAGGTAACAGGGGATTAGGCCTAGTTCACATGAACGTATGGCTTTTATAGTTTTTTGCGCTCCGTTTTTCACGGATCCGTTGTTCTGTTTTTGAGTTCCGCTGTGTTTCCGTTTCTGTTCCGTTTTTCCGGATGGCATATACAGTATACAGTAATTACATAGAAAAAATTGGGCTGGGCATAAAATTTTCAATAGATGGTTCAACAAAAACTGAACAGATAAGGAATGTGTTTTTTTTGCGGACCCATTAATATTAATGGAGCCACGGAACGTGATTTGCGGCCAAATATAGGACATGTTCTATCCTTCAACGGAAAAACGGAAATACGGAAACAGAATGCATACGGAACACATTCCGTTTTTTTTGCGGAACCATTGAAATTAATGGTTCCGTATACGGACCATATACGGAACACAAAAAAATGGCCCGTACACTCGCAAAAAAAAAACGTTTGTGTGAACTAGGCCTTAGTCAGGGAGATGTCCTATAGTGGGATTGTTGCTGGGCTAAGGTGTTTAGGGAACCCAACAACAGTTAGGGCATTGGATGCAGAGTTTTGGAGTGGTGTTGCCCAAGGGGTTTATATGTGCAGGGGTGTACGGCTTCTAGCTGTCTGCCAAGCCACATTGGAGGAGCTGCGACCCGTCCGCCCTCCCTCCCTGTTATTTGTTTTGTCATGGTCACTTTATTAGGACGGGAAAGTCGCTTGACGAGAAGTGGCAAGCGGATGAGATGATTATGGTATTTAGGCCGAGCTTATGGCTGGTCTAATCAGTGGTTTAATAAGTTTTATGGTTATTATATAATGTGTTATTCTTTAATAAAGTTGGCCGTGGCCTAATTTATCCATGCATACTATGTGTCCATGTGGCTGATTAATTTACTATTAGTTATTAGTTTATTGGGTTTCTATATAATCTATAATCCCATGACAGCCCATCTGCCCTATCACCTCTTTGGTTTTGTGTCTGACTTATGGAAATACAGGTCACGGGACCAATCAGGCTCTGGTCGGGGGACCTGGCTCTCTGTTCAAATCCCCTATTGTCAAGGAACCATTGCCAGTGTTAGTCTTTGGGCTCACTAGCTTGTTCTTGGTTCCTGTTCCTGATTGCTTTTTGATATCTCGTGCTTCTGGCTTGCCTCTTGGCCTTCCTTTGCCTCTCACTTTTGTTACCTCATTGCCCATCTGGTTCTGACCCATTTACGTACGTTGCTGCTGTTGTGTTGTTTGTCTGTTTGTGCTTGTCTGTCTCTGAACATTAATTAGAGTAGGAACTGTCACCCAGTTGCGGTTCTGCCATTTAAGGCTTATACTGCAAGCAGGTATGGAAAGCGGTGTGGGTTCTAGTTTAGGACTCACTGTCCTTGTCTGTCCCTAACCTACAGGCATTACAACTGTTACAACATATTAGGTGGCTTGTAATCAACCCCTATCAATATTTCATTATTGTTTTCTCACCATGCATTTCTACCCACAGTGACTCCACATGTTCATCATCCCCACTCCCCATCTTCCCGAGATGTCGGCTTTTGACAAGTTAACCACCCAGACATAGCTATCATCCAGCCATATCTCAGTCATTCCCACTATGTCATAGTTCTCCTCAGACATTATTAATTGCAGTTCAACAATTGTATTGGTCAGGCTTAGGGTGGCCAGGCTCCTTGTCCTCCATCTAGTACCAGGCCTGGACAGACGATTGAGTGTCCATATTTTCTATTGCTCCACACTCCGAAAGCAGCATTACACTGTGTCAGAGTGAGCTACATCTTCAAAATTACTGACTAAGACTTTCTTTCATGCCCAGTCAGTTACTAGAGTCAGCCAATGTCATGACTGAGGGTGAGAGAAGTACTACGGGCCCAAGAGCAGCTCAACTTAAGGTTTTCCTCTCCCCCTTTTTTTATTGTGCGGCACCATTACTGCAAGAATGGGGCTTAGCTGAGTTGTGGATTTTGGGGTAAATCAAGTGGCAACAATAGTATACATACAGTTAAGAGGTTTTTGGATATTTTTTTACCCTACACCTTTCCTTATAAACTGTTCTAGTCCCTGCTTCCATTCCGCTGTTGGGTGTGTCATATCAAGGCTAGCCCCTTCCCTCTAACTTGCCTTTTAACTGTAACCCCTCCAACTACCTCACTTTCTTGCTCCTCCATACAAACCCCCTCATACCACCTGATACTGTGCCAAATGAAAGGTTAGTCCATAAAATAAGAATGCTTGGAATGGGGGAAAATGTCTGTATGTGGGCAAGCACTGGCTCAGTGATAGAAAACAGAGGGTGGTTATTGAAGATACATACAAGGACAATAAGATTATGGGTTGCATCAAAAGGGGCATGGATGCATTGGGTGAGAACATAATCCTGCCACTTTACAAATCACAAGTCAGACAGCACATGGAGCATGGTGTACAATTTTGTGCACAAGAAACACAGCAGAACTTAAGGAAGTTCAAAGGCAGGAAACTAAAGCAATAACTGGAATGGGTGGACTACAGTACCCATAAAGATGATCAAAATTAGGGTTATTTTAGAAAAAAAGATGACTAAGGGAATATCTAGTGTAACACACCAGAGTGGTGTTACCACTTCTGCACCCTGCTATTGTCTTTATTGGGCTAACAAAACGTAATCTTATGTATTTCTCTCCAGGTCCTATACACTGTGCATTCCTAATCTTTTTGCAACTGTTATGTTCATGTAATATGCCTGTTTTACCAGCCGGTGGCAGAAAACACGGCAGAGCTATATTATATAGAATGGAACTTACAATTTCATTATAAACCCCCCCCACCCCACCCTCTGTAGGGGAGTGGGCTACTCCTACTTCCTGCAGTAAAGGTGGGAACCAGTTAGTTCCAGTTTAGTTTACCCACTGCAAGGGGAAGGGTCTGCAGGGGCACGTCCCTGCTGGACATGCCCACGCAAGCCAGAGCACCTTAAGCTCTGCTGGTCATGGAGGCAGAAGCCTAAAACTTTAGGAGCCAGGTGTAAACTTCCTTGGCTGAAGAGAAGTCAGACTATAGAGTGAAGTGCAGCATAAAGATGAAGCCAAGTTATCAAGTCAGCTTGTCAGTAAAGCAGAGTGAGAGAAGAATAGAGCAGAGTTGAGTTTGCCTGCCAATTTATTGCCAAAGCCTGCTGGAACCAAGACAAAGCCTGTAACTGTTGGAAGAAACGTTTATTTAAAGTAAAGCTGCTGTTAAACTTTATCTCAAGGTCTGGACTCAAGTTCTTTCAAATTTCTCCATTATTCCCTATTTGCATGCTTCAGAGCCAATGCCTGGGGTCCAGCAGTATCCAGGTAGGAGCACTGTGTCATAAAAAGAGACAATTAGGCCACATTACACGACTCAGCATTCCTACATTCGGGACGCGATAGAGGAGGGCCTGGGGGGGGGGCCTATTGCACTAGCAATAAATTAACTAAATTAAGGGTTAGTAAACAGAAATCTCTCCCATGATCTGTTTGAACTCAGGACTGTGTCCATGACCAGGGGACATCATCTACGTCTAGAGGAAAGAAGGTTTCTACATCTACATAGAAGAGGATTCTTTACTGTCAGTTGTTTTGCCCAAAATGAGGAAAATTGTCTTCTACCTCAAATAGTTTTTTTTGCGTTTCTCTGGATCAACTTGCAGGATGGGGGATGGGCAGATGTCTGCTTTCGGCCCAACAAACTATGTTACTATGTTAACCCTTAGAAAAACTGTTTTGTGAGTTAAAAACAGGTGAATGGCAACCCTCTCGACCAAAAAATACGCTGCTGCTGGCGCACTAAAATGTTCTTATTACAATGCTCACTTATCAATTGTAAACACTTGTAAAACCGGGTTTATGCAAAGGTTGGCTCCTGCACAAAAAAGAGTACTGTCTCATGTATTTGTTTTGTACAGTGCAATACATGAAGTAATTGAATTAGCAATTCAATTATCCATAACTAACTATACTGTCCCTGCAAGAAGTAAAAATGGCTGGCTTGTGTATCTCCATGCTGTGTTTATCAGAAATGTCCTGACAAATGAGTGGTTAATTTTAGAATGGCGTCTGGTTTTGACAACTAACATAGAGCCTGATAGACTAGCCAACATCCTCATTCCCGTTTTGCACAATTCATCGGAAGCAACAAAAAATATTTTGTTTGGAAGAAGAATTTTTTTGTGAAATTTGTGACAAATCTGATTAATTTAGGGTCTATATGCTCATCTGTATTAGTAATTTGCAAAGCCAAATAATCTCTAAAGAACCTTGAGACCCCTGGGTTGAGACTTGTTCTGAACTGCAGAACTTAATTGGATTGATACAGCATGAAGCCATCTTGAAGAAAAAAACTATGAAAAATGATAAAGCCAAGAAAAGAGAGAATTTCACATGGGTCTTGCTCATTTGGTAGAGGTGCCCACTGTAACCCTAAAAAAACTGCTTTCTACTGATTATTAGCTTGCAAGAAGGGGATTCAGCAAAAAAAATTTGGGGCTTACAATTAATGGTGGAATGTGGACTGGATACATTACATTTAGCATTAAATAAATGGTTTATTAGGATTTCTCTCTTACCAGACATATGGATGGTTTACATTTACCAGCAATCATCAATGACCCCGTTATGATGTACTGCAGAAGATAAAAACTGTTAAAAATGTAACAAAAAGCAGAGTTCAATGGCTATTCAAAGTGAAGTGATACTTACAAACAGAGGAGCCCAGAATACAATGGCACTCAAGAGAGAAAAAGGACCAAAAGGACCAAGTTGTCCATTATGAAATGACCCAATACCTACAGCAATCTGGACGAGGGATATAACAATGATAACAATCTGTGGATGAAATATGATATGATTTATATGCAGTATCTTGTCTTTCAGCTTAATAATACATTCATTTCTAAAAGCTCTTTCTAGCAGGCCTGTGCTCTGGACAATAGAAGGGGGTCTCTAGCTGAAAGACCATCCATTCCGCGCAGGTGACTTACTAGAGCATATGGATAGGTGTTGTCTAGATGGACCCATCTATTTAACTCAACACAGCATACATTTGATCCATGAATGCATACAGCAACATTTTCCAAACCCATACAGGTCAGACACTCATAAAGACAACCTCTTAAAAAGACAACCTTTTTATAGAATGAAGGGGTTGTTCATCCCTAGGAAACTTTTTTGCAGACCCCCGGCATGGCCAGACCCATGGTGGGAATCATACTGACCTGATCAAGGCCGTTGGGTTCTGGCTCCATCATTCCACCGCGGTCGCCACAGATCTTGGGTATCCCTGTGTCAACATCCAGTCTGATGCTGGTCATGTGACTGCTGCAACCAATTACTGGCCACATCAGGGACATTTCACCCATGAATCAAGTGACCCAATGACATGATGCATGAGTGCACTGGCTTTAGTGGCCACAGAATCCTCATTGGAACAGATGTTGACATGGGGAGACCCAAGAAAGGGAAACAAAGAAGAACTCAGTGACAAGGATCAGGTAAGTATGATTCCCACTGTGGGTCTCACTCTGTTGGGGGTCTGCACCTAAAAGTTTTGCCCAAGCTCAGCTCTAGCTTTGGGGAAAACACTTAACTGTTCTGCCCAAGCCCAACTTGGGCAGATGGGGAAAGGGGAGCTGCTTTAGCTGCTTATATTTCTACAACAGCTATAGACATGGACCTGATATTGTTTGAAAATTGGCACTCCAGGCTTTCATACAAAACTGGAATGATAGCATTAGCACATCATCACTGATGATAACATGAAATGAACATAATAAAATTATGTTATTCATACCACACAGTAAGCACTGTAAATACATTTTCCCCCAAAATAAAATAATACACGTTATTTAATACACTATATATACCCCAAAATAGTGAAAAAAAAAAAGTTATGACTGCTGAATAGTATTGATCGAGCATGCTCGGCCGAACACCAGTTCGGCTCGAGCATCTCAATGCTCGGCACATGGCGCTATTCGGCCGAATACCGCATGTGCTCAAGCGCAATACTCGATTCTCCTCCCCACACGCTTGTTGGCTGCTACGGCTCATTGTTAGGCCGAATGCACACGGCCGTGTTCCGCGGCCTAGAGCGGTCCGTGGTATGCCGGGCTGGATTCCTGTTCAGAGCAGGAGTGCACGTGTATATTGTATTACTGTAGTGCAGCGGCTACATAAAGCGCACAGCGTCATAGCAACTAATGACGCCGTGCGCTCCTGCTCTGAACAGGAATCCAGCCCGGCATACCACGGACCGTTCTCGGCCACGGAACACGGCCGTGTGCATTCAGCCTTAGTCAGGGAGAGTTGTGCTGAAGAAGAGAAAGCTAGTGTAGGGAGTGAAACCCAAAACTCCTTTTAAGTACTATTGTTGTGTGTGGCAGCAGCAATATATATTTTTAGGGCAACCTGCGCTAAATTGATAAAACTTACAGACACAAAAGTCCTTTTAAGGACTATTGTGTGTAGCAGCTATATCAATTTTTAGCGCATCCTGCGCTAAATAGCGTGCAATAGTTAGGCCGCTGCAGACAGCTGCATTATCTGCGCTACAACTCCTGTGTACGTGTGCGCATCCCAAAGACATTTGTGACATCCAGTGTACTTTGTCCGTAGATGGTGTCCGCTGCGGACAGTGACATTAGCTGTGCTACATCTCCTGTGTAACGTGTGCACATCCAAAATATATCAGTGACATCCAGTGTACTTTTTCCGTAGACTGTGTCCGCTGCGGACAGTGACATTACCTGGGGTACATCTCCTGTGTAATGTTTCCACATTCCCTGTAATTTTTTATTAGCTGCTGGTGACATCAGCGACATTATCTGCGGTATTTCTCTTGTTTCACGTTTCCACATGCCAAATACCTGTGACATTCCCTGAAATTTTTTATTAACCGCTGCTGACATCAGCGACATTATCTGTGGTATTTCTCCTGTTTAACGTTTCCACGTCCCTAATACCTGTGACATTCCCTAAAATGTTATATTAGCCGCTGACATCAGCAGCATTATCTGCGGTATTTCTCCTGTGTAATGTTTCCACATCCCAATTACCTGTGACATTCCCTGTAATTTTGTATTAGCTGCTGGTGACAGCATTGACATTATCTGCGGTATATCTCCTGTGTGACTTTTCACATCCTAAATGCCTTTTTTAATTTTTCTGCACATACATTTACAAATCCTGTGCTACTGTACGTGTGACATACTTTCAAGCATATATAACATTTAATATGAAGAAGGCGAGCAGTAAGGGACAGGGAAGTGGCTGTGATGATGATGGTGCACGCAGAGGCCGTGGCCCTGGGCGCGTTGAAACTGTGCCTGCTGCCAGAGCACAAGAAAAATTATCATCCACGATACCTAGCTTAATGTCCCAGTTTGCAAGGCGGCGCAGGAAAATGCTCTCGAAGTCAGACCAGTGCGACCAGGTGGTCGGTTGGATTGCAGCAGATAATGCTTCCAGTTGGTTAAGCACCACCCTGTCTTCCACCAAGACCAGTCTCAGTAGCCAAGAGTCTGGTCAACACAATCCTCACCCTGATCCTCCTTCCTCCCACCATAGATAGTCTTGCCAAACAAGTGATCCCACACTCGGATATTCCGAGGAGCTCTTTTCAGCGCCATTCCTTCACTTGGGCCTCTCGACAAGCCTGCTTGAAAAGGTACATCAGATCTTGTGCCCTGATTCCCAAACTCTTGAGCATCCACAGTCACAAGAAGATGACGGTGGGGAACGGCAATTAGTGTTTCACAAGGTGGACGATGATGATGAGACACAGTTGCCAATAAGTCAACGGCAATTAGTGTCTCAAGAGGTTGATGATCAGGATGAGACACAGTTGTCAATAACTGAGGTTGTTGTAAGGTCAACAATTCAGGAGGATGAGCAGAGTGAGGAAGTGGAAGAGGAGGTGGTGGATGATGAAGTTACTGACCCAACCTGGGTAGGTGGCAAGCCGAGCGAGGACAGCAGTACAGAGGGGGAGGGATCCACAGCACCGCAACAGGCTGGAAGAGGCAATGGGGTGGCAAAAGGGAGAAGGCGGGCCACAACCAAACAGGCACGCAATCGTTCCCTAGAGCACCCCCTTGCGGAAATCTCCCTTGCCAAGGGGTAGGTGTTCCGCAGTATTACGCTTTTTTGAGGAAAGTGCGGACAACAAAACAATTGCAATTTGCAACCTGTGCCATACAAAAATAAGCAGGGGCGTGAACACTAGCAACCGCACCACCACCAGCATGATCTGACACATGGCATCAAAGGACCGTAATAGGTGGGCCGAACGCCTGGGTCCAGAATCTGTGTCTGCGGGTCACACCACTGCCTCCTCTTCCCCTGTGTTACGTGCTGGCCAATACCCTGTTGAAGGCGCAGGCCCGGATGCCTCCCGTCCTGCACCTGGACCTTCGCAAGCACTATCAGCGACCACATCTACTTCCGTGTCCCAGGGCAGCGTAAAAATGTCCTTACCCCAGGCATTTGAACGCAAGTGCAAATACCCAGCCACCCACCCACAGGCCATAGCACTAAATGCGCAACTTTCCAAATTACTGGCCTTGGAAATGTTGCCATTTAGGCTTGTGGACACTGAGGCCTTCCGCAGCCTGACGTCAGTGGCCGTCCCTCGTTACGCAGTACCCAGCCGCCACTATTTTTCACGGTGTTCCGTGCCCACCTTACACCAACATGTGTCCTGTAACATCATCCGTGCCCTGGCAGTTACTGGGAAGGTCCACTTAACCACTGACACATGGACAAGTGCTTTCAGCCAGGGACACTACATTTACATGATGGCACACTGGGTAAATGTTGTGAAGGTCGGGAGCGAGTTGTACTCTGGGATGGCACAGGTGCTACTGACTCCAAGGACTGCGGGCCCTCATTCCATCAGGGTTTCCGCCACCAGCTACTTTAGTGGCTCCAACCCCCACATCTCCTCCTCTGCCTCCTTCTCCAGGTCCATCTATAAATTCTCATCTTGCAACACCAGTCAGCCATCAGTCAGTAGCTGGAAGCAGTGTAGCACTGCAGTAGGAAGCGTCAACAGGCCGTGCTTAAGCTGATATGCTTAGTTGACAAACAGCACACCACTGCAGAGCTTTGGCAGGGGATAAGAGACCAGACTGAGCTGTGGCTCTCGCTACTCAACCAAGAACTAGGCATGGTTGTGTCTGATAATGGCAGTAACTTGGTGGCGGCTTTGGAGCTCGGCAAGCTCAGACACATACCATGCCTAGCCCACTTCTTCAGCTTAGTGGTTCAGCGGTTTCTCAAAACCTACCCCAATTTGCCTGAGCTACTTTTGAACACACATGTGTACACGCATGTGTACACATTTACGCAAGTCATCGACAGCTTCCGTCAGTCTGTCAACTCTGCAGCAGCTGTTGTGCGACGTGAGCACGCGCTGGAACTCGACGTTCCACATGTTGGCCCGGCTTTGTGAGCAGCAGAGGAAAGTAATGGAATACCAGCTACAACATGGTCGTCGCCTTTCCAGTCAGCTTCTTCTATTCACAAGCGAGGAGTGGGCATGGATGTCTGACCTCTGTGAGGTTTTAAGAAACTTTGAGGAATCAACACAGATGGTGAGTGGCGATGCTGTTATTATCAGCATCACCATCTCACTTCTGTGTCTACTCAAACACTCGTTGCTCACAATTAAGGCTGATGCTTTGCATGTGGAAGAGGTGGAAATGAGGGAAGACATTACACAGGGTGATAGCCAGACCACCCTCAGTTAGTTTTCTCAGCGCAAATTGGATGAGGAGGAGGAGGGGCAGGAGACAGTTGCCTCCCCTACAGAGGGTAGCACCCATGGAAGTTTAATTCCATCTGTTCAGCCTGGATGGGAAGAGGAGGAAGAGGATGAGGAGATTGTGAGTCATCCTCCTGATGATGACAGCAAAGTCTTGCCTGTTGGGTTTCTGGCACACATGGCTGATTTATGTTAGGCTGCCTTTCCCATGACCCACGCGTTTTACGTATTTTTGACAACACTGATTACTGGTTGTTTACCCTTCACGACCCCCGCTACAAAGAGAACTTCTCATCTCTCATTCCTGTTGTGGAGAGGGCGATCAAAATGGTGCAATACCAGAAGGTCCTTGGGGAAAAATGTATCCAAAAATTTCCAGCTGACAATACTGGTGGCAGAGTACGTAGTTCCTTGGGCAACCGAGGAGGGGAGACAAGGGGGACACACAGCAGTTCCAACAGAGGCAGGGCAACACACTCCAAAGCCTGGGACAGTTTCATGACACCCAGCCAGCACCCTCACCCTGATGCGCGGCCTAGTATCATAAGGAGGGAAATAATTTTGAAGATTGTGAAGGAGTACGTAGCACACCGTGTCAGCGTCCTCAATGATCCCTCTGTGGCTTACAACTATTGGGTTTCCAAGCTGGACACGTGGCACGAACTGGCGCTCTACGCCTTGGAGGTGCTGGCCTGCCCTGCCACCAACGTTTTGTCAGAGCGGGTATTTAGTGCTGCTGGGGGCATAATAACGGATAAGCGCATCTGCCTGTCAACTGAAAATGCTGACAGGTTTACTCTTATAAAAATTTAAAAAGGCCTGGATTGCCCTTGACTTCTCTACTCCACCAGAGGAAATCGGCTGAACATAAAATCACTTTAAATGTGTTTTTCATAATGAAAAAAGGGTATATGGTTGAATCTTCCTTTTCTCGTCCTCCTCCTCTTCCATCATATCAACATGCTTATTAGTCTGCCCTCGCTCCTAATGTTGTAGAGGGTCAGCTCACCTGAAGGGCCTTGCATATAATGTTTTAGAGGGTCAGCTCACCAACAGGCCCTCACCTACAATCTTATAGAGGGCCAGCTCACCTGCAGGTCGTTGCCTGTAACATAGTAACACAGTGCATAAGGCCGAAAAAAAGACATTTGTCCATCCAGTTCGGCCTGTTATCCTGCAAGTTGATCCAGAGGAAGGCAAAAAAAAAACTGTGAGGTAGAAGCCAATTTTACCCACTTTTGGGGAATAAAAAATTCCTTCCCGACTCCAATCAGGCAATCAGAATAACTCCCTGGATCAACGACCCCTCTCTAGTAGCTATAGCCTGTAATATTATTACGCTCCAGAAATACATCCAGGCCCCTCTTGAATTCCTTTATTGTACTCACCATCACCACCTCCTAAGGCCGAGAGTTCCATAGTCTCACTGCTCTTACCATAAAGAATCCTTTTCTATGTTTGTGTACAAACCTTCTTTCCTCCACACGCAGAGGATGTCCCCTCGTCACCGTCACAGTCCTGGGGATAAATAGATGATGGGCTAGATCTCTGTACTGACCCCTGATATATTTATGCATATTAATTAGATCTCCCCTCATTCGTTTTTTTTCTAAAGTGAATAACCCTAATTTTGATAATCTTTCAGGGTACTGTAGTTATTACTTTAGTTGCCCTCCTATGGACCTTCTCCAGCTCTGCTATGTCTGCCTTGTTTACAGGAGCCCAGAACTGCATTTGTACTGCATCCAGTACTCCATGTGTGGTCTGACTAGGAATTTTTGGGTGGTAGGACTATGTTCTTATCACGGGCATCTATGCCCCTTCTGATGCAACCCATTATCTTATTGGCCTGGGCAGCAGCTGCCTGACACTGTTTTTTGCAGCTTAGTTTGCTGTTTATTAAAATTTCTAGATCCTTTTCCATGTCAGTGTTACCAAGTGTTTTACCATTTAGTATGTACAGGTGACTTGCATTATTCCTTCCCATGTGCATAACTTTACATTTGTCAGTGTTAAACCTCATCTGCCACCAAGCCTCCAATCTATCTAGATCCCTCTGTAGTAGTATACTGTCCTCTTCAGTGTAAATTACTTTACACAGTTTAGTGCCATCTGCGAAAATTGATACTTTACTATGCAAGCCTTCTACAAGATCATTAATAAATATATTGAAGAGAATAGGGCCCAATACTGACCCCTGAGGTACCCCACTAGTGACAGTGACCCAATCTGAGTGTGTACCGTTAATAACCACCCTCTGTTTTCTATCATAATTACCCACATACAGACTTTTTTCTCCCAGTCCGAGCATTCTCATTTTATATACTAACCTTTTATGTGGTACAGTGTCAAATGCTTTGGAGAAGTCCAGATATACGACATCCATTAATTCGCCGCTGTCAAGTCTAGAACTTACCGCCTCATAGAAACTGATTAAATTTGTTTGGCATGACCGATCCCTCACAAAGCCATGCTGATATGGCGTTATTTTCTTATTTCCGTTGACATGCTCTAAGATAGCATCTCTCAGAAAACCTTGAAACAGTTTACCCACAACAGATGTTAAACTTACCGGTCTATAGTTTCTAGGCTCTGTTTTTGGACCTCTTTTCAATATTGGCACCACATTTGCCATGCGCCAATCCTGTGGGACATTCCCTGTCAGTATAGAGTCCGAAAATATCAAAAATAAGGGTCTGGCTATGACATTACTTAATTCCCTTAGAATACGGGGGTGTATGTCATCCGGCCCTGGCGATTTGTCTATTTTAATCTTTTTAAGTCGCTGATGTACTTCTTCCTGGGACAGACAGGACACTTTTAATGGGGAATTTATTTTTACATTCTACATGTCATCTGACAGTTTATTTTCCTCAGTGAATACATTGGAAAAAAAAATATTTAACAGCTTTGCTTTCTCTTCGTCGTTCTCTGCGACTCTCCCCTCATTACTCTTTAAAGGGCCGATACCTTCAGATTTATACTTTTTAACATTTATATAATTGAAGAACATTTTAGGATTAGTTTTACTCTCTTTGGCAATTAATCTCTTGGTCTCTAGTTTGGCCGCTTTTATTTGTTTTTTACATGTTCTATTTTTTCCTTATCGTTTTTCAGTGCTTCCGTGCTACACTCCTGTTTTACGTCATATAGAAGAAACCGCAGCACTCTCCTGTCTTCAATTCAGTGGAATTTATTTCACCAGCAAAAAAAATGTGACGTTTCGACCGTAAATGTCTTTCTCAAGCAACATACAGAGTGAATAGTAACAGACATATATACCCATTCAATCCCTCCCAGTAGGTCACATGTCCCAATTATACATGTATATGAAGTGAAAGTTACACCAATATAGTGGATCCTCTTTTCACACACCCACCTGTGATTAAAACCAATAATATATTCCTCCTCTCTAGTAGGTAGTCCTGACAGGGTTAATTCTGAAACTTAAGCACTGTGTACATAGCAGAGAAAATTGCTACACATGGACAGCACTGCATACACTTAGAAGTGCTGAATCGCAGCCCCGGAGTCTCGCTGTGGCACGCCTGCCTGATATGAATACAGGCGTTACCATAGCAGCAGGAGGAACACAACAGCATAGAGAGCCTGGCTCTGTACTGGACCTGCATGAGTGCTAGACAGCTCACGTCTTCCATGAATCTGCACGTGTTAATGACGCATGCGCAGCTCTGACATGGAGACGCTGGGAAGCGCGCCTTTTCACACTACACAGGAAGAAGAGGTAATTCCCCCCCATGATGTGCCAGCCAGACTTTGCAATGATCTTTGTGAGTAAACACCATGTTAATGGTATATGATTTTGTCACTGTGTGGATAGAGAGGAGGAATATATTATTGGTTTTAATCACAGGTGGGTGGATGAAAAGAGGATCCACTATATTGGTGTAACTTTCACTTCATTTACATGTATAATTGGGACATGTGACTTACTGGGAGGGATTGAATGGTTATATATGTCTGTTACTATTCACTCTGTATGTTGTTTGAGAAAGACCTTTACGGTCGAAACGTCGCATTTTTTTTGCTGGTGAAATAAATTCCACTGAATTGAAGACAGGAGAGTGATGCGGTGTCTTCTATATGACGCATCCAAGGGGGAACTTCTGACTGGCTCCCAACACGACTGGCACCACCACAAGATAAGACTTTAATATCTCGTTGTGCTGCTATATGCATTTTTTCCTATGATACACTCCTGTTTTAGTGATTTATATGCTTTATTTTTGTCATTTATTGCTTTCTTTACAGTTCTATTTATCCACATTGATTTCTTTTTGTTCCTTAACCTTTTATTCCCATACGGTATGTACCTCTCACAATGAGATTTTAGGATGTTTTTAAAGATATCCCATTTTGTGGCTGTATTTTTATTTTTGAGGACTTTGTTCCAGTTAGTTAGGCCTGTGGCCTATCTTAGTTGGCTAAATTTAGCTTTTTTGAAGTTTGGTATTTTTTTTCCTCCATGTAGAAACGCTTTTTTGAATGATAATTGGAAGGTTATTACTTTATGGTCACTATTTCCCTGGTGTTCCCCAACCTGCACGTCTGTTGTTCTGTCAGGCCTATTGGCTAATACTAAGTCCAGTATGGCCGTCCCTCTAGTCGGGTCCTGAACCAGTTGGGAGAGGTAATTGTCTTTGGTTATTGCCAAGAACCTGTTTCCTTTATGAGATATACAAGTTTCAGTTTCCCAGTCTATATCTGGGTAGTTAAAGTCCCCTATAATAATCACCTCATTATGATTTGCCGCCTCGTCTATCTCGTTTAGTAGTAGATTTTCTGTGGACTCTGGTATATTAGGTGGTTTATAGTAAACTCCTCTTAGTAATTTATTATTGTTTTTAGCTTCATGTATCTCTACCCACAGTGACTCCACATGTTCATGTCCCTCACTTATATCTTCACGGAGTGTGGGCTTTAGACAAGACTTTACATAAAGGCAAACCCCTCCCCCTCTCCGGTTTTGATGATCCTTTCTAAACAGACTGTAACCTTGTACATTAACTGCCCAGTCATAGCTATCATCCAGCCATGTCTCAGTTATTCCCACTATGTCATAGTTCTCCTCACACATCACTAATTCCAGCTCCCCAGTTTTATCAGTCAGGCTTCTGGCATTAGTATACATACGTTTGAGAGGGTTATGTATATTTTTTTACCCTACACCTTTCCTTCAGAACTGTTCTAGTCCCTCCTTCCATTCCTCCCCCAGTCCCACTACATTTACCCCTGGTCTCTATCTGCACTATCTTCCCCTCCTATAATCTAATTTCCCTCCCCCCCAGTCCCTAGTTTAAACACTCCTCCAACCTTCTAGCCATCTTTCTCCCCAGCACAGCTGCCCCTTCCCCATTGAGGTGCAGCCCATCCCTTACGATAGAGCCTGTAGCCGATAGAAAAGTCGGCCCAGTTCTCCAGGAACCCAAACGCCTCCTTCCTACACCAGTTCTTGAGCCACTTGTTAATCTCTCTAATCTCCCGCTGCCTTTCTTGTGTGGCTCGTGGTACAGGCAGTATTTCGGAAAATACTACCTTTGCGGTCCTTGCCCTAACCTTTTGACCAAATCCCTGAAATCATTTTTAAGGACTCTCCAACAACCTCTAACTTTGTCATTTGTTCCGATATGAACCATGACCGCTGGATCTTCTCCAGCCCCTCCCAGTAATCTTTCAACCCGATCCGCGATGTGTCGAACTCTAGCGCCAGGAAGACAGCACACTGTTTGGCGATCACGGTCTTTGTGATAGATTTCCCTATCTGTTCCTCTAATAATGGAGTCTCCCACTACCAGCACCTGTCTGGCCTGCCCTGCTCTCCTGGTTCCCTGCTTACTGGAGCTGACATTCCCCTGACTGGCAGAGGAAGTGTCCGGCTGCAGCAGTGCCGTCCCTGGACTGACATCCCCCTCATGTGCCAAACGTGCAAACTTGTTGGGGTGTGTCAGATCAGGGCTAGCCTCCCTGGCACTCTCCCCTCTACCCCGCTTTCTAACTGTTACCCAGCTAGCTACCTCACTTTCCTCAGCCTCCTCTCTGTCACCCTCCCCCCTCATCTACCCCAAAGAGTGCTTGCTCGGTGAGAAGCAAACTCTTTTGCAAATTGTCAATGCCTCTCAGTGTTGCAACTTGCCCATTTAGAGACTTGATTTGCAATTCCAAATGGGTAATTTGCTCACCTCTTGAACAAAGATATACACCCTCGAACGTCAGTTCCAGGACTGCATACATCATGCAAAATGTGCACTGGACTGCATTATCAATTGTGCAACACATATTAAATGGGGATTACAACAGTAAAAAAGTAAAAACAGTAAATATGATTTAGAATTAGACCCTGTCTGCTGTAGTTTAAGGACTACCTAGAATTAAGCCAACAACACAGAAGGAAATTATATCCAACCTTAGATTCCAAATTCTTTTTTTTTAACTCCACTTCATAAGAAGCCCACTTAGTAGAGCAAGCCTCAGGAAGAGCAAGCTCAGGGAGAGTTCAGTGGTTCAATTTATAGCACCTGGTTGCCCAGGCCACTCCCCTTAATCAAGCAGAGAAAAAAATGGGCTTATATGGCAATACCCAGCAGAGAAAAAAAAAAGTTTTAAATGGCAGTACTAAAATGCAAAAACTAAACTTTCAAGGATCTCTGCTTCAAACCAAACTCAGCCACCTGCAATCACTCCCACAAAATCACACTCAGCACTAGAACTCCTTTTTTTTTAATTCCACTTAAAAAGAAGCGCACTTATTAGAGCAAGCCTCAGGAAGAGCAAGCTCAGGGAGAGTTCAGTGGTTTAATTTATAGCACCTGGTTGCCCAGGCCACTCCCCTTAACCACTACAGGACAGCCGCACGCAGGATTGCGTCCTTGCGGAGGCCCTGTTATTCCTCCTGGACGCGCCGGGGCGTCATCTCGCGAGACGCGAGATTTCCTGTGAACGCGCGCACACAGGAGCGCGCATTCACAGGAACCGGAGGTAAACTAGCCGATCTACAGCCTGCCAGCGGCGATCGTTTGCTGGCAGGCTGTAGATGCAGTTTTTTTTAACCCCGAAAAGGTATATTAGATGCTGTTTTGATAACAGCGTCTAATATACCTGCTAACTGGTCCTCTGGTGGTCCCTTTTGCTTGGATCAACCACCAGAGGACACAGGCAGCTCTGTAATAAGTAGCAACAAACACCACTACACTACACCCCCCGTGTCACTTATTAACCCCTGATCACCCCATATTAGACTCACTGATCACCCCCCTGTCATTGATCACCCCCCTGTAAGGCTCCATTCAGACGTCCGTATGTGTTTTACGGATCCGATCCAACAAGTAACAAGTTAGCGGAAAAGGGAGACTTTGTGAGAAAAAACAAAAGAAAGTCAATTTCCGCTAACTTGTGCCAAAAAAAAAAAAACTTCTATGAACTCGCCATGCCCCTCACGGAATACCTTGGGGTGTCTTCTTTCCAAAATGGGGTCACATGTGGGGTATTCATACTGCCCTGGCATTTTAGGGGCCCTAAAGCGTGAGACGAAGTCTGGAATCCAAATGCCCTCCAAAAAGATACTCATTTGAATTTGGGCCCCTTTGCGCACCTAGGCTGCAAAAAGGTGTCACATATGTGGTATCGCCGTACTCTGGAGAAGTTGGTCAATGTGTTTTGGGGTGTATTTTTACATATACCCATGCTGGGTGAGAGAAATATCTTTCTATAATGACAACTTTGTATAAAAAAATGGGAAAAGTTGACTTTTAGAGAGATATTTCTCTCACCCAGCATGGGTATATGTGAAAATACACCCCAAAACACATTGCCCTACTTCTCCTGAGTACGGTGATACCAGATGTGTGACACTTTTTTTGCAGCCTAGGTGGGCAAAGGGGCCCAAATTCCAATGAGTACTTTTAGGATTTTACAGGGCATTTTTTACACATTTGGATTCCAGACTACTTCTCACGCATTAGGGCCCCTAAAATGCCAGGGCAGTATAACTACCCCACAAGTGACCTCATTTTGGAAATAAGACACCACAAGATATTTCATGATGGGCATAGTGAGTTCATGGAAGTTTTTATTTTTTGTCACAATTTAGTGGAATATGAGACTTTGTAAGGAAAAAAAAATCATCATTTTCCGCTAACTTGTGACAAAAAAATAAAAAGTTCTATGAACTCACTATGCCCATCAGTAAATACCTTAGGGTGTCTACTTTCCGAAATGGGGTCATTTGTGGGGGGTTTCTACTGTCTTGGCATTGTAAAACCTCAGGAAACATGACAGGTGCTCAGAAAGTCAGAGCTGCTTCAAAATGCGGAAATTCACATTTTTGTACCATAGTTTGTAAATGCTATGGGCCAGATTTATCATTACTCTGACAGCTCACTCCATTTTAACATATGGCTAAAGTCAGTTTTAGCCAAGTCAGATTTGTGATCGGCCCTTTTTAGACTGTAATAAATGTGGTCTGACGGTAGCAGTTTATCCGTTAGTAAGCAGCTTTACAAAAGTCGCACATCTTTACGAAAAAGTCGCACGTTTTTATGAAAAAGTCGCATGTTCTATTAAAAAGTCTCATAAGATAAGCATGGTCCTCACTGGAGTGAAATTGCGACTTTTTTGCGACTTTTTTGCAACTTTTTAAATAGTCCCAATAGTAAATCTGTCTACAGATTCATTTCGATAAGAAAACACGCCCACTTTCAGAAAACTGGCGAGCATAGTGCAGAGCAGAAAAAAGTCGCAAATTTGTGCGCAGTTTTAGCGTTTGGGACTTTTTTGGGGACTTTTTCACTCCATTATTCTGACCTGAGCTAATGATAAATCTGGCCCTATAACTTTTACCCAAGCCATTTTTTTTTTACCCGAACATTTTTTTTTTATCAAAGACATGTAGAACAATAAATTTTGAGAGAAATGTATATAGAAATGTAGTTTTATTTGAAAAACGACATTTTTTCCCCCAAATTTTGGTAAATTTTGATTAATAACAAAAAAAGTTAAAATGGCAGCAGCAATGAAATACCACCAAATGAAAGCTCTAATAGTGAGATGAAAAGGAGGTAAAATTCATTTGGGTGGTAACTGGTAAGTTGTATGACCGAGCAATAAACGGTGAAAGTAGTGTAGTGCATAATTGCAAAAAGTGGTCTGGTCATTAAGGGTGTTTAAGCTAGGGGAGCTGAGGTGATTAATCAAGCAGAGAAAAAAATGGGCTTATATGGCAACACCCAGCAGAGAAAAAATAAGTTTTAAATGGCAGTACTAAAATGCAAAAACTTAACTTTCAAGGATCTCTGCTTCAAACCACACTCAGCCACCTGCAATCACTCCCACAAAATCCCACTCAGCACCAGAACTTCTTTTTTTAAATCCACATAATAAGAAGCCCACTTAGTAGAGCAAGGTCAGGGAGAGTTCAGTGGTTCAATTTATAGCACCTGGTTGCCCAGGCCACTCCCCTTAATCAAGTAGAGACAAAGAAATGGGTTTAACCCCTTTGGGACGCATGACGTACTGGTACGGCATGTTTCCCAAGTCCTTAAGGACCCATGACGTACCGGTACGTCATGAGTTTAAAACGGTATTGTGACAATGCGGGGGTTAATCGGAACAGGATGCCCGCTGAAATTATTTAGTGGGCATCCTGTCACAATGCCAGGGGGGGTCAAATGACCCCCCCGTATTGGCGATCGCAGCAAACCGCAGGTCAATTCAGACCTACGGTTTGCTGCGCTTTCTGCAGTTTCTGATCCCCTGCAGTTTCTGAAAGATTCCCCCCCCCCTGAATGATTTTATGCCGGCTGATGGTGCAGGGGGGGGTTTACAGGCGGGCGGTGTGGCAGGCGGGATTGCAATCCCCCGCCCGCCTCCTCTTGAATATTCATTGGTGTCCAGTGGGTATATCAGAGTGTCAGCACATTGCTGACACTCTGGTATAAACTGCTGACATCTGTGCTGTGATGTCAGCCGTTTATCCCTTTCCATACCGTGGTCCGTATGGACCGCTGTATGGAAAGGGTTAACAGTCAGGGAGCTCCCTCCCTCTCCCATCGGGGGGCTGCTGTGCCTTTGCAGCCCCCAGACAGGATGGGGTCACAGAGGGAGGGAGCCCCCCTCCTTCCCCTTCCCCGTCTGCTCAGTTGTAGCAGACGGGGAAGGTTCCTATGGCAACAGGATGCCTTCTCAGGCATCATGCAAAGTGTAAGTAAAATACAGTACAATACACTATATAGTGTACTGTACTGTAGTATACAGACATCAGACCCACTGGATCTTCAAAAAAAATTAAAAAAAGTGAAAAAAGTAAAGATTAAAAAAAAACATTTATCACTGAATAAAAAAATAAAAAATACACTACACATATAAGGTATCACAGCGTCCGTAACGACCTGATCTATAAAACGGTCATGCTACTTTCCCCGCATGGTGAACCCCATGAAAATAAAAAAATAAAAACTATGAGGAAATTAAAATTTTGCCACCTTACTTTCCAAAAAAGGCAATAAAGTGATCAAAAAAGTCGCATGTACGGCAAAATAGTACCAATCAAATCGTCATTTCATCCCACAAAAATCATACCCTACCCAAGATAATTGCCCAAAAACTGAAAAGACTATGGTTCTTACACTATGGAAACACTAAAACATGATTTTTTTTTGTTTCCAAATTGAAATCATTGTGTAAAACTTACATAAATAAATAAAAAGTATACATATTAGGTATTGCCGCGTTCGTATCGACCGGCTCTATAAAAATATCACATGACCTAACCCTTCAGGTGAACACCGTAAGAAATAAAAATAAAAACGGTGTAAAAAATGCAATTTTTTGTCATCTTACAACACAAAATGTGTAATAGCAAGCGATCAAAAAGTCATATGCACCCCAAAAATAGTGCCAATCAAACCGTCATCTCATCCCACAAAAAATGAGACCCTACCTAAGATAATCGCCCAAAAACTGAAAAAACTATGGCTCTCAGACTATGGAGACATTAAAACATGATTTTTTTTGTTTCAAAAATGAAATCATTGTGTAAAACTTACATAAATAAAAAAAATGATATACATATTAGGTATCGCCGTGTCTGTGACAACCTGCTCTATAAAAATACCACATGATCTAACCTGTCAGATGAATGTTGTAAAAAAAATAAAAAATAACGGTGCCAAAAAAGCTATTTCTTGTTACCTTGCCTCACAAAAAGTGTAATATAGAGCAACCAAAAATCATATGTACCCTAAACTAGTACCAACAAAACTTCCACCCTATCCCGTAGTTTTTAAAAAGGGGTCACTTTTTTGGAGTTTCTACTCTAAGGGTGCATTAGGGGGTCTTCAAATGGGACATGGAGTCCAAAAAAACAGTCTAGCAAAATCTGCCTTCCAAAAACCGTATGGCATTCCTTACCTTCTGCGCCCTGCCGTGTGCCCGTACAGCAGTTTACGACAACATATGGGGTGTTTCTGTAAACTACAGAATCGGGGCCATAAATAATGAGTTTTGTCTGGCTGTTAACCCTTGATTTGTAACTGGAAAACAAATATTAAAATGGAAAATCTGCCAAAAAAGTGAAATTTTGAAATTGTATCTCTATTTTCCATTAAATCTTGTACAACACCTAAAGCGTTAACAAAGTTTGTAAAATCAGTTTTGAATACTTTGAGTGGTGTAGTTTCTTAGATGGGGTCACTTTTATGGAGTTTGTACTCTAGGGTGCATCAGAGGGGCTTCAAATGGGACATGGTGTAAACAAACCAGTCCAGCAAAATCTGCCTTCCAAAAACTATACGGCGCACCTTTTCCTCTACGCCCTACTGTGTGCCCGTACAGTAGTTTACGGCCACATATAGGGTGTTTCTGCAAACTACAGTATCGAGGCAATAAATATAGCATTTTGTTTGGCTGTTAACCCTTGCTTTGTTACTGGAAAAAAAATATTTAAATGGAAAATTTGCCAAAAAACACAAATTCCGAAATTTTATCACCATTTGCCACTAACTCTTGTGAAACACCTAAAGGGTTAACGCCGTTTGTAAAATCAGTTTTGAATACCTTGAGTAGTGTAGTTTCTAGAATGTGGTCATTTTTGGGTGGTTTCTATTATGTTAGCCTCACAAAGTGACCTCACATCTGAACTGGTCCCTAAAAAGTGGGTTTTTGAAAATTTCTGAAAAATTTCAAGATTTTCTTCTAAACTTCTAAGCCATGTAACATCCCCCAAAAATAAAATATCATTCCCAAATTGATCCAAACATGAAGTAGACATATGGGGAATGCAAAGTAATAACTATTTTTGTAGCTATTACTATGTATTATAGAAGAAGAGAAATTGAAACTTGGAAATTTGGTATTTTTTTTATAAATAAAAAATATTTTTTTTAACTTAATTTTACCAGTGTCATGAAGTACAATATGTGATGAAAAAACTATCTCAGAATGGCCTGGATAAGTCAAAGCGTTTTAAAGTTATCAGCACTTAAAGTGACATTGGTCAGATTTGCAGAAAATGGCCAAGTCCTTAAGGTGAAATAAGGCTGAGTCCTTAAGAGGTTAAATGGCAACACCCAGCAGAGAAAAAAAAAAGTTTTAAATGGCAGTACTAAAATGCAAAAACTTTACTTTCAAGGATCTCTGCAATCACTCCCACAAAATCACACTCAGCACTAGTGTAATGACCGGCGTCACACACAGGGAGGAAAACAGGGAAAGCCCTGCCCAAGGGAGAGGGAAAGGTGGTGACCCCTAACTCACCTTGCGGCTGGCACCTGACTGCCCTGACGTCCCTAGACGGGTTCCTCACCCGTGCGGCGATCACGTGCCTAAACCCTGGCTTTCCCTAATATGAGCCCTAGATAGTGAACGGGGCGGTGGGATCGCTAGTCCGCACCACTATCACTAAGAGGGAAACACCAGGGAGAGGACAGACAAAACAGACAAACACACCCAGGTGGGCGACCACAGCAGTCCACAAAGGTCCAACAGGGATCCGGAGGGTAGCGTTCTGAAACAACCATCCGAGAACGCAGCAACACAGCTCCAGTGGGTCAGAATAGATGTCCAGGCAGGAAGCTCTATCTCAGGAGCTACGGATCCCTGAGTGAGCCAAAAGGGTTTGCAAAGCAAACCCAAAAAGCTACCATAGGGAAAACAGCCCTATCTTAAATAGAGCGTGCAGCCAACCGCTGCGACTTCCTGGCCCCGGGTATAACGGAGTCAGGCGTGGTTCTCGATACCCTCGTGACAGTACCCCCCTCTCTACGAGGGGCCTCCGGACACTCAGGACCAGGTCTCTTAGGATGAGAGGCATGAAAAACCCGAACTAACCTGTCGGCGTTTACCTCAGACGCAGGAACCCACATTCTTTCCTCGGGACCGTAACCTCTCCAATGCACCAGATATTGAAGAGAGCGGCGGACCCGACGAGAATTAACAATTTTGGATATCTGAAATTCTAGATTACCATCCACGACAACAGGAGGGGGTGGCAGCGGTGATGGTTCTAGAGGTGGAACATATTTTTTGAGTAACGACTTATGAAAAACATTATGAATTTTAAAAGTCTGAGGCAACTCCAGGCGAAAAGCCACGGGGTTGATGATGGCTACAATTTTGTAAGGGCCAATAAACCTAGGACCCAGTTTCCAAGAGGGAACCTTCAATTTAATATTCCTAGTAGACAACCACACATAGTCATTCACTCCTAGGTCCGGACCTGGCGACCGTCTCTTATCAGCCATGCATTTGTATTTACCTCCCATATTTTTCAAGTTAGCTTGCACCTTCTGCCATACCGATGAAAGAGATGACGAAAAACGTTCCTCTTCGGGAACCCCAGAAGACCCCCCCCCTCTTTGAAAGTACAGAATTGGGGATGAAAACCATATGCACCAAGAAATGGTGACTTGCCAGTGGATTCCTGACGACGATTATTTATGGCAAACTCAGCTAACGGTAAATATGATGACCACAACTCTTGGTTTTCAGACACAAAACATCTTAGATATGTCTCAAGGTTTTGGTTGGTACGCTCAGTCTGTCCATTCGACTGAGGATGGAAAGCTGAGGAAAAGGACAAGTGTACCCCAAACGGGAACAAAAAGCTTTCCAAAATTTAGAAATAAACTGGGTACCCCGATCCGAAACAACATCGGAGGGGACCCCGTGAAGCTTCACGATTTCACTGACGAATACCTGAGCAAGAGTCTTAGCATTAGGTAGTGCGGGTAACACAATGAAGTGTACCATTTTGCTAAACCTGTCCACTACTACCAAAATAACTGTTTTACCCGCAGACAAAGGTAAGTCAGTGATAAAATCCATTGACAGATGTGTCCACGGTCTATTGGGAATGACAAGTGGTAATAGAGACCCTGCAGGACATGTATGTGAAACTTTTGCGCGCGCACAGGTAGAACAAGAAGACACAAAATCTAATACATCCTGACGCAACCTTGGCCACCAAAAACGACGAGACAATAGCTCCAAGGTTGCTTTACTACCCGGGTGCCCAGCAAGTGCCGAATTATGATGTTCCTTTAATAATTCGAAACGTAGGTTCAACGGTACAAACAATTTCTCTGAGGGGCAAGAGACCGGGGCGTCCCCCTGGGCCTCTAGCACCTTCCCCTCCAAAACAGAGTGTACCACAGAGACAACCACTCCTCTTTGTAGAATGGGCACCGGATCACTCACAGTACCCCCTCCAGGGAAACAACGAGATAGTGCATCAGCCTTGGTGTTCTTTGCCCCAGGACGATAGGTAATCACAAAGTTAAACCTGGTAAAAAATAGCGACCACCTAGCCTGTCTAGGGGTGAGACGCTTAGCTGATTCGAGGTACAGGAGATTATTGTGGTCCGTAATCACAGTGACGGGGTGGACTGCCCCCTCTAAGAAGTGACGCCACTCCTCAAACGCAAGTTTAATAGCTAATAGTTCCCTATTGCCAATATCGTAGTTCTTTTCTGCTGCAGATAGTTTTTTAGAAAAGAAAGCACAAGGACGCCATTTGCCAGGAGACGGACCCTGAGACAGCACAGCCCCCACTCCCACCTCTGACGCATCGACTTCAACAATAAAAGGCTGAGAGACATCAGGTTGGACTAGTACAGGTGCTGAGGTAAACCTCTCTTTTAGAGAGGAAAAAGCAACTTTAGCGGCGTCAGACCATTTAGAAAAATCAGTCCCCTTCCTAGTCATATCAGTAAGCGGTTTTACAATAAGTGAATAATCTTTAATGAATTTCCTATAGAAATTCGCGAAGCCCAAGAACCGTTGTAGTGCTTTGAGGTTCTCAGGAAGATCCCAATCTAAAATTGCCTGGACCTTCCTAGGATCCATACGGAAACCTGACGCAGATAAAAAATAACCCAGGAATTGTATCTCCTGAACGGCGAAGACACATTTTTCAATCTTAGCATATAATTCATTCGTCCGTAGGACCTGCAGTACTTGTCTGACATGCACCTCATGTGTTTTCAGATCAGACGAATAAATTAAAATATCATCTAGGTATATTACCACAAACCTGCCGATTAGATGACTAAAAATGTCATTAACGAAATGTTGAAAGATGGCAGGAGCATTGGTCAGACCGAAAGGCATAACTAGATTTTCATAATGCCCCTCAGGGGTGTTAAACGCTGTCTTCCACTCATCCCCCTCCTTAATACGAATCAGATTGTAGGCCCCCCTAAGATCAAGTTTGGAGAACCACCTAGCACCCGCAATCTGATTAAACAGGTCAGGAATGAGAGGAAGAGGGTATGGGTCTCGGATGGTTATCTGATTTAATTCGCGAAAATCTAAGCAAGGACGCAGGCCCCCATCTTTCTTTTTAACGAAGAAAAACCCTGCAGCCACGGGTGAAGAAGAGGGTCTGATGTGTCCCTTAGCCAAGCTCTCGGAGATATAATCTTTCATGGCTTGTCTCTCTGGACCCGAAAGATTATATAACCTGGTCTTGGGTAATTTTGCGCCGGGAATAAGGTTAACCGGGCAATCATAAGGACGATGAGGTGGTAACTTCTGACAACCTTTTTCAGAAAAAACATCCTCAAAATCCGAAATAAATGTAGGTAGGGTAGTTATGGAGGTGACTAAGCAATTGCTATTTAAGCAATTTTCTCTGCACTGCTCACTCCACTCCAATATCTCCCTGGCCTGCCAATCCACCACTGGATTGTGCGCTACCAACCAGGGAAGGCCCAGCACCACCGGAGTGGGAAGCCCCTCCAGAACATAACCTGAAAGCATCTCGTTATGGTGGTCCCCTACCCGAAGGTGTAAATTATGAACGATGTGGGTGAGGTTTCTCTGAGACAGGGGAGCAGAATCAATAGCGAATATGGGAATGGGTCTCTGTAACGTACAGAGAGACAAACCCAAAGAGCGGGCAAAATTGGCATCTATCAAATTTACCCCTGCTCCACTGTCTAGAAAGAAAGAAATAGTCTCCGTCTTATCACCAAAAATAATAACCGCTGGCAACACAAATTGCGATGTACGTATGGAGGAGACGTATACCCCCCGGCTGACATCCTCCACACAGCCTGGGGTTAGTAGTTTTTCCGACGGTCTTTTGTTTCTGAGGAAAGAAGGACAGACATTAATGAAATGACCCCTCTCCCCACAAAAAAAACAAACCCCACGCCTACGGCGAGCCTCAGGAGGACGGACCTGACGAGTAGTTCCTCCTAGCTGCATAGGCTCGTCTAAGTCCGTACAGACTAACTGCTGCTTGGGAGGGGTTACCAATTTCTCCGGTTCGTTCAACCTGTCCCTAAGGCGTCTCTCTATACGGATAGAAAGGGACATAACCGCATCAAGGGAAACGGGGGTCTCATATAATGCAAGCGCATCCTTAACCCTTTTGGATAACCCAGAGCAGAACTGACTCCTGAGAGCCGGGTCGTTCCATTGGGTATCCGTAGCCCACCTACGGAATTCAGAGCAATAATCCTCTACCGGCCGCTCTCCTTGTAAAAGTCTCCGTAATCTTGATTCAGTCAGTGCTACTCGGTCAGGGTCGTCATATATGAGACCCAAGGCCCCGAAAAACTCATCCACTGACCGAAGAGCCTGGGAATCAGTAGGTAAAGAGAACGCCCAGGACTGCGGGTCCCCCTGCAGCAGGGAAATAACAACCCCCACCCGCTGATCTTCATTACCAGAGGAGTAAGGGCGCAGTTTAAAGTATAACTTACAGGCCTCACGGAACGTCAAAAACTTGTCCCTTCCCCCAGAAAATCTGTCAGGGAGAGGGACCTTGGGTTCCGCAACAACCTGGTTACCAGTAGCAACCGCTGGGCTTGCGGTCAGTTGTAATTGCTGCTGTTGCTGGAGGACCGACGCCTTCAATCCTACCACCTCCAAAGACAGGCCACGAAATTGTTTGGACAGAGCAGCAATTTGATCCATACTGGATTCTAAGTAGGTAAAATTTTATTTATTTTTTTACCTACACAAAATAAGGGCCAGAGATAATGTAATGACCGGCGTCACACACAGGGAGGAAAACAGGGAAAGCCCTGCCCAAGGGAGAGGGAAAGGTGGTGACCCCTAACTCACCTTGCGGCTGGCACCTGACTGCCCTGACGTCCCTAGACTGGTTCCTCACCCGTGCGGCGATCACGTGCCTAAACCCTGGCTTTCCCTAATATGAGCCCTAGATAGTGAACGGGGCGGTGGGATCGCTAGTCCGCACCACTATCACTAAGAGGGAAACAACAGGGAGCGGACAGACCACAGCAGTCCATAAAGGTCCAACAGGGATCCGGAGGGTAGCGTTCTGAAACAACCATCCGAGAACGCAGCAACACAGCTCCAGTGGGTCAGAATAGATGTCCAGGCAGGAAGCTCTATCTCTGGCAACCAGAGAAGTGTGAGAGAGGAATATAAGGAGGTTTGGGAGTGCTGGACAAGGAACAGCTGAGGAGAAGGAGCTACGGATCCCTGAGTGAGCCAAAAGGGTTTGCAAAGCAAACCCAGAAAGCTACCATAGGGAAAACAGCCCTATCTTAAATAGAGCGTGCAGCCAACCGCTGCGACTTCCTGACCCCGGGTATAACGGAGTCAGGCGTGGTTCTCGATACCCTCGTGACAACTAGAACTCCTATTTTTCACTCCTCTTAATAAGAAGCCCACTTAGTAGAGCAAGCTCAGGGAGAGTTGAGTGGTTCAATTTATAGCACCTGGTTGCCCAGGCCACTCCCCTTAATCAAGCAGAGAAAAAAAAGGGGTTAAATGGCAACACCCAGAAGAGAAAAAAATAGTTTTAAATGGCAGTACTAAAATGAAAAAACTTAACTTTCAAGGATCTCTGCTTCAAACAACACTCAGCCACCTGCAATCACTCCCACAAAATCACACTCAGCACTAGAACTCCTTTTTTTAACTCCACTTAATAAGAAGCCCACTTAGTAGAGCAAGCCTCAGGAAGAGCATGTTTTAGAGGGTCAGCTCACCAGCAGGCCCGCACCTACAATCTTTTGGAGGGTCAGCTCACCTGCAGGCCCTTGCATGTAATGTTTTAGAGGGTTAGCTCACCTACAAGCCCTCAACCATAATGTTTTACAGGGTCAGCTCCCCAGCAGGCCCTCACCTACAATCTTTTAAAGGGTCAGCTCACCTGCAGGCCCTCACATATAATGTTTTTGAGGGTCAGCTCACCAGCAGGCCCTCAACCATAATGTTTTACAAGATAAGCTCCCCAGCAGGCCCTCAACTACAATTTTTTAGAGGGTCAGCTCACCAGCAGGCCCTTGCATATAATGTTTTTTAGGGTCAGATCACCAGCAGGCCCTCAACCATAATGTTTTACAGGGTCAGCTCACCAGTAGGCCCTCACCTACAATCTTTTAGAGGGTCAGCTCACCAGCAGGCCCACGCATATAATGTTTTTGAGGGTCAGCTCACCAGCAGGCCCTCAACCATAATGTTTTATAGGGTCAGCTCACCAGCAGGCACTCACCTACAATCATTTAGAGGGTCAGCTCACCTGCTGGACCTTTTATATAATGTTTTTGAGGGTCAGCTCACCAGCAGGCCCTCAACCATAATTTTTTTAATGGTTAGCTTAGCAGCAGGCACTCGCCCATAATTTTTTTGATGCTCAGATCAGCAGCAGGCCCTCAACCATAATGTTTTTGAGGGTCACTAGGAGGTCATCAATCATAATTTTTCAAGGGTATATGATTCCCTCCTATGTGTAATAATGGGTGTATTGGAGTGCAGCCTCCTTGTAATTTTTAGAAGCTCTTTCACTTAGTGCATAGGATTTATGAGTGTGGGAGTCCCACTACCTGAATAATTGTACCACAATGTGAATGAGGCCCTCCATTATGTGATATACAGGTTGTATCGGAGTGCCTCTTCCTTGTAATTTCTGGCAGCACTTGCACTTTATATACAAGTAAATATACAGGAAAGAATGTTTCCTAACAATTTTTCCTCTAAAATCGATTTTATCTTCAGTTTTGTGTGTATTATTGTCAGTCTGTAAAAGTGGGGTACTACTCGGACAACATTGTTCCCAGCAGTGACCTGGGAGTCCAAGATGCATCCAGATATCCTCCCCATGATGATTCCTAACCATTTTAGTGGTGTTTCCATCAATTTCTGACCTTTTCCTATGAACCAGACACCCTCCCCTCTTCAGAGCAGGGGGTGCCTGGTTTAATGCTCGGGTTCTCCCATTGACTACCGAGCACCCGAGCATCTCGAGGTGTTCGACCCAAGCACCTGAACACCCGAGCACTTTGGCGCTCGATCAACACTACTGCTGAAACATAAATGGGAAAATGTTACTGGTCTTTAAGGCTAAAATTAATTATGTCACTAAGGGATTAAAAATGCAATTGTGTGCCAACAAGATTTACTTCAGAAACATAAAAAAATTACAATTAAAAAGTTTCATTTTTGGGAATGTTTTTCCAATTTGTAAGGGTTCTGTGCCTGTATTGCGGACCGCAAATGGTGGGTCTGCAATATACGGGCACCAGCCATGTGCACTCAATGCTGCTAATGTAATCCCATTCACTTGAATGGGTCCACAATCCACAAGATACGGCAAAAGATAGGACATGTCCTATTTTTTGCAGAGTGGGGGCACGGATCAGAAGCACACGGAAACCCTCAGAAGTGCTTCTGTGTGCTTTCCAGTCATATCACGGACCCATTCAAGTCAATGGTTCCACACCGCAGCACAGAGTTCACACGGCTAGTGCATTGTGGACCACTATTTGCAGTCCGCAGCACGAGCACATAGCCCTTACTTACATTCATGTGCCTGAGCCCTTAGGAGGTTAAAGCCGTTCTGGTGATCAGATAATTTCCATGGGTCTAGCTAAAAAAACTCCTGGTGATCAACTGCAGGAGAAATCATTACTGTACATACAGTTTATGATACAGATGTAATCAAGCCAAAACACCTAAGATGGTGGCTCTCTACTGAAAGCGCTAAGTGCACGCTTCTACACAGGAGATATAGAAAAGTTATGGATGTCTTGTATCTGCCCCTGTGATGAACCTTTCAATCCCTGTACTTCAGCGGAATCTATGGATGCTGCAGTCTTAAAATGATACCCACGGGCCCCTCTCGTACTTCTCTGTACGATGTAGCAGTTATTTATACCTTTACATGTCAGTGAATGGCATTCCTTAAATTTATACAAATAGCAACAGCATATAGTATGTTAAGTTAGCTTTTAAAAACATATATACTTACTCCTATGGCCAAAGGTTTTCCCTTTACATACTCATGATAGAAGGTCATTGGAAGACAAGAGCCAGTCATCACTGGAAGAGGATTAACGTTCACCCGATAAACGTCGTAGACATTTTGTGACATAGGGATGCTTGTATATAAATCCATACAAGAAACTTAGCAAGGGATGCAGGAAACTAGTAAGGGTAAAAAACACATCATTTAGGTTTGGCATTCTCTATACCACAACATGAATTTGAAGGGGTTGTCCATTTTGGGCAAAGTATTGTTTTTAGAGGCGATAACTTAACAGAACCTAAGGGCATTGCAAAGTTCTCATTTGAATCATTGGGGTGTCCATGAAATGCATGCCATGTCCTTTGGATCAGATTCAGAGTTTACAAGAGTGAAAAAAGACATAGGATAGTCCACTGTGATAGTTTTGTACCGCTGCCACCGCTTGGGGCTAGTACTTTGCTCACCCCTTTCATAATGGCTTCAATGAGATGATCAAAAAAAGTCCTTTATGCAGAAACAGAAATCTAGTGGTGCGTTATTTCTGTTTCTGCATAAAGGACTTTTTTTGATCATCTCATTGAAGCCATTCTGAAAGGGATGAGCACGGTACTAGCCCCAAGCGGTGGCAGCGGTACAACACTATCACAGTGGACTAACCTATGCCGATTGGTGCGCTATCATATAACAACTCTGTCAAACAGAACTGAACCTACATCGGCGCAACTCTGCTTCATCGATGTCCGCCACCCCGACCGGCGCAGGTGGATGACATCACTGACCAGCAAACCATCTTCCGGTTTGGTCACGTGAGACGCCACGAAGAACAAGTCGAGCGACTACCCCGTGGCAGGAGGTAGGAAACTAACATCAGTTGAAGGCGGTATAACCGTAGTATTAAGCAGTGTTTGGATGCTAAGACCACTTACCCCCGTGGCAGGAGGTAGGAAACTAACATCAGTTGAAGGCGGTATAACCGTAGTATTAAGCAGTGTTTGGATGCTAAGACCACTTACCAGCGACCGCAAACAGGACATTCTTTGAACAACTTATGTTCAGACCACCGGCAAAATAATATTTAATTATTCGAATACTTGAGAGATCTAATTGTATTATTGTTGCAGACAGACACCATTTAGCAAAATAAGAGGTCACATTTGGAGTACTCCTGTCATTTAGGTCTATGCGTGAGCTCCGCATTGCAAGTACCTATATATTTATGCTGATATGTTGACATGCAATTAGGATATGTATAACATTTTAATATTTTAGTGGGTAAATACATTTTAACATATGAAAAAATACTGTGAGCCAGTCTGATTGTTTTTTACTATTATGGAGGCGGTCTGTGCTGCCACCTTGCTCACTCGCTCCATAGCTACAGGGCTTCTTACTCTCCCTGTCCTCCTGGCTGCTGAAGTAATGATGCTTCTTCCATGCAGGCCTCCTCCTGCCTCCTCCTGGCAATGCCTTTCTCTGCCAATAGGGTGCACCCATCCACGTTCTCAGGCTCTTAAAGGGCCAGCAAGCAACTACCCTAATATTCCCCAGCCAATAACTGATTACCCTGGGGCAGGGGCGTAACTAATATAGTGGTAGACCATGCGACTGCTATGGGGATTATCTCCTCTTCTACTGGAGGTAAAAACTTGGTAAGGACCCTACCCTCTAAAGGAACAATTGTTAGCAAATGAGGCAGTGGAAAAATGTCCCAAGTGTCATTGAAAAGGGTTTAGGCAGAAACCCTTCTGTCCTGTGTGGGGACCTGGTTTGATCCTTGCTATGGGGCCATTACTTTTCTATGTACGCCACTGCCCTGGGGTACTTTAGGCATCTTACCTGTAGGGAAAGTGCCTGAGAAATAAGTTATAGTTCCTGCTAAGGTGTGTGCGTTTGGTGTGTTTATCTGCCTGTTCCGTTTCCCTGACTTCTGTTCTTAACCCTTCCCTGGCCGACCCAACCCTTGCTTGATGTCTGTTCTAACTCTGAGTTGCCCATTCTGACTACAAATTTTCCCAATCCCTGTAAGTCAGCAGTTAATTGCAATAAGACTACTCCAAGAGGTAGTGGCCTGCGCAGGGGTTACAGGGGTTAATGGATAAAGACATGGAGAGCCACTTACATAATGTCCTTAGGAACAGCACCAAGCCAAATGACAAAGCAGATTCACATCCTTTCCATTATAAAGTGTTTGTGGACTCCTATTGCCTAATAGGAGCTTGTCATATTTAACATATGTTGTTCGAAATGCAGGCAGTATGTTATAGAGCAGTAAGAACTTGGACTGATATATAGTTTTGTAGGAAAAGATTCTGTAAAACTTGCAATTTATTCATTTAAATTCCTGCTTATTCTGGGTTTTAAAGTCAAGGAGGTGGTCCTATCAGTGACAGCTATCTCAGTATACACAGTCATAAAAATTACAAATTAAACTGAATCTATTCCCATAAAACTATATATAAATCAATCTAAGCTCCTCCTGCTCTATAACATAGTGCCTGTAGATTATAAATGTATAATGTATTTTCACAATGACAGGTTCCCTTTAAACTAGAGTAAGCAGTGTAGTGTATAGTGTAAGTGAGGCTGAGTCTGGTTATGTAATTTTTATCTTCACACTCACTTGCAGTCCAACGCTGTGCTCTAATAAACCAGCAGTAAAATGCATTGAGAGGACTCCCGAGCTCATGCATATAATGGAGAGGACTCAAAGAGAAGTCCTCTCAATGCCTTATACTGCTGGTTTGTCAGAGCACGGCGTCAGAATGCAAGGGAGTAAGAAGATAAAAATTACATACAGTAATATGGACTCAGTGTTATTGATACTATACACTGCTTACTCTAGTTTAGGTGCTGTCAGTTGGAGCTGACAGATTCACTTTAGCTATATATTTTGCCATTCTAAAGTCTCATGCCAAGGGACACAGTTCAGAAAATAAATTGTCCATTAGCAGGATACAAGAAAACCCCGGGGAATTATTATCAGCGGCAGACAGTATCTGGAGAAACTAATATAGGGGAAAGGAATGAAGCTGACTCAGGGAAATCTAGGGAGAAAATTAATGATACACAGTTCACAAAATGTGAGTGTCCCAGCTAATAAATTATATCAGAATATAAAAAAAAAATTAAAATAGAATTTGGCTTTAGCTGATATGTCTGAATAGTTGAATCAAATCGCTCAGCATTTGTCAGTAGTGTTAATAGCAAATATTCGAATCACTAATTTCTATCGCGAATATCGGCACTTCGAGAATTCACGAAAATCTAGAATATAGTACTATATATTCATAATCACAAATATTCATTTTTTTTTTTTTTTTCATCAGTACTACTGCTTCTTGCTTGTGGGCCAATGAGAAGGCTGCAATATCTTTGTCAGAGCTTAGCAACATCCCTAGCAAGCAATAGGAAAGTGGCCTACCCCTTACTATATAAGAACCCCCCCAGCAGACATTTTCAGCTGTTTTTTGCCGTTCTGAGAGAGGGAGCAGTATCATTGCTGTGCTCTGTTCTTTGCAGAATCATCTGGATCCTGGGAGATAGTCAGTGTAGGTTAGATAGTGATATAGTGTAGCTGATCCAGTGTTCCAGTGCAGAGTGTTAGGTAGTGTGATAGGAATTACTGTGCTGTGATAGGGATTAGTGTCTTTGTTAGACCTATTGCTGTGATGTCACAAAAATACTTAGTACACCAATCAGTAATATCTACTCACACCTGATAAAATGTGAAGTTGCACATATTGCGCAAAAAAAATATTGCATCATTAGTGCCGATTTGCGAGATCGCGAAAATAATGACTGGAGATCGCAAATTCTAATATTCACGAATTTATTTAGAATATTATGAGAAAAATTTGCTAAATATGATGAAAATGAATATTGCCTATGCATCACTATTTGTCAGCTCTGGAGGAGTATATGTGGAAAATCTGGAGAATATGTCAAGAGTAATAATATAAAGTTTTGAGGTCTTTCAGAGAATCTTATGGATTGAAAAGGAGCCTTTATTACAGGGATTTTCTGTGAGTACATTATTGATGACCCATCATCAAGATAGGTAATCAATATTTTGATTAAGGCTGATCTAATAACTACGTATAAATATATCAGGGGTCAGTACAGAGATCTCTCTCATCCACTATTTATCCCCAGGACTGTGACTATGATGAGGGGACATCCTTTGCGTCTAGTCTTTAACTCTGTACTAATGAAGCGCTTCAATTTGACCTCACAATTTGACCTCACAATTTGATCTCACACTTGACCTCACGCTCTGTGACCTCACACTGTGCGCCTCTATACACAGTCAGCCGACAGCAGAATGAAGAGGATTGCGATGGTGACCAAGAGCAGGAGAGGTAATTTTACTTTGCACTACGGGCTGATAGCTAACCTGGGGGACATATGGCTGACATGAGGGTCAGACATGAGGAGCATGCATGAGGGGCAGGCATGAGGGCCTGACATGAGAGGCAGGCATATGGCTGACATGAGGGGCATGCATGAGTGGCAGGCATATGGCTGACATGAGGGGCAGGCATATGGCTGACATGAGGGGCAGACATATGACTGACATGAGGGGCAGGCATATGGCTGACATGAGAGGCAGACATATGGCTGACATGAGGGGCAGGCATGAGGGGCAGACATATGGCAGGCATGAGGGGCAGGCATATGGCTGACATGAGGGGCCGACATGGGGGCAGGCATGAGGGGCAGACATATGGCTGACATGAGGGGCAGGCATGAAGGGCAGACATATAGCTCACATGAGGGGCAGTCATGAGGGGCAGACATATGGCTGACATGAGCGGCAGGCATGAAGGGCAGACATATAGCTCACATGAGGGGCAGGCATGAGGGGCAGACATATGGCAGGCATGAGGGGCAGGCATATGGCTGACATGAGGGGCAGGCATGAGGGGCAGACATATGGCAGGCATGAGGGGCAGGCATATGGCTGACATGAGGGGCAGACATGAGGGACAGGCATGAGGGGCAGACATATGGCTGACATGAGGGGCAGGTGTAACATCCCGGAGTATGTTACTAAACTCTTTCTCCCCGCTACCACATGTTAGGTGTATATTTATTGTCTTACTTGTGTACTCTAACATTGCATTTCCCTGTATATGCATTTTCTAGGCCTGTTATATGTATTTAGCTGTAATTTCCATGTGTACCAGCAGGTGGCAGCAATGTGTTCAACAGACCTTAGCCAGTTTGGTATATCTAGACTGGAATAGTTCACTCCAGTCTAGTCTCCCTTTTGTGAGCAGAAGTGGGCTGGTCCCATGTCCTGTCTCATGAGGAGGAGAGGAAGTTCTAGTTAGTGTACCAGCCCCCCTGCTTGGGGTAGGCTGTGTTGTTAGGAGCTCCCAGAAACAGGGATTCCAAGACAGGATCAAGCCTCGGCTGAGGCCAAAGATCACTCTTCCCAGTCTGAGCCCTTCAGCCTCGACTGTGGACAAGCAAGCAGCACCTCCAGAAGTACAGATATCCAGGAAGAAACATACCCTGTGAACAGTCCTGTGAGTACATCTCCAGAGTCCAGGAGAAGCCAAATTCCTCCTCAGCTAGTCAAGCCCATACCAAGCAGAAGACAGACAGAGTGGAAGATAGATACCTGCCAGATTCTCCAGGCACATAGTATAGGAGCAGAAGAGATATTGATCCCTGCCATACATTGCCAATACCTGCTGGGACCTAAAGACTATTGCTGTAACTCGTACGGATTCATGCTGCATTAAGTAAAGATCAGTTGCATTATACTTCAAGTCTGGATCTCATTCATTCCTCAATTACTCCTATTAACAACACTCAATTTATTGCAAATGAGCCAGGATCCAGGAGTTCAGCCGTGCCAAGGTAGGAGACACAGTTGACAGTACACAGAAACACTATCCCCACTCTGGCATTCCTCACCTGGTACGTGAGTTATTAGTGTTGAGCGCGAATATTCGAATTGCAATTTTTTTTCTCGAATATCGCGATTTCGAGATTTCGCGAATATTTAGAATATAGTGCTATATATTCGCAAAATCGAATATTCTTTTTTTAATTTTTTTTTATGCTCCAGTCAGTGCCCATTGCCGCTTCTGCTGACTTCCGTGCTCATGGAGCGTCCCCATCACCATGGGAACGTCTCCATATACTAGAATGTACTGTCGGATTTGAGAATTACGTTGAAATCGCAATTCGATTAATTCAAGTTATAATAATTGAATTATTATTTCAACTTAAGCACTGCTATATTCCATATTCGTTAATTCTAGCCTAATATGGAATATAGCAGTGCTAAGTTGAAATCGCCATGCGATTATTTTGAGTTATATTAATCGAATTGGACCTGGTTTACTATGGTTGGCTTCAATGGCTTGGTAGAATTTGCGAATATGACGAATGTATTCGTCATATTCCACAAAACGAAGATAACAAATTTATTAGTCTATTCCACAAAACAAAGATATTCTCCATCTTCATTTTAGCTACCAATTCATCATTATATTACTTAGCTTTTTTTTTAAATAAATAGAATAATTATAATAATTATCAGGTATTATAATTATTCTATTTTAATTTTTTTTAAAGCGAAGTAATATAATCGCATAGCGAATTAAACTTAGCTGTCTCTATAGTCAACTTTCCTATATGATTGCTAGAATTCGCGAAGTTGATGAATAGGTAGCTAAAACGAAGATGGAGAATATCTTCGTTTTGTGGAATAGACGAATACATTCGTTATCTTCGTTTTGTGGAATATGACGAATACATTCGTCATATTCGCAAATTCTACCAAGCAATTGAAGCCAACCATAGTAAACCAGGTCCAAGTTGAAATCGCAATGCGATTAATATAACTCGAAATAATCGCATGGCGATTTCAGCTTAGCACTGCTATATTCCATATTAGGCTAGAATTAACGAATATGGAATATAGCAGTGCTTAAGTTGAAATCGCAATTCGATTATTATAACTTGAATTAATCGAATTGCGATTTCAACGTGGACCTGGTTTAGTTGAGACCCAGCAGCAGCATCAAGTTGAAATCGCAATGCGAGTAATATAACTCGAAGTAATCGCATGGCGATTTCAACTTAGTACTGCTATATTCCATATTCGTTAATTCTAGCCTAATATGGAATATAGCAGTGCTAAGTTGAAATCGCAATTCGATTATTCTAACTAATTAATCGAATTGCGATTTCAACTTTTTACGTATATTCTTAATATTGCTCTAACTTCGTCTTATTCGTAATATTCTAAAAGACGAAGTTGTAGCAATAAAACGAATATTCAAAAAGACTAAGTTAGAGCAATATTACGAATAGTCTAAAAGACGAAGTTAGAGCAATATTACGAAATTTCGTAAAATACACATAGATTGTAATTTAGCTAATATACTGCTATAGTAATTTTTTTAATAGTGTACATCTTTAACAGTTCAGAAGAGGCAAAAAAAAAATTGAGAAAAAAAAAAAGATTATATGTGTATTTTACGAAATTTCGTAATATTGCTCTAACTTCGTCTTTTAGAATATTCGTAATATTCTAAAAGACGAAGTTAGTGCAGTATTACGAAATTTCTTAAAATACACATATTAGCCTAGCCATAGTCAATTAGTCATAGGGACGTTGCCTTACACTATTAAAAGAAAAATCGCAATACGCGATTAATTAAATTGCATATTATTCGCAATAATTGGAAAAAATTACGAATATTCGATTTCGATGAATATATCACAAATATTCAATCGAATATTCGGGAAATATCGCGAAATCGAATATGGCACCTCCCGCTCATCACTATGAGTTATAACAACTTAAAGGGCCCAGCAACAGTACCTGCACAAGCTGCAATTGGCATCACGAACAAACCATAAACTTATATACACATATCCTGACCCACTGCATCATTGGCCACTGTACCAGTGTCCTGCTCATTGCATAAGTGGCGTCACAAGCAGAATCGGATTGAATTGTGTGCCACCCCTGACAACAGGATCGAATTGAATTGTGTGCCATCCCTGATCACAAAACCGGATCCAATTGTGTGTTAAAACTGACCTAATCGCATGTTCCACAGTATTGCAGGAGCTGCAGATTACGCGAAAACCCTGAAAAGTGACTTTATTGCGGTATTGCTATGCCAGAAAGCACTAAATGTGCGCTCCAGCATTCAAAGGGTTAATTCGCCATATTCGTAAACTGGCGCTTCTTCTTCATGCCCAGAAGCGGGGTAAGACAAGAACGCCCTCTCAAGAGCGCAGAAATGCCGATTACGCCCCCCCCAGAAGCGGGAAAACTTAGTAACACCATCCTGCCATGGAAGCAGCCTCAGGCCCCTGCTGTGTCCCTTCCTGAGCCCTCTCAGCCAGAGGTTCTGAGTCCCTCTGTACCGGCTGGAGATTCCGGATTACAGCGCGTAACTGCAGCATTTTCCAGGCTGTCTGCTCAACCAGTACCTGCAGCAACCACCAGAGGGCAGTGGCGTACCACAACCGCCGCTACCATGAGCGTCCCCTAATGGCAGGAGCGTCCCCTAATGCGCTTCAGCAGCTCCAGTAGCGATGAGGACTTGGATGCCTTCCTCTAAAGTGTGTCTTACTAAATAAAAATAGTGACATTTGGGAGCCACTCCGTGGACTGATTCCTGACGGGTGAGGACCTGTTGGCCTTGTGTGGTTTTAACGTTTTATGTTTCAGGTTGCCTGGTTATTCCTCACCCTGATGGTCATGCTCAGATAGCACTCCCCCCAACATCAGTACTTAACCCCCTCATGTCCAAGTTCAGTGTTTTATCCCCTTTCTCAGATTACTTGATAGTCTGTTGCTCTTATATGACATTTTATACTTTGTGGATTACAAATTAACTTTTAACCCTGTGGATTACAATGAACTTTTATCAGTTTCCAGAGGATTCTACAACTTTAAGCACTTCCAGGAAAAAGGACTCAAGTTATTGTTGAGCCGCATTTTGCACTAATAATTTGCACTACTTTTATAAAAATGTTTTATTGCAACATAAAAGCTTGCACCCAAGGAAAAGACTCAAACGTGGTACCTGAGCTCTTTGTGATTTCATACTTTAATATTTTTGCACTAAGTACCCGTTTACAAATTAAGCAACGTTTAAGATAACATGCCCATTGTGTGTATTCTCCTTTTAGGTGCCGCAATGTGAATTTATGCACTGTTTATGATGATTGCACTTAACAAAAAAATTTAGCAATTTACTTAAGTATGCCTTAACCTTTACAGCTCTTGTTCTCTCCCCTTTATACGGACTGTCTTCACGTGAACGTTGAATACTAATGGCCTACACCTGGTGATATATACCCATAGGTACCCAGGTAGTCCAGGCAGATCCAGTTACTACACAGGTACCCCTGCTGCTTCGGGAATCGTTAGAAGCCCTAGGCTGCTCCTTCCCGCTTGTTAAATGTTCAGGATTGTTCCCATCCTGAGGTGTCTCATTACCAGGAGAGCGACTGGATTATGCTACCCTCCTCCTGTGACAGTGCCAGAAGATATGGAGACGATAAATACCTCCCCTTCTGAGCCTTTTTGCCTAAGGTAAGGCGCCTCAAGCCTTAGAGCCATATTTTAGCTTCCCCTCATCATAGTGATCGTGCTACAAGCCAAATTTCTTCAGGCTATGGTGCAGGGACGGGAATACAGGATAAAGCCACCCTTTCATTTGAGGGCTTTGCATTACACAATGGTGGGATTACGGAGTAAAGACACCCCCATGCTTTCTTTGATGTTTTAGGGCCAGAACATACAAAGTCAGTCAGTAATGTTTGCTTTGTGCAGTATGTAGGTTACCTGGTTATACTAAGAGAAGGAAACTGTGTTGGACCCCTTACTCTAGCGGGCAGGAACCTTGGGAAAGGCGTTATGTGTTTTGTCTAGGTATGTCATTATATGTAATTCACGCAGCACTTTGTGTTGATTGGGTACCCAGAGCTGATTCTTTCTCACCCTCCTAAACATAAGCCGAGGACGGCTTAACTTAGTATGTTACTAAACTCTTTCTCCCCGCTACCACATGTTAGGTGTATATTTATTGTCATCTTATGTAATCCAACATTGCATTTCCTGTATATGCATTTTCTAGGCCTGTTATATGTATTTTGCTGTCATTTCCATATGCACCAGCAGGTGGCAGCAATGTGTTCAGCAGACCTTAGCCAGTTTGGTATATCTAGACTGGAATAGTTCACTACAGTCTAGTCTCCCTTTTGTGAGCAGAAGTGGGCTGGTCCCATGTCCTGTCTCATGAGGAGGAGAGGAAGTTCTAGTTAGTGTACCACCCCCCCTGCTTGGGGTAGGCTGTGTTGTTAGGAGCTCCCAGAAACAGGGATTCCAAGACAGGATCAAGCCTCGGCTGAGGCCAAAGATCACTCTTCCCAGTCTGAGCCCTTCAGCCTCGACTGTGGACAAGCAAGCAGCACCTCCAGAACTACAGATCTCCAGGAAGAAACATACCCTGTGAACAGTCCTGTGAGTACATCTCCAGAGTCCAGGAGAAGCCAAATTCCTCCTCAGCTAGTCAGGCCCATACCAAGCAGAAGACAGACAGAGCAGAAGATAGATACCTGCCAGATTCTCCAGGCACATAGTATAGGAGCAGAAGAGATATTGATCCCTACCATACATTGCCAATACCTGCTGGGACCTAAAGACTATTGCTGTAACTTGTACGGATTCATGCTGCATTAAGTAAAGACCAGTTGCATTGCAAAAGACCAGTGTCCTGCTCATTGTACAGGCATGAGGGGCAGGCATATGGCTGATATGAGGGGCAGGCATGAGGGGCAGACATATGCTGACATGGGGGGCAGACATGAGGGGCAGACATATGGCTGACATGAGGGGCAGACATATGGCTGACATGAGGAGCAGACATATGGCTGACATGAGGGGCAGACATATGGCTGTCATGAGGGGCAGACATCTGGCTGACATGAGGGGCAGACATATGGCAGACATGAGGGGCAGACATATGGCTGACATGAGTGGCAGGCATGAGGGGCAGAAATATGGCTGACATAAGCGGAAGACATGAGGGGCAGACATATGGCTGACATAAGTGGCAGATATGAGGGGCAGGCATGAAGGGCAGGCATGAGGGGCAGAAATATGGCTGACATGAGGGGCAGAAATATGGCTGACATGAGGGGCAGAAATATGGCTGACATGAGGGGCAGACATATGGCTGACATGAGGGGGGTTTATGGCTGACATTGGGGGGGCTTATGGCTGACATTGGGGGGGGGTTATGGCTGACATTGGGGGGCTGATAGATGGCTAAAGGTTTGGGGGTTGATCTGAGCCATTGAGGGGCTGATCTGAGGTCTGATTAACATTGGGGGTCTGATTGCTGGTCTGACCTGAGGTGTAATGAAAAATATTTATTTCTTATTGTTCTCCTCTAAAACCTAGGTGCATCTTATTGGGCGAAAAATACGGTACAGTGCGGCAGAGACCAGTGCGGCAGAGACCAGTGCAGCAGAGACCATAGTCAGTTTATATAGTCGTTATATAGTGTTATATATTTTAATATGCACCTTGTGTTTTGTTATGCGCGTGAATCAGTCAGCCCCCGTCACCCACCCACCCGGTCCCTGAGAAAATTGTCTTGCATGAAACTGGTCCTTGGTGCAAAAAAGCTTGGGGACCACTGGTCTAGAGGAAAGAAGGTTTGTACACAAACATAGAAGAGGATTATTTGCAGTAAGAGCAGTGAGACTATGGAACTCTCTGCCTGAGGAGGTGGTGATGGTGAGTACAATAAAGGAATTCAAGAGGGGCCTGGATGTATTTCTGGAGCTTAATAATATTACAGGCTATAGCTACTAGAGAGGGGTCGCTGATCCAGGGAGTTATTCTGATTGCCTGATTGGAGTCGGGAAGGAATTTTTTTCCCCCTAAAGTGGGGAAAATTGTCTTCTACCTCACAGTTTTTTTTTTCCTTCCTCTGGATTAACTTGCAGTATAACAGGCTAAAGTGGATGGACAGATGTCTTTTTTTAGCCTTATAAACTATGTTACTATGTTACTATCTGATCATGGGATCTGACTGCTAATCAGCTGTTTGAAGAAGCTGTGGCACTCTACTGAGTGCTGCTGCCTCTCTCAGCATACCAAGAAAATACTGTACATTGTTTGGTATTGCAGCACAGGCACATTCGCTTTAAACGGACTTAGCTGCACCTAGGCCATATGACCATTAAAAGTGACGTCACTAGCCTAGGAAGTGGCTACAGTGATCACAACCTCTTCAAACAGCTGATGAGCGGTGGTGCCGGGAGTTGGACCCCTACTGACTTCATGGTGATGACCTATTCTGAAGATAGAATGTAAAATTTAAAGCAGCACCAACATCCCTCCAAGACTATCACCAGGAATGCACCAGACCGCCAGCCACCGCAGATCCCAGCAGTCGCTCCAGCTAGACAGCATACAAAACAATTGACATCAGCATATCCTCCATGGTGCCTTTATTACAAAAATGGATCCATGAAAGTGCAAAAATAGTGCAACGTTTTGACTAATACATAGTCTCTCTCAAGCATTGAGAAACACTATGCATTTGTCGAAATGTTGCACTTTTATGGATCCGTTTTTTTAACAAAGACACCATGGAGGATATATTGCCATTTTGTATGCTATCTAGAGGATTGGTCATTGGTATAGCGCCCCCAAAAATCAAATAAACTACTTTTATTCCTTTCCATGTCCGTTTTACCCAGTATTTTCTATTTAGTAAGTAACGGTGACATGTATATTCACTTCCCAAGTACATTATTCTCTATTTACTTCCCAAGTACATTCCTCTCTATTAACTCTAAATTCCTAATATGACATTTTTTTTTTTTTATAAACCATAAAAACCATTTAAAATTAAAAACATTATATGTGTGCAGTCACCCATTAGGCCACTGCTAATGATAGGGTTTTACATGTGAAATATTCCATAATGTTGAACTAGTTGCATTAGTAATGTTGTATTTTGTATTGTATTTGTTGTATGTTCTTCTGGCAACTGTCTCCAGAAAAGGGTGGACTCTAATCTCTGGGCTTGGTTTCTGTTCTGTTGTGAGGTTAGTCTGTGAGTCTGTTTAAGTAAGCAGCTTCAGGGGAGTTTGGGATCCAGGAAGGACTTTAGAGATCCTACCAGACTGAGAATAGAAAAGATTTATTGAGAAAGTTGAGCAGCCAAAAAGGAGGGTACATGGAAGTAGTCCCTTGGCTGTATTGGAATGTAGAAATGTGTGTTACACAAGCATGTATGTCTTAAAAAGCGTCGTGAAGATAACCTTCTTGATTCAGCCCAACTTACTCAAACTCTTTAAAAATTGTGCCTCCATTTTATGTGTATAATTGTTCACAACTTGGTTTTCAGTAAAGACTTATGGTAAAGTTTAACCTGAAACTGTTTCATTGTTCGTCTGGTCTCCTGTCCTTAAACCTAACGCCAAGAGCACCCCACCTTTCACCGGGGAACAACTTGGGTGTGCCTCTGGGGAGAACTGATAGATGGCTAAAGGTTTGGGGGTTGATCTGAGCCATTGAGGGGCTGATCTGAGGTCTGATTAACATTGGGGGTCTGATTGCTGGTCTGACCTGAGGTGTAATGAAAAATATTTATTTCTTATTGTTCTCCTCTAAAACCTAGGTGCATCTTATTGGGCGAAAAATACGGTACAGTGCGGCAGAGACCAGTGCGGCAGAGACCAGTGCAGCAGAGACCATAGTCAGTTTATATAGTCGTTATATAGTGTTATATATTTTAATATGCACCTTGTGTTTTGTTATGCGCGTGAATCAGTCAGCCCCCGTCACCCACCCACCCGGTCCCTGAGAAAATTGTCTTGCATGAAACTGGTCCTTGGTGCAAAAAAGCTTGGGGACCACTGGTCTAGAGGAAAGAAGGTTTGTACACAAACATAGAAGAGGATTATTTGCAGTAAGAGCAGTGAGACTATGGAACTCTCTGCCTGAGGAGGTGGTGATGGTGAGTACAATAAAGGAATTCAAGAGGGGCCTGGATGTATTTCTGGAGCTTAATAATATTACAGGCTATAGCTACTAGAGAGGGGTCGCTGATCCAGGGAGTTATTCTGATTGCCTGATTGGAGTCGGGAAGGAATTTTTTTCCCCCTAAAGTGGGGAAAATTGTCTTCTACCTCACAGTTTTTTTTTTCCTTCCTCTGGATTAACTTGCAGTATAACAGGCTAAAGTGGATGGACAGATGTCTTTTTTTAGCCTTATAAACTATGTTACTATGTTACTATCTGATCATGGGATCTGACTGCTAATCAGCTGTTTGAAGAAGCTGTGGCACTCTACTGAGTGCTGCTGCCTCTCTCAGCATACCAAGAAAATACTGTACATTGTTTGGTATTGCAGCACAGGCACATTCGCTTTAAACGGACTTAGCTGCACCTAGGCCATATGACCATTAAAAGTGACGTCACTAGCCTAGGAAGTGGCTGCAGTGATCACAACCTCTTCAAACAGCTGATGAGCGGTGGTGCCGGGAGTTGGACCCCTACTGACTTCATGGTGATGACCTATTCTGAAGATAGAATGTAAAATTTAAAGCAGCACCAACATCCCTCCAAGACTATCACCAGGAATGCACCAGACCGCCAGCCACCGCAGATCCCAGCAGTCGCTCCAGCTAGACAGCATACAAAACAATTGACGTCAGCATATCCTCCATGGTGCCTTTATTACAAAAATGGATCCATGAAAGTGCAAAAATAGTGCAACATTTTGACTAATGCATAGTCTCTCTCAAGCATTGAACAACACTATGCATTTGTCGAAATGTTGCACTTTTATGGATCCGTTTTTTTAACAAAGACACCATGGAGGATATATTGCCATTTTGTATGCTATCTAGAGGATTGGTCATTGGTATAGCGCCCCCAAAAATCAAATAAACTACTTTTATTCCTTTCCATGTCCGTTTTACCCAGTATTTTCTATTTAGTAAGTAACGGTGACATGTATATTCACTTCCCAAGTACATTATTCTCTATTTACTTCCCAAGTACATTCCTCTCTATTAACTCTAAATTCCTAATATGACATTTTTTTTTTTTATAAACCATAAAAACCATTTAAAATTAAAAACATTATATGTGTGCAGTCACCCATTAGGCCACTGCTAATGATAGGGTTTTACATGTGAAATATTCCATAATGTTGAACTAGTTGCATTAGTAATGTTGTATTTTGTATTGTATTTGTTGTATGTTCTTCTGGCAACTGTCTCCAGAAAAGGGTGGACTCTAATCTCTGGGCTTGGTTTCTGTTCTGTTGTGAGGTTAGTCTGTGAGTCTGTTTAAGTAAGCAGCTTCAGGGGAGTTTGGGATCCAGGAAGGACTTTAGAGATCCTACCAGACTGAGAATAGAAAAGATTTATTGAGAAAGTTGAGCAGCCAAAAAGGAGGGTACATGGAAGTAGTCCCTTGGCTGTATTGGAATGTAGAAATGTGTGTTACACAAGCATGTATGTCTTAAAAAGCGTCGTGAAGATAACCTTCTTGATTCAGCCCAACTTACTCAAACTCTTTAAAAATTGTGCCTCCATTTTATGTGTATAATTGTTCACAACTTGGTTTTCAGTAAAGACTTATGGTAAAGTTTAACCTGAAACTGTTTCATTGTTCGTCTGGTCTCCTGTCCTTAAACCTAACGCCAAGAGCACCCCACCTTTCACCGGGGAACAACTTGGGTGTGCCTCTGGGGAGAACTATACCTATTATCCTATCCCTCTTCACTGTGAGTGCCCTAGTGCCACCATCCTCACTGCCACTCCCATCCTCTTCTCTGTTGTGCTCAACTCCGGGTGTGTTGTATGTGCACCTTTGTTCCTGCTAAAATGGCTTATAGATAATCTTTGCATTATGTTGCGCCATACTTATGAAGGACCTGTTCCAATTTTTCCTACACAGAAGTCAGATAAATTGGGATAGACTGAGTAAAACGTTTTTTGATTGCATTTTCTTTTTAATTAAATGTTTCTTCAGAAAAATCATAGCATTCCACGTTGCCTGGGAGTGTATCATGTATATGTACTGGGAAAAGATGGAGCATGGGGACTAAGTTTTTTATATGAAACCATTGTCATATATTTAGGCCCCGGCACCCAGACAGAGGAGAGGTTCATTAAACTTTGGGTTGCCCCGCAATATAATGGTAAAATGAAAATAAAAATAGGATTGAATGAGGAAGTGCCCTGGAGTACAATAATATATGGTTAAGGGGAGGTAGTTAATGTCTAATCTGGACAAGGGACGGACAGGTCCCGTGGGATCCATGCCTGGTTCATTTATATGAACGTCAGCTTGTCCACATTGGCTGTAGACAGGCGGCTGCGTTTGTCTGTAATGACGCCTCCTGCCGTGCTGAATACACCTTCAAACAAAACGCTGGCCGCAGGGCAGGCCAGCACCTCCAAGGCATAAAAGGCTAGCTCTGGCCACGTGGACAATTTAGAGACCCAGAAGTTGAATGGGGCCGAACCATCAGTCAATACGTGGAGGGGTGTGCACATGTACTGTTCCACCATGTTAGTGAAATGTTGCCTCCTGCTAACACGTTGCGTATCAGGTGGTGGTGCAGTTAGCTGTGGCGTGTTGACAAAAGTTTTCCACATCTCTGCCATGCTAACCCTGCCCTCAGAGGAGCTGGCCGTGACACAGCTGCCTTGGCGACCTCTTGCTCCTCCTCTGCCTTGGCCTTGGGCTTCCACTTGTTCCCCTGTGACATTTGGGAATGCTCTCAGTAGCGCGTCTACCAACGTGCGCTTGTACTCGCGCATCTTCCTATCACGCTCCAGTGCAGGAAGTAAGGTGGGCACATTGTCTTTGTACCGTGGATCCAGCAGGGTGGCAACCCAGTAGTCCGCACACGTTAAAATGTGGGCAACTCTGCTGTCGTTGCGCAGGCACTGCAGCATGTAGTGCCAGGCTGCCCAGAGGTAAGGAGAAGCTGTCCTCTGTAGGAGGCGTATCGTCATCGTCCTGCGTTTCCCCCCAGCCACGCACCAGTGATGGGCCCGAGCTGTGTTGGGTGCCACCCCGCTGTGACCATGCTTCATCCTCATCCTCCTTCACCTCCTCCTCATCCTCGTCCTCCTCGTCCTCCAGTAGTGGGCCCTGGCTGGCCACATTTGTACCTGGACTCTGCTGTTGCAAAAAAACTCCCTCTGAGTCACTTCTAAGAGACTGGCCTGAAAGTGCTAAAAATGACCCCTCTTCCTCCTCCTCCTCCTCCTGGGCCACCTCCTCTTCCATCACGTCGCATATGAGGCGGTGAGCGGGAAGGCCGAAGTTACGCTGTAGCGCAGACAGGCGAGCAGCGGCAGGATGTGAACGCCGGAAGCGCGAACAGACGGCCCGCACTTTATGCAGCAGCTCTGACATGTCGGGGTAGTTGTGAATGAACTTCTGCACCACCAAATTCAGCACATGCGCCAGGCAAGGGATGTGCGTCAAACCGGCTAGTCCCAGAGCTGCAACGAGATTTTGCCCATTTTCGCACACCACCAGGCCGGGCTTGAGGCTCACCGGCAGCAACCACTCGTCGGTCTGTTGTTCTATACCCCGCCACAACTCCTGTGCGGTGTGGGGCCTGTCCCCCAAACATATGAGTTTCAGAATGGCCTGCTGACGTTTACCCCGGGCTGTGCTGAAGTTGGTGGTGAAGGTGTGTTGCTGACTGGATGAGCAGGTGGAAGAAGAGGAGGAGGAAGCCGAGTAGGAGGAGGAGGCAACAGGAGGCAAAGAATGTTGCCCTGCGATCCTTGGCGGCGGAAGGACGTGCGCCAAACAGCTCTCTGCCTGGGGCCCAGCCGCCACTACATTTACCCAGTGTGCAGTTAGGGAGATATAGCGTCCCTGGCCGTGCTTACTGGTCCACGTATCTGTGGTTAGGTGGACCTTGCCACAGATGGCGTTGCGCAGTGCACACTTGATTTTATCGGATACTTGGTTGTGCAGGGAAGGCACGGCTCTCTTGGAGAAGTAGTGGCGGCTGGGAACAACATACTGTGGGACA